>NC_137100.1:16309569-17037069 GCF_949357685.1 Gobio gobio | reverse complement strand
GACCAACAAACTGTGGTAATGTAATAATACAGGGCAGACAATCAAAACAAATAATTAGCTGTGTATTAGCATTACCAGAGCTAAACCCTACTGAGAAAAAAAAACTGTTCATCATATCAGCTTAGGATGCCAAGAACTGATAGCTGATTTGTTGCCAGTCCAAAGAAGTCTACATGCTCTAACTAGCTGAAAGATGGTTTTCCAGGTTGAAACCAGGTCCACTGGCTACTTGTACCAGCAAAGAGATTTGACCATTAGAAAGCATGTTAAATCAGCATGGTGAATGTTTTATTTTTTAGAAGCTCACTTGTCTGGTTTGAGATCTCGATGGACGATTCCATAGTTGTGGAGATATTCCAGGGCTAACACAGTCTCAGCAAAGTACATTCTGGCCATGTCCACAGGGAGAGGACCCATGTTCTTAAGTAACGTAGCACAATCCCCTCCTGTCAGAATGGGAAATGTGCAAATGAATGCTGCATACAACTCTGGCTTTTTATATTTGTTATCTGACATTTTATACCAACTAAGGCTAAGGGTATTTTACACAGCACATGTTGCATAAATATTAAATGTTTTGCTTATCTGAAGGTCTAATTTATTTGTTGGTTCATGGGAAAGCACTTGGTAGAAGAAACCCTTTTCATTTTACTTTCCAAACACTTATTTACCCCCCCACCCGCTCCCCCATTTGATGGGAGTAGATGCCATTTACATTAAGTGCAAATAACGCACCTTGTTTACTAAACGTCTGGTTGGGACAGACAAAATTACAGAAGACACTGACATTTTTACTGTGGCAGTAGTGTAGGGGTAAAGCACATGGCAGAAAGTTTTGACCCATCACAGATCAGAAAGGCATTTATTTTCAATAAAAATTAAGAAAATATTCGAAAACTGGAGAAAAAAAAAGCATCGAACGTGTGTTTAATAGTAAAGTGTTTATTGGCTAGGAGTAAGTGAACAGACATGCGCTGAATTAGAGACGGTAAAAGTAAGTGGGTCCAATATCATTGGTCTTAAAAAGTGGGCAATGGTTCCGACACCCATGATGTAATGTACTTTTTAAGTTTTATTAGGAGTAACAGAATAATGAATCCAGTTTCAAAAGTAAACATTCTCCAGCCCTGCTATTATGTACATGTGTTACAGCTTACCTTCAACATACTCCATAACCATGCATAGATGTCTGCGTGTCTCAAAGGAGCAGTACATGCTGACCACAAAAGGGTTTTCAGCAAAAGTCAGGATGTCTCTTTCCACAAAGGCCTGCTGGATCTGGTTCCTCAGCATCAGGTTCTGCTTGTTTATCTTCTTCATGGCAAAGCGTTGTTTTGTCTCTTTGTGTCTCACTAAATACACAGCACTGTGAAGAAAAAAACATTCTTGGATTAAATTAACAGACAAATGTACAGTGATTTAACACATAGTAACAAAGGACTATGCTTTGTAATGATTACTAGGAATTTGCTTACTGTGCTGTATGTACTGCAAACCATTTGTTAAAAATAGGATGTGAAACAATATGCAGTATACAATACTAAATATTTTACCTAATAATTCACTGTGACTTACCCATAAGCCCCATTACTGATCAGTTTGATCATCTCAAAGTCAAGCTCACAGGGTTTGCGCCGGGACCGTAGTGCTGCACTCAAACTGTGGGACTAGATATATATGTGTTATGTAGTCTTTTAATAGAAAATTAATCAACATTCTCATACTGTAATAATATTTGTATATTTTTTCCTTACATTCAATTTTATTCTAGAAAACGAGGAAACTTTATTTTACATTTAATTTTGTTCTCGTTACACGTTACATGTAGTTACTGTAGTAATAATTATAAATTATATATAATTACATGCAAACCAAACCAAAACCCTATATTAAGTACATGTAGTTCACTAATATTACTCAGTACTTAAATGTGTAATTACACTGTAACAAGGACACCTTAACCCTAGTGTAACCAAAAATTAAACATTTTCTTGTTTAATAACTTCTTTGTTTTCTCTTCTATCATAGTTAGTTATCTGTTTTATATTCCATGCATTTCTTAATAACAATTGTGATTACAGTAGTTCACTGCTATCTTGGGTAATGTATTCAAAAGTACTTACACTGACAGACTCATCCGTCTCAGGGGTTTCTGCAATCCCACTGTCGTAGCTAGTTAACTGGGCAATTTCTGCAAGACAATGACAATTAATTAGATGCTGGACTAAAAATTCACAGCATCTATAGTATGAAAAGAATGGAAAAATCTGGATAACAACAGATCATTTAAAAGACAATATTACTGTGGCATAGATAATATAAAAAGGTGCTTTAGAGTTTTTTTTTTTTTTTCAAAATCATTGAACAAAATGTTTTGACTACAGCTCTGATTCAAGAAAGCATTTTTTCACTATATATTTGTGAGCCAGTCTTCTGTGCAGAATGTTTTTTCCATTATTGCAGGAACAACATTAGTGCATAATTAGAGGGAACATTTCTGACCCAGAATGACAACAAAAAAAAAAGTCAAAACAAAACTTTTTCCAAAAGAGTAACTTGGTAGAGCTGACTGCCTGGGTTTCTAAATGGAGTTCAATGGTGTGTAAATCCACAGTAAAATCTAAACACATCATGAAACATTTATGCTGAAAAACTGCCACTCTAAACAAATCCCAGTGATGCAGTTCTCAGGAGGCTCCAAAAGTTACTGATGAACAGCAGGAGGTAATGAACTGGAGGGTCGTTCAGCTGTCTCTAAAGAGAACTAAGCCCATCAGAAAGCCCTCACAACAGCTGCCTATCTCCATTTCCAAACATCACAACAAATTATTTGGATGTTCTCCGAGGATTAGAAAGCCTTGGAGGGCTTTGTAACCAGCACTGCTTTGGCAGAGATGGCAAAACAGAGGCATCAAGGTCTACGGGCGTATTCTGTTCTCATTACCGATAATGATAGTCTTGAGTACAAATTCAGAGCTCTGTGACAGAATGTTGTGTTCATACAAGGCTTTCGGCTTACATTACAAGAAATGAAACCCAAAAGACAGGAAACAAATAATATTTGCTGCACATAGGTTCCTGACGTTGAACATATAAAAAGCATTGATACACCACTTGAGCTGTAAATTTATATCCTTTAAAGCCTCCTGGTATGAACGTGTGTGTCAGTTCAGGGGCAAATAAATGTAAAATATGAAATCAGATCACAATAAACTGGTGTACAAAAAAATCAGTAGCTCTTTTGAATAATTGTGCTGCAGTGAAAATTGTAATAACACCAAAGTAGTAGAAAATGTGTGCAGGATTTTTGTTTGTCCAAAAGTAAGTGCATAAAATGACTTTTTCATGATTTATTTTACAACACTAGAACATAAAAAGTAGAATGCAGGTCTCAATCCAATTGAGAATTTACTAGTGGATCTGAAAAATATTTCCATAACTGACCCAACAACATACACTTATTGAATACTGATTAGAAGGGGTAAACATTTATGCAAAATATTATTTTGTATTTAATAACTAATACATTTTGACCAATTTGTAGATTGTTTCATTTTATCATAAAATACCCTCACCTAAAGGATTATTAGGAACACCTGTTCAATTTCTCATTAATGTAATTATCTAATCAACCAATCACATGGCAGTTGCTTCAATGCATTTAGGGGTGTGGTCCTGGTCAAGACTATCTCCTGAACTCCAAACTGAATGTCAGAATGGGAAAGAAAGGTGATTTAAGCAATTTTGAGTGTGGCATGGTTGTTGGTGCCAGACGGGCCGGTCTGAGTATTTCACTATCTGCTCAGTTACTGGGATTTTCACACACAACTATTTCTAGGGTTTACAAAGAATGGTGTGAAAAGGGAAAAACATCCAGTATGTGGCAGTCCTGTGGGCGAAAATGCCTTGTTGATGCTAGAGGTCAGAGGAAAATGGGGCGACTGATTCAAGCTGATAGAAGAGCAACTTTGACTGAAATAACCACTCGTTACAACCGAGGTATGCAGTAAAGCATTTGTGAAGCCACAACACGCACAACCTTGAGGCGGATGGGCTACAACAGCAGAAGACCCCACCGGGTACCACTCATCTCCACTACAAATAGGAAAAAGAGGCTACAATTTGCACAAGCTCACCAAAATTGGACAGTTGAAGACTGGAAAAATGTTGCCTGGTCTGATGAGTCTCGATTTCTGTTGAGACATTCATATGGTAGAGTCAGAATTTGGTGTAAACAGAATGAGAACATGGATCCATCATGCCTCGTTACCACTCTGCAGGCTGCTGGTGGTGGTGTAATGCTGTGGGGGATGTTTTCTTGGCACATTTTAGGCCCCTTAGTGCCAATTGGGCATCGTTTAAATGCCACGGCCTACCTGAGCATTGTTTCTGATCATGTCCATCCCTTTATGACCACCATGCACCCATTCTCTGATGGCTACTTCCAGCAGGATAATGTACCATGTCACAAAGCTCGAATCATTTCAAATTGGTTTCTTGAACATGACAATGAGTTCACTGTACTAAAATGGCCCCCACAGTCACCAGATCTCAACCTAATAGAGCATCTTTGGGATGTGGTGGAACGGGAGCTTCGTGCCCTGGATGTGCATCCCACAAATCTCCATCAACTGCAAGATGCTATCCTATCAATATGGGCCAACATTTCTAAAGAATGCTTTCAGCACCTTGTTGAATCAATGCCACGTAGAATTAAGGCAGTTCTGAAGGCGAAAGAGGGTCAAACACAGTATTAGTATGGTGTTCCTAATAATCCTTTAGGTGAGTGTATTTTCTGTTGATCGCTGACAAAAAGCCTAATTAAATCACTGTGGTTCAATGTTGTAAAACACTAAAACATGACAACTCCCAAAAGAGTGACTGGTTTTAGAGGCACTAAACTCTGAAAATATCTTCTCTTATTTAAAGTTTTGATGCAAACTGAGGGAAATTCAGCAACTAGTTCTTCCTTGGAAACATTCAACCTGATAGCCTATGAATAAAACTTTATTTCCTGATGTACTGTTTAAAAAAATGTGTTCATAGTAGTCAACCAATCATGGTTGAAACCAAACCCGTTCTTTAGCATTTTTATGTGCAATATGCACCAAACAGTTTGTGAACAGCCCATTGATGCACTGTCTGAGGGCGAAACTACTGAAAACCCATGTATCGAGGTCCTCTTACCCTCAAGTGGGTCCCTTGTCAGACCAAGTTGGCTGATAATGTACCGTGGGATGTCTGTCTTGATGCCTTGGCCCTCTTTGGCATGACCCTCTGCAGCCTCCAAGAGATGATAGAACTCTTCAGGGTCAAACTCCTACAAAATAGAAAGTATTTATCTTTGAGACAAGACTTTGACCAGACTGTACCAATAGAATCTCACTTCTTGCATAAAGTAAAGGGTTTGGTCTTATTGATTTGGTAAACATCTGAAAATTAACTGAAGCAACAGCATTCTGAAGTCACAAGGCTGATTGGGCCAGACTATAATATTGTTGAGGAACTTTTGTAGATAACCTACCAGACATTCAAGGAGTCGCGCAGGCCTGGCAATGACGATGAGAATTTTCTTTACCAGCTCCTTGATAAAGGTCACCTCTGCACTCTCTGATCGCTCCGTCGACTGCATTACAGTAACAGAACATCACAAGTGGCCATCAATATGCATGCATCAATGAACACATTGATCAGAAACACATTCTAAATGGAAGACTACACAAAGGGAAAAGTATTTTAAAAATAGAAAGTTAGTGAACAAATCAATGTCTCTGAAGGCATAATTTACCTCCTGAAAGAGCCTTTCCAGTTTATCTGTGAGCTCACAGAAGTATCGTGAGGTAATGAGACCAAGACGGGACTTTTCCAGGCAGTCTCTGGCCAGCTCAATGATCTGGTGGTGTGCGAAGCTGAGGACGCCATCAGCCAGAGGCAAGACGTTCTCAGGGGAGTTGCTTTGAATGATCTCCTTGATGCGCTCCTCCATCTGAGCTGTGGCCTGAAGGGTGGAGAATCCAAACAAACAATGAATTACCTTTTAAAGATCCAATCACATGACACTGAAGAGGATTGGAGAAAGTAGATTAACTTACCTTGGGAAATCTCTCTTTGTATACATGATTCATCATGATAATCTCATGGTCACAGCATGATGCAGATCTTCCAGGACTATCATTACAATTGAAGATACATTTTTCAATATACGGTCATAATTATTTATACAAACCGTAATATTAATATTGTGAGAAAGAGATGAGCTGCGTCCCAGTTTGCATACATACTTTTAGTTTGCAGTAGTATATTTGCAAGGATTACAATACTCTATTAAATAGATACTTTGACATACTACAACATTAATACATGTGCATCTTTATATCAACATGAAGCCCTTCAGGATGATAGAAGACTGCACTGCTTCATGTCATGTTTCTGTCCAGTTTTATTTTGCGATAATGACCAGCTGATTGTAAATGATCCCATACTTAAATTTTAGCTTTTACAATTAAGCTCTAAAAGTCAAAGGCGAACAGTGACAAACTCTCTTCAGCAGCCCAAAGGGATGTGGGTAATATTTACACAAAAAAAAGCATGCACCATCTTTGGCATACTACTTTCAATGTACTATGATTTCAGATGCAGTTCTTGTATACTATTTAGGGCAGATGGTATGTGAACAAAGATGCAAAAAAATACCTTAGATCAGTGTAAAAGACAACACTTAAGCTTCCTGTACCTGAGACTGCGGGAGCGTGGCCGCATAGGTGTGGCTCTTCTGCGGTCGTCTCCAGCAATACTCTCTGTGTAGAAATGCTTGGACAGGAAGTGGAGCTCGTCTGGTGTGGGCTGGAAAGGCAGCTGATGGAGCTTCTCCTGTGATGAACAGGACGACTGGAAATGAAACGAAAATACATTGAAAAAGAAAAGAAGAGAAATGAAATGAAATGAAAAAAAAAAAAAAGATGCCCACTGATGTGTTACATTACACATCATTAGGTGGATAATGCAGGTGATTGATGAAAATAAAGGCTCAATTGATGTTTTTTTGTAAGAAAAATATATTAATATTGGAAATATTTAAAACTTTCTAAAGTAAAATATCTAGCTTCCGCCAGACTGACTTCCATTTTGAACTTACGGGAAAAAAAGCGTAACTGGCCGTATAACGTCAGACATAGCGTAAGCGTTTTGAACTGCAAGAGGCGTTGAATACGGAAGTAGGTCTGGCCGAAGCTAGATAGTTTTACATTTGGATATTTTTCTTACAAAAACCCATCAATTTACTTCAGTTGGCCTTTATTAACCTGTGTGCAGTACGTTTATGATGGATGGATGCACTTTTTTGAGCTTCAAACTCCTGGGCCTCGGTTGTGTCAGGGTATTTATTAATTTAACTCCGATTGTGTTCATCAGAAAGAAGAAAGTCATATACGGCTTGAGGGTGAGTAAATCTTGGGGTAATTTTCATTATAAAGTGAACTGATCCTTTAACTCATAAAACAAATGTCAACATTTACTCCTCATATCATTCCATATTTGTTTTCCTTTTTTTAAACTGACAATCAGGGCCGGCACAAGCTCATCTGCCGCTCTAGGCAAAACACTGCTGTGTCACCCCCACCTCACAATTAAACGTGAGATGTATGAGAAAGACAGGAGATTTTGTTTACTGATAAAAACAAAAATAGAGGGGGAGTGGCACTACTAGGTAGAATGAAGGAAAGCTCATTTAGATTTAGAATATCTAATGGGGTGATAACTTGTTGATATACAGTAAGTACAATAAATCAAACAAATGTCCAAAAAAAATTATAATTTAAATAAAAAATGTAATCGGTTTCTTGCCGCAACTCCAATTTTTCCCATATTAATCAGAATGTTTGCCTATAAGGATAATTGCTTAATTAATACATTTGTAATTTTGTGCCAAGTAGCCTCATCCACATTGAAATCACACTGGTCCAAAATCTTGCCCAACAAATACATACAGTACCATTCAATACAGTTTTTGAAGGAAGTCTCTTATGCTCACTAAGGCTACATTTTTTTTGATTCATACTGAGAAATGCGATTACTATTTAAAATAACTCTTTTCAATTTCATTATATTTTAAAGTGTAATTTATTCGTGTGGTGGCAAAGTTGAATTTTCAACAGCCATTACTTCAGGATTCAATGTCACATGATCCTTCAGAAGTCATTCTAATATAACTGATTTAGTGCAATAAACATTTCTTATTATCACAATTGAAAATGGTTGTGCTGCTTAATATTTTTTTGTGGGAATATTTTTTGCCAGGAATCTTTTGAATG
Source organism: Gobio gobio (assembly GCF_949357685.1). Classification (NCBI taxonomy): domain Eukaryota; kingdom Metazoa; phylum Chordata; class Actinopteri; order Cypriniformes; family Gobionidae; genus Gobio; species Gobio gobio. The sequence goes on along the minus strand of NC_137100.1, from coordinate 17,028,760 downwards.
TATTTATTTGTAAATAAAATGTTTCTGTTAACTGAACATTGCTTGGCTGGTGTGCCAGAATCAAACCGCTTGCCATTTCCTGTAAGGATGGGCAGCTGCAGCAACTGTGTCACTAAACAACAACAACCAGAGAGTGAGTGAGTGGATGGGCAGTCTGGCGCAGATTCAGGAACATATTTACCAGCAAACAAATCTGGCGTTGCTCAGAGGCACATGAATCAGACTGGGAGACAGTCATGGCAGCATCTGTTGCCTGTGGCAGGCAGCCTAAGCGAAGTATTAGTTCAGTTGTGCATATAAGTGCAAGGACACAGACACAAACCAAATGGTTCAAAGCATATACAGCACTGAAGGTTGCAATATTGAGAACATGCAAAGAAGTAATGTTGGTGGCATTCATTGTATACAACAAGCTGCATACAATTTTAGTTTTTAGTTGGAGATCCTACAATGACTGTGTGATATTAGCCCTGTTCCAAAACCTAGTGAGCTGCTTATATTTCTTAAGATAGCATCACATTTGCAGAAAAGGCAATTCCAGAATGTATTGCTTAGATTGCAGATGAGTCAATAGAAATGTTGATTATTTCATTGAATACTTAAAAGTATGTATCTGTATATATCTCCTCAAAATGACTTAAACTGATTTAAAATAAGACAAACAAGCTTTAATATATTTCAATAAGCTTTAAGCATTAATAATTTTTTTCTAGTTTTGAACCAGGTTCTCTCACAAACTTAGTGTTTGTTTTTTTTAGACCTGGAAAAGTCAAGTAAATTAATGAAATAAACTCTATAGGCATTTTTAGAAAGAAGGTTTTTTTCTAGTTATTCTAAGCTTTAAAATATGTTATCAGGTAGAATTTGTGAGGAAAAATATATTTAAAAAAAAATCCTTATCCTTAATCCTTTACTTTAGTTAATCAAAACTTAATTATTATTAGTTAATAGTAAATGAACTGGTTAAAAAGAGTGGGAACCCACAAGAACATCTGACTCTAGTAAAATGCTGTTAGCTTAGCAACATGCTAACATTATCACAAGTCATGCTTCACAAACTATTTCTACCACTTATTACTCTTCTGAGGATCCATTTCAGTTATAAGTTACCTCACTAGGTTTTGGAACCAAGCCTTTGTCTATAAAGTTCAAAGCTAATTTAGGTTCACTTTAATGGCGCATTCATACTGACAGTGATTTATTTGCTTGATGCCAATAAATGTCTTTGCTGTCGTTTGCAGGTATGTCTTATTATACTAAAGTATCTAACTGCTTCACATGGTGGAAGTTTACACAATATTGTAATAATACACAATAATGTACCAATCGTGGCCATTGCTACTTGAATCTCTTCAAAGTAATCTTCAAAGAAAATGAATGACTTAGAGTCACTTTGTTGCTTCAAATCGCTGCCAGTGAATGCACACATACTTCTACCGTCTGAAAAACATACAGTACTTACAGAGACGGTGGAGCTGGGTGTGTTTGTTCCATAGCCAGAGGAGGGAAGGGATGCCAAGGACCAGCGTCGCCCATCAGTTCTATAAACACAGACAATCCTTCAGTCCATATACCCTCAAATACTTACAAGTACTGTATAGAATCATCATCAGTAAATGGCATATACTAGATTGCATTGCATTGGCTCCAAGACATGAGAGGCGAGTGTTACACTAGATAAAAGGAAAATGCTGAGTGAGTCATTTATTTTCAAAGTAGATCAGATGAAAGACAGTGGCAGTGTAATCCATGAGCTAGGGCTGCTATCATTTCAAGCAGTGCTCTGTGTGCAATTTCCTAAGGGCCTGGCTGATTGAATGGTCTGATGATAACCACAGGAAGACAAATGCCAAAAACACTGGGAGGAGAGATATATGGGCCGATTAAATACAGAAAAATCCCAAAATTGGTTGTGCAGGCACTTGATGTCAATATCCACAGTGAACAGTTCAATGTGCATGGGGAAGTTTGTGGCGCATTATGGTTGATTTCTGGAACAAATGTACATGTATAATAGAGTGAATCTCATGAATCTCATATCCAGGTCACATATCACCCCAAAATTAGAAGAAATAACATATAATAATTATATATGGATGTCTATGTCACAATGGAAATTAAAATTTTTATGGTCCTAAAAAAAGCTTAATTGTCTGAAAAAATAGCTGACCTGAACATGTTATGAGATTTGCTTAATAGGTTTCATTTGAATTGTCTGCTCTAAGTCCATAACTAGAGGATTATAAATAGTAAAAAAAAAAAAACACAAAAAGTAAAAGAATTTTGAAACAAAAGACCTATTTTTCACCCCATCCTGTCTGATCGAACTTAGTTTGCCTTGACAGGTTTAAATCTGAACTTCTGAACCACAGTTTTAAATTTGTTTCAGTCTAAAACTGTAGAAAGCCTGTCAGATCCTGAGGTTTTCAAAAGCTGAAACCAAAAGCTTTCATCAGCCACATGCTCCTCACATTGTTTACTTCAACACTGTACTGATATCCTGATATTCCTGACAGATCTGGACCACCTATTCTAATAATACAGCTATTTATCTCTCAGATTATGCATTTTGAGCGCTGGTTTAATATAGTACGTTAATCTTTCAACATTTTCATTTTCTGGTAATTACTAATTACACCACCACAATATAATGGGTGTTTGCTTGCCCTCCCGAGTCAAAAGAGCCCAGTCCAAGTCTCTATACTTTTGTCCTTAGATATGACCTGGGGCCTCTCCTTTTTTTTTTGCTCATTCTCAAGGTACATTTTTGGTAGCTTAGAAATGTACAAAACTGAGGTGAGCCATATAGATATCACTTGTGTCCATGTCATTACCTGCGTGTGAAGGAGAAATGAGCTGAAGCACTAGGGGAGAAGTTTCTAGGACTGTCTTGTGGACTGGTGCCTAAAAAAAAAAAAAAAAAACTTTTTACTATGCCAACAATACTCTCTGCTCAGCATTAAATCTTCTAACAATATTATTAACATCAACATCTTCTGCAGTTTCAAATATATGTCCGATCTAGCTCTATCATTTTTCTTCCTTGATTTTTCAGTAAATAACAAAATTATTATATCACTTTAAATGCCTTGGTTCATATTAAATAACTAATCAAGGCAGTTTTAACAGTATTTTAGGATGCCTTTTTGACAAACAGAAATAACAAACAACATAAGTATGAGTTAAACCTATAGACAGGCCAGAAATGCCCCACACCATTGTCACCATATGTTCGCTCTTATTAGCTGAACCCCACTGTTTCTGGGGATTGCTTTTGGCAATATGGCCACATTTGAGGGTCTGGGACATCCCAAATCATGGCCATTAGAGCCAGTGTCCCACTTCCACCAAAAGAAAAACAGCCTTTTGCCCTGCAATAATTACAGATAATTAACCTGATTGAATAGGGGAAGGAGTTAATAGTTAATTAACAGACATGTCTATGGCCCCACCGGTGTTGATAAAGAGAGGCCCCTGAGCTTTGCTGATGGTGGCTGTTCATTAGTGGGGACTCATTTACTGGTATTCCACACAACTGATGAACGGCTTATAATGGAAATAAGAATTAATAAAGATGTGGAATTAGCATGTTATCAAACTGAGGTTTTCAACAGCGGATACCAATATCTAATGGCTGATATAGTGTCATGAATACAGTATATAAAATACAATGCATAATACATACAGTTTATATATATAATTTTAATACAATACAATTTTAAATGTATATAAAATGCTGTTCAAAAGTTTTGGGTCAGAAGATTTTTTTTTAAGAAAAAAATTATTTTATTCAGCAAGGATGCATTAAATTAATCAATAATGACAGTAAAGATTTTTTACAAAATTTCTTTCTACTTTCTATTCATAAAAGAATTGTGGGAAAAAGTATCACTGTTTCCAACAAAAATGTTTATTGAGTACCAAATCAACATAGAATTTTTGGAGGATCACGTGACACTAAAGATTAACGAGATGCTAAAAATTCAGCTTTGCAATCACAGGAATAAATTATATTTTAAAATTCATTCAAAAAGAAAATGGTTATTTGATATTTTAGTAATGTTTTTTACTGTATTTTTTGATCAAATAAATTCAGCCTTGTTAAAGAAACTTCTTTATAAAACTTTTTAAAAATCGTACCGACCTGCATATTTTGAACAGTAGAGTAAATCATTTCTAAATGTATTACATTTTATCCTAACATAATTCATAACCCAAGTCTATCAATGCTATTCTAAATGGCACATGCTGTTATGAGCCAGCTGACTGCCTCTAGATTTCATGACTATAAAATTAAAGTGACGTTTAATCAGATTAATACACTGTAATTAAATCAACAGTAATGCTGAATGTTCTTTAAAGGTTTCCAGTAGAGCACAGGGGCAGTGTGTGCACAGTCAGCAGAATGAGTAAGACAAAGATCTAGTGTACAGCTCATGAATTAGACACAAGATCGCTGCTCAAACACACTATCATGTTTGGTGGGCCTGGCCACGTAAAAAAAAGTAACACATTTTCAAGAAAGGAGACAATCAAAAAGTTGATGTTTAATATAAAACTGTATACATTATATTAGTGGGGTTTTGGATCAATGAGATTTCACAATGGGCAGGACTGTGCTGAGAAAATAGGATCCAAGTTTCACTTGGACAGACATCAAAACTATCCGTATGTGCGCATACGCAAACAGACAAACACACTGAGCCGATTACCTGTGTGTGATGACAGAGGTGAGTGAGGTCGAGGAAGGGCTGATGACTGTCCACTCCCTATTAGACTTTTTCTGTTGCTTGTTCTGCAGCTAGAAAAACAAACAAAATGATTGTTTTGCGAACAGACAGCTGCAATAATACCTGTCTTACAGAAAAATAACAACAGCATTAAGACAGGCGAGTCGCAAAACAAGACTATTTGAGAGGCATTAATACTTTATTTGTGCATCTGCCATTACATAAGTCTCACTGTAGCAAATGTAAAAAAAAAAAAAAAAAGGAAAGCGGCTCTTCATTCCCTTCAGCGTATCTCGTCTCTTCCCTCAGTTCTCCAGTTTCCGTTTGTAACACACAAGTGACATGTTCGCAAATTATTGCAATATAGGCGTATGTGCACGCGGGCGCACTTCCGGAAAAATCGGCAGAAAAATACGAAGAAAACCGATTTCCGATTTTTGGCCGGTCAACCGGTGCATCCCTAATTTAAAGAAATACAAGTCTAGAAATGCATCCAAATTACAGCGCACGCAACCGCACGGTGCTCTGCAGTGGTCAAAAAGGTTATATTCTGGTCAAAGATATAGATAAGATATAAGATATATTCTGGATTCGGAGAGCAATTAAATTACCACACGACCTTGGTGTTTGTCTAAAACAGTAGGTAATTTGGCCGGGTATTTTAACGTGGGTGGTAGGGATGGGCGATATCTTATCGTTTGCGATATACTGGTAAAAATTCTCCCCACGATAAGAATTTGCCCGCGATAATAACGATAAAGCCTAGTTGATGGCGCGACCCATCCGCAGAGTGCCGCCGCTGGCCGTTATTACTTTATGATGGCCGCGTTTGTCACTTTGTATAGCTGAACGGGGGTTGGAGAGAGAAGTTTCTTGTGGTGCCCCCCACAGCACTCGGTGCCCTAAGCGCCGCGCAAAAGGAGCGGCTGCACTGAATCCGCATCTCACGTGCAGAGCGAACACAACTATGGTGGAAGCTGCGGAAGAGTTCATAGCTAAACGAGGGGCTATCTGAGGGCAATCTGAACCATACAGATGTATTTTCACTCGCTAAGCACTTGGACTGGACTTGAGATTCTCAATCGTCTCAATCGATCGGTAAAGCACACTATTTCAGTTCATCTCAATGAGTGCACAGTGTATTTGATGCACATTAAACACTAGTGTGAGGCGCGCGACTGAGAGCGCTCAGTGTTTCACACACACTCAAAGAGAGAGCGAGAGAGTCTTACACAACACAGATTTGACGTGCTACATGTAAACAATATCCTTTGCTATATTTTCCTGTAAAATAATGGCGTTTATTTGGAATTATTCAGCCTTTCATGAACAGTAAGAAACTAATGCACAAACGGGAATCTCATTGGCTGGCGCGCACCTATTACTGTGCCTGTTTTGATTTCAGCAAATCAGTTTGAATGAGCACTGACAACGTGATTAATATTCATGAACCCAGCAGCTCATTATTCCTTAGTGCAGTTTATTTTTATTAGTTGAAGAATTTGTGGTATTATTATCTTATCAACTCAAATTACTGAAGTTCTATCATTAAATCATTATTTGTAACTTTTTTGTAATCTGAAGACATGGTTGGGATAATTACTTTTGCTGTTTCTGCTATTTTTACCACTGTTTGCACCATGAGTGTATGAATAAATACAGAATTGGTTTACATTTAAAACTTGTAACATTAATTTGAATTATTATTGTTTGTATTGTGTGATGTTTTTCAGCACAGTTGCACTATTTAAACATTACCTGCACTTTTACAGAAGACAATTATATCTGCAACTTTTCCATTTCTGAAAAGGCTGGTGTGGAATTTTACATAAAAAAAATAAATGTATATATATTATGTATTATAGGAGCCTATTTGATGACAGGTACGTTTTACTTAAGATCATTGTTTTTCTGAGTCTGCATGCAGCTCTCACTTGTATCCAAAAACATGGGGAATGATACTACATTTATCGTCATTGATATCGTTATAGCAATAAATACTAGAAAATATCGGGATAAATTTTTAAGTCCATATCGCCCATCCCTAGTGGGTGGTGGGAGACGGACGGCTTCAGCCAACTCCTTCACCACTAACGGAGCGAGCTGGAAAATCAAACTTTTCCCGGGCCACAAAATCATGGCCACCAATAAAACTCAGTAAAGTTTGTTCTTGCTCTGGCTTTAACTTCTGGATATTTCGGCAGCGGTGCCAGGAATGAATGGCTTCAATCGCATCTTTCTCCGCCGCCATTACTGAACGACAACTCAAACTAGCGCACAACATCAACGTCATCGTTCTCAGCCACTCCCTCGGTTCGCTGATTGGACCGGTAAAAAATTGTTCGGAGAAAACCTAAGCATATACAGCAGTCCCAGACGGAGTACTGAAGGAAAATGAAAATTGAGCGGAAGTAAGTAGGAGGGTGGAGCCAGGCTAGGGCTTACCAGGACCACACACACATAGACATAGTGATTTGTATACTGTACAAACTGTATATTCTACCTCACTACACTAATCCTAACCCTACCCATCACAGAAAACTATGCATTTTCACACAAAAAAAACATCACTTAATATGATTTATAAGCTGTTTTCCTCAAGGGGACCAAAACAAGTCCCCACAAACAAGGATTTTGGATATTGCCATCTTTGTGTATTATGTAGAGTTTACAAGGAGACACACACGCGCCAAGAAAATACACAAATATCAAATATTAAGCATAACTGTTAGAACCAACTCAAAGTGTAGATTATAGAGAACTTGATTTTTAGTGTTTGCCCTTGTAAACCTTCATGATGTCAGGACATTGCTAATGTGTTCTGTGTAACTGATTACTTAATGTATTTACTTGTTAAAAGAACCCAACATCAAGTCTCTATGATATTCTGGTGTATACATTTTTTCACCTGTTCCATTGAAAAATTATTTTGATTGCTTAAAAATTATAATAACAAAAACAGCACATCTCTCCCCAACAAATCCCTAACCCCAAGCATATGGGCAATTGGAATAGTGATGCTTCAGTAGCACAGTAGTGGAGGACAGGGTGAAATCCTAGAGGGGAATTGAACATGTGACTGTGGCCTCTTCTCTAGCCATTGATCCCAAAGCTGGTGTCTAAATGGCAGCCTGGCAGACATCACAGATGACATTGTAAAGCCCTTGTGATCATCACCTCAGCAAAGAGACTGTGAAGAGCAATTGCCAGAGAATCTATCACATTCATGGTAGGTGTTAAAGGAATAGTTCACCCCAAAAAAATCACTTTCAACATGCTTTTTTCTTCTTCTGAGGAACTCAAAAGTAAATATTTAACACAATGTCCAGGCTGCTATTTTGCATACATTTGATGTGAACTATGACTTTAGCCATCTCTATGATTCTTAATTTATCATTTCCCATTTGAAAGCATGAATAATGTATCAAAGAAAATAAATAAGTGTTCGCCTCAGCTTATTATGGGCACGGTGGTTAAAACAGTTGATCCTCTCTCAGTTAGATATGTCAGCACATTGGCTGAAAATGTGCATGATTTTAGGAAAACAAGAAACACTTTCAAGCTTTTAGTGAACTAAGATGAATTAGACAACAATCTTAAGTATTTGAGCGTGACATACTAACAGTGCAGTCGAAAATGATTCATAAAACATCTAGAAACATTACAACAAAGCACTGAATAATATGACATTTGGCTACATATGCAAGAAAATCAAAAACTATTTAAATCATTTTACTGAATGCAGGTGGAGCAGCAGATGACTCTATGACTCTTAGATTACTCTAAAAAAAATTAAATGTCAAGTAAGAAAAATGGTGATGAAGCACTTTAAAGGGGCCATACCCTACATTTGTGTACAATTTTTGGTTTTAATATTTTCTCCTGAATCCCCCTTATGATAGTCAAGGTTTCTTGCACTGAATACAGTTGCAAATTAGTTTTACACGACCTTAGACTTAAGATATGTAAAATTACATTAGATATTAAGTCATATGGTACTCTTGTGAGCTCATGGTTATGGTGTTAAGATTTCATGACAAGCTGTTTTTGCAATAAATGGTGTTTTGGACCGCTGAGAGAATTTGTTTAGATGTGAAGGTTTCTTTAAAAGAGCAAGAAAAGACCCCTTTAAATATGAGGCATGGTAGAGAATAATATCTGCTTCATGAGCGCTCAGATAAAGAGGATCAAATTTCGCTATTTATACAGCTCCTACACAGAGGCAGATTATGGACGGTGCTCAGCTCCATACTTCTTACTGTAGCTATGATGACAATTCAGTAACTCGTGCTACATCTGGAAGGTACCCACACAGAAATGACTGTAAGCAACGAAATGACTGAATCATAAAGTATCAGTCAATGTTATGCTACTTGACAACAGACATTTTGCTTCCGTCACTGACTTTAGTGTCATTTCCACACACTTTACAAAAGCTAATTGTGAAGCTCTCTCTTTAATGGTCTTTGCTTGTGCTCAGTGAGTCCTTTGCTTGTTTTACAAAGAGTTAAATCCATCATTGTTCATAGCATATAAACAGAGTCTCTGTTAAAGTATATTACAATGTGGTTTGGTGCATGTGCTTTGCACACGCTTGAGCTGTAGTACACCTGGGAATATATTATTTTAATCCAGTCATATCTTTATGTCCATGTCTCTTTCTTTTTCACATTACTTTCCTGGATCTATTTACCTTCCTACCAAATCATAAAATGATTGCTTTGAGTTAACTTCAGAGTCAATGCTAATAAATACTAATTATATGATTCTCAATTTATCAAGCACCAGAGAAACATTCAGTAACTTCACTTCTAAACATCACCATGAAGTACGATCTGCATAGCATCCGCCCATACCATTCAATACAGAAATGAACAAAATAAAGATCTGATACCTAAATTACTTTACAAATGGCACTAATTTATATCATGTTAATAAAACACATGATTTCTTCATGGCCAACATGTCAGAAGACTCAACAGAAGGGAAACAATAGTCAGATAAAACATTCTGTGCTCTAAAAATATGATTGAATACAAGGACACATTTGAAGAACTAAGAGACTAAATCAAGGTCAGTTTTATGAATTAAGAAGATATACACAATATAAAATTTAGTTTTGTATTATTTGACTATGGAACACATGAGAAAAGCTTTGCTATTGGTTTCATAGTTGAGTTATTATCACAGTTATTACGCATAAAAATAGAACACATTACTGAAACCTCCACCCAGTATAAACCAATAAACACAGCACTCTGAAGAAAGCACAATGCACAATCCTGTCTTCCTTGCATCCACAACGAATTCGCTTTGAACAAAATGACAGATTCGGTCAGATTTACTCATCCTGAGGATACTAATCGGATCATCTGTATCATCAACAGTAAAATGGGTCATTCCCAGGATTAAAATGTGTGCAAGAAGGAAAATGACAAGCAGAAAAGCACATGACTGTTTGATAGCAGATATCTATGGCTGGTTGGCCTTTTGGTGAAGGTTTGGTCTTGTCACATGAGAGGTGAAAAGGATAAGGCGCAACATCAGCATTAACTGCAAAAAGCAGTGTATCCGACTGTATCCGTCAAATAACACAGAGACAGCCAGCAATGCTCAAGGGGATTTACAGAACAATTCCTTTTCTTCACATTCAACATGCATATTTAGACAAATGCACGGTAATTACGCTCGTACGTAAACATCTTTTGTGCCTACCGCATGCACTGAACAATAACACCCTGATTACAATCAAGAGGTACTCCAGTTCAGCATTCACAAAGGAAATTTAACACAATAGAAAACACAGTACCTGCATTACCATATTGTTCTTCCCTCAAATCCTTTAATTCTTGATAAAGTTCTAAGACTTAAAAGACCAAACCCACAAAACTGTAAAGTGGCGACAAACAATCAACCAGAAATTGATTACCTTTTGGAGCGCCGTAAACTTGGTCCACTGATGAAGTGAGGCATAGAAAAGTTGGAGAGTATAGTCCACAAGCTGGAGTCAGACATTGTCCCAAAGTCATACCCCCAGAGTGCTCTGAGCTGTCTTGAAAAAGAGAGTGAGGTGAAATGCCTGGCTTCCAAAAGAAGTAGACATCCAGAGCAAGAGTCCCGGGTAGTCCTCCCAGCACAATGCTCTGCGACTACAGAGTTTCGTCCAGGCACATCTGCTGCTCGTTGCAGCATACACAGGCTGTCAAGGGGACGGTGTGTCCTTTGAAGTGTCCTAAATCGAATAGTGAGAAAGCTCCTCTGAGCTGTTTCCTATTCAGGTCATATCCATTCCTGCTCGAATGCTGGATGCCTCAGGGACAGAATGACAAGACTACTTGCAGCAAGATGATTTTTTGTTTTGATGTGAGAGTTGCGGGGCTCTGCCCCTATCCTGTGGACTCATTGAGACTCAAGAAAGCTCCATATCATGTAACAGGCACCTACCATACCACATCCTGAGGCAGGGAGGGGAGAGGAAAGGAAGGGAGGGGGGTGTGAGTCAGAGCAGCAATGCATCATCAGCAGACGACGCAGTGAATGCAATCACGGCTCTCCCTGTCTGGCCCCACTCCAGAACCCATCGGGCCATTTGAAATGGAAATGCACAGCTTTTCAACCGTAACCATGTGCAAGTCCTGCACCCTGTAACCAAGCCTATTTTCCCTTTTTTTTTTTTTTGCTGGACCTGCCATATGAAGAAAACCACCCTCTCTCTTCCACTTCAGCACATTTGATCAGCTCCTGTTCTGTTCTTCAATCTGCTCTTTTGGCAGGCAGGGACACAGAGAGGCCCAACCTCCCTGACACATGACAGATGAACTTGGTGGGGTGGAATGGGGCCAATCAGTCTTGACAATTAGCTGTTGAATGCAGAGGGGCCGCTAGCCACTAAGGTGCAAGGCAAAGGATGTCATTAAGAGGAGAGATTAAGTTAGGACAGGCCTGAGAAAACATATGACTAAGCCAGGCACACAGACAACCGATCAAACCCTAAAATATTACTTCAGATATGGACATAATCATGAGGACCCTGGTCATGCATGGAGTAAGTAAAGTCTAGCTCAATCATCATCAAGTTTAGTTTCATGACTTCTAATCTCTTCCTGCAAGACTAGTGACATATAGAAACTTAAATCTGGGAACAATCCAAGCCCACTCTCTTGTGTGTCAGCCAATGCTCTACATATGTATGCACCATTTTCGGTGTTCTCATTTGGAAAAGACGAACCAGAAACAATACCAGTGGTCTGATTCAACAAAGTGCAAGGTAGCTCTTAAAACTGAGAGTATACCTCACTTGACTGCACAGAAAACAGCACATGTACAAGTGATTTAAGTGAAAAGAAAGAGCCACTAGGTCCATCAGCATTCACAGTCAATGGGGTATACTTAGAAATAATTGTGTGTCAAACTGTGCACAAGACATGGAAAACTAACAGGGCACACTATACAAAGATAACATCACTCAAGTAATGACCTACCAGTACAGCAGCATTTTCAAACTGAAGTTTTCAAACATTACACTTAAAGGTGCTATATGTAAGAATGACATAGTGGTTGAAATGGGTACTGCAGTCCAAATTCAAAATGTAGTTTGCCCCGCCCCCGCCCCCGCCCCCTCCTCCTCAGACTCGACACTCACGCGGGTTGCCAGTTTGAGGACATGCAACAGGAACGAGCACAATTGACAATGGAAGGCGAGGAGATTTAAGCACTAAGTTGATGAGTTGATTTTTCCGCGTTTTAATGTGCTTCCGTTTATAGAGATTTTTAGATGGATAGAAGAACGTGCGTTATCGCACAGACCAAAAAAAAAAAAAAACATTCCGACACGGAATGCACATTTGAAAGTAAAATAACTGGCTGTAGCATTGTTTTTCAGAGAAACGAGTATGTGAACTTAAGATGTTTGCAGATATTTAGGAAACATGCTATGGTAATTTATGCTTTAGTATTTTGCCCTAAAGCGAACACCTTTTAGTTATGCCTGAGAAAGTTAGCGAAAATTGTCAGCATGCCCAGGCAGAATCTAAATACTTTTTTAAAAAACTTGGGAAAACTAAGCTGACAGTTCATTGTCAGGATATTGTATTGGAAACTGGAATAAAATTTTACAAAATATTAAATCAAATATTCAAACAATGTGGGGGGATGTGAATGCCAGCCAATGCAATTCTACGGACATCTGTGGAATTTCTTTTTATCTCCATTTGATCCTGCCACTCATCAAGGAATGGGATTATCATTAACCTCAAATACTAATCAAAGCTTCAGTCGACTCGAGATGTATTATTTTTCAGAAATCATACAAATCATCTGTAATGTAGTCATGACCTTCTTTTCATCTAAACAGTTCCACTGTTTACTGGTATCAGATGATTGTGTGTAAGCATCAACTAATCAAACTAGTTCAAACAGCTCAATGACCCAGTTCCCCAGCAATCCCAAAAGACTTACTTGATAAAAAACAAGGGCAGATTGACTTCCTCATTAGGTCTTTGAATTGAGAATTCCAGAATAGGCTACAAAGTACAGTATAACAATGTCATAGGAAGCAAAGCTTGTGAAACAAAAGGAAGCTTCAACAAAACAAGATGATTGTCAGATTTGTTCCAAAGGAATTAGTCTTGATTCAAGCAATCAATGGTCTTGTTTATACCTAGTTTTTTTTAAATCTGTCCTGAGTGATCCGATTACAAGAGGGTGAGCTGAAACACATTGCTGTTTACAGGTAGCAACATGTTTCAAATGAGTCTCCCGTGACCATCAGGGCCACATTAACGCAGAGGCTTCAATGGGCTGAAGCCCAGGGGCTTACACTGGGGAAGGCCCTACTGGGTGCACGAAAAATTTATTTTTTTTAATAATTATTTGTATAGAGATAGAGATAGAGATAGAGATAGAGATAGAGATAGAGATAGAGATAGAGATAGAGATAGAGATAGAGATAGAGATAGAGATAGAGATAGAGATAGAGATAGAGATAGAGATAGAGATAGATAGATAGATAGATAGATAGATTATCCTTTATTATCTCCCTTGGGAGAAATTTGTCTTGGAAAATCAATATGGAAGTTTACAGCAGTGACATCAAATTTTCATAAATGTTGGTAAACCTGTAAATTTTCAAGACTCGCAACCGCATTTTCAGCCCTGCTGTGTGAATGGAACCAGACCGGACATACAGTGCGAGGGAGCCGCTCTGCGTTCAACGCGCGTTCAGTAGCTTACAAAAGCTTGGATATAATCTGCTTGTCATCTGAAGGATTTAGATCCAGTCACTGTGTACCATCGGAGCTGGCTGTGTCTCAATTTTAATTTCAGGAGGTTTTAAATCTGGGGACGGAAAAACAAGAATCGCGATATTGCTTGTGATAAATAAGCAAAAGGCTATGATTTAATTAAATAAACATGAGCACTGCAAGTTTCCAAATAAAAACGTTATGCTGTTGCGCGTTCTATGTGCTCACATTTACAGAGCAGTTTTTAAATCACTAAATAGCCAACATTTATGCCAAGTGATTGCTTTGCTGATTAATAATGAATAATTTATTTGAATTATGTTTTTTTTTATCCCATACCTGTAAACTCAATTTCGGCCAGGAAAGTTTTGATGACATTTTATTTTCATATTAGCTCTGTATAAAGCCTGTGATTACGTAGTGTTGCTAGTGTTGTAAGACACTTTGTTGCAGTATCCGATCTCCCAAAATCGTTGTTGAACACTGTTGATATCTGAAATCAACCCAAACAGACCTACCCCTCTCTTCATTTCCTCCAAAATTCACAAACACTTTCACGCCCATTCTGAGCTGGTCTTGAACCCTGATCGTCGGCATGTGAGGCCGACACACTAACAAGGACGCTAAACATAGCTTTCTTTAGCGTCATTCACCAGAGTGCCTCTTGAGATCAAGGGAGTGATGTTTACCTGCACAGCTGTCACTAGCTGGCCCCTTGCAATGCAAGAGTGGATGTCTATTTATCATAGCAGAAGTGAAGAAAAATAATGTTTCACAAAAAATAAAGCGAAGATGATGAATGAACGACAAGGAAACACAAAAAAATTAACATACAGTACAAAAGAGTAAATACAAGCAATAGTTCTTAGTGGTTAGCTGCTCCAGACAAACAATGACATTCAAAGCTGTCCAGGGGCCTATACCATGAAGCCGGTTTAGCTGGCTAGCCAGATATGTTTAAGCTTAGTTTGTGCTAATCCTGGGTTTTGGGTACCATTAAAATGGTTTGGCTTTTAGCAGTGTTCATCTCCACAGTAACTTACGCTCCACGGCTAACCTGCTCCAGGGGAGGTTATGTTCTGGATAAGACATCAAACTGAAGTTGGACCAATCAGCTGTGAGCAAAGTGACACACTTCTGATGCAATAAAGTTACTCCCCCTGTTTCTACTCCAAATTAAAGGTCACTACATAGCAAATGGCTATTAAAGACTAAAGTGTCTGGCTTTTAACAATGCTTATTTATAATAATAATTTTGAATCATTTAGATTTATGTAATTAATATTCCCGTAATCAATTACAAATGTATCATTTTAGTTAATCAATCATTAATAGGCACTTAGTTGAAATTAATATAAATAGCTTATACAAAGGTCATACAAATAAACTTTAAAATCAATAAATAAAGCTATTAAATGACTACATGCGAGCTTAGATGTTATATTCTCTATATATCAACAAAACTAACTTTTACTTGCATTGACGTAGTGAATATTTTCTTTAAGTTGTCCACTTT
This sequence comes from Gobio gobio, assembly GCF_949357685.1. NCBI lineage: Eukaryota > Metazoa > Chordata > Actinopteri > Cypriniformes > Gobionidae > Gobio > Gobio gobio. The sequence continues at coordinate 17,013,272 of NC_137100.1, read as the reverse complement.
CATAGACAGCTCTTTTCTTAATATTTTTCAATCATGTAATATTCTGCAGAAGAGAGAAAAGAATCTCGCTGCTTCTCTCGCGAGAAGCGAATCTCAGTTTCACTGATCTACAGCATGTGATTGGCTGTTCACTACTGATGTCACAGCTAAACTCCTAAACTCAGGATCAAAGCCTGAGTTGACAGAGAAAGCTTATGATCAGCATCATGGGACCAACAAAGCCTGAATAGATTGGTTTGGTTTTGTCAACTCTAAACTAATCCTGTAACCCTGAGTTTGTTAAACTACCATCATGGTACAGGCCCCTGGTACTACAGCTAGCATAACAACAACAGCAGCATTTCTTGGTTCTGTGAAACCGCAAAACCAATGTTACTCGTGTATGGAGCTGAAACAAAGTAACCTCTGTGTCCGTTTTCAGGCCTTCCCGTCACTCTAGCGTTAGAAAGCTTTTCTAATATTAGCACGGATCCTAGAGCTCTTGGCTTATTATAACCCTTCTTTGTCCAGTGATATTCCTCTAAGATTTTCTCTTTTGTATTGTAAATGGATGGACTGCAATTATATAGCGCTTTTAACAGACCAATGGCCATCCAAAGCGCTTTAAGGCCCTGTTATACTCGCGCCTGGCTCCGCAGCACGAGCTCCGCAAACTGCGCGCGCTCCTCCTCCAAACGGACGAGGCGTTTATAGTCGACGCGCGCGCCGTTGCAGTATTCTGTGAAACGACAGGGGGCGACTTGGAGTAATTGTTCTTAAATCCGTCAAAAGCAGGAGCGAAGAAGTAGTTTACCGGAACAGGTGAACAGGGTGTCCCGCAAGCCGTTCGTGGAACATAAACGAACCCACATGAGCCCCGTAACTTTACAAGAGAGACTGGCCGTCACACTACGTGTTCTTGCGTCTGGCAGTAACCAAAAATGTGTTGCCTCCAGTTACAAGTTGGGCTCGACCACAGTTTCGTTGATCGCAGTACAAGTACAGGACTGTCATCAGAAGGGGATGTATACAGTAATGTTGCCAATCAAAGTAAAAAAAAAAAAAAAGTGTTAAATCTTGTGTGTTTGCTTTGTGCTTTAAAATATATTTTTCACTTTCATGTATAAGTTATCACAGTGTTTGTAATAAAACTGAAAGCGTGGCATTGGTCGACATTAGAACAAAATAGATGGATGTGAAAACATGCACACACTATATTGATATTTTTATACTATATATATATATATATATATATATATATATATATATATATATATATATATATATAGGGTATATATATACACTATATTTTAACTATATTAGTTCACAGTGCATTAACTGAAGATGACAACTAATTTCTGATTTTGTTTGTACATTCTGAAATTAACACTAAACAAGCACAATAAATGCTGCAGAAAGTGTCTTGTAAACTAATGTACTAAATGAAGCCTCTTTGTACAGTTACTTTTTATAAAACATGCCTTATTTTATCAAAAGGTTCTATTTCAGTTAGTGTAGGCTCATTTTGAAAATGTAAGCAGTTACTTAAGACAAGTGCAAACTGGGTGCTTAATGCAAATGTATTCTAAAGTCCTATTCACAAAAGGAATGGATGGTTGGACGGATGGATGGCCATCAATGCAAACTTTCCATGAATTCTGTGACATCTGGCTGTCACGATGATCCCTCATGGAATGGTCATAAATGTGCCGGTACTGACGCAGCAGCTCGGACAAAGTCGCCTCAAAATCGTACATCTTCGGATGCAGAGGTGCGCGGAGTTACAAAAAATGCGCTGCGCACCGCCAGGCGAAATGGGGTCTTGCGGAGCCAACGCGCGAGACCACCCCCTCCGTGTTGACGTCATTTTTGCCGCGCGCACCCTCGCGCTCTTGCGGCCGCGGCGAGTATAAACGAGGCTTTACACATTGCCTCACATTCACCCATTCACACACCGACGGCGGTGTCAGCCATGCAAGGTGCCATCCAGCTCGTCGGGAGCAGCTGGGGTTAGTTGTCTTGCTCATGGACACCTCGACACTTGGATCGAACCACCAACCTTCCGGTTTGTAGACAACCTACATGAACCACTGAACCACTGCCGCCCCAAAAAATCGTCTCTCATCTCACTTTCGACGGTCTTTCTTCAAATCTCCCTCTTGCTGATTGGCAACACGTCTGTTGTGGTGCTCGGTCCAACAACTTTTCAACAGCGTTTTTGAAATGACACTTTGAAACAACACTGCACCTTTAAGGCGCCCCTGGTGATCAGATTTCAAAGGGAGGGTCACTGATTTTGTGAGTACACAACATGTCAGAGTTCCACTGCATGTTCATAAAGCATACACTATGCATTATATAAAAATAAATTTAAAGCATCACATTTTTTAAGGCACATTAATATGTTTTATGTTAACTCTTCATGAAATGTATTCTAACCTTTACAACTCTTCCAACTGGTTTGTGCTGTCAGGCCTGCAAAGACCAATTATTAGTACTATTCAATTTTTTTATTTTTTTATTGAGAGTACGTTTCATTTGTCTTTGTGGTAAAAATAATTCACAGCCCCAGTTCTTCATTTTGAGAATTTGAAATGACCTGTCCCGGTTTCCCCAAAAATGGTGCAGAGCTCTTTCCAACAAAATGTTCAATGGCCAAAGCAGCAAATCCTATTTATCACATAAAAGAGGATGAATGAGAGACTCGCCAAAAAAAGCTGGGGGAAGGGGGTGACACTAAGAACGTTGTATAATAAGCACAAGAAAAAATCCTATTCCACACAGTTTTAAAAAATGAAATCCCAATCAAAGGCATTGAATGTAAAAAACAATAAAACTCAAAAGAGATAAATGAATGGAGACCTTGTGCCGTTTCGATCACTGAACTCCATGCTTTCAATTTTCAGTGGCAGAACACAGAGCCTTGAACATATTAAGCCTCAAAACAAAATGGCTATGTGAAAGAAGCACGCGCTTACCTCCAAAAATGAAATGCGTGCAGCGGGCTGCATGGGCTGCAAGGGCTTGTGGGAGTTGGGCTCAAGCTTCGTGGAGTGAGGCTGGAAGTCAAATTGAGTTTTGTGAATGTTCATCATGAACAAGAACAGTCTCTCTCAGGATGCAGCCTTTGAAGTTGAGAGCTTATATATGTAGAGACATACACGAGCTGGCATGCATTAACCACAGAGCAGCGTCATGCATGACCGATAAAGGTTTTTTTCTGTAAAACGCTGCGTTGCAAAAAGGTTGCCACAACAATGGCCCATTACATTCATTGCCCTAAGCATGAAATGGTTTTGGATTGTACACTTGTTGATATAGAGACTAGCCACATGCACAAATATAATTTAACAAAGGTAAACATAAAAATAATCATTGTTAATCTTGTTAAGCATCATGCTTCTTTCAAGCGTTACGAAGGTGCTTTCACTTAGAAACAAAACATGTCAGGCAAAATTGCTGAGCGGACATGTCCATGAGATACGCATGTATCTGTATCCTTAGCAACAGCAGCCATGATGCAACACCTGAACATAGCCGCAAAAATGCATCTTCTGCGACCTCTGTAAACAAAAACAAAGGCGGTGCCTCATCTTATCAAAACGTCAATGGCCAATCTAATATGACGAGATATTAACCGTTTATTGTGTTTTGCTGCATCAAACGCAACAGTACAGTGACGTCTTTGACCTGCTAACAGGTTGACAACAATCAGGCCTTCTGTAGGGGTAATTCAGCCACATGATTTAATAAGTGACGGTGATAAAAAAACAAACAAACAAAAAAAACACTATAAATACGCAGAGAGGAGCATAGCCAAACAGAAAGGCAGCTGCTGCGCAAGTCCTTCTGGCTCTAGTCTGACAAGCCGTGACTAGAAGATGATCCAGTATTGATCTAGCGTCATCATCCTTTATCCAAACATGAGCCTGTGCTATCAAAATAACATGCAAAGCTGTCGCAAAGGGACACTAGCTGGATCTACACAAGCTAGCAAACCTATATTTACCCTTCAACACATGCTGCAGACGCTGCTACTGTGGTAATGCTGCACTGCTCAGCTCAGATGTGCTGTCACCACTACAGCGACAGACACACTGCAGATAAACAGTCTGCTGTCATCACAGCCAGAAAAAATGTGAGAGAGAAGGGAAAATACTCACTCCAATGTCAACCCCGGAATCCTCAGTCTCTCCCGCTGGGCTTTCATGGTCGCGCACGATCACTCTATTGTGTACATGATATATTCACATCGTCCGCCTGCCCGCACCCCCATGCGCTGACAAAGAGCCAAAGCCAGGCTCTGGTGTGGAGAACCCAGCTGAGAGCTTCTTACAGGGGACGAGTAGATACAGGGGACCTAGCGCTCTGAGCCGTTCAACTTCCACCCGAGCTGTCAGATGTGATCATCAACTGCCTGTGGAGGGCAGGGAGGCTGGGCGACAATCCTTTTCCCCTCCCCTGTCGCTCACGCACAAGCACTAAACAGACCTAAATGCCCCTCCTCCACCGAGGAAGCAGCCTTACGTCAGCAAAGCACAGTCACAGGAGTCTACATGCAGCACTTCCTATCTGCAGCAGGACTGTTGACCATCATTCAAGTTGTTGGTGTTTTTTCCTCAATCACACTGCAGCATAAACTGTAAATGTTCTTCAAAGAGAAATCAAGGGCAAGACATGAAACACTTCATTGGTGTCTGCTAAGGCAAACATAATCATTTCTCATAGTTAGGTTTATGGATTTGTACAAAACCTTAACCCAGAGTATTAAACTTCGGTGTGTAACTCGTCCAGCACAGTTTCTACAAATGAAAATAATCACAAAAAAAATTTGCTTATTTTTCTAAGCAATTAGACTTAGACTGGTTTCACGATAAAATGGGCAACAAAAGAAATCCTACATACTTCAAATGATGGAAGGACTTGAGCTATATTTAGAGAACAGAATATCACAGAGACTTGGAAGTGAGAGTTTTTAGCTTGGACTAGTAAGCAACAACCTAGCAACTGCACAGCACTAAAACTATAACCAGTGTTGTTATTGTTATCTTAAACTGATAAACAGTTTTCATTAATTGAAATAAAACTGAAATAAATCAAATCTATACCGATCAGGCATAACATTCCTGAACCATTTTTGCTTTGTGGCAGGGCACATTATCCTGCTGAAAGAGGCCACAGCCACCATGGAATACCGTTTCCGTGCAATACTGTTTAGGGATACTAGAAACTTCTCGGCAGGTGTGTTGATGCAAGTTGGAGCTAAACTCTGTAGGACAGTGGCCCTCCAGGACCGAGTTTGGACACCCCTGGTGTACATGGTCTGCGGCTATGCAGCCGGATACGCAACAAACTGTGATGCACAGTGTATTCTGACACCTTTCTATGAGAACCAGCATTAACTTATTGAGCAATTTGAGCTACAGTAGCTTGTCTGTTTGATCGGAACACGGCCTGATCCAGCCTTCGCTCCCCACATGCATCAATGAGCCTTCCTTGGACCACTTTTGATAGATGCTGACCACTGCAGACCGGGAACACCCCACAAGAGCTGCAGTTTTGGAGATACTCTGACCCAGTCGTCTAGCCATCACAATTTGGCCCTTGTCAAACTCACTCAAATCCTTATGCTTGCCCATTTTTTCTGCTTCTAACACATCAACTTTGAGGACAAAAGGTTCACTTGCTGCCTAATACATCCCACGCACTAACATGTGCTGTGATGAAGAGATAATCAGTGTTATTCACTTCATAATGTTATGCCCGATTGGTGTAAATATTAAATTAAAAACTAAATTGTCAGTTACTTGCCATTGTGAAATAATGAAGTAATGGAAATTAGAAATGTTGCTATGACAAGTAACTGACATAAGTTTAAGTTGAAATAATAAACTGAAACAAAAATGCACTGGCAACCACGCAGAACATATTTGCAGCTGCATAGTCAGAATACCTTAGCAACCCCACTGAAATAGCCCAGCAAAAACTTAGAAACACCTAAACAACCTCATACAAATGCCTTGTCAACCACCTAGAACACCCAATCCTCACATCATTGTGGTGGTGAGTTTTGCACAGCCAAGCGTCTTTCAAAACTAGTTTTTAAAGTTGAAAACTTATGCTCATGACAAAACTCCACAGTAGCATACATTTATTGGAACGCCTTGAACAGAATCGTGCGATTATGAATGATACATGGAGAATATTGCACTAATCTGTACCAGGCACTGAGTTTCACTGGGGACAAAGGTGCTTGGAGACCGCTGCTATAATGAGCTCATGCTTTAACAAGCAATTGAACCAGAGTTCCGCTAAATACCTGCTAATGAAACTCATAAAGCCGAGAAAGACATCAGACATAAGACTACATATGTCCTTCTGCTTAGCAACATCAATATGCAGACAGTAAAATGAGAGACATATTACTCAAAGCCCTAGCAGATATGTATGGAATGGCTGAAAAGATGTAGACATGGTGTAAAATTAACACTTGCTACATGCTAAATGGGATGATAAATACAAATATAAAAACATCACTAGCCAGGTATTGCAACATCATATTTAAATACATCACGTTACTTTGAAATGTACTTTCAAAGTACAAGGATGCCAATAAAAGTAATAGGATCTGCAAAAGTTGTATTAACATCACGAGTCCCATTGTTTTCTATTCACTTACTCTCTCATGGCTGCATTTTAATTGATCTGCCTGTGCACTTTGTACTTTCTGCATGTGCTTGAGTGCAACATTGAGCTTACTGTAACTGAGTCTATAAGGTAACAATAATATAATAAGATAACCTTGTTTGAAATGGGTTTGGCTAAAAGAAGTTTTTGGTTTTATACTACTAGGTGCTTATACTATACTGACTGGGTTAAATAGAATTGCATTACTAAAAAGAGACTAAAATGCAATTTTCCTTGACTAAAAATAAACTAAAATGTCGTCAGTTTTCGTTGACTAAAACTAGACGAAAATAGTAATGGATAATTCTGACTAAAATAAGACTAAAATGCTCAGACTTTTAGTCGACTAAAACTTGACTAGACTAAAAAGAGTATGAACGGGACTACAACTAATAAAAACTAAAAAGACTGCTTGACACAAAGACAAGACTAAAACTCAAATTAAAACAGGCCGCCAAAAACAACACTAGTTGAAACTGATTGAGCGATTACACGAGACATGATACATTTCTGTAAGTTGAACTGTATTTTTCAACATACCTTTAGATGTTCATGCATGTTTTTTTATACTATAACTTGTATAAAAGTGGAAGAAAAGACTTGCGCATGCCTGGAACTACAAAACATCAACAAATAACAGGATGAGGGTGCAACAGCAAAACTTTTTTCTTTTTTCAGGAAAAGTAAATTGTTGATCACAGTTGGCAGGCTCATGAGAATTCACAATTGCAGATGACAGTGAACATCACATTAAAGATCAAGCAAAAGCAGCAGGGAAATGAGAAGTGGGACGTAAGGACAGCACCCCGTTAAACACCTGCTGAGGTTCTGCTGAATTAGGCTAAACTAATTAATGTTAAGAAACTGTATTAGTTATTTATCTGAAGCAAACTGTAAACTGTTTATTACTGTAAACTGTAACAGTTACTGTAAACATATACTTGCATTAAAATAGCTTTAATATTTTTGATTTAAATGAATGTTCAAGGCTCATGTGTGCATGTGTGTGAAGGGAATGAAGCAATCAGCTGAGGCCGCTGGGACTGCTTCCTTGGGATTTAACAGGTCACACTTCACTTATTACCCTCTATTTACATTCACTAATTGCTGTAACCCTTTCTTTTCCAAACTGCCATCTTACATCAGATAATAACACACATTATGTATCTAAAGGAATTAAAAGCCTCAACTTAAAGAGGTCATTTTTTATTTTACCCCCATTAAATTTTATTTTTTAAATTGTTTACTGTAGTTGAAATAAAGCTAAAACAAAATAAAATATAAGGCAAGGCAAGGCATGAAAAAATTAAATTTAAAGCTGCACTATGTAACTTATCCGTCCACTAGAGGTCGCCGATTCAAAACAAAGGCGTAGTTTGATGACGCCATGTTTGAGCGCAGAATCTTGGGACATGTGGTCTTCACCTCACAGTCGGTTGAAAAGAATCGGGATAGGACTGGGGCAGAAATCATGTTCATGGATGCGATTTTTAACGTTACTGTAGTATGAAGCAGAGCAGGACCGAGTGTTGTGGGAGAGCAAGGCCACTGGAGCGATTGTTAATAAGAAGAGCGGAACACACGCCTCGAGAGCAGCGGGAATGTTATTATGGCATAGTTGCCGGTGGGACTTTTATTATGCCACAGTCGCCGGCGCCACTTCCGCTTTTCCGGTCACGGAGAGCGCCCGCTGACACATCAGATGCGCGTTTAAAACACGACAGCTAAACGTTATGAATACAGAACACTACAGTACTTGTTGCCAAATAATTATAAAGTAATTCATTTCTTGACTAGATGCTGCATTAACAGGTAAATAACAGCAGTGTGTATGTTTGTCGTCGAGGCTGAGAGGACGCTAACATTAGCAGTACCTCAAGCAGTTAAAACAATGTGATAAAAACACACGCAAGTCCGACCCAAATGTTGCACATATAAAATTAGGGAAGTGAGAAAGCAAACTGTATCATCATGCTGCTGGCAGAAACATAAACAAAGCAGAAGCGCATTCGTTTTTTATTAGATGATCTACACCGCCTTCTACACAACAATAATATTCCATTTGTAACATTAACTAAGGTTAATAAATGCTGTGGAAGTATTGTTCATTGTTAGCATGTTAATTTCAACATTAAATTGAGTTTTAATTTTTTTTATCTGGTAACCTTGGTTAATGCACTATGAACTAACATGAATGATCAAGGTACAATATTGCTCATATTAATTGCTGTAAAAATGTATGCATAATGCATATAGTTCATGTACGCCAACACATCCTTGTTGCATAGGGACTTGCTTAGTGTTACCTATGATATGTACAGCATGTTTCTAGGTTATAGGTAAAGAAACAAATTTGACCTGTAATATTTAATGTTTAAATTATTTTCTGAAGAATTTGTTCTGTTAGAACTTATTTTAATATTCATATTTATGTTTTTAATTTAGCACATTTTCATGAATCAGTACATTTTTTTTTAATTTATTGTTATGAAGTTCAGCACTGTTTTACTTATGTTTTTTTTATCCAGTATCCATTTAAAAAACTATCGGTCGATTAATCGGTTATCGGCAAGTGTGGTCCAATCTAGTTATCGGTATCAGTAAAATCCACTCTCGGTCGACCTCTTGAGGTAACGCAGCTCTGTTTATCATATTAGATACATTTGATTGTGTTGAAAATTATGTTATGACATTACTCTGTGCATTCGCTTGGCGGCTGCTATGACACTTGTTGCACACAGCAGTGAGAGGTAAAATGTTTCTGCCAAATAAAACCGGAAAACGAGGGTAACTCAGATATGACGTAATTGACAGGCGACCTCCTCACATGTCCCGGTTCCTTGGTTAAAATAGCAATTTTCACGATTTACAAATAGTTGGAAACATTTGGGATACTATAAGTACTCAACTGAACAAAATATATAACACTGGCCTAGTGGTTTTTGGATATTTTACTGAATTTTTTTTTATATAGTGCACCTTTAACTGAAAGTTAAAAATCATACTGAAATAAAACAAACAGCACACAGCAAAATTACTAAAACTGAAAATATAAGAATTAAATATAATTCAAATTTCTCTAAAAACCAATATGAACACCTTAGAAACCTCATACAAATGCCCTGTCAACCACCTAAACACCCTAGTAACTGCATATCAACACCCTGTCACCCACCCACAACAATCACAGCATTGTGGTGAATTTAAAAAATATTTAAACAAAAAATAGAAATGTTGATCTGGCAACATACTTAAATGTACAACTTTAAGCTGAAGTACTAAAATGACTAAAACATAAACATATATTACCTATATAGATTAATTAAAAAAACATTAAAACTTACACTGAAATGAAAATGAAAAGACAAAATCAATATTACAATATAATATTAAATTATACAAAATAACAATGGCAGTAATTCAGTAACACAAGACACTCTAAAATCCCTAAAAAAAGTTTTTAAGGATTTGATAATAGCAATAATTACATTTATTTTATTTTATTTTATTTAAGAATTGTTTTAACATTTATAAATTCTACTTTATTTTGAAATGAATATTTTTAATAAAAAAAAAATAAAAAAAACACCACAAAACCAAATTTTAAGTAGCATAAAATGTAATTAAAAAGAAATCCCAGAGCCATTCACCTTCTGCCACCGATGCTGGTGTATAAACGGGTGACTCACCACTCATTATCAATTCAGTTAACAACACATCTGGAGAGCATGGCCTAAGTGTCCATAACCTCCCCATCCACCACTTCACTCCACCCCACTGTTGATTGAGCTCAGTCACATGACCACTTCATTGACTCACTCCCTCTCAGAAACAGACAACCGTAACAGCACATTCATCACACAATGCCAATGCCGCCATCATAACCGACAGGCCATAAATCACGAACGCAAAAGGCAGATAAAATTCATTGACATGTTTTTTTCTTCCAATTTGTTTCTGACAGGTTTTGACACATTGAAGATCTATCATATACATCCAACCATGAGCGTAACTGACGCAAAACGGGTACGATCAGCGTGCATTGTCAGTGAGATTGCACTAGCACTCAGTTGTTTTCTAATATGAATAGATGTTTTGAAAACAACAGTGAATATAGGATGCAAGTGCTGTAGAGTGGGGGAAAGTGTGACAAGCCTAAAACGTGTTGAAACAGGATATGTAAATCAGCAAATGGACCAAAAAAAATAACTGCTGATATCCACAAAATTTTGTCCAATCAAATGCTCTCTAGAATGAGAATGCCCCACCTCCCAGTAGAAATTCATGATACTGTGAACTATACATACATATATATACATACATATATATACATACATACATATACATACATACATATACATACATACATATACACACACACACACACACACACATATATACACATATATATACATATATACATATACACATATATACACGTATATACACATATATACACGTATATACACATATATATACAAAACATCTCCGGTTACGTCTGCAACCATTGTTCCCTGGGAAGGGAACGGGACGCTGCATTGTAGTAGCGAGTGGGAAGGACTCTGCGGATTGTGTCTTGAAACATATGTGCAATCAGTCAAATGGCATGGCGGAACGTCACAAACGAGGTGACGCCATGAAGCAGGAAGCTATAAAGTCCACATAAATAAAACCTTATGAATGTGAGTGGAGAGGACCAGCCTGCTGCATCACACACATCTTGAATGGATACTCCTGACAATAAGGCTTTAGAAGCCGCCATGCTTCTCGTTGAGTGAGCTCTGACAGCCAGAGCAGTGATGGCTGTCCAGAAACCTCATAAGCAGGAAAAATAGCATTGACTATCCACTTGTTCAGCATCTTTTTGGTCAAGGCAATCCTTTTTTAGGCAAACCAAAGCAGACAAATAACTGATCCTACTTTCTCTACAGGACAACTCTGTGGCCATTAGTGTCCAGTGTTCTAACTGGACAGTTGGTGGAAGTGAGGATGACAGAAAGCCTGCAAAACTATAGGTACTGGTGTAAGAATGCTTTCACCATTCTTGGTGCAAACTCTCAGCACGACGGGGAAACCGACAGGGCCTGGAGGTCTCCTACTCTCTTTAGAGAAATAATAGCTAAGAGAAACATAGTCTCTGGTTTGACTGGAACAGTTTTCATGGGCTCAAATGGAGCCATAGAGAGACCTTCTAACACAACAGACAGATATCAGACTGGTAGCCTAGAGCGGATTGCAGGCCTCAGCCTCAAAGCCCTACAGAGGAAACATGTCACCAGCGGATTCTTCCCAAAAGACTCACCCGCTAAAGGTACCTGGTAGGCAGCTATTGGCCGGCACATACACATTTAAGGTAGAGGTGTATAACCCTGTGGAGAACCAATCCTGCTGGAACTTTAACACTGTACCAACTGGGACCAATTGTCCAGCTGACAATTCTCGCACCATGAAGTGAACACTGTCCACTTCAGGGCATACAGTTTCCCCATGGAGGGAGCTCTGGAGTGAAGTATGGTCTGAACATCCTCAGTGGCCAAAGCCACAGCTTCAACAACTCTGGGCAGGGTTAAAGGATTAAATCCCCCTACCTGAGACAGAAGGCCCCTCCTGATCGGAATCTCCCAAGGGAAGCCGTCGAGGAGGGACATAAGGTCCGAGAACCACACTCGGTCAGCCAGAATGGGGCTACTAGCAACAGACGGGCTCCGTCCCAAAAGACTCTCTCCAGAACAACCAGGAGCAGAACAAACAGGGGAAAAGCGTACAGACGAACAATCAGGGGAAAAGCGTACAGACTTAGCATCAGCCATGTCTGCACCATGGCACCCAGCCCCAGAGGAGCTGGATGAGTGAGGGAGAACCAGAGCAGACTGTGTCATTTCCTGGACTTCACCTCTGCCTGGCTAAACTCCCTCCATTTCTGCTCCACCACCTCGGAGTGGAGCCTCCATGTGTTGTCTGTCCAGACAAGTACATGATGGCCCTGTATGTCTGGGAAGAAGTGTTTAAATGCTAGAAAGATGAATAATTTCCAGGCAATGTATGTGCCACAAAAGATTATGGAAATGTTTGAGTGAGTGACTGGCCTAGCTTTAGCTGGTTTGGGGCTACGAGGATCCAATCGGTACGAGTAGGAGACAGGCGTGACAGGTGTCACCATGCTTAGGAAAAAAGGGGTCCTCTGTTCTGGCGAAAGTACACTTTTCCTTGCGTTTGGGGTGATAGAGCTAGGCCGAAGGGAATAACCCAATATTGGTATGCTTTGCCTCAAATCTCAGGAAATTCCTGTGTTGTGGAAGGATGGATACGTGGAAGTACACGCCATTGAGATCTATCATGACAAACCAGTCCTCTGAGTCCCGTTTGTTTCAATGTTAACATCTTGAACTTGTAATCTTTGACCATACAATGTAGTACTAAAATCGGACCCCATCTTTCTTTGGAACGATGAGATATTGGCTGTAGAACCCAGAAGCTTCTCACAGGTGGAGGAACATGTTCTATGGCCTCCTTCTCCAAGATAGTTACTACTTCTTGTTCCATTATCAGAGCCTGCTCAGGGCTGAACACTGTGACACAGACAACCGGCATGGAACAACCGAGCTGGCTCCTCTAGTAACCTCCTTAAAGGGTGCGAGTCTCCCAGTACTTTTTGCTTCGTTCTATATGAGGAGCTGGTTAACGGCCGGGGCTTCTCACGTCCAGCAGTCCCCAAGACTTGAGTGCTGGAACGCTGCTGCTTGCTTTTTAGCCTCCATAAACCTCTCGATAACAGTGTTAACGTAGTCTCTGAAGAGGCCAGAAGTTGAAAGCAGAGTGTCCAACAAAAAAAATTGTCTCGTTCTTTTAAATCAGACAAAAATGTTGCCAAAGATGCCTCTCCGTAGCCACCAGGGCTGCCATAGATCAATGGCTGTGGCCATCTCCTTGGAGAGACAAATCTCTGGATTGACGCAACTCTTTAACTGCATTCGGGCCCACTCCCTCACCTTCTCAAGGTCCGTCTGCAACAGCAACATTGTATGAAGACACGCGTCTGTCTTATCGGCTGCCTATAAGCTTTACCCACCAAGGCCGGAGTCCATGTTCTGCATGGCCTGGTGTGTAATGTCGGGGCCTTGATGGATGATGACATGTTAGGGGACAGATAGCTCGCAAGCGTCTGTTCCACTTTGGGCATCGCCTCATACTTGTGCTCTTTCAGCCCCCTTATATTAGAGTAATTTTCTTGTGACGACAACAATAAATCAACAGGGAAAATTCACACAGAATGCTTGCTGAAGGCACAGAAGCTGACATTGTTTGGTCCAGGTGCACTTTATAGCTTCCTGGCGTCACCTGTGACATTCCACCATGCCATTGGACTGATTTCACACGTGCTTCAAGATGCAATCCCACAGAGGCGTTCTCACAGCCTTTATACTATGACGCAGTGTGAGTTTCCTTGAAAAGGAACCCCTTTTAGGTAATCATCGTCAATTTATAAAGACAACTTAGGTGATGTTCTCTCAATTTTCAGTTGTACTGACAATTTAACATTCAAGATTACTTTGGAAAATGGGTGAATGCAAATAACGAGAAAGATAAATGAAGAAGTGAAGGAAATTAGTGAAAATGAGTTACAGATTACTACATTTTTACAATTAAGTTCAACAAATAATTGCACATTAAGTAAAGTTAACCAAAAAGGGTTAGTAAGAACCCTTGTTGGGTTTTACAGGTTCTGTATATAAACATCACACACACACACGTAGTGTTTTCATCTTTTATGGGGACTTTCCATAGGCGTAATGGTTTTTATACCGTACATACCGTATATTCTATCCCCCTACACTGCCCCTGCCCCTAAACCTAACCCTCACAGGAGACATTCTGCAATTTTACATTTTCAAAAAACATCACTTAGTCTGATTTATAAGATGTTTTCCTCATGGGGACCTAAAAATGTCCCCACAAGGATGAGGATTTCGGATATTGCTATCTTTGTGGGGACATTTTGTCCCCATAACGTGATGATTACCAGTCCACACACACACACACACACACACACACACACACACACACACACACACACACACACACACACACACACACACACACACACACACACACACACACACACACACACACACACACACACACACACACACACACACACACACACACACACACACACACACACACACACACACACACACACACACACACACACACACACACACACACACACACACACACACACACACACACACGTTGCCCAACCTGGGATCTCCTGATCTTGGTAAAGTACTGATTCGCATCTTCACATACATCTGGCATGTCAACTGACACCAGACAGAGTCACTATAAAAAAAACTGCCAACTGTCATGGTTTCTAAATATAGATAATCAAATCTCTGACCTATAACAAACAGAGTCAAAACAGACAGCAAAACCAAATACCCCTTTAAACATATACAACCAGATGCTACATGAACTATTATCATCTTGAATCCAAACTTTACTGATAAAAGTATAAAACAGTTTGAAATGCACAATGAACAGGTTCAGGAGATATTTACAATGCTTAATTCTAGTGTCTATAGGCTTTACCATGGGTCTGATCTATAATCAGGTCAAGGCTAATACTAGAGCTATCAATCAATCTTAATATAATTAATTACATGATATTCAATTAATGAATTGAAAATGTTAATGTTTTTAATTCCATAGAATTTTCATAATTAAATATTAACTAAATTATAGTGTTAAATGAACAGCCTTAATAAACACCTATATTTGAGGTGCTTAGAGGTGCACAGACATTTAACAAAAATGAGCCAAAAATCTAACTTGACTGAGGGCCATGGAACACAAGTAAATCTTGCATTATATCCAACTATATTACATTAAATATATTTACATTTTTCTACCAAATTATTAGAAAATGAAGATATGCCTTTTTTAATGATTTCACGTGATTTCAAATCGCAAACTAAAAAGTAATGGATTATAACTCTAAACAAGGTATCATCTAGTATATTGTCTTATTTGATAGAAAACCTTTCAGATAGATATTGATCATGTTTGGAGCTTCTTGGTTGGGGGTGGTCCCCCTTGGTTGGGGAGGTTAAAATCTTGTAGGGGTATGCGGTGGGGACGGTTAGAGTACCGGCAACATGTGAGAAATGCTGGTAAGCAAGACAAAGTGATGGTACGCTACAGATTAAAATATAGAAGTGCGTACTGGCCCACTTTGAGCACTGGTAATATTATCTGTGTTTACAGACAACAGCAAATGCTGTGAGAGAAGATACAGCAACATGACATTCAGAAGGAATGCAAGGGTTGATGGTCCTGGGTGATCACTTATCAAGCTGTGTTTATGTTTCATTATGTTATCATTTTAACCAATGGCATGTTGACATCAATTACATTTTTTATATATAATAATAATAATAATAATCTCCATTTGATCTTTGTTTAATGTCATTATTGTCCAGGACAACAGTTTAATTTTAAGGTATTTTACTGTTGATTTATTACACACACACACACACACACACACACACACACACACACACACACACACACACACACACACACACACACACACATGTATACATACACAAATACATATACATACACACATACACACATACACACATACACACATACATACATACACACATACATACATACATACATACATACATACATACATACATACATACATACATACATACATACATACATACATACATACATACATACATAAATAAATACATATACATGAACAGTTCTGAAGGCGAAAGGGAGTCAAACACAGTATTAGTATGGTGTTCCTAATAATCCTTTAGGTGAGTGTGTGTATATACACACACTCACCTAAAGGATTATTAGGAACACCATACTAATACTGTGTTTGACTCCCTTTCGCCTTCAGAACTGCCTTAATTCTACGTGACATTGATTCAACAAGGTGCTGAAAGCATTCTTTAGATATGTTGGCCCATATTGATAGGATAGCATCTTGCAGTTGATGGAGATTTGTGGGATGCACATCCAGGGCACGAAGCTCCCGTTCCACCACATCCCAAAGATGCTCTATTGGGTTGAGATCTGGTGACTGTGGGGGCCATTTTAGTACAGTGAACTCATTGTCATGTTCAAGAAACCAATTTGAAATGATTCAAGCTTTGTGATTTGGTGCATTATCCTGCTGGAAGTAGCCATCAGAGGATGGTCAGAAACAATGCTCAGGTAGGCCGTGGCATTTAAACGATGCCCAATTGGCACTAAGGGGCATAAAGTGTGCCAAGAAAACATCCCCCACACCATTACACCACCACCACCAGCCTGCACAGTGGTAACAAGGCATGATGGATCCATTTTCTCATTCTGTTTACGCCAAATTCTGACTCTACCATCTGAATGTCTCGAACAGAAATCGACTCATCAGACCAGGCAACATTTTTCCAGTCTTCAACTGTCCAATTTTGGTGAGCTCGTGCAAATTGTAGCCTCTTTTTCCTATTTGTAGTGGAGATGAGTGGTACCCGGTGGGGTCTTCTGCTGTTGTAGCCCATCCGACTCAAGGTTGTGCGTGTTGTGGCTTCACAAATGCTTTGCTGCATACCTCGGTTGTAACGAGTGGTTATTTCAGTCAAAGTTGCTCTTTTATCAGCTTGAATCAGTCGGCCCATTCTCCTCTGACCTCTAGCATCAACAAGGCATTTTTGCCCACAGGACTGCCGCATACTGGATGTTTTTCCCTTTTCACCATTCTTTGTAAACCCTAGAAATGGTTGTGCGTGAAAATCCCAGTAACTGAGCAGATTGTGAAATACTCAGAACGGCCCGTCTGGCACCAACAACCATGCCACGCTCAAAATTGCTTAAATCACCTTTCTTTCCCATTCTGACATTCAGTTTGGAGTTCAGGAGATTGTCTTGACCAGGACCACACCTCTAAATGCATTGAAGCAACTGCCATGTGATTGATTGATTAGATAATTGCATTAATGAGATTTTGAACAGGTGTTCCTAATAATCCTTTAGGTGAGTGCACACACACACACGGCGTAGCTACGGTGTACACTCAACGCAGAAGTATAAATCGGCCTTAAGTGTCAAAGTAACATCCACATGGATGGCAGGACCCAAGGTTTCCCAGCAGAACATTGCCCAAAACATCACACTGCCTCTGCTGGCTTGCCTTCTTTAGATTATCGTTTAGATTATCTGACCGAGCTATACTTACTACAACTAAGAAAAAAATGTGTACAAAGTTGCACAAGTCAGGATTAGTATAAAAATGCGTGTTAAACTCACAGAACATGCAGTGATGGAGCGCGCAGGACCGCTCTGAGATGCCAGTCATGATCTGCTCGCGTGAACGCATTGCTTCACTGGCCTATTTCTTTTGGTTTCCAATTGTTTCATTTAAAAGTGGACATTTCAAGCTTTCTATACACATATTTCTCATGTCTGTGAGGCAAGTAGCCTGATGAGTTTCGGTTTATTTATGAGACGCGCTCCAGTTCATGTGCAATGAAAGTGATCGCTCCCGCGCCTTCATGTCACGATTATAGTCTGCTATAGCCTATTTGATTCTTATTTATTAAATCCAGGCAATTGGCTGACAAAACCTTGATTAAAATTAAGATACCATTTATACAAAACAAAATTCACTTTAAAGAAAAGCTTTCTACAAAACAAAACTTAATATTAAACAAAATATAATAACCACCAAAATCATTTCTGACCCACTCGCATCTTTGCACTTTTCATAATCAGATGATCATTATAATATAAAAAAAAATGAAACCATACTTGTTGTAGCCATTGTAGGCTGCTACAGCACAGATAAACATCATGTCTTAGCTGGATTTGAGCGAGCGTTGTTTTACCGGTGAGGTTTCATGAGTGCGTGCCTGCTTAGAATGCATTTTAAGAATACTTTACTCATTGACCGTTTAAAATGAACAACACCGCTGTATGCTGCATCAAAGAGGAACGTGCACTGATGTAAACAAACCCAACGCACATGAGCAGCACATGGCGGGACGAGTGAAGGAGACGCGCTGAATAAAAATGTACACACACTCTCTGACAGCAGACTTCTGTAAAAAATTTAGCTATTTGCTCTTTGTTAATGTTAGTTAATGCATTAACTAGTGAGACCTTATTGTAAAGTGTTACCTATTGTTCTTTATAATTCTTTTGAACTTTAATCCGTTTTAAATATTTGTTTACTTTATACATTTTTGTCTATTGCTTTATTGTATTTAAATGTTCAGTTCTTTTTGTTATAAGAAAGTTCTTAAACCTGTTCACAGTAAACACATTCCAATATCGTGATAATACCATATACCGTGATAAAAGCTTCAGCAATTAATCGCAACATGAAAATTTGATACTGTCAAATGCCTAATCAGAACCAGCATTAACTTCTTGAGCAATTTGAGCTACAGTAGCTCATCTGGTTGATCGGACCACACGGGCCAGCCTTCACTCCCCACGTGCATCAATAAACAAGTTGCTGGTCATATAATTAGAATATCATCAAAAAGTTGATTTATTTCATTAATTCCATTCAAAAAGTGAAACTTTTATATTATATTAATTCATTACACACAGACTGATATATTTAAAATGTGTATTTCTTTTAATTTTGATGATTATAACTGACAACTAAGGAAAATCCCAAATTCAGTATCTCAGAAAATGTCATTTTTGAATGAAAGTCTAAAACAACAATGGATCCCACTGACTTCCTTTATTATTCTATTGACATCAGAATATCTTCTTTTCTGTTCCAAAGAAGAAAAAAGCAGATACAGTGAGGAAAATAAGTATTTGAACACCCTGCTATTTTGCAAGTTCTCCCACTTAGAAATCATGGAGGGGTCTGAAATTGTCATCGTAGGTGCATGTCCACTGTGAGAGACATAATCTAAAAAAAAAATTCAGAAATCACAATGTATGATTTTTTTACTATTTATTTGTATGATACCGCTGCAAATAAGTATTTTAACACCTCTCTATCAGCTAGAATTCTGACCCTCAAAGACCTGTTAGTCTGCCTTTAAAATGCCCACCTCCACTCCATTTATTATCCTAAATTAGATGCACCTGTTTGAGGTCGTTAGCTGCATAAAGACACCTGTCTACTGTCTACAATCAGTAAGAATCCAACTACTAACATGGCCAAGACCAAAGAGCTGTCCAAAGACACTAGAGACAAAATTGTACACATACACAAGGCTGGAAAGGGCTACGGGGAAATTGCCAAGCAGCTTGGTGGAAAAAGGTCCACTGTTGGAGCAATCATTAGAAAATGGAAGAAGCTAAACATGACTGTCAATCTCCCTCGGACTGGGGCTCCATGCAAGATCTCACCTCGTGAGGTCTCAATGATCATAAGAAAGGTGAGAAATCAGCCCAGAACTACACGGGAGGAGCTGGTCAATGACCTGAAAAGAGCTGGGACCACCATTTTTAAAGGGGTGGTAAACCACGATTTCACTATTCTAACTTTAGCTAACGTGTAATGTTGCTGCTTGAGCATAAACAACATCTGGAAAGTTTCAACGTTCAAAGTTTAAAGCAAAGGGAGATATCTGCTTTTAAAGAAATCAGTTTCTAAGAACTACAGCAAACGGCCAGTAGGCGACTACACACATTCCTCCAGGGTTGGTGACATCACCAGGCTCAATATTTACATAAACCCCTCCTCCGAGAATATGAAATAAGGGGGGGTGAGGCCATTTTGTATCGCGGCGCTGTTGTGGTATAACGTTAGTTAGGCTGGAGTGTTGTTGCCGCGATGCCGAGGAAACGCTGTTATTTTCATCCGGATTGCAGGTCTGGGGTACTTGCTCTGTTCAGCAGTCCTTGGGACGGGGGTGCGTTGCAGAGCGTTTAACATACAGCATGTTATATGCACGTGTGTTTGAGTCAGCAGGGAATCAGGCGCGCGCAGGGCTCCCTGCAGAGGAGATCTAACATCTAAGCACATCTAACAGAGGAAAACATCCACCGTCTTCGCGATTTCAATGCCAGATTTGCACAACGTCAGCTGCGTGAAAAAAACACTGCCGGTGCGTGGATGCACGACGCGCGCGCTGCACATTTCACGGAGGACAACATGATCTTCCACAAACTTCGCGAGTTCAATACAGGATATGCACAACGGCTTGTCCTGAAAGCTGGATTTACAAACAGAAGCTGTTCACGGGCCACAACCTGTAAGTCTGATTTATTTTTCATCGATGTGTTTTCCTGTAATAGGTTGTAGCAAGGAAGTAAACAGATGACAACGCTGTTCTGCAAACCAGTCTGTTAAATGCTCATTCATACTTAGCTTTATCCAACGAACACCTAATGTTACAAACACTAACGTTAAAATCTCAACAGCGAACCTGGCATTAGTGTAAATGATTCTTTGAGTAGAGCTTTTATGTATTGTTTATCTACAGGCATGCTAAATATGGTTCTGTGTGTGATTTGGCTAACTTACTAGTTAAAGCCAGTGCTTAGTGTTCGTTTTGGGTTAGTTCTTGCGACAGATATTTGGCTATAATCGTTCTAAAAATACAAAAGTTAAAGTGCCATTCAGTAGCGATCATTATAGATCCGCAGTCTTTACTCTCGAGGACTGAACAGGTCCTGCTCGATCATCTTCATTCAAATGTTCTGGGTCTGATTCGGGCTCAGATTGGTGTGGTTTTATTGACGCCGTTGTTTCTAATGCTGCTTTCACATGCTCTCAGAATTATCGTAAATACGAGTTTCCTAGGTAAACATTGCACATGAACGCCCTCACATTTTGAAACTTGAATGCTATGAGCTCGTAATCACGACTTCAGAAATCGGAATTATCAAATTTCCGATAGCACGTGAAGGCAGCATAATACTGAACAGCCTCCGGTAAGGGGCGTGACGTTTCCGACGTGCACTAGGCGGCCAGCTAACCAATCTGAGCCCACTGCGTATTTTTGAGGGACTGGCTTCATACAACCCGGAAAGCATCAGACCGTTTTACAAGGAGGGACAGAGCAGTGTAGAATAAAGGTCAAATATATGAAAAATAAGACAATTTTTTTTTAAACGAAGCATGAACACATGTTACAGTGCACCCCACAAACACAGTCAAGCCTTCAAAAGAATGTGTTTTACCACCCCTTTAAGGTTACTGTTGGTAATACACTAAGACGTTTGAAATCATGCATGGCACGTAAGGTTCCCCTGCTTAAACCAGCACATGTCCAGGCCAGTCTTAAGTTTGCCAATGACCATTTGGATGATCCAGAGGAGTCATGGGAGAAAGTCATGTGGTCAGATGAGACTAAAATATAACTTTTTGGTCATAATTCCACTAAACGTGTTTGGAGGAAGAAGAATGATGAGTACCATCCCAAGAACACCATCCCTACTGTGAAGCATGGGGGTGGTAGCGTCATGCTCTGGGGGTGTTTTTCTGCACATGGGACAGGGCGACTGCACTGTATTAAGGAGAGGATGACCGGGGCCATGTATTGCGAGATTTTGGGGAACAACCTCCTTCCCTCAGTTAGAGCATTGAAGATGGGTCGAGGCTGGGTCTTCCAACATGACAATGACCCGAAGCACACAGCCAGGATAACCAAGGAGTGGCTCTGTAAGAAGCATATCAAGGTTCTGGCGTGGCCTAGCCAGTCTCCAGACCTAAACCCAATAGAGAATCTTTGGAGGGAGCTCAAATGAATAGTTCACCCAAAAATGAAGATTATTTAGTCACCCCAAGGGCATCCAAGAAGTATATGACTTTCTTTCCTCAGCTGAAGAGAAATTAAGTTTTTGGAGTAAAACATTCCAGGATTTCTCTCCATCTAACCTGGCATGCGCAACCTTCCAAATGTTCATATGGTACGTCTCATGAACGCGTTTCGCAAAGCTGTACCAAGGCCAGCATTTGTAGTTAGAAAGTATCTATATATATTTTTATTTTATTCAGAAAATGACTGACCTTTCGCTAACTCTTATTCATCTATGGGTCATGTGGAGCCTTTTGAAGCTGTCTAAATTTGGATTTTGGACATGTTGGGTTAGGGTTAGAATGTTTTCCTTCACAACCTTAATTTCTGTTTGGCTGAGGAAAGAAAGTCATATATATCTTGGATTGCCTTGGGGTGAGTAAATAAATTCTAAACAAGGTTTTATTTCATATTATTTGTACGCAAATGAGAAAGCCCAAAAATAAATAATTAAATAAAAACATACATATACATCTGAAGAATACATGCCATGCTTTAAAAAAAAAGCTAATCTTTTTATGTGGATGAGGACAACAGAAGAATTGTTTACACATCAACTTGCATATAGAACCTCGATAAGGGAAGTAATTGGGTAATTTACATAAAACTGAAATTTAGCTAACTAGGCACTTTTCAAATTTTGTCTCAAAATCTTCAAAGCAAGAAAATAAACAGCAACAAGAAGAAGGAGAAGACTAATATGACCAAAAGAAAAGAGAAAAAGAGATGCTTTTATTAATGTAATAATACAATCTGGTAATTCACGGTTTAAAACTGTGCCTACCCTGACTACAGTCTGAAGAGGATGAAAATCTATAAATGTTTTGCTGTTGATGTAGGTTTATATCTAGGCTCTCTTGTGTATTGGGTGACTATTCAATTAAAGACAATCAAAGTAGGTTTACTCACAAACTTCCTCGTCTGGGAAGGCTGAGCTCTTTCTGTAAGAAAGCACAAAAAAAAAGAACCAAGTTAATTTACACAACATAATACATAAAACAAAAATAATAATTAAAAACAAATAATGTAAAGAAACATTTCATGCTTAATGGTGATGTGTTTTAATGTTAAAATCATTTCTCCCGTCCCTGTTAGATGAGCAGCCAGTTTGCTTAGTCATTTATCGTCAGTAGATTCTAACAGGTGTCCCAGATTTCAACAGTAACCCCAGTGGTGCCAGTGGTGACCCAGTTTTCAATCTCTCCAGATCCATTCAGTCCCAAAGAAAACATGAATATTTAACCTCTACCATTCACACAGCCCTCATCTCTGCCTGTGATAATAACACAAACATTTGGAGGTGTAGTTCTGAATACACTACAGTTCAAAGGTTTGGGGTCAGTAAGGTAAAGTTGGGGGTTCTTAAAAGATCTCTTATGCTCAACAAGGCTCCATTTATTTATCTGGCTATCACCAGACCAAGCTCAATTTAAGTTTGAATATTGGTCTGGGGAGTCTGCTATATATTTTCTACTGCACAAGAGGCGTGATAAACGAGCATAATTCAAATGACTGTACGCAATGCGATAGCCCTTCAACCAATCAGACCATAAGAGGCGTGATAAACAAGCATAATTCAAATAACTCTGTATGCAATTGGATAGTCCTTCAACCAATCAGACCACAAGAGGCGTAATCAACGGGCAATGACCCATCGCTTCTCTATCCGTCATCGTGTTAAACCCGCCAATAGCGTGCTAGGTGGACAAGCCAGTATGTGAATGGTTCCCGCAAAAGTGTAACAGAAGCAGATGAAATGAATGTACAGGTGTCTAGACTGAGTTGCAGGGCGAAATCAAATCGCCGGCAGATCAGGCTAGGTTTGCAGTCTAGTAAGACATAGTAAAATTGTGAGACATGATTACACTTTAAATTGATTACATAATTACCATTTTAATATTAAAAAATAATAATAATAAATTCCTGTGATGGCAAAGCTGAATTTTAAGCAGCTTTTACTACAGTGTCACATGCACTTACAGAAATAATTATAATATGCTGATTTGGTGCTGAAGAAATTACTATTATCAATATAACAGTTGTGCTGCTTAATATTTTTGTGGAAACTAAATTATTTTCCAGGATATTTTGATGAATAGAAAGTTCAAAAGAACAGTAGTTGAAATACTAATATTTTATAACATTATAAAATGTATTTACTGTCACTTTTGATAAGTTTAATGCATCCTTGTTGAAAAAAAAAATTCTGACCCCAACCGTTTAAATTGTAATGGATATCTGATCTGAAACAGGAGTGGATTTGGTCTATTGTGGAACCAAAAACTTGCAGTCACAGCAGCAGATATATTAAAATAAATAATCTATTTTAAATTACATGTTTATTCCTCCAAACCTCAAGTGAATATATATATTATAACTTTCAACTTTTTTTGCTCAAAAATATATTCCTTAGTTTGTAACATATAACCTTAATTTGGATTGTCAGCAAGTCTCTAATGATGGTTAAACTGGTGTAAATTAATACAATATACAACATTCCTATTTGATCATCTGTATATGCAGCAGTTATCACTATTCAATGAGCACATGCAATAGTCACAGGAGGCCACAAGAGGGCATTTGAGCTGATACATTATGGATAATAGATCCAATTTGAGACCTTTGACTTTTATAGGAGGGATGAAGAGCTAAAGTATTATGGTATTCTGGGCTCTAATATATGTATAATTACATACATACTGTATACCTTGTGATATTACCATTACAGGGTAATGCATTCAGTAAAACAAAGGTCTATAAGCCTGTATGTAAAAATAAAAGGGAAAATGAAAGGAAGACAGTAGTTTCAGTACAGTCACAACATTAACACAGAAGTGTCTTGAGTAAATCCAGTAACTTTCATACAGTGATTAGGATTATATTTTTAATCAGTAATTTGTCATTTATACTGAAATATATTTTTTATTTTAACCTCATCTCTGTTCCTTCATCACTCTCATTAACAGAAAACGGTTTCCAAAAATGGAATGTCACATTTCCAGCAGCAGCTAGTTCTGAACTTCTGATGTGCGACTGTGACTTCAAGCTCTGCCGTATGGTGCTGCGGCACCCTGAGATACCGTAGCCTCACGCTTCTCAAAAAATAATGAATGAAAATCGGCATTGGAGCTGCTGCAGAGCACAGCAGGGAAACAGCAGTGAAATGGTGCGACTTGCAGGGTTTACCCATGAATTCAACGCTGGGCAGGCTCACCCACGGCTGAACATGAATATATGCATTACTATTCACTCTCAAAGCTACTAGGAGAGATGTGCCTGTGGAAAGTCGAGAATGATTGAATTATATTTCCAAGTCATGGGGGAAAGTTAAAAAGAACCGGACTATGAACATTGTGGAAAAGATCCATACCACATAAGATGCATAATGACTTTATAGAAAACCGTAATCCAGTTCAAACTGAAAATTTTACAAAATGTCAAAAATCCAAATTGAAGAATGCAAGGCAAGTTTATTTATATAGCACATTTCGTCCACAATGGAAATGCAAAGGGCTTTACATAGAATTAATTAAAATAATCAAAAGAAAAGAAAAAAACTGAAAAAAAGATATAAATTATATTTAAAAATTACAATAAAATTTAACTGACTTGATCCTGATGATCTGAGTGATCTGTTTATATTCACTGAGGATATCTGCAATGCATTGAGGTCCTAGACCATTGAGTGATAAGTAACAATGCTTTAAAAATCAATCCTAAATGTAACTGGAAGCCAGTGCAAGGACCTGAGGATGTGGTCATATTTTCTGGTTCTGCTCAGAATCCTGGCAGCACTGTTCTGTATGAGCGGCAGCTGGCTTATGGTCTTTTTGGGAAGGCCAGTGAGGAGTCCATTTCAATAGTACACCCTGCTGGTGATGACAGCATGAACAAGTTTCTACTGAAAACAAAGCATCTAATTCTTGCAATATTTTTTAGGATGATAGTATGCGGAGTTATTGCTTTGAAAGGACTACTGAAACTAAATTCACACCAAGATTCATGACTTGATTTTTAGTTGTTTGATCCCTAGAGTCAAGGTATGCGTTCACATTGACAACTTCATTTTTGTTTCCAAATGCAGTGAGTTCAGTTTTGTCTTTGTTTAACTGAAGAAAGTTTTGGTACATCTAATTGTTAATTTCATCAATGCATTGGCACAGGGAGTCAACAGGACTGTAGCCGTTAGGCGATAGGGCTAATTAGATCTGGTTGTCATCTGCATAGCTGTGGCAAGCAATTCGGCTCTTTATCATTATTTGGCTCAGTGGGAGTATACACAGGTTGAACAAGAGCGGTGCAAGAATTGAGCCTTGAGGCAAGAAGTATGTTGTGATCAACAGTGTCAAATGCAGCACTCAGATCAATTAGTACCAGCAGTAATAAAGTCCCAGAAAAAAAGTGAGCCATTTAACACTTCTAGGAGATCTGCTTCGAAACAGTTCTGTCAAGGGCACAGGTTGATGTTTTAAGGTGCTGTACTGTTTCTTCCAAAATGTTGGCATAATTTGCTTCGAAATCAGGTGTTTATGCGGGTGTTTAAGTTACTGCTTATAATATTTGAAAAAAAGGTCTGTCTTGTGTTGCCTAGTTCCACATTGAAAGCATGAACACGCAACACACTCCATTGAACGATGTACAAAAACGCATGATGCGAGCAAGAAATGCAGGTTAGATTATGTATAGGTATGTCAAATATTTACAGTATACTTATCCAATCCCACAATGCACCGCATTAAGGAGTGTACAACCGATGTGCACTCAACGATTAGAGAAAACCCATAATGCACTGTGAGAGTCATGCACCAAATGAATCCCTATGTCTGACCAGCATATGCCACCCGCAGCTGAATCAATGTGGCTAAAGCATAACATCATGCAGGTATAAATTCCTTTTTAATTGATTATTAAACTGTTTAATTACAGTTTTTACATGCTAGTTTCCATGACAGAGTTCAAGATAAACCTTTTCATCTTACTACTGGAGCAGCCAGTTTGCTAAGTTTCAAATAATTATTAAACAGCAAGCAAAAACTATGCAAAAGCGGCAGCCCTTCGGGTGTTGCGCCAAATTCTGACCCCCACCAGATTATGAGCCCACTTAGTCCACAGTATTGGTCGGTTTAGGATTAGGCAACCAGGTAGGGCCTCAGCGAGGAGGGCAATAATTTAGCAGGGAGTTAATATTCGCCACAATAGCTGCACATGTCCAAATGTCGCTCACTCGTTTTCATTCACTCCCTCGAGTGAACTATATTAGTGGACTAATGTAGGGAATAGTGAATGAGAGTATAGGTGGCCATTTCAGACACAGGCTATGTTTCTGTTGATGGAAACGCCCCATATGTGTTTTTACATGAGAGTAGCTGTCAAATCAACTGTTAGTATTTAAGAAGTTGTGCTCGGCCACGGACCTGCCACTCCGGGCAAGCAAGAAGACTGCCCAGGGCATTGTATACAGCATATGCAGTCTAGAAATCTTTCAGTGGCTTACATTGACGGACATACTAAATATGCGGCATCTGTGGCTTACGTTGACAGACATGCTAAATATTCAACTATATTACCGATCTGCCCGCACTGACACTATATGATAATTGATCTGAGCTGGATGACATCATTGTTTTCTCCAGAGCGGCTGTACAGCCGAATCAAATTCTGTTGCATTATTTTCCTATTTAACACGGTGAAACTGCTTTGAAACAATTGGCATTGTAAAAAGCTATATAAATAAAGGTGATTTGACTTGAAGCAGGACTCAGAGAAGGCTCAACTGCTAGACACGTCCATAAGCCCCCAACAGTCTCTTGAGTGAGGCAATGGGCTCCTTACCAGAAAAGGCGGCAGGGACAGATCGCTAGCACCATCTTCCTCGGGCTCAAGGAAAGACCCGGAGCCAGCTGTGAGACCTAAAGTGATGCTGTTTAAAGTAACCCTGCCTGGTGAAGCCCACAGCCAAATCCCTGCCCCGTTCCTGATGGAAGTGTTTGACACAGACTACGAGCCACCAAGCAAGAGGGTTTGCCTTGCTATGTCGGTTCCTTCTGTTCCCTTGTGTGTGGCTGGTAACAGAGAGAAAATGTTTTATGTTTGCGGTAAAAACAACAACAAACATAAGCCTGGCTCAGAATGGCGTCCTGCGAAGTGTAAGCCCTGTGTGCTCACTGATCACCTGTACAAGTGTTCCCCTGGCGCAGGCTGGCGGCACAACTCTTACAGAACCTGTTGATATTGCCCCCTTAGACGAGAGCGCCGCTCTTGCCAGGCAGAAAGCAGCCTCAGACACATCACAACGCGCTGCAGCCCCTCGCCCACTTTACCAGTGCGTGGTGAGCACTGCCAGCGGTGTCAGAATGGGTGATGAGCACAATCACAAACGGCTACATGCTTCAATTACCGCCCTGCTTCAGTGGTGCACTGGTATCGGAAGTGTCAGATGAAACCCTGAAACATGCTAAAACCCAAGCTCAAAAAAGCCATGTACGATGCCAGATGGTAGAGTGGTCAGGAGGAAAGTCTTAATGATGGATGCTTCGTTGACGGGCTGGGGAGCCCTTTGTGATGGGAGAATGGCTTGTGGCACTTGGACGAGGGTGCAGTCGAGGTGGTACATAAACTGTGTAGCACTTTTCTATCAACCACCATGTCCTGGTTCGGACGGACAATACAGCGATCTCATACATCAAACGGAGGTTGGTCTATTCGCCTCAGAGGAGAACGTGTCTCCGGTTATTTTCGTAACCTTGGTTCTCTGAAAGAAAGGAATGAGACATTGCGTTCACCACTGTGCTACACACTGTCTTACAGGCCCTTCTTGGCAGACAAAAGTTTCTGAGACAATGGCGAGGAGCACTGAGCTATATAACCGGTGGTTCCGCTCAGCTCGTGTGCCCAAACCAAGTGACAACCTCCCCCAGTTTCTCTTGAAGCCAATGCAGAAGTGACTTAAACTGCAATTCATCGACTGGCCGCTAGCGACAGGCGATCTCATTGAGCCCCATGTTAAAATGCCCAACTTTACAGCAGAAAAAAAATTTTTTTACAGCCTGGTACAAATTGTAGTTTTGGTCTATACAGCTAACTTTGCCCTTCGTGAAACTGTGAGGGGGGTCAATTTTTTAACTCATTCATTGAAATTATATTAAGCCTTAAAGTTCTGCATATTTAAGGGTGTGAACATAGCACATGCCGAACCATACTGAGAACGTGACCCAAAACCCCTGACACAAACCGAACCATTAGTAATTTATCATTGCCCTTTTCAATTAATTCAACTTTTGCTATTTGTTTGTGTCACTGCTCCAAAATTTGCATAGAAACTCTCCACTTAGCATTGTTTTTGTACTTCAAAATGGCAAAAAAATTTCAGTATTTATATTTTGTTTTGTAAAAAGTAGTGTGGCTAAGTGTGAATTATTTTTTATGTTTTAAAGTGCATTTTATTTCTTGCTTCTAACAATCAGAATCTACTTGGTAAAAATTGAGAGAAAGCGAGAGAAAGAGAGAGAGAGAGAGAGAGAGAGAGAGAGAGAGAGAGAGAGAGAGAGAGAGAGAGAGAAGGGGGGGGGGGTCTTTTGATCAAAAGATGATCAACTCAACATTTTCTGTTGAGAAAAGTTACAATATTGGGATATATATTTTCAACAGTAGCTATTTTGGCCAGACCTTGTGAGCACATTTTTTTTTCTTTTTTGGATCCTCTGTCTTTTAA
Source organism: Gobio gobio (assembly GCF_949357685.1). Lineage (NCBI taxonomy): Eukaryota > Metazoa > Chordata > Actinopteri > Cypriniformes > Gobionidae > Gobio > Gobio gobio. The sequence continues at coordinate 16,983,116 of NC_137100.1, read as the reverse complement.
CCATGAATAAATTAAATTTGAGATCAGCACAAGGTCGTGGTGCCTTCAAACATAATGTTTCATGTATTGACAGACAGTCAACTTCAAAACCTCCATGGGCTTTTGAAGACATCTACCTTCAGTAAATTCAATGACAGCATGTAATTCCCATGTAAAATTCCAAAGCAAAGCAGCCCAGTTACTCAACTGTTATGTGACATAACAGAAAAACAGTAAAACATTTGTCTACTGTCTTAAACATCTCAGCATTTTTGCACGCCCTGACCACGACATGAAACTTCCAAACATACCAGTTACATCAAAGCTTTAGTGATACTGTTTTAAAGATAAGCCATGATGGCATATTAATAATTCCCTTTGAATTTGCTGCATTTCTGCTCCATCTCAAGATCAAAAGTGTGGCAGTGTGAAATGCTGAATTGTATCTGTAAGGGCTTTCCCCCCTCATTCAACTTTTTTTTTTCTCAACATGAGTTTCTGATGGAAAAGGTTGACCAGATCTACCATCTATTATTCGCCCCAAGGACAGTGGTGCTGAGACCCCCGGTCAAGAGGAGCAATGTTTACATTAAGATTTATGATAAGATGAATGCTTTATCGTCAGAGACAAAGCAAGCAGAGTGACTCACTAGGCAAGGGAAATCTGCAACATTTCCTGCTTTAGACTCTGCAGTGTTTACCAAATTATTAATAAGACACTATAATCTACAAGCATTAAAGGGATAGTTCAGAAAAAAAATTACTCTTCCTTGTTGATACAAACCTATATGACTGGCAAATAGAATATTTTGCAGAGTGCTTAATCAGGTCTTTTCCTTACAATTAAAATGGATAATGACTTATACTATTAAACCCCAAAAATAACAAAAGAGGGGTAACAATATCAAGAAAGACTCATGCCCTATATTGCAAGTCATATTATAGTTTTGTGTTTCAGATTTCAAATTTCATTATGCTGGTGCATTTTCAAACACGTCAATACACATCGTGCCAGGTTTGGTGACAAACATAATTTGTTCTTCAAATGGAACAAACGCAAAAGAGATTTGAGAGCTACAGTACAGGAAGATGAGATGATTTTTAAATAGTGCAGGAGTCGTATGAACTACTGTAATATTTTTTGGAGCTCAATGGTATAAATCAGCACCAGTGACAGAATTTGTATTTTTTGGGGTGACCTATAAATTAAGGTTACTATAGTTGAAAACAAAATAGTCTAAACTCTCAGCCTGGTCCCATCGTTAAAACATAAGTATTAATATGTAACATTTAGAGATACAAAACGTACATTTGTATAGATGCTAAAACATACCATATGGACATATTGACAAGATATAAACGTAGACATAAAATATTTACGGATCTTTTGTCAAATAATTGTCCTTCATTTTATAGATACATTTTAGATTCCTTAACCCTATACCCAAACCCAAACAAAACCATTTTATAGAAAATATAAAAAGAACATATAAAACATAAATGGACAAGGATGTGCAGGAAAATTACAATTTTAGACCACGGCTTCTTTGGTTTTATTGCTTATTTTTCTTTCTTTGATACACATTATAATTTATTGATCAAAAAACAGCATGTCTATGGCATGAACAATTATCAAAATGACCAAGCTTAAGAAAACCATGGAGATAGGGGAGTGCTTACATTGTTCCTACAATAAAAAGTAAGAACTCATCTTTCAGCTGGAGTTTGTATTGGTCAGACAGCAGGTCTGGGGTCAGTGGGCAGGGTACAAGGGCTTGAAGGTACTTTTGAGGTCAATCTAGCTAATAATGTGGTCATGAGATCCCTCAGGGCCACAAACCAGTGCTTTCATCATCTGTAAAGGTCAGCTGATAAGACAGGCACGAAGGAACGTGCCTAGCTTCCCTTCCCACACCATCATATCGGTTGCCCTGCAGTATTTTGTCCTTTTGTCTGAGCATTTCGATGTACATTATTACTCAACTCTATGAAAGTCTGTAATTATAAGGCATACCTAAAAGACCATAGAGAACGCAGTAAAAGAGAGAGTGAAAGTGACAACTACACAGAAAGCTTGTTTCTTTTCATTAAGTTTTAGTGACTTGTGTTTAGACAGCACAGCACAGTCACAAACACACAACACCCTGCTTTCCACTTCAAATAGGATCGTTTAACACACTGTAACAGTTAAGGTTTTCTTTAGTGATTCATATAATGAAACAAAAGATGCTGTTAACTGCATCTACTCAACTTAAATCTGCACTTCATATGAACATCATTCAAAGATTGTTTTGTTTCTTTAAAATCAAATTACCTTCCTGTTTGCTACCTCAAATCAAATTAAATTCATACTATTAGTTAAATATGCACTAATTAGTGACATGCTGAACAGGCTGGTTTGTGGATTTAAACTGGTTTGAAAACAATTGTCAAAAATGTGTGAAAACAGCAATGACCAACAGCAAAATAACACTGTTAGAAAGAAAGAGCTTGAGGTGGCGCCAGTATAGGACTTACAGTATTCTCACTTCCTTCATGTTGCATGTTTTAACTGACATAATATAATGTGTGCTTGACTTTATAGGTTAAGGTTAAAATTGTGCATGTTCAGATACTGTAATTATCAGGCATTTCTTTAGTTTAGAATTTTTTAATAACTTTATCTTATTTTGCTGTTCACTTAAATTGGTCTGTGAACAGTATAAATATTACAGGTAATCTTAATATTATTTGATAAAATACATTAAGAACAAATTATAAATATAGCATTGTCACCTCTCAGGACACTGCTGCCACTGCTTGATATGTAATGTCGAAAACCCAAACATTTCCATAATATTAAGATAATAATAAAATGAAAATATTGTAAATATCAAATATGTAAATACGAGTAATACATTAATGAGCACATATCTGCATCATATGGGGTAAACTTAAAATTTTAAATAATGTAAATACGATGTTGCATTTTAAAATATCTAATTCTACGTAGGACAAAAACAATGGAAGATTTCCAAGCAAATTCAATTTAATCTTTATCAAGCACCAATCAGAGAAAATGTACATTTGTTTGATGTGGGTCATTTAACCTTTCCTGCACTTGTTTCCTTTCATTAGCACCTCTGAAAGTGAAAAGCACCTCAGCGTTGCAATCTAATTTCAACATTTCTAAAGTACGGCTCTATTTATGTCATTCAGTCAGACCCACTTTTGCGATTTCTCTTATTTCATCATTTTTTTCAGTCTCTCCACAAAGTCTAACTTAACTTACCTTCTGCAATCCATGCAAGGCTATATCTCCATTTTTCCCTCCCAATTTATGATTCGCTCGCAGTCTAAGAAGCGTATGTGAAGAAGTGTGTATTTACTGGCCAAGAGTCAGGCTCCCACTGCTAGATTAACACTGTGTCAACCGAGCAGATAGGCAGCATATGGCACGCAGTGCATACAAATTTAACTTAGATGTGCTGATAACTTCCAAAAGAGCTGAACACACACTGAGCTGGACTGGTGGGCATTTCATGTTGCCATGAATATAGAAAGAACTCAAAACTACACCACATATCAGAACAAACATGCCGTTGTTGCAGTGGTAGTATTTTAGTTGAATCCAGCATCAGGATATAGAGTTTAAATTTAGCATAATAACAAAACTATTAAATTATATTACATTACATTATATGTAATTTATTATATTATTTAATTGACACTTGGAATTGCAAAAATAATGACTTTCCCCAAACGCTGCCTTTGTCTTCTACTGGTTGTTTAAAAAGATAGCCCCGCCCCAAACTCGTGCCATTGGTTGACATAATGTTGTCTAGATCGGAATGCTCAGAAAAACAGAGCAATGTTCTGAAAGCATCAGAAGGCCAATGTTTTTGCTCTTAGGGAATGGCTTGCGTCTATTTGTCTGCATTAAAATTGGATAGGTGGAAATATTTTAGCACTGACAAAAAAACCCACTCTCGAAAAGCCCGTATTTTCTCAAGAACTCATAGGCTAATGTTCACACATCAACATAATTGATGGCTGTCAGTTCTGCATGCGAGTCCTTAATACGATTACGTTCACAAACAGTTCAGTTATTTACAGGAGTGACAACCTCATTCTTTAACTGAACCAAGTGTGTCAAAAGTGAAGCCAAAGCGTCTCGATTGCCCCTAGGTGACCGGATGCAGTATAGGTCATAAAGCCCACCCTCTCAATGAAATATAACGGGACATAGACAAACTAAATCAAATTACACCAAATGCATTTTTTTCAAAAATGGTTTCTGTCATTTTAAGCAGTTTTTAAATCACGCTGATGTTAGTTCAAGTGTTCGTTCTTTAAATAAGTTTGGTTTAGACATTTTCGGGAACTTCAGGAGGAGATTGGCGCTTTAATTTCCATAACTGTTTATTGCACAAAAAGTTGTTGATTAGGCAAGAGTGTAGCCTAGAAATCTAGACGCACCCTAGCGGCAGAACATTTATTTTGCCGCGAGTGTAGTCTAGCAACTCTCGGTAGACCTGAGAGCTGGAAAAAACAAACTTTGGTCAGGCCAATCACAGCGTGTGTAGAGTCGGTGGGCGGGCTTAACATAATGACGGCACGTCACGGCAGAGTTGCGGTGGTTCTGCGTGCTCATACTCGTAAACAAAGCTGACGAACAGCGTTCTTTTGAACCGGCTTTGGCCGCAACTCTGGAAGACTTGGAGTTAAGCTTTTCTTTGAGAAAAGAACAAAGAACAGCAGTGAAGTCATTCTTAAGAAAAGATGATATGTTCGAAGTTTTGCCTACCGGATACGGCGAAAGTCTATCAACTAACGTTTGTTCGGCGTCATCTTCTTTGCTCTGGTTGGTTGTGGCGCTCATGGCGCTATCCAATTGCGTGCAGAGGGAATTTGAAAGACAACTGTTTATCCCGCCCCTCGGATTGAGCCCTGTCAATGGTGAGTTCCAGACCCAACATCTTGATGTGGGTCTGGCTTGTGCATCATCTATGCTTGTGCATCAGCTATGCATCATCTGAAGGTTTCAGATCCAGTCACTGTTCTCCACCGGAGCTGTTCCCATACAATTTAAGTTATACGCACGACTCAAATGCTATGCTGTCAACCCAGATATAAAAGCTGCTGTCGGTTAATGAAGGTTTGAAGGATGAACTTGTTGTGTCAAAAGTGATGATTCAGTTTGTTGATTTTATGTACGCCATCTTTGATATTACTTTGGTCACTTTTGCTATGGTTACTGATAAGAGATCACAGGCTTGACTCCCATTGCACATTCATACTCAGTATTTGAGAAGCTGCTGTAAGGTGCTGTGTGAACGGGACATTTCAAGATAAAATACAGGTGACAGTGTGAATGTAGCCATAGTGAATGCACAGCGCAGTCTACTGTCCAATTAGGGATGGGACGATTACCGGTTTCACGATAAACCGCAATAAAATGTACTGACGGTTAGTATAACGTTAACATTTTTATTATCATTAAAACCGTGTTTGATTATCGTGATTTTGCTCGCAGTAAATCCTGTCCAGCCAACATTAGTCTGACGCAGGCGTTGCGCGCAACATAGTTTTTTTTTTGGAACGAGAAGAAATGGCTGAAGGCAGTGACAGCACTTTCGAGATTTTTCAGCCTTCTAAAAGGACCACATCTGAGGTGTGGTCATATTTTGGCTTTTACTAAAGTCCTGAGAGAAACTTTATCAAGGATGGCCACCCTGTCTGCAGACCGTGCAAAACGAAAGTCACTGCAATAGGAGGAAACACTTCAAATCTGCCGAGTCGGCTTTGTGACCATCACCCACTGTTGTATAGCGAACACAAGGCAAGTTAACTTTGACCTCAATACCAAAACTACATCTGGGAATTATTTGGACACAAAATGTTGTTTAGAGTTGAATTATTTTATTTCACTCACTTGAAATTAATGTGAAGCTTCTGCAAAGAAAGGTTCGCAGCAACTGGCTTTGAGCCAAAGACGAACGAACAAGTTCAAACAAGACTGTTAAGGGTGACATTTAAGGGATAATAACGTATATTCATTGTACACCTATTACACAATTTTTTATTGAATATTGAATTGGGACATATTGAATTGAGATTAATGATTTAAATCTTACCCATTTATAAATCGATTTTGTACAGCATACAAAACAATCGTCCTCCAGACAAGATGATCCACATCAATATTATAGTAGTATTAATAGTAAAGTCCTCAATTAAAAACAGAGACGCAAGACGGTTGTGATAAGTGCTGCGTTATAATGCGTTGCTATTGACAATGGTGACTATGGAAGCAACTGGCACAGAATAGAATCTTGCTTAAAAAGTGCATAAGTTGCTTGTTGATTTGTTGTTTGTTGATTTTCAAATATGAAACTTGTTGAAATGTTTTCAGTGTGTGCATCAATTTTTTTTGAACGCTTTCATTATTTAAAAAAAAAAACGTGAAAATTTTGCTCACTATAATCATGATATAAAAATGTTATACCGTCCCATACCTATATCCAATGCATAAAAATAAAAGGCCAGACAGTTAATATATGAATCATGCACATTAATAGTGTGGAAAATGAGAATTGATTGATGTGTCACTGTCACTATGGGTACACACCTCCTTCATTAGACATTATCAATCACACTTATTGAATTCTGATATATAATTTGTATATCATGCCCAACAAAGCATTCTTGTCTTTGCCAGTCTTTGTGAAAGTGACCAACTAAGATTGCTCACTATACACAATTCAAATCAAAAATTCAACAAACAAACAATGTACGGTATTCAGTGTATATCACAACAGGTATTTAACCTTAAAAAAATCCATATACTTCAAGATTGCCATACAATTACTTTCATGCAAATTACATGTACATCTCATTAAAACCAAAACCCCATGTTTTTTTTATTTTTTATTAGACCAGGCCTAAATGTGAAGTGAAGCTCAATGCAACTAAATAAATGCAGGGAGAGGTGACCCCATGAGACTTCTGAATGCACACATTCACTGCAACTGTAATTACAAAGCTAATACAACACCACTACGGTCTATTCATTCTAATTACCTGCCAGTATCAACTGCCCATTTCAATATGTTCTGCTGACAACAAAATCCCAGTGGATCCATGTAATCCTACAGGATACAGGCAGGAAGACCCATGTTTATTTGCTAAACAATATGTTTTAGTCTTTTTGAATTGCATTACTGAATTTAATGTCATAATAGGCAGAACATTTGGGAGGTAGTGAGAAAATATTGTCAATGCTTTGGAAAGTGAAAGATGGCTGATCATTTTATACGGCATGTTGTTTAAATTGAGACTGTAACACTTCAATTGAACAGTCCTCTTTTGTGTATATATACACCAAGAGTGTAAGAACATTCTGAGAATGATGTCAGAATGAGATAAAAATGGATGGATGAATGAATAAACAAATCTGATAAAATAATAAATAAAACAAATGATTGCAATAATAATGATTGCAAGAAGTAAAGGGATAGTTCACCCACAAATTTAAATTGTCTTCATAATTTACTCTTACGTTGTTCCAAACCTGTATGAGTTTCTTTCTGTTAAACACAAAGGAAGATATTTTGGTTTGTTTGGTTTAATGTTGGTAATCAGACAGTTGACGGTATAGCCACTGACTTCTCTTTAGTACAACAGTAGAAAGAATACAGTATGTTGTCTGGAACAACATAAGGGTGAGTAAATGATGACAGAATTTTCATTTTTTGGTGAACAATCCCCAATTAATGAGTGAATAAATGCAAAAAATACAAGTATGAAAAGGAATGAGTGAATGAATGCAAAAAATACAAGAATGAAAAGGAATGAGAAAATGAATGCAAACAAGAATGAATGCACAAATGAATGAATGCATTAATAATGCCAGGAATGATTGATCGTTTAAATGAATGCATGAATGATCCAATGAATAATTGATAGATTGATTGAATGAATGAATGAATGAATGATCTATCTAGGGGGGAAAGCCTTGTTCTGTTGTCAGACAAATACAAATTATCTCCCCAGGCATACATAGGAATTCAGATAAAATAAACACAGTTTCAATTCAAGACTTTGTGGCGAATATTCTCTCTTGGTGTGAACACGCTTTTAGATTTAAACTCCAACATGATTATATTCAAGTGAAAGCTCTCCCAAACACAATTAGAAGTGACAATGTGTGTTTAGTGGGTCTCAGAACAATTGCCCTGCGTGCTGCAGCTACCTTGATGTAATTGACATAAAGCTGCTAATTGACTCAACCTTCTCACCGACATCAACCTGGCTAAATTTAGCCATGTAACACACTCACTTTCTCTGCTCTAGTGACAATTACAACATTAACTCAATGACTTCAGGAAGTTCCCTGACATAAAACAAACCGAATACAAATATGTCCCAGTCCCCCCACACACATGCTATAGTAGGCTATCTCAGATTTAAGGGATCATAGCCTGAGGCAGAGTGCAGAACAGTGCATTGACATGTATTTGACTGACAAATGAAAACATTGTCCAACATGAAATCATACAGCAGAAAACTGAATCTTGTCCTCAGGGCAAACCACCTTTTTTTTTGTTATCAGCTGCGGTGATGCCCACAGTGCACATTTTGTAGAGTGTACTAATATGCCTAAACAAAGGAAAGACTGCAAGAGTCTATCTCTTATCACTGTTTCACAAAGAGCACTGAGATTAACAGCCAGTGGAAGGAATACTAGTTAGTCCATACAACGGTAACAAGTCATCAGTAACCAAAACTGTTTGGTTACCAACATTCCTTCAGGTTTGAAATACATTAGTGTATCAATAACATACGAAAGAGATAAAAGGAACACCTTTTCAGAATTTTTTTTAAGCCAACTAAATATCTTGTATATTTTCACAGTTATTGCCAATAACACACGAGTAATACACTAAGATGGAAAAGACCAATTGATCATTTATTATTTAGTATTTATTAAAACTGATCTGAAACCAGACAGAATCCAGCCTGAATTCAATATTTAAAATAAAATAAAATAATACAAAAATAAATAATTAAAAAATAAAATAACGATTAAAGATTTCATTAACTATGACGGCAACTGGTTGCATTAAATGTGCTGTCATATCTTGGTATGAAGTGTTCTGCCAGAAAAGTGCAGCTTCCTTCGGTTTTATTCCAATTACCAAAAACTCAGACAAAACAAAGACAACTTCTTTTTTTAAATAAATTAAATATATATTTTCTTGTGTTCTATCAGTTTTGTGAAGTTGATGATCTTGTTTTACAAGAAACTGAGAACTTCTAAAAAGGTATAAACTACTTGCAGACATTCAGAAATAAGTACCAATATTTGCACTTTGCAGTCTGTTCAAAGACAAAACTCACACATTTCATCTTCCAGTGCAGCATTTGGATGTGTCAGCATGCGGAGACACAGACTCCATTCTGTAATTCAGCCCACATCCAGGTCTTCACGCAAAAGCAACAAAACTCCCAACGAAGCGGCAAACACCCACGCCCCACATCGCTTTATATTCCCTACCTGTAGCCCGCGTCTCCTCAGAATGCTGGACTCATCCATGCCAGAGAAGAGGAGCGCAGACTCTCTCATTCGCACTCTCTCGCTGTGTGCGCGCGCGTGTCTCGCCGCTACTTAGCCATACCGCACCGCACTGCCTCCTCTAGCGCTCCCACGATCCTACAGGCACACTCCATCTGATCCAAGCAGCTGCTAAAGACTTACATCAGAACTTATCTGATTGGAGGGGGGCCGGTCAGCTGACATGTCGCCCGTTTCACTCTCTTTGAACTTCAGGACAATGTGTGAGCATGTACGTGTTTGAAGAGGAGAGAAGATGTGAGCGTGTGAAAGAGAGAGAGCTTGTGAACGCGTGTTTGATTAAAAAGAGCAAGAGAGATAGGGAATGCAGGAGGGGCGAGAGAGGAGTGGAGAAGTAGGGGGTGAAGGCAGGCAGCTAAAATTCAGTATAAAATCCCACGAGGGCTGCCGATTCATCCCCCCACCCCCTCAAGCAGCCACCTTCTGTGGTGGCTGGAGTGACTGCTTGCGGGGAGAGAAAAGGCAGGAAATCCTGTCGTGCATTGTTTTGCCAGCACTAAACAATGCAGCTGGCATCCTGTGTGTGCGGACGGCCTCGGTCAATGGTGTAGGCGATTTGATGTCGAGCGGTATTGAGTTTCTATTTGTCTTTCAACTGGACCTGCAGATAAGGAGTCTGGAGTGAAGGTCAGAAGACTAGGCGGTCACGGCCAGGGTGAATTGGGCAGAAATAAGATGGAAGGGCCGTACAATGAGAGCACGGGGTACACGGGGCATATCCTGTAATGTCTAGTTTGTAAGCACTTTCACATTATTGTGATCAGCCAAAGCTGATGGGAATAAGGAATGAGACTTCCTTCCCTTCCAGCAAAAACAATCTTGCACATTAAAACCTTCTCAAAAAGTAGCCTTTTTGTCAAGGGTCATGAATTGAGAAATCAAATTTTCTTTGAGCTTCTGACATATAAGAGGTCATCATACTATGAGAATATCCTGTAAATTTCAGAACTGAAAACTTCCTAGTTAGTCCAAAAACAGCTTTTATTGAAACCGAGCCCAGAAATCGACTCTATTTATGACAATCAAAAATAGGTGAAAGACCACCTCTGCGGAAAAAGATCAACGCCTACTTCTACATCGTTTCCACTGTAGCCCTGCCCACTGATTCGCCAATGACAAGTAGTAGGTAAATAACATGATGTGTACGCTAACATTGGATCGAGCAACTAAGCAATTAACAAGCTTTTGAAGAGTGAAAAATGTTGCGCAGTGCCAGGTTGTGGAAAAACACAGTTGCTGCATAACCTTTCTTCTGAAGTTGGATTTGAAAAAAAAAAAAAAAAAGACGCGTGTTCATGGGCGCATTAATGCACAGCCTTCCAGGGGCTTACACATTCAATCATTTTTCAAATAATTATTTGTATATAAGGGAATTTGCAGCAGTGACAACTAGGGGTGTAACGATACACCAATGCCGCGGTTCGGTTCATATCATGGTTTTGGAGCGGTTCGGTTCTGTTCTGTTTGCTGTGGAGGCAGGGTGCATGGCAGGGCACCAGCAATAATAACACTAGATTCACTTTTAACTTAATAATAACAACAGCAATAATTTAACTTATTAACTTTATACATTGGCTTCACACTTTCTTTCGAGCAGTTAGCATACCGGAGTAAACTAAAATGAAAAAAATGCCTCCACTGTAGACTAGTCAGAAATAATCTACTAATTTTACCATTTACCATAATGTTTAAAAAAATGTTTTTAAATACAAATTATTTAATAAAAATTGATGACACACATACAAGTAATGTCCCACTTTAGCCTACTTGACAAACACATAAATTGTATGAATATGACTAATACTGATGAATGAACAGGCCTATAAGTTAAAGCTATTAAATAGCAGTTTTTGTTAATACTATAAAGTAGCCACCACACTAATTTAAAAATATACAAAATAAAGTGTAAATAAAGTTGCATTTTGGGGTTATGGAAACAACAGTTACCATGGCGAATACACAATGACAACATGAACTGTTAATGAAACATGAAAACTGCCCCTGATGAACCGAATGAACAGCATTGTAAATCCTTCACAGCTAACACACGTCGTACCAGTTACGTGATTTATTGGTACTTTACTTTTATTTAATTACTTACGAATTGACAACGTAATGTTGCATGCTTGTAGTTTCACTTGCGCTTTAGATATGAAGTGATATACGGGCCGCCGCATTTGCGCGTGTAATGAAGAGTGTGCCCTACGAGCACAGTATAACGCCTGACATGAAAGCAGTTTTCTGAGGTGAAAGATTTTTTTTTAATATATTATAATCATATTTAGTAAAAATACAGCTCTTATTAGTTGTTAAAAGTGTCCTAATTACTATTTAATCAAATGTCAAGGAAGAAAATAAAAAAAATTGTAGCATAAGGTGAAGTGAGAGCTGGGCTGGGGAAGCAGGGGGCGGGGTGTGTTCAGTTCCATATGAGAGTATCGTGGTTTGTACCGTGGGTGGTGTATCGCGTTTTTTTGGTTTGGTTTGAATATCGTTACACCCCTAGTGACAACAGCATTAAACCTACAATGTCCAATACCTATAATGTAGAGCAACGTTTCCCAACCACTGTGCGTCTCTATATTTCGTAATTTTTGTTTTATAAAATTATTAGTGCTGGGCAAATTCACCCTATGCTGCAAGTTTGATTGACAGGCGATCTGACCAATCACATCGCCGAATCTGCTGTTTTGTCCGACAAAGCAGTCAGGAAAGTTAGTAGATTAACATCGGTGGACTTGCACTTGGAAAAACTGTGTACACTCTAAAAAAAAAAAAGGTTCTATATAGCACCAAAAATGGTTCTTGGCTCGTAATCATAGGGGAACCTTTTTTAGTGCTATATAGCACCAATTTTGGTGCTTCAGTGGTTCTTCAGAGGATCTTCAGCGGTTCTTCAGAGGTTCTTCACCGGTTCTTTGACTAAGGTGCTATATAGCACCTCTGAAGAACCGCTGAAGAACCACTGAAGCACCAAAATTGGTGCTATATAGCACTAAAAAAGGTTCCCCTATGATTACGAGCCTTTTTTTTTAGAGTGTACTGACGTCTTTCGTGGTTGAAACAACACCCCTTTTAGTGTTCATTCATGTTTATTTCCTGCTTATCAATGAACTAGAAGGAAGAGATAATTGGTTCGCAAGCAGCTTTAACTGAGGCGCTACAGTAATCACGACACATTAAAGAGCCACAAAACGGTATTCATTGTTTAAATTTCTTTTTTTTTAAATGACAATTTCAAACTTTGTTTCATATCAAAAGTAACTTGCTCTGTCCTGTCTGTCGGCGTGTTGTCAGTATCCTCTTTGTTCCGCGATGTATTTTCTCTACGTGAGAACATGCGTGTGGTGTGAGAGCGCCATGGCTTGTCAGACATAGCAACAGTAACTAAAGGGGGCGGGTCTTTGCGTACGGTCAATTAATGCGTTAACGCGGGCGATCATTTTTTTCAGTTTAACGCAAAATATTTAAAGCAATTAATGCAGTTATATCCATTTTTGCCCAGCGTTACATTGTATGATCACACTCTTATTCATGTAAATGCTTTTAAACCAGTGCGACAAGACACAAGAGAACACGCTGTATGTCAATGTCCTGTCTGTGTGCGTGCGCATCTCATTCAAATCCCTAGTTCAGTAGTTAAGGCACTGATCAGGGAGTCGGCCACATTCATGGACACGATATACTGATTCACTACCTAGGAAGCTAGGGAGCTAATCGAGGAACACCCCTCATTACCCTGACACACACAGCCAGTCTCGTGCACACATCAAGTTCTCTTTCGCTCTCGAACAAATAATAACAACAACAACACAGAGAAAATATTCATTAAAGAACAACGGGAACAGAGCAAATTGTAGCTTTAATGATGATTTATCTAGATTTAATTTATTATTTATGCAGTTAAGAAAGGTGTTGATAACTGTATTCAATTTCTGTGTAGACTATGTCTAACAGTAATAAAATGTAATAACATTTATTACAATGGGTTTATGTAAAGATTGTTTTAAGTTCAATTAAATTAAAAGTTGTAATTTTTAAAGCCTAATAAATTTTGAAAATGGTAGCTTTCGGTTATACTGTAATGTAACATCATTAATGTTTCATAGAGACATTAGTATCAGTGATACTGGCCTTCATTCATAAAAAGATGCCATTACAACAAATACTTAAAATTGTGTCTTTAAATTGTTTCTACATTAATTTGGAGAGTAACTGAAATCAATGCAATATAAATATATTAAAAACTCAACAAAAAAAAACTTGCGATTAAATCATGATTAATTACAGAATAAAAATGTGATTCGTTTTTTTTTTATTGATTCCCAGCACTAAAAATTATAGTTAGTAATATGCACCTATAGGCAGGTGCACAATGCGCGTACACTCTGCTTATTACACACACAGGGACGTGAAGCAGCACACAACATGACAATTTTTTCCATCGTTAAACTAGCAAAAGTGGATTCGGACACGCCCTAAGCGCACCTGCGCCATGCGCTTCAGATCATGCGCTCAGATCGTTAAAATAGGGCCCTATGTCCATTAAGGCTAACGTTTTTTGGTTTTTTTTTGTATTTGAAGATCGGAGAATATTCTTAGTCTGCTATTTAAATTGCCATTGCAATTGCAGTCTAGTTGAAGCAAGTTTTAATATCAGGTGCATAGTGCTTCATTTTTTGTCCCATGACATATCAAAACTGTACCGTAGCAAAAAAAACACAAAAAAAAAGGTTGAGAAACACTGATGGTGTTTATAAGTGCATCGCTGCTTTGTTTTATGTAACTGCTATACATTCTTCTGATCCGCAGGGATGGTGCTACTGAATTTGTATGTTAGGAGTGTAAAAATGTGGGTCAATTATAGGTGAATATTCAGTGTAATAAATGTTAAATGTTATCGACAGGATAAAAAATTGGCAGGAAGATACATTTTTTAATCTGGGGTCGGGAGGCCCACCGTAATGCTGTAGCCCAGGGGCCTTTGGTTATCTTAAGGTGCCTCTGCTGGTGTCTTCTATTGGATCACCTAATTTTGGTTTGTTTGCATGCGTCACATGAGAAAATAAATAATTTTGTCTACCTAGTAGATTTAATGTGGGTGCGGTTCGGGTCACAAACATGTCTTTAAAAACATTTTAAAAAAAAATGAGAAAAAAAATGCTCTTCTTAGTAATTTTTGTCTTGTTTCTAGAATAAATATTTAAACATTCTTAAATCAAGATGCATTTACTAAAAAAGTACAATTTTCAACTAAATAAGAAGAGCATTTTTTTAAGTGTAGTCAAATCTTTTGATAATTTAAAATATAATAGGCCTTTGTTGACTACATTCTAAATAAATGATTATGGAGTTTGGTTTTCTAGAAAGTGCATGTTTTTGTTTTGTAGAAAGTGAATTGCTTTCTTTAAAGGGAATTTCGTTTTGCATAAATTGTATCTTAATTTTAATTATTATTATTTATTTATTTTTAGCATGAGACTAATTTTAAAAACAAAAAAAATAGCACAAAAAATGTAGAAAAAAATGCTCTTCTAAGTCATTTTTGTCTTGTTTATAGTCTAAATATTTATACATTCTTAAAAGGTCCCGTTTTTCCAGTGTTTTTGAAGCTTTGATTGTGTTTACAGTGTGCAATATAACGTGTTCATGTTTCGAGTGTAACATTTTTTTTATTTTTCACACAATTTTCTTATCTGTATACTGCTGTTTTCACTGTCCTAAAAACGGCTTGATGATTTCCTTGTTCTAAGTCCCTCCTTCAGAAATGCGTAACGAGTTCTGATTGTGCCAGCGGTTCCTGTGTTGTGATTCGACAGCAGCTTAGCACACGTTGTCCGGAAAGGTCACGCCTCTTACCATAACGGGGAGATGCATGCGCTCAAAGTACAGCGTCCCTGGGAAGGCCAAACAAAGGTGATTTGACTCGCGAAATAACAGCGTCTCGACGACATGGCGACAAACACACTCTACAAACGCAACACTTCCTCTTCTCCACGTGGGAGAGCAACAAGACCACGGCCCTTTTTTTGCGTATTCTTGTGGGCGGAGGTTAGTCAACAAACTGTTCTATTGACGTCATTAAAGCAGGGAGTACAGGGATGTAGTCCAAACCGGCCGTTCGCTGTAGGCTTTGAACGGGAACTTCTGTTAAATAAAATCACGCTTGGCATTGAACTTTGAGCTTTATAATTGTACAGGTATTATTTATGCTCTAACAGCAACATTACACACTAACTAAAGTTTGAAAAATGGGATCACGAAGAACAGGACCTTTAAATCAAGATGCATTTACTAGATAAGTACAGTTTTCAACTAAATAAGAAGAGCATTTTTTTGCTCTCTCAGTCACACACCTGAAGCTCATTCATTATGCAGCTCATTAAGCAGGGTCATTATGCGGTCTATTGTTCTCTCAGGTGTTATCTCATCATTATTCATTAGATATCACGGCTCCTCACATACTGGCTTTGTGAAGAAAAACTGTCTTACAAATTTTACAAATGTTTTATGTGAATGAGTAGGCTCAATGATTCTCACATCAGTTTGAAGGAAAAACTCAATGAAAATACACCATGGAGTCCAGAGTCTTGTGAACACATATCTATTGTGTGTTTTGAGGCCTTAATTTAAAAAAAAATTTTTAAGTTTTTTTCAAAAATCATGCATAAACATTTTTCTCTCAAAAATACAAGCATGTACATACATGTTGCTTAGATATTATGGTAGCCCAGTTTGTGCTGAATACAGTGTAATTACACTTTTGCCATTAATGTGTTGATAAGCAACTGAAAAAAACAGAAATGTAAGAGCATGTCAAAACTTCTAAAGGGCCCCAAAACGGCTCAGACTCCAGAGGGTTAACCCCATTGAGTCTGCGGTCGCTCCGGGGTTTTTTTATCATTCATGCAAGTGTTATACATCATTATATTCTGTTAAGTTTCTATTTTTTTTGTGTACAGTCACAATAAAAACAAATTGTTGTGCTTTTTGCAAAACAAGGGAAACAAACATGATTCGCAATCTTCAGCCTCTCTCTCAATGATGTCTAATCTGAGTCTAATCTCTTTAGAAAACTACCTGTAGCTTTGTTAAACCTTGACACAGAAACATGAGACATATGTCTAAAGAAACGTTGAAAGGTCAGGTTTTAAATAATGTAAATCAAAACGAAAACAAATATTCTGTTTATGTAATCTGTGTGAAAAGTGGGAGATATCAGTCAACTCATTACTGCCTCATTACCCGCTAATGCGGCCACGCCCACAGACCGCGCGCTCTTTCAGATTCAAATACAGGCAATCCATGCGTCGACGCCCACACACACCTCAACTCATGGAACACAACTAGTGAAGCTATGGGTCAGATACATCGCTTTGAGTAATAATTCTGGAATAATTCTCCTCAGGGAAAGCTGATTCTGTAAGGTAGGCTAAGTTTAAAAGGCTCAGTTAGCATCTGTGAATATTAAACGCAAAAAGACTGTTTAATTATAAATCCTGATGCAACATGATGCAAGACTGTTTAGACAAGATTTATTTGGCCTCTTTACGTTTTGTATAAATTTTAACTTAATTTTAATCAATGTTTTTAATATAGTTGCTTCTTATTTTATAAGAAGTCAATATAACAGACAATAGCCTTAGCGCTGAATTGCACGCCTCTCATAAATGAACTTAAGATGGAAATGATATTTGAGTATTAATTGCCTTTTTTTTACAATGAATTTCGTTTTGTATAAATTGTATCTTAATTTTAATCAATGTTTTTAAAACTAATTTTGCTTCATATTGATGTTTAAATATTATACCCTATGTTGTTGTTGTTTTGTTTGTTATTTAGAAAGTTAATTGCTTTCTTTAAACTGAATTTCGTTTTGTATAAATTGTATCTTAATATTAATCAATGTTTTTAAAAAGAATTTTGCTTCATATTGATGTTTAAATATTATACCCTATGTTTTTGTTTTTTTGTTTGTTTTTTAGAAAGTTCAATGCTTTCTTTAAACTGAATTTCGTTTTGTATAAATTGTATCTTAATTTTAATCAATGTTTTTAATATATTTGATATAATATAACAGACTGGTATAATACATATTTTAGTATATGTGATACCAATATAGCAGACAATAGCCTTAGTGCTGGCTCATGCATTTCATGTGTTTCTGACTGAAGCTGGAAATTATATTTGAGTATTTTGTGTATTTGATCGTTTACAAATGATTCAGAAAATATTTGTCATTGAAATGACTGGGAAAAAGTGTCCCAATCAACCTAAAGTCAGATACTATTTGAAATCATAATTGCATTGCATTATGTTGTTGTAAATCCAAAATATTTTACTTATAACATTCATCATTACCAATTGTCACAATATTAGTTCTTTTTAGCTCTTCTTTCAAAAACATTTCTGCATAAGAAGCAGAAGAAGAAGAAGCAGAAGAAGAAGCAGAAGAAGAAGCAGAAGAAGAAGAAGAAGAAGAAGAAGAAGAAGCAGAAGAAGAAGCAGAAGAAGAAGCAGAAGAAGAAGAAGAAGCAGAAGAAGAAGAAGAAGCAGAATAAGAAGAAGAAGAAAAAGAAGAAAAAGAAAAAGCAGAAGAAAAAGAAGAAAAAGAAGCAGCAGAAGAAGAAGAAAGAAGCAGCAGAAGAAGAAGAAAAAGAAAAACAGAAGAAGCAGCAGAAGACGACGAAGAAGAACCAGAAGAAGCAGCAGAAGAATAAGCAGCAGAAGCAGAAGAAAAAGAAAAAGAAGCAGAAGAAAAAGAAAAAGAAGCAGAAGAAGAAGCAGCAGAAGAAGAAGCAGAAGAAAAAGAAGCAGAAGAAGCAGCAGCAGAAGAAGAAAAAGAAGAAGCAGAAGAAGAAGCAGAAGAAGAATAAAAAGCAGAAGAAGAAGCAGAAGAAGAAGAAGAAGCAGAAGAAAAAGAAAAAAAAAGAAAAAGAAGAAGCAGAAGAAAAAGAAGAAGCAGCAGCAGAAGAAGAAGCAGAAGAAAAAGAAGAAGCAGCAGAAGAAGAAGCAGCAGAAGAAGAAGCAGAAGAAAAAGAAAAAGAAGAAGCAGCAGAAGAAGAAGAAGCAGCAGAAGAAGAAGCCGAAGAAGAAGCAGCAGCAGAAGAAGAAGCAACAGAAGAAGAAGAAGCCGAAGAAGAAGCAGCAGAAGAAAAAGAAGAAGCAGAAGAAGAAGAAGCAGGAGAAGCAGAAGAAGAAGCAGAAGAAGAAGCAGGAGAAGCAAAAGAAGCATAAGAAGTATAAGAAGCAGCAGAAGAAGCGGAAGAGGAACAAGAACAAAATGCAGAAGAGGAAGAGGTTGATGATATTCAAATGCAATTTTTTGGCGCTTGGTGAATGTTAATTTTAGGTCAAGTTCCACCTTTGCTCACGCTAGTGACACCCCTGTTATTGGCATTGTAACAATACAAAGTTGGTTGAAAATCGGGAAACTTGGTAATCTCCCCCTCCGACTTTTTGAATACATGTAGTTTTGTACTACTTGGCAAATATAGCATTTACTCTCTGTCTATAATAGACTATAATTTCAAATCAGTATCTTCCTATAACTTCCAGTCTACTACCTAGATCAGCCAAAAGACTTTTCTAGCTAGTCTATAATAAGCTAATGATACCGCAATATCCTTTAACAGCCCAGGCCATACGTGTAAACAAACATATGAGTGGTTAAATGGTTGGAGAAACTGAGTGAAAAAGTTCTTAAACAAGTTCACCAGCTTGAAAATGCAGCTGAAACCAGCTCAACAGGGTATCTGGTTTTATATTGTTTCTAGTTGGTCAATAGCTGATCCTAGTCTCAGCAGTTGCTAAAATGGAAAGTTCCAATCTGATTGCCATTACACAACTTCTAGGAGTCAGTTCGAATAACAACGAAGTTGCTAAAAATTTGCACTTTTAAAGAACAAATAAAAGGAGACTCAGAGTTCTGTTTGCGGTACTCAATAGCAAGTAAACCACATATCACAAAGTAGAATTGTATTCCACTTCGCTTATAGATTTGGTTATTTTAACTATGAAACAATGCCCAAAATAAGCTAAACAAGTGAACACCACCCACATTCACATTTATGCATTTAGCAGACGCTTTTATCCAAAGCGACTTACAACTTGGGGGTACACGAAGCGATTGGTCATGAAGAGTCGAGTAAGCGCAACAAGTGCCCGAAATACTGAGACCGTGTACATTGCTCAGTGTAGCACAGGCTAGAGTAGGGAGGGGGAAAAAGGGGGAGAAAGAGGAAAGGAAAAGTTTTTTTTTCTTTTCTTTTCTTTTTTTTTTTTAAATGAGGTTAAGTGGTCACGGAAGAGCTGAGTTTTAGGTTGACTTTTGAATGTTCAATGTTCAATGATTCTGCGTTTCGGATGGCGTTGGGAAGATCGTTCCACCAGCTGGGAACGTTGAATGAAAATGTTCTGGAAAGGGATTTTTTGCCTGAGCTAGACCATCAGTTGGGTCAGTCTAATGTCCTTCCAGTTGACCATCTTGTTGCCTAGCAACAACCCAGATACAATGGCTGTGTTCACACTGCAGGGCTTAATGCTCAATTCCGATTTTTTGAAAAAATGCGATTTTTTTGCAAGGCCGTTCACATTTCCAATTAAATGCGACCTTTTGTGATCTCCTGTGTGAACGTGAAATGACCCAGAAGTGACCCGCATGCGCAGAAGAGTACTCAACGGTCAACGACGTCACTTGTTGTTTACGGAAGTAGCCAAATATGGGTGTCAGCATTGGAGTTCGTTTAGCTTTATTAAAGTTATTTTCGCAACGGAGCCAGCACCATTACAACCTTCTCATGTTAAGAAGAAAATTAAAAAAGAGGAGGAGAGCAAGGTTTTTGGCCATGGCGTTTTGTGGAGCAGTGGTAGCAACGTCGGTACAGAGAAACGTGTGCGTGCGGAGTCGCAGCCAGGAGTGGTGGGATACTGATGTGAGTGGCTTTACTGATACCGAATTCGTCAGTAACTTCAGAATGACCAGATCCACCTTCAATTATGTTTGCGAGCGCCTTCAACTAACTTTGTCACGGGAAGAGACACGTCTGCGGCGGCCCATAACAGTGCAGAAACGCGTTGGAGTTGGAGTGTATTGGCTAGCAACAGGTGCGTACTTCTTTTATTGGCGGTTAGCAACTATTTCTTGTGCATTACCGCCACCACTGGACTGGAGTAAGGAACAGGAGTTACAATGATGACGTTTGTCGCGTATCAACGACGTGCGGGTCGGATACATGTGACCTGGCAGTTCAGACTGAAGACGCATTTCAAAAGATCGCATATGTATCGGATTTGGACCACATACCCAAGTGGCCTGGGTCGCATTTGAAAAGATCGGATCTGTGTCGTTCAGACTGTCATGAAAAGATCAGATACAGGTCGCATAAGGGCAAAAAAATCGGAATTGGGTCGTTTCAGCCTGCAGTGTGAACGCAGCCAATGTTTCATCAACTTAAGCTGGGTAGCCAGGTATTTCCCAGTAAGATGTCCTCCAAAAACTAATTACCCCCAGAACCAGCTACATTTCAGGAGTCAATATAGTGTGATTACATGGGCAGCTATAGTCATATTTTTTAAAACATCCATTCACCCATCTTTTCCTCCAGGAGTGTTATACAGCAGTGCAGTCTTATTAACATGTAGAGGTGAAACTTTAAGTGACGGCCATCGTGCCAATCCCAATCGTCAATTTCACAGTCTGCTGTGTGTTTTTTCCTTGCTCGCTCTCTCTCACACGTTCTCTCACCTTCCCACACACACACACACACACACACACTCTCTCTCCCTCCAACACACTGACAAACCCACAGTCTCTCACTCATTCATTTCAATTCACCATGACTGCCATGTGAATATTAAGTGGGTTCCCCCCAGTTCTCCTTGTTTCTCCAGCGAAGCTTGAACGATGCCAGTTACGGAGCAGCACAAAAGAGATCGACAGATACCTACAGAACGTGTACGAAAACTATTCTAGAAGGTCAAACGTGTAAAAATGTAATAAACTCTTTTTCGTCATCTCATCTACCACAGTTTGCTTACAGTAGACCGGGGTCATTTGGTGAGAGGATGATAAAATATGCACTCTGACGCTGAATTTCTCCAAACTGAGACAGAGCTTGCATTAAAATATGTCTATTCCCTGTAAAGGAACAATTGTAGAAGATTATCCTGGGAGAATTAGTCCCAATTCAGCAAGTATTGTGAACAGTAGCAGAAGAGAACAATTACAACATCCCCTTTCAAAGTTAAAGCAAAAGACGACCAGTGCCTGTTAAGAACTTGTCATTTCTCATTCGGTTTTAAAAACGCTCCCTGTGGCGGCGCATAAATGCAAACACTGAACTTCCTCAAGTATTTCAAGGAAATGGTTTGAGACAAAGCTTTTCCACGCAGGAATTGAAAACATAATTGGCTGGAAACAACTTTATTGACAAAAGTGAAAACGCACACCATCACCCTTATTGCTCGTAGAACTGCAGGAAATGCATTCAATGAGGAACCCAACCACTGAAACAACCGCTTGACGTGATTAACCCAAGTACAACTTATTCCTGTATCAACAACTTTGTTGGTTCTGGAGCTCACTCCCAGTTTGTCACATATGGATGCTTGGTCAGGATCCCTTGGCATCACTATTTAAAGCACACGGTACACCACCGTATTTAATATTAGTTTAGCTCTTAGTTGTTTGCTTTGTGTCAGATTAAGATGCATTTAATTTGCTGGACTTTCAATGGAGGGACAGAAATCTGTCCAGAGATGAAAAAACACTCATGGGTTTGGACAGTTTTCATTGTTTGGGTAAACTATGTATGGTTAACTTGGACAGCCCTAAAAAATAAATACAGTTTTCCAATACACATTAAAATCTTTTTTGTTCCCTCAAATCCTTGGTAGATGACGTAATTATGACCATTCTGTGGATAAAATCCATCCTTCTCTATTGACGGCCAATCAGCATCCATTTGACTAAATTAAAGCACTATAGCCAAGCAACTCCCTTTAAGGTGAATTCTAACAGAGAGCCCTTCTCCAGGTGTAAAATCTAATTAAAACTCTAAAGATTTGTTATAAGGTCTAGTAAGGACAGAGGAGGTTAGGATTAGGGTTGTGGATATGGTTATACGCGTTTGATAGGAAGTTCCAGGACCAACAAAGGATGTTTTGTACTTAAATCACATTGTGCATGTACATCCTGTCCGATACTGATGAGGATTGGGGACGAGGAAAATGGGCAGCATTGAGGTCATTGCAGGTGAGGTAGGGGGCTTTGGCCAACGTTCATGACAGGATGTGAGAGACCTCTTTGTTCTCAGTGGGTGGGAGACTTGAGAGGCTTCCATATGGAAGATGGGCATGAGAGAGAGAGAGTCTAAAGGAAATGGAGAGATTGAGAAAGAGACTTAGAGTGGAAAGGGACTTCAGAGGTGAGGGCAGAGGGGCCTGTGGTGAAGGTTGATTGAGTGACCTGTGAGGCCGAGCTCCGTTCTTGCCCATCTGAGTTTGTCAGGGACATAAGGATATGAGCCATTGGCCTGCAGAGACCAAATACACACAGAGAACGCTGCTTCACAGACCTGAAACCATTCCAGGCACAGTCTGTCCCACCAGGCCTGATAACAGCACGCTTTTACTGACACATCAAACAGCAAGGGCAAACCTGCCGGCCACCACAGAGCACCTGCAGTATGAGTATCATATCAGAGCAAATAGTGATGTCATGCAATAGAATCATGGTTTCAGTAGTTCATATTATTGTATTTAAACAACATGCCACAATTGTTTGACGTTTTGATTTAGCAATATAAAATGAAGCAACTTATAAGTGATAAACACAATGACACTAATGCAGTTTTAAACTGGCCATTGAGTTTTCAAAAAAATAATCCCATTAAATTAGATTCAATCTTAAGAATATTACAATTTAAGTTTATTTAAACTTTAGAAGCAAAAATTGAGTGGGTAGGCTTGGTTCAATTTTGTAAATCATATATTTGGTCATATATTTCTATTTATACATTACCGAATTGAATTCAAATTCAGCTTTGCCATCTCAGGAATAAATGTAAAATTTTAAACAATTTTAAATGATAAAAATAGTTCATCATTTTTACTGTATTTTTGATTAAATACACTGTAAAAAAAAATCAGGTCTCCAATTGAAAATTTTCTAGTGAGCAATAACATCTAAATTTTTAAGTTGGCCAAATTGAATTTCTTTGAATTGATGCAATTTAATTCAATTAAAATTCAATTTGGCCAAATGACAATTTTAGAAAATTTTCAATTGGAGACCTGATTTTTTTTTTACAGTGTAAATGTAACCTTAGTATAAGAGTATAAGACACTGACTTCAAAACAGTTAAACGATCGTACTTACTTTTGACCAGTAGTGTATATACGTATAGTTATGTAAGTGCATATAAATGAAAATTATTAAATATTCTTCATTGTGTTCTTTACAAAAACAGTGTGGAAAGCCCATTCATAAAAATAAAAAAACGAATAAAAATTCTGCCTTCTGACCAAATTAAATGTATAGTTAAAGTAATATAAGTAAATGTATAGTAGTTATGCAAGTGAGATAAATATACTATATATTTTAGGTAGTGTTATTTTAGCCCTAATTACAGTAGGTGTAATGTTTACTTGCCTACAACATTTGTATTGCACTTGTTCCAATTATATCCCACCATCTTGTAACACTTGAAGGTTGTAAAATATGACAAACAATGTCATATTTCACCTGATGGTTAATGCAGTGATATTTCAACAGAAAACCATTTCAAAATGGAACGGACCAGTGAGTCAAGGGTTCAACATCCCAACTGCTCCCACTTCATCAGAAAGACAGTTCCCATTTAACTGCCGTCTCCCTGTGTACACACTGACAAGCAGCACGTCTGTAATTCAATTCGGGTTTACTAAACGAGGCTTTCACCTCTCATAGTCCTCCTGAGATGATTTTGAAGGTCAAGGGAAACAGATATATGTAGCACTGCAAAATGCGACAAGAAAGGACAGCAATACTCAGAAGGTTCTTTTGGGTCCTACTTAAAAAAAAAAGAACATTAAGCACAAGTAGTCGACCTCTATGTAGTTTCCAATGTCAAATGTTGATATACCCAGAGAGGTGGGTGGCAAATGGCCAATATAATGCTGATGCTTGTTTGTTTTTTTGGTCTCTTATGCTCACCAGAGCTGCATTTATTTGATAATCATTATAATAAGCAGATTTAGTGCTACATTATTTCCTGTTCTTTATGGTGCTCAATTAACAATAACGGCTCTTATTATCAATGATGAAAAAGTTTTTTGCTGACTAACATTTTTGTGGAAACTGTGATAATTTTTTTAAAGGATTATTTGATGAACAGAAAGTTCAATGAACAGCGTTTTTTTAAAATAGAAATCTTCTTTAACACAAAAATGAATCAACATTTACTAAAGCTGTCCAGTGATACATTTTTTTTTTTAATCTAATAAATTAAACAATGTGCCGAATAATCGAATTAAATCACAAACTACTCAATTTTGGCTGAGAAATTACCCCCATAAAATATAGTATTTTTGTTTAATATATAAAACTTATTATGCAAACTTTTAGGCTACAAGGACCACGATTTTGTTTTTCAGAAGCAGCATCTGAATTTGTATTTAGATATATTTACAGACCAAAACAGTTTGGTTACCAACATTCTTTAACTTCTTAACCCGCACCGGTTCGTGGACGGTAGTGATGTTACGTTCGTGAACGAATCGTTCTTTTTGAACGAATCTTTTAGGTGAACGAATCGTTCTCGTTCAAGTAGTCCACTGACTCATATTTCTCGTTCACTGAAATTCCTCCCTCCACAGCAGCGTGGCGCTATTAGCAGCGAGGAGCGAGCGCAAAAGCGCATGCGCAGCTCTGTGGACTGTTTCATCCTGTCAATGACAAAACTTCGAGCCAATAGCGTTCGAGTATAAGATGTGACGGAGCATGTGATTTGTTGAATTCAGTGAACGAATACGCCTTTTACTGACCGAGATGCTTTTGAGTCCGACTCTGAACCAAAGACTGATCTCCTTCTCGACTTGTTCGTGAACGAAATGAACCAGCTATTGAACGATACTGATAGCGAACATGTAGAGCTCGGCTTGTGTAGTTAGGCATATACGGTATGCAGCAAAGAAAGACATGTACACTTTACCATTTTAATGAAAACAGTGTAATAATGCAGGCTGATGGTTAAATGAATGTATAATTACTGATGTAGCCTATTGTGTTTGTATTATTTATTTTCATTGTTGTTGTTTTATAAAATTAATACAAATTACTTCATTACGTTTGAGTCATGTCATGCAATTCTCCAAAAACTGCAAAACAAATAAAAAATGCGATATTATTGGAGTTAACGAACACGTCCATCACTGACCGAGTTGCTTTTTTGAGTCTGAACGAGAGATCTCGTTCGTGAACGAACGAACTGGTACATCTGGTTCATGAACGAATTGAACCACCTACGATACTGAACGAACACGCCCATCACTGAACGAGAGAGAGAGAGATCTCGTTCGTGAACGAATTGAACGAACTGCTGCTACATCTCGTTCGTGAACGAATTGAACGAACTGCTGCTAGATCTCGTTCGTGAACGAACTGGTGGTGCTTCTCGTTCGTGGAAATGGATGTCGGTCATTTAGCATGTGAATCACTCTCGTTCAGCAATAAGCAGAGAGCGGATGGCTGCAAAGCGAAGTTTTAGGCTACGATTGTTTATAACTCTACGTTCGTTTACCATAATCCCAGATATATCTGAATAATATGAATGTGTAAATGTCTGACCAAACAATTAATTGTTAATCATGCAAGAAAACCTTTGTGCTTTGGTCTTCTGAACCACTTATTTAGACTTTTTTTATTTAATGATAGATGCACACATTTTAATAAAGCCAAATGATTTTTTTTGTAAGTAAATACGTTCGTTGACTTAAGAAATAACGCATAAGACACTCTTTTTGCCACCTGCTGGGATATTTATGGAATATAAAAAAAATGGTCACTGAACGAATCAATGAACGAATCTGAACGAATCATTTTGATGAACGAACTGAAAATGAACGAATCTCTTGAAAGAATCGAAATTTCCATCACTAGTGGACGGGGGGGGTTGACGGAAGTGGGGGGGTGTGTACTTTTATTTACTTTTGTTTTATACAAAATATTCAATCAACTATCACAAACTATGCATCATTTGAAAGCTAAAACACTCAAGATTCATGTTCTGAACTTGTTTTTGCAATAAATACACCAGAGAGGAAAGGGTTAAATGAAATGCTAAAGGACCGTCCATGTAAACATTAGCATAATATCAGCGTTACTCATCTTTCATCTCCTGTCGTTCAGATCAGATCGGACGAATCCAATAAACACCCGCATACATCTCTGTGTAAGACTCCATTCTTCAAAATGCATCCCACTTTTTAATCCAAAACAACGAAAAAATAGGGAAAAAACTAAAAATCCTCCGTTGTTTGCAAGAGAGTTTTGAGTTAGCGTGATCAATCATGTCCATTTTCAATGAAATATCGATTCTATTCCGTGTCTGGCAAACTCCCCCTGCTAGAATAGCTTCTCCCACGTGCAATGGTTCAACCCTCGTCTCTCTCCTCCAATCAGAGACTCTTCTGGGATGCATCATATAGAGGAAGTGCCTTACAGGCTTGGTGAGCTGTCAATCATTGCGCCCATGGTTTTCGTTGGATAAAGGCACTCGGTGCCCAGCCAATGCCTTTCCAACAAAGGTTTGATTGATGGACGTAAGTAGGCTTTGATGAATACTGTTTGTGCGCTGGCTGCGCGTTCTCCATGGCGCAACTGCAGTGGAGCGCGCTGTCTCTTACTGACGCTTCCCATCAGCTAAATGAGTTTTTTACACTTTGTAATCTCTGTAAATAGTTGCTTTAGTTTTTCAGTAACTGTTTATCCATTATAATTAGTAGTATATTGCAGTTTATTGCAGATTTATTTGAATGAAAAACTACTTTACAATAGCAAATGTTCTGAAATAAATGGCCTTTTTGAAATGACGCCTAGACTTTTCTTGACATAAAAGCTCACAGAAGTTACATTACTGAGAGAATCATCCTCATATTTGAATCATGACATGATTAGACATTCAGTTTTATATTTAAGTTATTTTCAGGCTCTTAACATTAAATTATAATATTTTTTTCCCTAAGTGAAAACAAAAAACGTGAGTCACTTACATGTATATTTACATGTATATTACTCTGTTCCCATATTACTTTGAGTTATTATGACTCTTGGGTAGCAATATTTCAAGTGTCTAGTTTAAAATAAGACCAGGTTTATGAATATAGACCATAGGGTTTAAGAGCTGCAGACATTTTCATTTGGGTATATCGTTTTCAAAGAATTCCTAAAAAATGGGGCGCTTGTTAAGAGGTTAAAATATCTTCATTTATGTTACGCAAAATGTTGAAACGACATGATGAGTAAATGTAAATAAACAGAATTTATACTTTTGGGCAAACTATACCCAAAATATGAAACTTTTTTTATGAAGTGATACTAAAATAAGAAACTAAAATTACCAGGTAAATGTCTAAACAAGTATGACATTGAGTCATTGGGCCCCATTTTAACGATCTGAGCGCATGGTCTGAAGTGCATGGCGCAGGTGCACTTAGTACGAATCCACTTTTACAAGTTAAATGATGGAAAAAAACAGTCTAAAAGGGTTGTTATTACAATAACATTTTCATTATTAAAATTGTAAAATAGCATTTAAGAATAAATATAACAGTATAATAATAATTATAATTATATTTTACTAGGAAACGTCTCAGGTTACTTGCGTAACCTATGTTCTCTGAGTAGGGAACGAGACGCTGCGTCACTTTCTGACATAATGGGAACGCCCTCTGGGTGTGCCGATTGTCTGAAGCCCTTATTAAATCACGGCAATTCATTGGCTGATGGTGCAGGCGTCGCCCCGATGCTCTGACGTCGCCACATTATACTGGCGCGCGCGCCATCCGCTCCTCAGATTTCTCTGCCAAAAAGGAAGGCCTTTCAGCAGCGCAAGGAGCTTGGCAGCGAACGCAGCGTCTCGTTCCCTACTCAGAGAACATAGGTTACGCAAGTAACCAGAGACGTTCTCTTTCATAGGTTCACTTGACGCTGCGTCACTTTATGACGTAATGGGAACGATATACCACACACGCCAAGCTAAAGCGCTGCCATATCTGGCTCAAAGAATACCAGATAACCTGCATGGCCAGGTTAAGCAGATAAAACATGCGAACCCGGAGCCATGTCGAGATCCAAGCTATAGAACCTCACAAAAGTGTGCGGGGAGGACCAACCTGCCGCTACACAAATATCCTCCAGAAGAGCCTCTCTAAAAAGCGCTTGAGAGGTAGAATGCACTTCTGGTAGAATGCGCCCTAATACTAAGAGGTGAAGGTATACCGCGCACCTCATAAGACAGCGAAATAGCCTCCTTCACCCAATGGGAAAACCTTTGCCTCGACGCGGCAAGCCTGCGGCGGCCAGCACCG
The DNA here is from genome assembly GCF_949357685.1 of Gobio gobio. Lineage (NCBI taxonomy): Eukaryota > Metazoa > Chordata > Actinopteri > Cypriniformes > Gobionidae > Gobio > Gobio gobio. The sequence continues at coordinate 16,953,952 of NC_137100.1, read as the reverse complement.
AAGCACACCAAGAGCTGGTTAGATTTCCTCCAACCGTAAGACCAGTCTACATGGCACTTCAAATGCTCGAAACAGGGCAGAGCAAATAAAGCTTCTCGTCCTCCTCCGAGTCTAAACGAGGTGGGTGAAAAGAGTGAAGGGTGATAACCTGAGAGCGGAAAGAAGAGGACAAAACCTTGGGCACATAACCTGGCCTAGGTCTTAAAGTAACCTTGACTAGGCCAGGAGCAAAATCCATACAGGCCCCATTAACAGAGAGAGCCTGTAGGTCGCCCACTCGCTTCAGGGAGGATAATGCTAGCAAAAGAGCAACCTTGAGAGTCAGAATCCGCTCTGGGGCTGACTCCAAGGGCTCAAAGGGAGATTTTTATTAGACCCTCAAGGACAACTGAGAGGTCCCAAGAAGGAATACCAGGGGGGCGTGCTGGCCGGTTGAACTTTGTCCAACACTCTATGAGCAGCGATAGCTGCAACATAAACCCTAAGGGTGGTAGCCGCTGCTCCAACGGCAAACTTTTCCTGCAGGAACTCCAGAACTGGACCCACCAGGCAGTTAACTGGGTCCACCGCATGGGACGAGCACCATGACTCAAAGACCCTCCACTTGGAGGAATAGAGCCTCCTAGTGGAGGGAGCTCTAGTACTCGCAATGGTCTCCTGAACATTGGCAGGAAGACCAGTGTCCAGCGCTACTGGCCCTTGATGGGCCATACCCACAACTTCCAAATTTCCATGTGAGGATGCCAAATCCTGCCCTGAAGCTGGGACAATAGGTCCTCTCTGATCGGGATCTCCCAGGGGGGGAGAATCCAGGAGGAGAACCATATCTGAGAACCAAGCCTGGGACGGCCAGCGTGGAGCCACCAGCAGGAGGCTGACCCCACTCTCTCTCACCCTGCACAGAACCGCCGGAATCAGTTTGATGGGCGGGAACGCATAGAGTTTCAGATTGGACCATGGATACGCCAACGCATCTATCCCCAATGGGGCTGGGGAACTCAGAGAGAACCAGAGTCGGCACTGGGACGACTCTTTCGAGGCAAAGAGGTCCACCTCCGCTTTGCCGAACACTTCCCAAATCTGAGATACAGTTTGAGGGTTCAGCATCCATTCTCCTGACCTGAGCTTCTGCCTCGACAGGTAGTCCGCTGCGAGGTTCAAGACTCCGGGTACATGGACTGCTCTCAGGGACAGAAGTTTGTCCTGAGCCCACAGGAGGATACGGCGCGCATGCCTGTCCAGGGTGCGTGACCGTGATCCCCTTTGGCGATTCACATGAGACCCCACCGCCATGTTGTCCGTCCTGACAATGACAATGTCCCATGAGGGAGGGGAGAAAGTGCTGAAGGGCCAGCTCTAGGCAGTTTAAGTGCCAAGAGAGAACTTCCCCTTCCCAGACCCCGCATACCGGTCTGCCCTCGAATACCGCACCCCAGCCGGTTAGAGAGGCGTCCGTCGTGACCATTTGGCGACGGAAAACAGCCCCTATACTGACCTCCTTCCGAAGAAAGATAGGGTCCCGCCATACTGATAGGGCGCGGAAGCAGCCGCGCGACACCTTCAATAGGCGAAGGGCCGATCCTATTGACCGAGCCCCTGAGCGTTTCATCCACCAAAGGAAGGGTCTCATGTAGAGCAGTCCCAGGGGAAGCACCGGGGAAGCTGCGGCCATGAGACCCAGGAGCCTGCGACATGTACCCACAGAAACATGATGACCGAGCCTGAAGCGGGCCAAGCATGTTACAATACTGGAAATCCGAGCAGGGGCCAAGCGAGCCTGCATCGGAACGGAATCCAGATGAACTCCTAAGAAGGTGGTCTGCTGAGCTGGGGTGAGAACACTCTTGCCGGTGTTCACTTTCAAACCAAGAGACTGAACGTGCCGAAGAACGACATCTCTGTGGTGAGTCACCAACTCCCTGGAGTGGGCCAGAATGAGCCAATCGTCCAGGTAATTGAGAATACGGATGCCCTGGAGCCTCAGCATCCATACACTTCATGAACGTCCTCGTGCCAGGGCGAGGCAGAGGGGAAGGACTTTGTATTGATAAGCCCTCCCCTTGAAGGCGAATCTGAGGAACTTCCTGTCTTGTCTGATGACCTGAATATGGAAGTATGCATCTTTCAGGTCTATCGTAACGAACCAGTCCTCCGCACGTATCGGTTACAAAATAGCCTTGAGTGTTAGCATCTTGAACTTCCCTCTGTAGAGGGCGAAGTTTAGACGACGAAGGTCCAAAATGGGACGCAATCCGCCGTCCTTCTTCGGAACCAGGAAATAGCGGCTGAAGAAGCCACATTTCTCTTCTGCTAACGGAACCTCCTCTATCGTCCCCTTTAGGAGGAGAGAAGTAAGTTCCTGTTGCCTCTGAGGCGCTGTTTACTACAGTTTGAATGACCCCGCCGAAGCGAGGGGGGTTGCGACAGAACTGAAGTGTGTATCCGGACTGAATTGTGCGGAGGACCCAGGATGATATCCCTGGCAGAAGCTTCCACTCGTGGGAGAAATGTGACAGAGGGAGTGGGGTGTTGAGGTGCGTTGGACATACCTGAGATAGGGTGTCGAGCTGAACCTCGAAGGAAGGCGTGGCCATCCGCGAAGGAGAGAACGTGGCGTCCTTGCACGGAGTGGGAGATGTCACAGACAGAGTGGGACTACTGAGTCACTCTGTTTCCCGGAGAAGACCGAATGTGTCTCCATCTGAACGAGCGGCGGATGGTGAGCCAATCAGACGCGAGGGGAGAAAGCAAGAGGCGTCTCTTTCCTTCAGCGCCGGAAAAGGCGTGGGTCGGGCCAGTTCTGTACTTCGAAGCGTGCTGGGCGGCGAAAGTAACAGAGCTGGATAAGGAGAGCTGGTGAGAGGCGGGCAGAGACGCTTGCGCGGTCTGACCCAGCCTCGGACATGTGCTGAAGCTCTCCTTTTTTCTTTTTTTTTTTAACCGGAGGGTCAGGAGCGACTCGAAGTGGCCGGAGCAGAAGGTTTGCTGGGCCGCTTTGGGTCGATGCGTCTGTACGTTGGTGGGGGAAACGGGCGACCACGAGCTCCCCAGATTGTGGAGGGTGGGGGATGACCCTGGTCGCTCCTCCTACTGGTAAACTCCCTTCTATAAGAAGGGCGTTCTCTGGACTGAGAGGAGGAGGGGCTAGGAGAATCCTTTGCTCTCCTAGGCATGAACTAATTAAAAGTGGCAGACTGAGATTTAGCAGCTCTTAACTTCTCAACTACCGTGTTGACCGCCTCCCCAAACAACCCAGACTGTGAAACCGGAGCGTCCAGTAGGAAAACAGTGTTGCGTGCCTCCGGGCTGGAACACAAGTAGTCGTGAGAAAACTCGACGGGCAGAGTCCCACGCACGTGCTCGGGGGAGAGAGGGAGAGAAAGGGCGAGGCCCGTCTGCTCGCACTCCACATCCTCGAGCTCTATATCGAACCCCAGGTCGCGGATCCAAAAGAGGCTTGCGCGGCCTAGGGAGCGCGACAGGGAAAAACGGATGACTCCTTCTCAAAAACCGCAAGCCTCGAGCGGAGGGTTTTGAGAAGGAGATTATCACAAAATTTGCATTTTGAAAACCCCTGAACCACCTTGCGCGTGTGAAAACCCCAAACATTTAACACACTTACTGTGGGGGTCGTCGTTCGCGATGAAGCGAGTGCACGGCGGCGGAGAACGACGAAAATCCATTGCTCTTCACCGCAAGGAGAACAATGTTCCACTATCCGCAGTCACTGAAGTGCTGGTGATAAAAGTCGAATGAAATCCAAGATATTTGGGCCAGAAAAACCAAAACCGAAGGGCATGAAATGGCCGCTTCGTGAAGGCAGAGAAATCTGAGGAGCGGATGGCGCACGCCAGTATAATGTGGCGACGTCAGAGCATCGGGGCGGCGCCTGCGCCATCAGCCAATGAATTGGCGTGATTCTATAAGGGCTTCAGACAATCGGCACACCCAGAGGGCCTTCCCATTACGTCACAAAGTGACGCAGCGTCGAGTGAACCTATGAAAGAGAACTTATTTTACAAAAAAAATTATGGGTTACCTGTTAATATGCAGACAGCCTATGACTAAAAATCCTTAGAAAGGTCTAAGGATTTATTGTAAAAAATATATTATAAAAATCTGTGCTTTTTATCTGTGATATCAATGTCTTAAAGTCTATGCCTTTAATATGAAATATGAGCCTCTTATGCATCCACTGTGGGGATTAAAGGTCCCGTTCTTCGTGTTTTTTTGAAGCTTTGATTGTGTTTACAGTGTGCAATATAAGATGTGTTCATGTTTCGCGTGTAAAAAAACACAGTATTTTTCACACTATTTACTTATCTGTATACCGCTGTTTCCACTGTCCTAAAAACGGCTGGTGATTTCCTTGTTCTATAAAGTCCCTCCTTCAGAAACACGTAACGAGTTCTGATTGTGCAAGCGGTTCCTGTGCTGTGATTCGACCACAGCTTAGCGCACGTGAAAGCGGTTCCTGTGTTGTAATTTGACAGCAGCTTAGCGCACGTTGGAAAGGTCACGCCTCTTAACGGAGAGATGTATGCGTTCAATAATCTCTACAGCGTCCCTGGGAAAGCCAAACAAAGGTGATTTGACTCCTGGATGAAAATAACAGCGTCTCGATGACATGGCGATAAACACACTCAACGCAACAGTTCCTTTTCTCCACGCGACCGTCCGCTTCTCCACGTGGGACAGCAACAAGACCGCGCCCCCTTTTTCGCGTTTCTTTGTGGGCGGAGGTTAGTCTGTTCTACTGCTCTACTGACGTAATTAAAGAAGGAAGTACCAGGATGTAGTCCAAGCCAGCCGTTTGCTGTAGGCTTTGAAAGGGAACTTCTGTTAAATAAAATATCTCGCTTGGCATTGAACTTTGAGCTTTATAATTTTACAGGTATTATTTATGCTCTAACAGCAACATCAACACTAACTAAAGTTTGAACAATGGAATCGCGAAGAAGGGGACCTTTAAAACTCCTGTACATTGAAGAAAAACGTATCAATTGTCAAACTTTTGGGTAGAAAATAAATATAAAGAAGAAATACTTCTAAATAAATGTATAATTCATACTGGAAGCCAGAGGGCGCCTCGAGCAGAAACTCCACATTTGCCTTAGAAATAATAATCGTTTGTTTTCAGGAAATTCCTTCCCTATGGGAAATCCCTAAAGTGAAGCTTGCGCTGTATTCTGAATAAAACGAAGATAGAAATGCTTTGACTGATTAATAATAAACATGAAGATAATACTTCTGCGACAAGATATGGTGTTTTTGAGTTCAAGCCTTCTCGGGTATTTTCATAATAATAAAGTATTCAGTGCTGATTGACATTCTGTGATAAGAAGCCACAACAGCTCGACTGACTATATGAAGTGAGTTAAAACGTGTTATTAAACGTATTTTGTTGGACAACAGGTTTATGAACACTTCACACTGCTAGTTTGTGAAGATGTTTGACATGTGTTGCTTTTTCAAACGCACGTTATAAGCGACTCAAACTCGCAGTCTTTCAGACTTTGCTACTGATCACAGAACCGCTCTTCACTGACACGCTGGGCATGTATTATTTAATTAAAATCCGCAGCCTTTGCGCTTTCATAATCGCACATAACCCAAAACGCGATTGTCGTTCGATTTCGATTAATCGCGCAGCCCTAATCCATATCGTAAAAGTCTGTTCGTAAAGTCTGTGCTGACATTGTGACTGAATTAAATGTAAAATTTAAACTGAATCCACTTTCTTTAAATTCTCTGGGCGGGCAAAGCAGAGAAAGGGGAGGAAACCTTCCCCATATGACGACATATAGGGAAGATTCCAGATTGGCCCATCTGAGCTTTCATTTTCTCAAAGGCAGAGCAGGATACCCAGGGCTTGGTTTACACCTATCTTCATTTCTAGACACTGGGGGACCATAGGCAGGCTAGGGGAACTCATATTAATGTTTAAAAAAAACCAAAGTGAAATGTTCATGTCATGGGACCTTTAAACCCCAATACTAGCATTTAAAAGTGTAATTCTGCGATTTCTGTAATAAAAATCCTGTTGTCACCGGCGCTCAATGAATTCAGGGGTTGGCAAGGCCACGAAGGATCTATCCGTGTTATCCTTCATTGCCTGGAAAATGCTGGACGCATTTTAAGGCCCCAGAGCTCCTGGTTCACCCGATTAATTCGCTCAATATGCAAATTAATTCAGAAACTAAACAACAGGTGTGTTCATCTTTAAGCAGTACTGCGCAGATCGATCAGTATCTGACATAAATGTACCGCTGCACAAGAACAATTCGAAAGCATACAGAGCCATCTGCTCTCTAACTGTTCTCATGGTACTTTAATGTCATACACTGATCGTCAGCACAGCGCCGCTTCAAGTCAAACACACCTACTGTGTTACACGGTACAACAGAACAACAGTTGCTGTGGATTCATTGGTAGGCTAATATTTTCATTGGCAAAATGTAAGCAAAAACAGACAATATTGTGTCTAAAATATACCACAGTATATACTTCTTTTTTATTGAACTGTTGTAAATCAATATCACATTTGCAATTGTGCTATTCGGAACAAAAACAGCACTCGTGGTATTGCAGTTGTTGCTTGTGTGAATTGCTTAACTATATTTTTGCGCTGCTATCTTTAATTTTAGGTAAATTCTAACTGCATTCTATAGGCTACATCACACTGAGTTGTTGCCCAGCATCATATTCATCATCGATCAACTATACGTAATGTAAGATGACCTACATAGGTCTGGTGTGTTAATGGTGTTAAATAATTAAAAAATAAATAAATTAATTAAAAAAAAAAAAAAAAAAAACGCATGATTTTTCTTAACTAATCAATTAAATTAACGCGTTAAACCGACAGGCCCAGTATTTACAGTCAATCAATCGTACGATCAATTTAATTAATCCCTTAATCAGCAAAAACTGTTTTCAACATTGATAAGAAATGTTTCTTGAGCAGCAAATCAGCATATTAGAATGATTTCTGAAGGATCACGTGAAACAATAATTTAAAATAATACCTCACAACAACTTTAAAGCACAAATGTAAAACCTGAAAAATCGTTGTTCGAGTGACGTTATTCTTCCTGCCTTGCGGTTCTGGCTCTAGAAAACAAGCTAAGACAAAAGACACTGTTATCAGTAAAGGACATCTCTGGCCAAAATAATGAAGAGGGTCTCGCGGCCACAAAGCCTCAACATCAGGATTATGATGTCTTATCTCCATATCTGGCCAGTAGGAGCTGTATTGATTTCCTGTCAAAGTTAATCATGCTCAGGACAGACAAGATGCCATGACAGAAGCAGGTTCAATCTTCACGCTGATCTTAGATCAGAATTTTGGCTCTCTCACAGCGGACATGGCTAAGATTTGTTTGGCTCAACGGATCCAAAATCAGCATGAAAACTCAAGCGCTTCATTGTACAGCATGACAAGCTGTAATGCTTGCTGAAGGGAGAAATATACTGAGGTGGAGGAGAGGATGAACCCACATGAAGTCAGGGTCTGCTGCCTTTTTGAGGACTTTGCACTAGTCCTTTTGCAAACAGATAAACAATTAAAGTGCTAGAAAATGCTTGAAAGTACTGGCTGTGTCTCAGCAAACATCCACTATGACCAGCTCCTCTTAGATTTATGCCAAAAAACACACCAAAAGCTATACAAAATCAGCAAAAGCAATTTTTTGTAAGACAACTGTAGACATTTCAAGTCCTCTTACCATAACAACTGTATTTGTAATTTCTACAGATATGCACCATAGCCTAAACATATTTGATATTGGTTACAGATATCATTTTAATTTATTATTTATTTAAAAATGTTATCATCTGAAACGTGCTGTCACATTTTCCAAAAGGGACTTATATAATGCAATTAACGGCAAGCATGCAAAACAAGTTTAAGCACATCCAAGTTTATTTGTAAAGCGCATTTCCCGCTTTTACATTGTGGTGTAGTTTCAACGCACAAGACGAAGGTGCAGAAATCCAAGGAAACTTTTATTTAAATCCACCAACTGAAATCCAGGAATAATGTAGGTAGGTTATCAAGGTGGCTTTGGCAGGACAGGAAGCCACCAGGGCGATGCTAGCGCCACAGGGAGCCAGGGAGGTGCCAGCAGTACAGGAAACCAGGGAGGTGCTGGCAGTACTGGGAGGTGCCAGGGTGGCGCCGGTTGCACTGGGTACTTTGACAGTTCAAGGGCGGTCCACGTGGCTGTATTGAGGAAGCAAGAAGGAAAGAACAGGGGTGTGTGCTGCCCAAACACACAATAGCCGCAGCTTGGCCCAGTGGCTTGAACTAGCTCCTGACTGAGCTCTGGGGCGGACTCATGGGCTGGAGCGGACTCTGGAATTTCTCTAGAACAGACTCTGGAATTTCTCTCACTGGAACGGACTCTGGAATTTATTTCTCTGGAACGGACTCTGGAATTTCTCTCTCTGGAACGGACTCTGGAATTTCATCATTGGGAATGGACTGTGGAATTTCATCCTTGGGAACGGACTGTGGAATTTCATCCTTGGAAACGGACTGTGGAATTTCATCCTTGGGAAAGGACTGTGGAATTTCATCCTTGGGAAAGGACTGTGGAATTTCTATCTCTGGAACGGGCTCATGGGCTGGAGCGGACACTGGAATTTCTCTCTAGAATAGACTCTTCAGATTGATGGAAGAAGGTCTGGACTCTATCGCAGCTTTCATTGGTCAAGGACCGCCCAAGAGAAGATTTGACTTGCATGTAACGCAACAAATCAGAGTTAGTTTTGTTCCGCATCATGTTTAGGGGCATGAAAATGTCCCTGCAATAACAAACCGGTGTGCATCTATAAATTATCCATTCAAGAACGTTATGCAAGTTAACTGCAACAATGGAGCCGCAAACGTCACATACTTTTGAAAATCCAGCGTTTAGTTGATCATGGTAAGCGCTCATTGTCACATTTGTAAACACAAACCCCATTTTTCTACGATGGAGCTTGGCGTCACAGCATTTGTTTCCAAGCGGACCGTTAAAGAACGCAACACACACGTCTAGCGGACAACATCCTGTAGAATTCAACCAATCAGATGATGACTTCGAAATCTGAGGCTAAGACTAGTTCCGAGGTAGCTGACTGCATTGTGCCAAGTGTAAAGTTTGGTGGAGGTGGGATTATGGTGTGGGTTGTTTTTCAGGGGTTGGGTTTGGCCCCTTAGTTCCAGTAAAAGGAACTCTTAATACTTCAGCATACAAAGACATTCTGAACAATTTCATACTACCAGCTTTGTGGGAACAGTTTGGGGATGGCCCCTTTCTGTTCCAACATGACTGCACACCAGTGCAAAAAGCCAGGTCCATTAAGACATGGATGAGCGGGTTTGGTGTGGAGGAACTTGACGGGTCTGCACAGAGCCCTGTCCTCAACCCAAAAGAACACCTTTGGGATGAATTAGAGCGGAGACTGCGAGCCAGGTCTTCTCGTCCAAAATCAGTGCCTGACCTCACAAATGCCCTTCTAGAAAAATGGTCAAAAATTCCCATAAACACAATCCTAAACCTTGTGCAAAACCTTCCCAAAAGAGGTGAAGCTGTTATAGCTGCAAAGGGTGGGCCAACTTCATATTAAACCCTACGGATAAAGAATGGGATGTCATTAAAGTTCATGTGCATGTAAAGGCAGGCGTCCCAAAAATTATATATACACATACAGTACAAAAGAGCCCTGACGTGTTGAGGCATGAACTCCACTAGACCCCTGAAGGTGTGCTGTGGTATCTGGCATCAAGATGTTAGCAGCAGAACCTTTAAGTCTTGTAAGTTGTGAGGTGGGGCCTCCATGGATCGGACATGTTTGTTCAGCACATCCCACAGATACTCGATTGGATTGAGATCTGGGGAATTTGGAGGCCAAGTCAACACCTCAAACTCGTTGGGCTCCTCAAACCATTCCTGAATAATTTTTGCTTTGTGGCAGAGCGCATTATCCTGCTGAAAGAGGCCACAGCCAGCAGGGAATACCATTTTCATTAAAGGTTGTATGTGGTCTGCAACAATGCTTAGGTAGGTGGTACGTGTCAAAGTAACATCCACATGGATGGCAGAACTCAAGGTTTCCCAAGAGAACATTGCCCAAAGCATCACACTGCCTCCGCCAGCTTGCCTTCTTCCCATAGTGCATCCCGGTGCTATGTGTTCCCCAGGTAAGCGATGCACCCAGGCATCCACATGATGTAAAAGAAACGCGACCAGGCCACCTTCTCCATTACTCCGTGGTCCAGTTCTGATGCTCACATGCCCACTGTTGCCGCTTTCGTCAGTGGACAGGGGTCAGCATGAGCACCCTGACGGCTATGCAGCCCCATACGCAACAAACTGCGATACACTGTGTATTCTGACACTTTCTATGAGAACCAGCATTAACTTCTTGAGCAATTTGAGCTACAGTAGCTCGTCTGTTTGATAGGACCACACAGACCAGCCTTCGCTCCCCACGTGCATCAATGAGCATTCCATGACCCTGTCTCCTGTTCACCACTGTTCCTTCCTTGGACCACTTTTGATAGATACGGAACACTGCAGACTGGGAACGCCCCACAAGAACTGCAGTTCTTGAGATGCTCTGACACAGTCGTCTAGCCATCACAATTTGGCCCTTGTCAAACTAGCTCAAATCCTTACACTTGCCCATTTTTCCTGCTTCTAACACATAAACTTTGAGGACAAAACGTTCACTTGCTGCCTAATATATCCCACACACTAACAGGCGTTGTGATACATTATATAGTGTTGTGATGACTAAATTCACTAAATGGTATAGAATTGTAATATAGTCTCATTTGTTATTAGCCATTACATGAAAACAAATTATGGGCTTATAAGTCTGAATTAGAATTTTAATACTGGTGCACCTGGTGTTTCTAGCAAAGCACTAAAACAATGGAAACCTTGAAGGAGATCCTTTATTTATTTTGTATAGTTTTACAGTATAATAAGAGTAATTATGTAATAATAAGTGTAGTCACTTTTGGTTGAAAATATTTAACAATATATTTAACAATTATATTTCAACAAATTTGTGTAAGGTTAGATGAATATACTTCCATCCAAACATCTCTTTAAAGCTCAGACAGGACTTATTGGAACTGATGAAAATGTCCTCTGGGGGGAACTTTAACTCCGGTGACTCACTGTGACTCCCGCAGTGTCATAATGAATAAATAATCCCTTTGTAGTCGTCATTTGTATTCTACCCTGTGCGACTACCGCTGGATACTAATAAAAACTGCAATCGCCCTGAGCAGACCTGCCAATAGAACACAGAGTCGATTCAAAATCTTTCTAATAAATTGCATAATTCATCAGCTTCAGATATGACAGTGTAAGGTCTGATGGGACGATTTGATTTATGGAGCACAAACCCCCTTACTAAGAAAATGAAGAGAAAAAAGGTGGTGGTCGTATCTGAAAAGCTGTCTTAGCAGCTTGAACACTGATTTATACATTCAGCAACATGCTGATAAATTTCATATTTCAGAGCTAGAGTGGAAGGCAAGATTTGTGTAAATAACAACATAACTTTTGCTTTAGGAGCCTAAAATGCATTAATCATATTGACGGTTACTGGTCACTGACCAGTTCAACATTTCTTCATCATTCAACATTTCTCTTTTCTACATTTATGTATTCCACAAAAGGAAAAAGTTACGCCCATCACAAAAATGTCAACCCGCAGAGATTTTGTTGTACAATTTATACCACTGTATAGCCACTACATGATTTAAAATCCCAACAGCAAACAGACTAACTAGACCAGGGGTGCCCAATCCTCTTCCTGGAGATCTACCGGATTGGGCACTCCTGAACTAAACAAACTATAGTCTACTTTGCAAACTGTGCTGTAGATGGGCTCTTCCAGACAGAAATGTTAACTGTAATGGGAGTGAATTCATTTTGATATGACACACGCTTATTGTCTAGTGTAAATACTGCGTGACTGAAGGTCGTTTAAGTTTGCTAAACCATGATGCTACTCAGCACACTTGTATTCAACTGTATATTCATCCATTCACATAAAAAATGCATAGAAATGGCTGTTCACTCAAGTGTTAAGCAATGTGAAGCTATTAGTGAAATTAAAATTGAAGCTACATGTATTTCTATACTGATGCCAGATTATCATTAATATGTAATTTTATTATTATTATTATTATTATTATTATTATTTATTAATTAATTAAAAGACATTCCATTTCCACCAATATTAACCATAATGACATACTAATGTGATAAAATAAAATTGTAGGGTTGGGTCAAAAATAGTTTTCACTGGTGGCAGATGAACAGTCATCCACACACACACAGTACAAAGTAATAAATCCCCACAAATTTTTTTTCAAAAGAAACAGTTTGTAATATTAACTTATCCTATTGATTCATGACATAATAGGACCACAACGATGAAAGTACAAATAAGGTAATACTTTAAATAAAAATAAACAAAAGCACATATCCAGGCACGATAAAGCAACATAACAGTGATTACTAAAACTCTGAACTGAAGGGTACAAATACACACATTATCAATTTCTATTATTCAAATCAGTTAAATGATGGGGCTGCATTAACTAGGTCAGGCGGAACTGGGAACACTTCCCATAAAACCTGATGTACTCTTTACATCATAAAAAGAATGGCATCTACGCTAATGTTAGTCTCTCTGTTTATCCCGAGGTTTACTGTAGTCTGCCGGATCCAGATCAGATGGTGGACCCACGCCTAGACACGACCACATAACATCCCTGAAGTGTCAGCAGAGACCGTGTCAACTAGACTCTCCCCTGTGAAGGCCTCATTCACTTCCCTTCCCCTCTATACAGATAAAAACACATATGCACACATATGTGTTAAAACACACTTGCCTATAGGCTGAACACGTAATGCTTGTGTATATGCCGTCGCCGTTTTCACTGATTCAACTTTTAAGGGGTTTGCGCAGGGATGATGATAGTGTAGTTTCAAAACTATTTCAAACCTATTTCATGGTTTGCATTCTCAGGCTACCAGAAGCTGTTGCCGTGCGGATGGGGTCCGGAACACATTGGGGGTTTTCGGTTTTATTTGAAGATGGTGTTGTTTAAATGGCACCAAATTAAATAACTAATCAGTTTTTTTACAACAGAAATGAATCGAAAACTTTTATTCAAAAACACAATTAATTTCCTATTATCAATATGAAGCTGCTTTGAAGCAATCTGTGCTGTAAAAAGCTCTATGTAAATGAAGGTGACCTGACATGATAATCTGAATACAAACAGGTCAACAAATTAATGAATAAGCATGGAAACTAAACTAAACTAAAACAAAGTGCTTAGAAGTATTTAACATTTAAAAATCTGTAAATTTACTGATTTGAAAAGTTAGTAATAAAATTAACAACAAACACCACACATATTACAAAAAAAGTGGAAGGTTTATTATTTTGCATTTACACTCCAAGACTCCAAGTGCAAGTCTGTTCCATCTTTTGTTCCATCTATTGCTATGGTTATCACTGTCAATCATATTCAATCGTGCATTTAAAGACAGCTGTAAATCAAGAAACTTTGCAGTGTAGTTTAGAATGAAAATATATATTAGGCTATATACAGAAAGAGAGTAAAGATCTCTGCCATTATATTCTCAATGACGCTGTCAAATACTTCCATTCAAAGTGAGGTACACAAAGCTGCACTCTTGCGAAAACTCCAGTTATAATCAATGAAGCTACCGAAGCTGTGCAACAAATCTTTCATTGATGTTGTGTTTATACTTTGTTGGTTATAATGAAAGGATTTGCGAGCATGCAGAACTCGCGCTGAAAGAAAACTACGAATTCTGAAATTAAGCACATCTGATTGGCCATTGTGTTAACACGCTCAACAGATACATCTGTGCTTGGCTACAAAGCTCAACGCTGCAAAACGCGCTGTATATAGAAACCTCTGATGCTCTTCACAGAGCGCTTAAACACTCAAGGGAACGACAAATACAATCACATTATATTATCAAATATGTCTTCAGCGGGCCAAGGATTAATTTTGGCGGCTGTCAAAATATTTTCAATGCAGGAAAAACCCTGGATTGTTATAAAAACAAAATTAGCAAGCAGCATGAGACTTATTGATTCCTTTAAATACCATTACAATCATGACAGCAGGAAGTATTTGATTAACAGTTCTTCTGGAGGATTGTCAGGTTAAGTGTTTCCTGTAGAGATCATATAAACAAGCACCACCACAATACCTCTAGACAAATATAATTCAGCTGAAGCACAACCCATTTTTTCTTGTTTTCTCTATTACATGTTTCTTCTCAGAGTTCCTGTGAAGAGGACTCGATAAAAAGTAGAAAGCATAGTAAACACAAAATCCCCTTGATATAAATGGAGATATCCACCATGATCATTACAGAAAGAAAAAAAAGAAGAAAAAAAAACATTTTATCTCATCTCAACTGACTCCAACAACACATACAGTTTACAAAGTTTCTGAATATCCAAACAGAGCAAAGCAAAAATCCATATACCCTCCACATGAGGTTTACAAAGGGAAAAAAGATAAGCTCCCTCTGTGTGTGAGGAATATCTTTCCAAGGTCACATACGAATCCTCGGCCTACTCCACAGGCACTCATTTTCACTAAACAGCGTTAACATTCCTAAGACATACTCCTTCCCTTTGTATTTTGCAGGAGGGGGAACATCCAAAAAGATAGCACTGGAATGGTACGGGGGAAAAGGCTATTAGCAATTCAATGGGAGTCGACGCAAAGCGGGAAGGCCCAGCCATCATTGATTTTCATGGAGACTGATTTAGAAGCAGGGTCATGTAAACGGCCTGATAAAGCCAAAGCAGCTGAGATGATACAAAAGACAGAGAGAGACACACACAATTCCATTAACAATTATTTTAGTAGTTTTGAAAAAGCAACAGCGTATACACACAAATCACAGGATAATTCTGCCATTTAATTGGAAATTATATAATAATTTCCTTTTTTTTTACATATAACATAAGTGGAAAATTGTTGGTTGTGATGGAAATAACACCACAACTGCGGGAAAGTACTTTGTATAAATATAATTTTTCACACAATTCATATTTAAGTGGTTAAGTTTGATTATTTTAATCTTTCTTTAAATTATCACACTATTAAAAATGCAATTCATTACTCAGTATGAACTTGGAAAGGGGTAAAACCATCAAATCTATGAAAAAAACAAACAAAAAAAAAGGCACCGCATGGTGAAATGTTTCCAAGACAGTTTAATAAAAATCAATCCCCAGAGCATAGTTGCAGAAATACCCACAAACAACCAGTCAGTAATTACACTTCAGTCTCTCAACACGATAACGGTTCTTGCATTACTTCAAGACATGATTATAATAATTGCTGCAGTTCAGTGAGTTAAAAAACAGTCAGTTTAGTGACTTTGTGATCCATTAGACTCATTCAGAGCCTTTTTGACTGATTAATTAAATTACATTCAAGAGTCATATTAAATTCATACTGCAAAGCTCACATCTTGGATAAGACTATTACTTCTGTGCTATGCTGTAAACGGAAGCAGTGTACTTTAGTACAGTGTTCTGTCCAAATAGGAGGAAAAAAATGTAATTAATTGAAGACATACAAGAATCAGTAATGGGAACAAATGTCATTAGAAGCATTCGTTCTGCTTCTATTTTCTTTTTCTTTTTTTTACATAAGTGTTTCTGAAAAAAGTTGGTCCTCGTTTTCCAAACCTAAGCAGCATACCCAGTACAGGGAACAAGCAATATGGTTTTAACTGGTTATCTAAGCTGGTCAAAGGCTGTTTATTTCAGCAGGGGGGAGAGAGAGACCCAGGAGGCTCTAATGAAAGCAGATCGGATACAGCCGCTAAGTAAATGACATTCTGTTCGTTGCAGCATTGACCCTGCTCTCTGTGGTCATTAATTTCAATCAGGCGCCCAACATGGAACCTGGACCTCTGTTTGCCACGGCTCAGGAGAGGCAAATAAGACATGGCAGGTTCTCAGGATAACATCACAGCATCCAGCTCAGCACAGGCGAAAGTAATGAGAAAGAAAGAAAACTATTCCTGAATATATTTGGTCCAATATACACAATGCAGCCATACTACAATTTTCTTGCGGTCAACATGGTTACTCATAGACAATGCAAGGTCTTGTATATTTTTTACTACTAGGTCAACAAAAATGGTGTTATGAAAAAATGATTTACCGGAAAAGGGGGAAAATTGGTTCTCATTGAATGAGTGTGAGTAGACTGTACATGATTTTTAAAGGTTTATTTCACGCAAAAAACTATGACCCTCATGTCATTCCATTCATATCATTCAAACTCTATAAGACTTTTGTCCATCTTCAGAACACAAATTAAGATATTTTAATATGCTTTCATTGTTGTCCATCTATTGAAAATCCATGGAACCAACATTTTCAAAAAAAGTTAATTATAGAAGTAATCAATTTATTATCAATCAATATATTATATAATCAAGTCTTCTGAAGAGATAATAATAAAATCCCTTTATATGATGAACAAATAAACAGAAGCTCAACATGAATGCTTGACAGACATTATTGGTTCTCATGCACCAAGGAAGCCTTTTTGGTTGCGTAAATGATGGGTGAGTAATGATGGCAGTGTGTCAATTTTTGGGTAAACTTTCCATTTAAATAATCCAAGCAGTAAAAGCAGACAAAATATATGTAAACTTTACAATATGGTAAAATAGTAATAAAAAAATTAAAAATAAAAAAACACAACGTTGTTGATTCGCTAAATGTGAACTACTGTACCTCAATCGACCAAGCGCTATTGCTTACCAGAGTTTCCTGTTAGTTAATAGTAGTTACTAGAATGTTAATATTGTGTTACTCAACTGTTCCTATGTAGGTATTCATTAATGACCGAACAATATTCTAAAGTGTTACCAACAATTTTACTCATCCAGCAGGAAGACTACTTCTCCAAATTGCTACAATCCTGAATTTCTTTGCAGTACGCAATATTGCTCTTTGCATAGAGTCGTATAGAGTGTACTTTTATGGTACTGGTTTGACAGCCTCCAGTCAATGCTTTCATTTTACGGAATAGAGAAGCCTGGACATTCCGAGGAATAACTCCAGAATTTTCATTTTTGTGTACATTTTTGTGTCTTCATATTTAGTACTATGCCACCATCCGATGGTTTCAACAATGATGCAGACCATAAAGAATAAGAGATGATTTTTCATGGCAACAGAGGTGTGATGTAAATTCATAAAAGCTGGAAATATGTTTGGAACCACAAAGTGTCATTCAATTTGTTTGGATTTAACCCACCCCATACAAAAATCAGTAAAAAAAAAAAAAAATCTCACTCATTCCTTGCTCTATTTTTCTTATTCTTCTTTCACTTAGTCTGTACATGTTAATCATCCTCAGTCCATAAGACGTTATTCCAATTTCAAACCAAATTCCTGGTTCCTTTTTTGTGTGTGTTGTGTCTTTGATAAAAGACCAAAATGTTTCCAAGTGCAACATGCTAACATGTAAACATCCTGCAAGTCTAGTATACGGAAATGAGAAGGTTCTTTAAATCACAATGGACTCCATCAGAACAGACCAAATCAATGTTATTATTTTGTGCCAGTGATACAGTAGCGCTCCCTAGTGTTTGAGCAAGGAATCCACCACATGATATCAGGTTAAATTTAATTTGTTTGTGGTATACTGACCAGGCTGGCAGTGAGAGAGGGCGCAGATTTGCCTAGGGTCTGGGAGCGCATGCGCACCAGGTTGGTGGTCTCTGAGCCTGTGCCTGACCATGCCTGCTGGGCTGAAGCATATGGCAGCAGGTACTTCCCTGAAAAAAAAAAAGATTTTTGTGAGTAAAACACACACAGGGGTAGGACAATGAAACTGAATCCTGGTTTTAGACCACATTCATTTATCATTTTAGCTTGGGAATGACAGATACAAGTCCTGCACAATGGCAGACGGATTTTGAGCCATTCCTCTTCTAGAACAGTGGCTAGGTCACTGTGTGATGGTGGTGGAGGAAAAGTTTTCTGACTTGCTCAAATACCCCAAAGTGGCTCTGGTGCAGGCCATTGGAGATGTTCAACTTAACCCTTCAGGGTACAATGTTTGAACCATTAAGTGCACATGGTCCTCCTGAATGGTCTGGTAGTCCTCGGCAGTGCCCATCAAGCACAGTAGGAAATAGCATAATATTGCAGCCCAAACCATCACTGACCCAGCCCGTGCTTCACTCTGGGCATGCAACAGTCCGGGTGTTAAGCCTTTTTCGGGATTCTCCACACCCTAACTCACGGTTGTGGTAAAAAAAAGTGGTGGACTCAGACAACAATACAGTTTCACATTGTCCACAGCCCAATATTTGCACAGTTTGCACCATTGAAACCGACATTTGGCATTGGCACGAATGACCAAAGGTTTGGCTATACTGTAGCAACCCAACCATGAATATTGACTCTGTGGAGCTCCTGATGAACACTTTTGGTGGAAACAGGAGAGCACATTTAATTCTGCAGTGAGTTGGGCAGATGTATTTTTTATGTTTTTCGGATACAATCTGGGTTATACCTGGACATCCCTTCAGACAGCTTCCCTTTACGCCGACAGTTACTCGATTTGGATGCGGTTCGTCCTATGTAGTTTATGCCGACATTACCCTGGATACCATGGCTCTCGAAACATCACATAGTCTTGCTGTCCTGGTCAAAGATGAGCCAACGAGTCGCTGGCAACACCTTACAATAAGGTTTCATTAGTTAATGTATTTGTTCATCTTTGTTAACGTTAGTTAATAAAAAATACAGCTGTTCATGGTTTGTTCATGTTAGTTCACAGCTCTGCAGCATATTTACAATTTTTTAGAGAATAGGCATATCTGAATTTAAAAGAGTGCCCTACCCACATACATTGGAGTAAATTGAAAAAAATGGTCTCATTTGACAGAAAACACTAAAATGTTAACACAGTGGTGGAAACAGGGGAAAAAAGAATTTTGATATCTCCTTCCAAAAAAAGTTATTGAGATTAATCTGTCCAAACTATCTAAGAACTCCTACTCATCTGCATTGATTTCAGTCTGCCGCTGGGAAATTGAAAAGAAGGCTCCGCCTCCTCAACTTTGTAAAGGGAGATCTCGGGCTCTGATTGATCTAGAAGCATGATCGACATGTCTATAAAGGGCTGAGATACTCAGCTTTTTTGACGTATTACGCAATACGTGATAACGTCATCAAAAATCACGTCTAACAAAGACGATCAAAAATAAGGATAATAAGAGTATTTGTCTGCATCACATGTTTTGATCTGGACATCGGTGACATATTACAGTGTGGTTTGGCCATGCATGCTCAAAGACATGTGAAAATGGTCTCATTTTGAAGAAAACAACCTTAGGAACGAGCTGATATAGCATTTAGGGTGGTAGCTACACAAGGAGGTAGTGATCTGAACAGGAATATGACTCATGTGTTTGCTTGTTCAAAGGGGTCATTTTTCATATTCGTGATTCTTTTGATAATAACGTTACTGTAAAGTGTTGGATCAGTTAAATAAAATGATATTCTTGAGGGTGAGAGCTTTCATTTGATATATGACTTGTCTATTTTTGGTGAGTTTGTGATATAAATATTAAATGTAATATTATTCATATATTTTCTTAAGGGGGGGGGGGTCAAATTCAGACCTTATTATCTTTTTCTATGTAACATAAATGCAAGTGATTGGGTTTATCAAGAAAGCTGTGGTTCTAAACTTTCAAACGATACCATATATGTCTAGTTTTGTGCTACACTGCAATATTGGACCCACGGGTGGGTCGGTGGGGTGCAGAGTTGAAGTGGTTAACTAATGTTAACAAGATTTTAATAAAGTTTTAGTAAATGTTGAAAATAACATTAACAAAGATTAATAAATGTTTTTTAAGTGCAGTTCAATATTAGTTTAATGCTAACCAATGTAGTTAACAGATGTTAACTAATGAACCTTATTGTAAAGTGTTACCGAGACGCTTTTGAACTCTGACTTGTCTCCAATTATTTTGTGTGGGTTGCAATATTGCATGCACATCTGTGCTATTGCTCTGCTAATTCAACCTTCACACTCAGCTTTTAATGATGGAATGTGCAATCAGTAAAGACTGTCCACCAGACAGCGGATATATAGGCGTGAAACCTCCAAAACTATATTGGCCATTGTTTTAGTTTCATTGTGCAACTCATAAATAAATACACACACACACACACACACACACACACACACACACACACACACACACACACACACACACACACACACACACACACACACACACACACACACACACACACACACACACACACACACACACACACACACACACACACACACACACACACACACACACACACACACACACACACACACACACACACACACACACACACACACACACACACACACACACACACACACACACACACACACACACACACACACACACACACACACACACACACACACACACACACACACACACACACACACACACACACACACACACACACAGTATAAAAAATACATACTTAGAAAAAAAATACAGCACAGACTGGACAAAGGTAATGTGCTAAATAATAATCTAATATGTTTAGACAAGATCTTAAAGGATTATGGGAGTGTCTTACCATTTCACAGGCTATGACTCAGTGACTCACCATAACGGACATGTCACAACAAACATATGCCGTTCAACATGACCCACATGACAGCATCAAGGGTCAAACTTCCCAGTGGGCTAGGTATACGATTTGTGTAAATACACAAATATATATTTTCGGCGTAGCAAGCCCACTTATGGACTGTTTCTTGCATTCTACTGTGCTGCTTTTTCATTAATTTTCAATGTAAACAATGTGCCAGACGGACGTGTTTGACTGTTGTGCTTGTGTCTTGGGTCTTTTGAAGCATCTCGTACTATGACACATGTTTCAGGGTAGTTTTGCACTACCCTGCATCTCACATTTTTAAAACACAAAAATGTGATCTGTGTGCATGGCCCTTAAACCACAGTCATGGTGGTTCACCCAAACTTGAAAATCATTCACTCATGTCATTCCAAACCTGTATGATTTCTTCATGCGTGTTATTTGTCAATTAAAGTCAATGGGGTCCAGTGTTGTTTTGGATTACCCATTTCTATTTGAGGTATCACAAAATATCTTTTTATGTTCTGCAGGAGAAAGGACATCACACAGCTTTGGAATCTTAAAGGGGTGATGAATTGAGAAATCAACTTTCCTTTGAGCCTTTGATATATAAAAGTTCATCGTGATATAGGAATATCCTGTAAGTTTCGGAGCTGAAAACTTCCTTGTTAGTCAAAGAAAAGCTTTTATTGACACTAGGGGTGACCCCGAATAGTCGAAGATTCGATGCATCGATATGCAGAGCCTGATTCGACCACCGATCTCACAGTCGAATCTTCGCGCGTGTTATGAAACGAGAAGGATCATACCATTTTGGCAATATGGGGGTGCTCAATGTCTAATTTCACAGAAAACTACTGGTTTTGTACGGTTATATTAAGATATATACGGCCTTTAATTATGATAATGCTGTAAAAAAAAAAAAAAAAAAAACGTGAAAAGAAAGAAGCGTTCAATAAATATTTTTAATGTGTGTGTGAATAAATCCAACCACCCCTGTGACAGATTTAAGTTTCACTTTCCCTGATCCGTGATAGACGAGGAGCATCTTGGCGGCAGGGATTAACAATGTCTGGAATTAGAAAATCTAAAGTGTGGATGCACTTTGAAATAGTTAAAGATGATTAAAAAAAAGTCAAATGCAAGTTGTGCCAACAGCTCATGGCATACCACTCGTCAACAACAAACATGGCTTTCCACTTAAAACGGGTAGGCTAAGTTTATTACCAATAAAGACGGTTCACTCTTTCATATGGCGCTTTTAATTTACGAATAGCAATATCATGTGTTGGGACTTAAAATATGTTAGTCTTTTTTCTAGATCCCCCCACAGTATCAGATTGACGACGGCAGTTCATCTAGTAGTAGTACCGGAGCTGCGCCAAAACTAACTCAAAGAAAGCTAGATTTGAGACCGCCATTGTCCGAGAAAAGGAAAAGAGAAATCACGGACAAAATTGCGGAGTTTGTTGCGCTCGACATGAGGCCAGTGAATGTTGTGGACGGTGAAGGTTTTAAAGAATTAATGCGCACACTTGAGCCAGAATACACAGTTCCCAAAAGAGAGACGGTTATGCATGCGGTGGATGCGAAATACGCGTCCATACGCGCAGAGGTTTACATGTTAATAAACAATTGCAAAGCAGTCAGCCTCACCACAGATATTTGGACCTCGCTGCAAATGGCGGCATATCTTAGTTACAGCCCACTTTATTACTGAAGCCTGGCGACTGGAAAATTTTGTGTTGGCAACAAAAAAAAAAATGGAGGAAAGTCATCAGAACATATTTCACAAACACTGAAAGAAGTCATTTCTGATTGGGACATTCCAGGTACTAAGATCGTTTCTGTTGTCCATGACAATGCAACGAATATGGTTGCATGCACAAATCAACTGGCCCAGGACTCATCGTGGGGAACTGTACAGGGAGTCCGTTGTGCGGGGCATACACTGCAATTGTGCATTAACAGCGCTTTAAAGAAAGATCCCGTGTCCCGCATCCCGTGTCCCGCTGTTGCTGCTGCAAGGCGCCTTGTTTCACACTTCAAAAAAAGTGCAAATGCCACCACAGCACTTGCAGAAAAACAAAGAGAACTGAATGTTGCAGAGCATAAACTTGTGCAAGATGTTGCCACTCGATGGAATTCTGTCTATCTTATGCTCGATCGCCTGTTAGAACAAAGGGGTGCAGTTTCAGCTGTGCTGATGGATTCAAGTGTCAACAAACGGTCCGACCGTGATCTAGAACTCACAACATCCCAGTGGAGAATGGCAGAGGACATTGTCAGTTTGATCATTGGCTTGAGAAAATTGACTGAGCTTTTGTCACAAGATATGAACACGTCTCTATCTGCCACAGCTCCGATGCTTATGAACATTAAGAAACGACACTTGGTGGTACATGAAGACGACAACGCTGTTACGAAGACCCTCAAGATTACCCTGACCGAGGAGATTGACAGACGATGGGAGCTTAAAAGGCCGTCTTTTGGAGAGCAGTATTTATATCAAGGCTGCAATTCTTGACCCACGTTTTAAGAAGCTTTCTTTTTTCACTGATGATGAGCAAAGGAATGAGGCGTATACTGTGGTGAAAAATCTGGCTGAGAGTTTAGCTGCCAGGCCTGTACAGGAGGTAGGTGATGAGAGTGAATTGGTGGAGGAGCGTGATACTGCAGGCCCTTCAAGACAAGAAAAAGACCAAGTGATGTCGATGCTGTTGTCCAGTGATGAAGAGGAGCAACAGCCAGGGGACAGTGAGATGAGGGCTTATTTAAAGGACACTACAAAAAGCAGTACAGGACCACTGGAATGGTGGCAAAAGAACGAGGAGAGATACCCAAAGTATAAAAAATATATATATTTATTAGGGGTGGCACGGTTCACAAAACCCACGGTTCGGTTCGTATCACGGTTTTAGGGTCACGGTTTTCGGTTCTGTGCGGTTCTTGTTGTTGTTTTTTTTAATCATTAACACTCCAAAAATTTACTTCAGCGTACGATATATAGCTTAATCATCCACAATTTAGGATACAGTATTTACATTTTTTTATATCATGTAGAAGTTGTTTCCTAACTGGCTGTCTACCGAGTCCGACACAATGGCATAACATTTTTCATGTTAATCATGTCAATTTTGATCAGAACAATGCACTGTGGCTTTAATTTCGCTGACCTGATTAACACATTTCACCATGAAGTGTTCCGTGTGTTTCACAATCACCATATGACATCCAGCGCTGTGAAAAAAAAAAATACACGAAAACACAACACTGAAGTTTGGGCAAAAACTTCTGACAAAGGCATGTTTAAATTATTAAAACATTTATTAATAAATTATTAAAACATTTATCATGTGAACTACTTATATACAACATGTTATATGCATGTGTAACGATGCCCAATTGGCACAAAGGGGCCTAAAGTGTGCCAAGAAAACATCCCCCACACCATTACACCACCACCACAGCCTGCACAGTGGTAACAAGGCATGATGGATCCATGTTCTCATTCTGTTTACGCGAAATTCTGACTCTACGGTCTGAATGTGTCAACAGAAATCGAGACCCATCAGACCAGGCAACATTTTTCCAGTCTTCAACTGTCCAATTTTGGTGAGCTCGTGCAAATTGTAGCCTCTTTTTCCTATTTGTAGTGGAGATGAGTGGTACCCGGTGGGGTCTTCTGCTGTTGTAGCCCATCCGCCTCAAGGTTGTGCGTGTTGTGGCTTCACAAATGCTTTGCTGCATACCTCGGTTGTAACGAGTGGTTATTTCAGTCAAAGTTGCTCTACTTTCAGCTTGAATCGGTCGGCCCATTCTCCTCTGACCTCTAGCATCAGCAAGGCATTTTCGCCCACCGGACTGCCGCGTACTGGATGTTTTTCCCTTTTCACACCATTCTTTGTAAACCCTAGAAATGGTTGTGCGTGAAAATCCCAGTAACTGAGCAGATTGTGAAATACTCAGACCGGCCCGTCTGGCACCAACAACCATGCCACGCTCAAAATTGCTTAAATCACCTTTCTTTCCAATTCTGACATTCAGTTTGGAGTTCAGGAGATTGTCTTGACCAGGACCACACCCCTAAATGCATTGAAGCAACTGCCATGTGATTGGTTGATTAGATAATTGCATTAATGAGAAATTGAACAGGTGTTCCTAATAATCCTTTAGGTGAGTGTGTATGTGTGTGTGTATATATATACACACACACACACACACCCTAGGCTGATAATCATTGCAAAAATGGCTCAGAATAGTTAGTTTTGAATGACTGCTAGTGTGACAGAAGTTTATACCATTGTTTAGCTTAATTCAAGTATTCTAGCCCTTCACACTGTCACAGTACACTACAGCACTCTGGACGGCCTCTTCACCTTGACTGATCCTTTTCCAGCCCCCCCGTCGATCAGTTGATAGTTTAGATTGATAATCTAATATACCTTCATAACACTGAGCTGCCATACGAAATGCAATTTGTTGGTTGAGGAGTCATGTCAGACTAAATTAAATCTGTTAGACCCAAATTGTTTACAGTTTAATATAATAAACTTACGCTTTTGTGATCCTATATTTCAGGAATTGTTTTCATGGTGCATTAGGTGCTGCGTAAAACTGTGGCTTGTTATTTTAAATGGTTTTGTAGACTGAGAGAAGCAAATATTTGATGTGTTATTTCCAAATAACAGCTTATATTGCAAATAATGCATTAGCAAGGAGCTTGTGTCTCTTTTGGTCAAACAAATGGTAAAATCAAGGTAAATAAATAATGGCAGGCCATGACAAAAGCATCATCGCAGTGCTCATTTCAATTAATTTGCTTCAGGACAATATGAAAGCTGATTACTACAAATATAAAACGCAATCGAATGTATTAAATGGAACTTCTCTGTGTGATTAAAATGGATTTATCTGATCATTTGTATTATGTGTTTGTCCATGCATATCAGTCCTGCTCTTCAATTTGTTTTGTGTGTTGAGTGTTCTTCAAGTTAAAGTGTTTCTTGATTTCTGACGTCCTTTACATATGAATCAGCAGCTGTTTGTCCTCT
Source organism: Gobio gobio (assembly GCF_949357685.1). Taxonomy (NCBI): domain Eukaryota; kingdom Metazoa; phylum Chordata; class Actinopteri; order Cypriniformes; family Gobionidae; genus Gobio; species Gobio gobio. The sequence goes on along the minus strand of NC_137100.1, from coordinate 16,928,162 downwards.
CAAGCTAAATACAGAACAATATTCTCCCTGGCAACTAGCAAAACCTCACTGCTGTAAGAGAAAAATGCCTTTAAAAAAAGTGTTCTGAACTACATAGACTAGAATACTGAACTGAATCAGATTGAAACAAACAGAAAAGATTGACATTTTTCAGTTTAGGAGAGGTGAGAGAGGATTCTTTTAAAATAATAAGACCTTTCATATTTTCTTCTCCTAGAAACAGACTTTTAGTTCAGCTATAGCATCGTATCCCAGGTAACCTATTGCTAACCCGTATTTATGTGTTTGTGGGCTCTTATATGGTCACAGAACCAGGTCAAAAAACAGGATACGTAGGAGGAAAACTGCGATTCCTGTTCACTGCAAAACCGCTTCCATAAAGTCATCGTCCATGACTGAGGAAATGCAAGCAAGACACCCTAAGCACATTTCAGCACTGTGCCCTATATACCTGATTCAACACATCAGACCATGAGGAACAGCAAGACAAACACCAATTGAAATTGAAACGATGTAGTCAAATATGGTGGTAATAATTTAATGCAATCAAATGCAATGTTCAACATGACCCACATGACAGCATCTATAGGCATGTCACTGGAGTGTGGCAAAGGTCAAACTGCTCCACGTCTAATGAAAATAGCATTATGAAGCTCTAAGGGACCAAAGTCCAAAACAGAAAATAATTAAATTATTAAATTGTAACTTTCTGCATTATAAAGTTCTGACTGACTTTACTTAGTTTTTACAATGGCTTGAAGAGTTTAAATGAGATCGACTGGTTGTGATTAGTTCTATAACAGGTCTCATTTTGACTATCTGGGACTGTAACACATTCAATGTTTAAAAGGAGTCATATTATAAATTCAAATTTATTATATTTTTTCCTCTGAGGTCAACTTATAAACAATCAAGGTGTCTTGCACACACAAATAAACAATCAAGGTGTCTTGCACACACAAAGAAAAGTGCCCATTTCGTGAAAACGCTGATGTGTTTTAATAGGCTACATATTTATGATCAAAAAGGCATCGATTAAATGAAGGCTATTCTTTTAAAACATATAATCTTTTAAAATGTAATCAATAGATTATTTTTATGACAGGATTCCACGATTCCGTCCGCGTTTTCCACACTGCAAAAATCATAGGACCCTAAATTTATTTTGCGGATCCCCAGTGGTCTGTTGATCCATCATGGAATGCAAAGTTTAATGCAAGAACCATAACAAAAATTGAGAATAACATGCTGCTTTGTTTATGGTTTCTTGGAACAGCGTGTTGTTTTGTATCACTCTTCCTGCACCCTTCTTCAACTTCTGCGCAATACATCACAACTACGTGTCGCCACCTTAGTGTACTTTTGTTTCAACGTTCACCTTGCGCATACATGGGCTGTTGTACATGCAAAAATCTGGCTGCATGTGGATGTTTGAGTAAAGTTTAGTAAGTTTAGTAAGAGTAAGTTAGTTTAGGCTTGGCTTTTAAAATACATGTTTTTTGTCATGAATGCCACTATCATTTGTTTTAAACTATTTTCATTCCTGTTCTGTTCTGAATAAAATGTAAATGTTAAATTTAAAAGGATTTGTTGTGAAGTGAAGGGAACTAAAATACTGTTGGTAAAAGTAGCTTATTTACCGGTATTTTTGAAATTAATAAAATGTGACTTTTAAACTCAAGTATCATGGGTCTATAAAACAAAAAAATATTTAAATACCTGACTTAAGTACCTTTAGTAAAAAAAAAAAAGTCAGCTACGACGTATTACCCAAAATATGTGGTAAATGTTTTCTGTTGTGAATGGCTCATCATTTTGTTTTTTGTTTTTCAATTAAAATGAGCAAGCAATCATAAAAATATGATGTTTTGCAATATAACCCTATTTACATCTGACTGTTCACAAAGGTCAGGGTTTTACCTGTAAGAGCGCCCCCTAGGCTTCCTCTCCGGAGCTGTTTACCATCTTCGCTGAGTTGTCGTTTAAATTTCAGCGCTAGACCGTGAGAAACCTCTGGATTGCTGGACTTGCGGAAGTGCATGGAGGGGGGGTAGAGGATGTTATCCGGCTGGAAGAGAGATGAAATCAACATGGAGTTCAATCTGGGAACTATTACAGGGAAGATCACATCAGAAATACCACTGCAGTGGTTACAGAAATACACAACATATTTAACATAGCATATCCATTACTGACAATACTGACAATGCATTACATTCATTATAATGTAATAACCTCTAAACCACATTTCCTTTTTTGGCTGACGTCACTCTTATTTTTCAACCCCATTAAAAGTTAAATACTGTGAAAATAATTTCATGTGGACTAAATTTTCAATCTCAGCATGAATCAATTACTATTGTTGCATTTGATACTGGCAAAAAAACCCATTGTGTTATTATCATCATCATAATTGTCATTTTAATTTTCTAAATGCTATGTGTTATATAACCAACAATTTCCTCCACTTTCAGTTCATTTGAGGATACTCTTTCACCCTCTCCACTAATCAACAAACAAAACAAGCCTTTTTCTCGTACAGATAGAATCTTTCTAGACAAGCAAACACATCTGAGGGCTCTTTCCACCTCAAATGATAAACGCATTAGTGGAAAACATTATTGGTGAAATCCAAGATAACAAACAGTTTATTACCAAAGCAACAAGTAGAGTAGCACGATTACATCAAAATAAAACTGATTATTTTGAAATCGGAATATGGTGTAGTGCTCATATCAAGCAAAGGCTGTGATTTAATTAAATATATGCGTGGCACTGTTCATTTACACACAAGTAGCTCATGATCCGACTCAGTAAATGCTGCTTTACACAAACTCATCTCTGCATTTGCCCTGAGTTTGGGTTGCTTATAACCAGTACTTAATGTGTAAATGAATAATTGTCGGATTACAGAAATTGTGACAGACACTGACCAAACTTCAGTTTCACGGAACATACAATGACGTCACTAAACAGTGATGGCACATTATATTCACAAGTTTTTGCACAGCCCTAACTACACCCTAGTGTATTATAGCTACGTTGAAACCAAATATTCAGTTGATCAGTGCTATTCTCCCTCACCGATGATGTCATTGCCTCTTCCATTACATTGATTTCTGATTCTGATTGATCTAACTTCTGTTGATTGTATCACCTGCTATCCTGATTAGTACTAGCAGAATTATACAGGACTGCAGTTCCATCTTCTCTGGATCTCTATTGATCAGAAACACCATATGCTTCATAATCTTTAAATTAAAATATGTTTAACTTAGGGCTGCAAATAATAATTATTTTGATAATTAACAATAATAAAAAAAAAAAAGTTTTTTTGGCATGTCGCCAAGTTTCTGCAACGTCAATAGCTACAGACTTCCAAACTTTGTGTGACCATCAGATTAGCTCAAGAACAGTGTGTAGAGAGCTTCAAGGAATGGGTTTCCATGGCTGAGCAGCTGCATCCAAACCTTACATGAGCAAGTGCAAAGGGTCGGATGCAGAGGTGTAAAGCTTTAGACTTTAGAGCAGTGGAGATGTGGAAAGCTTTCCCAGAAGTTGAAGCTGTTAAAGCTGCAAAGGATGGGCCCTATTAAACCCTACAGATTAAGAATGGGATGTCATTAAAGTTAATGTGAATGTAAAGGCAGGCAAAGAGCAAACAACAAAATAGAACCTCCAAATACATCTGCATAACCCTAAGCTCGCTCTGTCTCGCTTGGTCTCTCTCAAACTTACTGTCACCATGTAAAAAAAAAAAAAAGACATTTTCCGGAACAGGATCTACCTCAAATTAAGCACTGCTTATAAATGTGCATTTGGCAATGCAACATGGGCTAACCATCTTCAAACTTTTAATAAGAGTTGATAAACCAGTGGTTTTAAAAAATAAATTATTAAGATAAATATTTGTATTGTTTTTTTTTTCATTTATTTTACAGTTATATTATATTATATTATATTATATTATATTATATTATATTATATTATATTATATTATATTATATTATATTATATTATATTATATTATATTATATTATATTATATTATATTATATTATATTATATTATATTATATTATATTATATATATATATATATATATATGTATATGTATATGTATATATATATATATATAAATAGCTATCTCAATTTTTTAAGGGGAAAGAAAACATAAGTAACAATTAGTAAAACACATTTTTACCCCCGAAAAGCATCAGGTTTATCACTATGAAGTAACAATCTACAATAGAATAAAAATAAAAATAAACTTAAAAAAAAAAAAAAGCACCTGGAAATTAAAAAAAATAATTTTATAGCAGCCAGATTTTCAATGCATAACCAGCACAGGTTATAGTATGTGTGTGAATTTGATCCACTTATACTGTAAGGGAAATTGGGAGTTCAAATACAGTTAACATCTGGCCTTGAAGAAAGACTTTGCCATTGTTGGCATCATAAACACCATGCTGTATGACATAAACGTCCTTTTATACCATTGTCAAACAGAGTTGAAAAGGCTCATGAGGAGCTGAGTTAGCACCAAACTGCGAAACAATGTAAGAGTAGAGGAAGAGGTTCCTCCCCGCGAATATAAACAAATGGAGGCCTAGTGTGTTCTCTAACTGGAAGGGAACTCCCTCTGCTTTGAGGAAACTGATTCATGATACTACACACTCTTCTGTGGAGTTGCTGAAAAGAGCTGCAATGATCTACACGGATGAAAACCAAAACCATGTGAGAAGACCCAGATCTTTAGGGGACCTATGGGCATAAAACATGAGGTCACCTCCACCTGGGATCAGTAAAATTCATGTGGTATATCACATTTCCATACAAAGTGCTGGTAATACTGGAATTAAAAGATTTTAAAATGGCACTTTTTCTTAAAAAAAGTACTCCCCAGAGTTACTTTGCAACAATATTTATGCTTCTACATGACTACATGACCTTGTGTTTCTCCACAGTTTAAGCTACAGGAACAGGCATTTAACGGATTTATTTTCTCTCTCTCTTTCTTCAGGTTTACACATCTGACTGTAGTCAAGCCAAGTCACCTTTATTTATATAGAGCTTTATACAATACCGTTTGTTTCAAGGCAGCTTTACAGTGATAAACAGGAAATGATTCAATGATGCAAACATGTAAAACAGCCCTAAAAAGACAAATGTCATTATTCAGCTGAAATCACTCAATAACTGTGTAAAGTTAATCAAGTATGGATTGAGGAAAGAAAGACAAAGATAAATAGTGATGAACGCTGAATGAAATACATAATTGTATGTATTTGTATATGTATTTTGAAATGCATACATGTATAAATGATGAACAAAGCCAAAATATTAAATGTCACAGATGTATATTTACTGAGTATTTTGTAGAGGGAGGGGGGGGGGGGTCAAAATTAACATTTTCACCTGAGATTTGGAGCCAACTTACAGGTGGATTTATTTACAGTAAATATACATCCATGACATTTAATATTTTGGTTTTATTCATCATTTATGTATTTCTTTCCCTAGACTTATTTTTTATTTAGAGTAAATACATCCATGACATTAAATATTTTTCCTTTGTTCATTTATGCATTTCTGTCATCAGACGAAAAAATATATATATTTACAGTAAATATACATCCATGACATTTAATATTTTTGCCTTGTTCATCATTTATGCATTTCTTTCATCAGACAATAAAATTATAAACAAAATTTAGCCAGGGACCTTTGGTTGAGTTGACGCGTAATGACCCGTTTGCCAAAATCCTCAGGAAGACAAGACAAGGTGAGCTGCAGGAGGAAATGTGCCTCACAGCCAAGTTTCCACAAAACCTATACTATTTCCATTACAACCTGCAAAAATGTAACTGTGTCATGTTTATGAAAAGCTAAACTATTCTGAATTCTGATGAAGAGCTGTGAGGCATCAAAAAGCAAAAGCTACTTGTTATGATTCATTAAAAATCAACCACCTGGAGCAATCTGGCTTTATGCCCAATGCTGATAGCAGAACCCAGTCATCGCTCCATCTCTCCAGTTTATTGATCACCCTTCCAAAACACATTCAGATTATCAACCCAGAGGTCTAATAAATAAAGGCTGCCGTTTCAACAAGTAAAACATTTATTTAGATGTTTCATATCCATGTATACAAAGTATGTCCATGTATACAAAGTATATATAAATATATATAAAAAAACATTTAAACTGTTAGATAAATAGCAAGTGACATTATAAATACAACATATCGTTTCCAAACTTATATTGGCTATTCTTAATGTTGGATGTATAAACCCGAAGAAGAACATTTTCAATTGAAAATTATTTGTCTAAGCAACTTTCATAATAAATGTATGTAAGAAGCTTATGTACTGTGTTAAGAATACTGCCTTACAACCCCAGTGAGCAAGATAAAGGGGACTATAGTGAGGAAAAACTCACTAGAAAAGCAAACAAAACAAACATCAAATTCTGTCAAATATGTATACGGCAAGAAAAGAGAGAAATATTCAGAAATTAAACAGTTTGAATGTTCGGTAGACTTTATCCATTTTTGCTTTGTCTTTTTACTCTCTGAAATGTTCTGGGGACCCCTTAGAACCTTCTAGAGGACCCCTGGGGGTCCCCGGACCCCAGTTTGAAAACCCCTGCCCTAAGGTTATACTGTTTTAAAAATTCAGTTTTTTGCCCCACTGACCAATGCACTACCATCACAAAATGATGTGCTCCTCAGCCAAATCAGTGAGATGAGATATAATCATGCATAGTAAGCAAAAGGCTTGTGTATGTTCAAAACAATACAATGTTTTCCCTAAAGGGAAAAGTTTGGATCCTTTTATATCAACTACAGAAGAAGGACAGAATAACTAAAATAGTTATGCCAGGTCAATGACAATGCTCTTTTTTCATTCAGATATATTAATTTATCAAAATCTTTGAAAAATACTTTAATAATGAACTTCATGCATAAAATGACAGGATTACATCTCTATGGTTAGCATGTTTTTAATTTATAAATTAATTTAGATATTTTGGGGAAACAATCCCCATTCAAATTTAAGATTAACATTAAGATGTTTTTAAAGAAAACTAGTTTGGCATAAATTGCTGGTATTGTCTGGTAATAAATAAATGAAACAAATAAACAAGACCCTATTATTATTATTATTTGCCAATAAGGTTGACAATAGAATTCTGATTGGTTGAATATAAACTTACATAGTCTATACAAATTTAAAGTACAGGTTAACTAAACTAGTTTATTAAGTATTTCTTGTTGATTTAGTAAAGTGACTTCAAAACCTAAAGTGCAACGCCTACAGCAAACAGTCTGTTTTCATGAGGCGGTAATTTTTAACCCAAGCCTGCTGTACACATAAGATAACATCGCTTTATGACTGACCATAGATATAAATATGACCTCATAACTGGTCATTTGCCAAAACGTTTCTTTACATATCTCAACTGTACCTCTATTATAAAAACAAATTATGTTGTAAAACACCCATGATGCATTTTGGTTGTGCTTACAGTTCAAACTATGGGTACGTCTCAATCAGCTCCCTAGTTCAGTAGTCAGGGCACTGATCAGGGAAACAGTCAATGGGCTGACTCCCTGATCAGTGCCCTAACTAGTTAACTAGGGAGCTGATTGAGACACACCCTATGATTTATAACTTACAGAATAATCATTTCCGTGGGACAGAGGTTGAAGCAAGAGTAACTTTATTTTAACACTGTAATATGTCTCAGTTCCCTGTTGTAAACAAGTTTGTAAATTGTAAACAAGGTCATTTCTCAGAGATAAAAATTTCAAAAGCATGAGATCATATACCAGCACAGAGTTCATTTTGGGACTGTGTGAAATTTAAAGCTTTAATACATCTCTCTTTGACCCAACCTTCTTTATAAACTTTAGAACAAGATTATGTGGGATTTACACCTTTGTTTAGCAGGATTTCAAATAAACAGATATGAAAGGTTATATAATTACAGCATAACTCAAGTAGATAAATCGGTCCTGAACTCTCTAAGAAGATTAAAGGTGTGCATCAGTAAAACATCCACATAAACCATCTTTCCTAGCGGTCTGGCTGCCTATGAAGGACAGATAAGTGAGTTACACAACACTTTCAAGCTTTAATTCTATAGACAGTAAATGGCGAAAATGTCCTATAACACTTGCTATAAAGACAGTAAATATTAAGTTAATGCATATTAAACAATGTGAACTGATTAATTTCTTCCCCATATACATGATATACATTATATACATACACTCACCTAAAGGATTATTAGGAACACCTGTTCAATTTCTCATTAATGCAATTATCTAATCAACCAATCACATGGCAGTTGCTTCAATGCATTTAGGGTTGTGGTCCTGGTCAAGACAATCTCCTGGGGCCTCATTTATAAACGTTGCGTACGCACAAAAGAAGGCGTACGCCGCTCTCTACGCAATAATTGGTATTTATAAAAAGCAAACTGAAATGTAGTGATGCACCAAAATGAAAATTCTGGGCCGAAACCGAAAATTTAGGATGCACTTGGCCGAAAACCGAAACTGAAGCCAAAAATAGCTTCTTTTTCAAAAAATTATATAAAAATTAACAATAAATATAAATAATACTATCAAATAATATTATTCTTCAAGTTTTATGCTCCATCAAATAAAATAGTTTTTAACAGTTGTGCAAAAAAAGATCCACAATAATATGAATAACTGCACACAAAAATCACAGAATGGCAGTGGGCCTCTATTCTGCTGCTGCATGTAAAAAATGTTTTACTTACTTACATTTTAAATTGCGGTGCAAAACAACATATTGCAATTTTGGTGTCTACTAGTGTTAATTTTGTCACCTATTTTTAATTTAGTCTTAGTCTTGTGCCAAATGTATTGACACAGCACTGGAAGTATTGAGAGCTCCATGAACCACGTGACCGTGCGCACCACCGGGAGATGACTGGCTGGCAGCAACAGGAGTCTGAGACCTGTACTTGAGCAACAGCGCAAACTCTTTCGGAATATTTTGAACAGCTGAATATTCTATCTCATGATGACAAAGTAGAGACGAGACGAATTTATCTTAATTTTTATTTTATGCAAAACATTAGTCTCGTTCTTTTTCGTCAACAATAATACATGTTAATTTAGTCTTATGCTGCGTTCCAGGCAGGTTTGAGCCCGTGAGTTACAACTTCAAACCACGACTCACGACTTTGTAGCGTTCCAGGCAAAGTCACGCCAAACTGCCTGAGCGCAAGGAATCGTGTGGTAGCTAGATGTAAACAAAGCATGGCCCATATGAGGCTTATGCCAAATTTACAGTCATTTCTATCGCCAAAGGTGCTTACTTGCTTATTTGAGGGAAACAGAGGGGGAAAAACTGCGCATAAGGCAAGAGAAGCTGTTATACCTTTTATTTAACGTTAATTGTATATTTGTTTAATAAACACTGCATCCGTATGTGGCTATGTGACGTCAGATCTCGTAACTGGGAGTATATCGATCTAGTACGAGTTCACGGGTGGGAAGTCACGGGATTGACTGCCGTTTCAGTTCACTTTCACGGGTAGAAGGTTGGAAAAACCCGGGTTACGGGTTGCCTGGAACGCGGCATTAGTCTGCGTTTTTGGATGGGAGGAGCGAGTGACATTCATTTTCGGCTTACAATTTCGGCTGGGTTTTTTTTTTTTTTGCCCGAAACCGATAATGCCATTTTCGGCCGAACATTTTCGGCGGCCGAAATTTTTGTGCACCCCTACTGAAATGTTTTCCTCAAAAAACTTTGTCTATTTTTGCTCTATTTCGTGAAAATAGTTTCAAACGAAGCCACTGTTGCACATCTCCAAGCAACAGTGATTCCTGAATGAATCTACGTTTTGAACTATTGTTTGAATGAATGAACACTTGCCGCCACCTACTGGCAGATGTATTTTCATATTAAAGGGATCCCATGGTGTTAAGACTTGTATGGCTTAATATAACACAAATTATGTCTCTTACTGAAATATGTAGTAGAAAACCCATGAAAGATCCACGTTATTTAAAAAATCCACTATATATTTGGACAATGCGTGGCGCCATTTTGTTTGCGTTCAAGGTTGATGATGTAGAATGTTTGCACTCGGCAATCAACTGGCGCTACCCGTAGCTATTCTTACCACAACACAACTCGAAAAATGTTTCAGAGTTAAACAAAACCAATCAATTGCTTTGTAATTGCATTTAAAACACACTCACACACTGCTCCGTCTCAATCGAGATGTGTTATGGGCTGCCCTCGTCCGTCTCCACGACAGGGGCTGAATCTGAAATTGCCCCCTAAAACTTCATTCAATATTCACTCCGTTATCCACTAATAGTTCACTTGATGAGTGAATGAAAACGAGTGACTGAATTCGGACAGCTGTTGTGTGTACATCAGCTGTACACTCATTATTGGGGTGCAATGTGGGATTGAATGAGTGCACTCAGTAACGTCCACTATGGTTTTGGACACCACTACAAATGGCTGTGCCCTCAAATAATGCCCTATTTGAGGGTTTAGGGGGCAATTTCGGATTCAGCCAGGGAGAGCTGGCCTTCCGAATCGGAACCAGTTGACAAACTAGGCAAGTCAACCTCAACCTCATATAACATTACAGCTGATTGAGCGTGTGTGTGCCGATCTATTGGTGTGTCTGTGTCTGTGTGTGAGTGTGAGAGAGTGAGAGAGTTTGTGTGCACGTGTGTTTTAAATGCAATTACAAAGCAATTGATTGGTTTTGTTTTACTCGGCCAAAATGTCTTGGTATGCTGAAGCATTAAGAGTTCCTTTTACTGGAACTAAGGGGCCAAGCAAAACCCCTGAAAAACAACCCCACACCATAATCCCCCCTTCACCAAACTTTACACTTGGCACAATGCAGTCAGGCAAGTACTGTTCTCCTGGTAACCACCAAACCCAGACTCGTCCATCGGATTGCCAGACAGAGAAGCGTGATTCGTCACTCCAGAGAACACGTCTCCACTACTCTAGAGTCCAGTGGCGGCATGCTTTACACCACTGCATCCGACGCTTTGCATGGCACTTGGTAAGGTCTGGATGCAGCTGCTCGGCCATGGAAATTCCATGAAGCTCTCTATGCACTGTTCTTGAGCTAATCTGAAGGCCACACAACGTTTGGATGTCTGTAGCTATTGACTCTGCAGAAAGTTGGCGACTTCTGCATACTGTGCGCCTCAGCATGCGCTGACCCCGCTCTGTGATTTGACGTGGCCTACCACTTCGTGGCTGAGTTGCTGTTGTTCCCACATGCTTCCACTTTGTTATAATACCATTAACAGTTGACCGTGGAATATTTAGTAATGAAGAAATTTCACGAATGGACTTGGATGAGCTCCTGAGAGCGTCCCCTTCTTACACAAATGTTTGTAGAAGCAGTCTGCATAACTAGGTGCTTGATTTTATACACCTTTGGCCATGGAAGTGACCGGAACACCTGAATTCCGATGATTTGGAGGGGCGTACCAATACTTTTGACAATATAGTATATGTATATTATATTGCATTTCTGTCAATATCCTCATAAATATTACACACTGCACCTTTAATTAAAACACCAGGCATAAAAATATATCCTTATATTTTAGATTTATTTAGATAATATTTAGATCCTTAGATTTAAACTTGACATCTGGCAACCACAAACACGAAAGCTTTTACAGGCTTGTAATATTTTTTCTCCTCTTTTTTGTTCAATAAAAATAAAGAGAGATTTTGTTAACGTTTTTATTTTTTAACTACATTTTAGTTTCGTCTTTTTTTCATCCCGGTTATCGTTCTTAGTCATGTTCTTAGTTCTTTTCGTCATAGTTTTAGTTAATGAAATGAAATGAACACCCCTAAAAACCATAATGAATTTAACTTTCCAAATTAGAGTTTAAAGTGATGATAATTATATACAAAATAATTCATTAAATAGGTGTATTTTATAAAACTGGTTGCAGCTGTTTCTTGTGTCCATCAACAGCTCTTCAATGGTGTACAAAAAAATAATAAAAATAATAACAATAACAACACACTTAACGCATGGCCTTTTGTGGGATGTGCTGTGAGAATGGTTGAAATGAATTCTTCAATTAGACAACTCATAGCACACATGGGAAAATGATGATATAACTGAAGCTAAAGTGTTTTGATGCAGGTGTTTCTCATTTTGAGGCAGTCCAGCATAACATCAGGAAAGCGTATACAGGAGAAACAGACTGTGGAAGCAGTCACTTCTCTGTCTGAATCCATCAGTGTGGAAAATAACTGCATCACAAATGATAAAGAAGCGAAAAGGCAGAATTTACTCCGCATTGTGCTAAGAAAATAAGACCATCCAACCGCAAACACACAAGCACCTATATAGCAGACAAATCCAAAAACTCTTTACAAGAAATGCAGTGGCGTACCACGAATAAGTGACGCATCAACTGGTAGGCAAATAACAAGGTACTGATAACCATATTTACTGTACATTACCATCCAAAAGTTTGAGGCCAGATCTACTTTTATTCAGAAAGGAAGCAATAAATCAAGTGATAGTAAAAACTTTTCTATTTCACACAAATCGAGGATCATATGGCACTAAAGACCGTAATGGGTGATTAAAATGTAGCTCTGCCATCACAGAAATAATTAACATTTAGAAAAATTTAATAGTAATAATATTATTAAAGATAACATTACACAATTTTACAGTTTTCACTGTATTTTTGATCAAATAAATGCAGCCTTGGTAAGCAGAAGAGACAAAAAAAAAAAATCCTATTGACCTCAAACTTCATGGTAATCCCATGGGACTTTGCCTCTTTCATGCTTTTCCATCAAATTTGACGAAAAAAAAATCCATCAGTGACGCAGTGTCGAGAGACCGACTCGAAAGGGAACCGAGGGTACCGAGGTAACCGGAGATGTTATGTACACACTAAGCAAAATAATCAAAAAGTACTATGGTATTACCATCTTTTTCTTTTTTGGATATGTACCATGGTAATACTAAGTGTATCTGAGGTATCTTGGAGTACCATATAAATACCATGGTATAAGAATAAGGTAAAGTATTCCTATACCATAGTATATAGTACCATGGTTTATCTCAAAAATACCATGGAATTACCATCTGATGTAATCACTGAATCATGGTAGTGCCACATTGTAAGCAGTTTTGTAAGTGTATCGTTTCATGATTTCATCACCTCACCCAAAAAAAATAAATAAATAAATAAAAAAAAAAAATATATATATATATAGTGAGGAAAATAAGTATTTGAACACCCTGCTATTTTGCAAGTTCTCCCACTTTGAAAACGTCTGAAATTGTCATCGTAGGTGCATGTCCACTGTGAGACATAATCAAAAAAAAAAATCCAGAAATCACAATGTATGATTTTTTAACTATTTATTTGTATGATACAGCTGCAAATAAGTATTTGAACACCTGAGAAAATCAATGTTAATATTTGGTACAGTAGCCTTTGTTTGCAATTACAGAGGTCAAACGTTTCCTGTAGTTTTTCACCAGGTTTGCACACACTGGAGGGATTTTGGCCCACTCCTCCACACAGATCTTCTCTAGATCAGTCAGGTTTCTGGCCTGTCGCTGAGAAACACGGAGTTTGAGCTCCCTCCAAAGATTCTCTATTGGGTTTAGGTCTGGAGACTGGCTAGGCCACGCCAGAACCTTGATATGCTTCTTATAGAGCCACTCGGTACTCGCAACTTGGTTATCCTGGCTGTGTGCTGCGGGTCATTGTCATGTTGGAAGACCCAGCCTCGACCCATCTTCAATGCTCTAACTGAGGGAAGGAGGTTGTTCCCCAAAATCTCGCAATACATGGCCCTGGTCATCCTCTCCTTAATACAGTGCAGTCGCCCTGTCCCATGTGCAGAAAAACACCCCCAAAGCATGATGCTACCACCCCCATGCTTCACAGTAGGGATGGTGTTCTTGGGATGGTACTCATCATTCTTCTTCCTCCAAACACGTTTAGTGGAATTATGACCAAAAAGTTATATTTTGGTCTCATCTGACCCCATGACTTTCTCCCATGACTCCTCTGGATCATCCAAATGGTCATTGGCAAACTTAAGACGGGCCTGGACATGTGCTGGTTTAAGCAGGGGAACCTTCCGTGCCATGCATGATTTCAAACCATGACGTCTTAGTGTATTACCAACAGTAACCTTGGAAACGGTGGTCCCAGCTCTTTTCAGGTCATTGACCAGCTCCTCCCGTGTATTTTTGGGCTGATTTCTCACCTTCCTTAGGATCATTGAGACCCCATGAGGTGAGATCTTGCATGGACCCCCAGTCCGAGGGAGATTGACAGTCATGTTTATCTTCTTCCATTTTCTAATGATTGCTCCAACAGTGGACCTTTTTTCACCAAGCTGCTTGGCAATTTCCCCGTAGCCCTTTCCAGCCATGTGGAGGTGTACAATTTTGTCTCTAGTGTCTTTGGACAGCTCTTTGGTCTTGGCCATGTTAGTAGTTGGATTCTTACTGATTGTATGGGGTGGACAGGTGTCTTTATGCAGCTAACCACCTCAAACAGGTGCATCTAATTTAGGATAATAAATGGAGTGGAGGTGGACATTTTAAAGGCAGACTAACAGGTCTTTGAGGGTCAGAATTCTAGCTGATAGACAGGTGTTCAAATACTTATTTGCAGCTGTATCATACAAATAAATAATTAAAAAATCATATATTGTGATTTCTGGATTTTTTTATTAGATTATGTCTCTCACAATGGACATGCACCTACGATGACAATTTCAGACCCCTCCATGATTTCCAAGTCGGAGAACTTGCAAAATAGCAGGTTGTTCAAATACTTATTTTCCTCACTGTATGTATATACCTCACTTTTATAAAACTCTCCTGGGGAGAAAATTAACCATCACCACTGTTTCTGAACCCAGAGAAGAGGATGTAGTCATGTAAAGAGCTTTATAGCATATGACGTCCATTTCTCTATTATCAGAAGGGTAGCAATCGGTTTTCAGATGGAAATGAATTTCTAACTGAAGGACCTGACCAGATTAGTAACACTATATGACATCTCCCAGTGCCCGTCATTAATTCATTCAGTAATACTTGACAGGGATGTTGTTGTGTTGCCATCGCCTGGAAACTAACGAGTATCTTATCAGAAGAGATACTTCTGATATCAAACCATTTTATCTGAAGTACTTGTTTCTTAGACACGGTTATGTACATGCTGATTGCCAAAAACAAAACTGAATCAATCACAGAGAGAGAAAACAAACCCAGAAACATTTTCTGTTTGACTATTTGTTTTTCTCATACTATCGCTCTCTCTGAGGCAGGGTCAAAGTGAAATTGCACGCTTTTACATAATTATATAAGAGCACTTTATCAATTTTACATCAGAGGTACATTTCACAGTTAGTTTAGCTATTTAAAATTACAGAGCAACAGTGGGAGATATGAATGTAAATTTCCCAGGTAATAGAAGTCATGAATGCCCAAGCCTGACAAAGCATCAGTTCTCTTTTCAATATGCAATATTTTACAGTTACAAATGGAAGGCAAGCTTCACGCTCACACAGTGACATTTGAACACGCCATTATTCATTAGAGTTGTACAAATACAAGCTTTGTTGAATTGAAAACACTCAAATCCACAGCATGTAAACACATTAGGCTGCATCACAATCTGCCTTTTTATATGCATCTCGCTGGCAATGCGAAAGACTATACCACATAGTGTGGTAAGTAAAAGTAATGGTAAACAATAAATAAATTAATTAATTAATACAAATTATATAAAAAAATGAAAAAAAATTTATAGATTAATTAATTATTAAAAACCAATTATTAAACAAACAATGTATTTTTAAATGACAAAAATTTTAAATAAATGTAAAAGTTAATATTTAAATAAAAGTAAATATTAAAAATAATTAATAAAAATCACAAAAATAAATAAATAAAACAAATAAAAATGTGAGTAGATTAAAAATAAATAAATAAATTACATAATTAAAGCGCTTAGAAAATTAATAAGAAATGTATGTCTTCCAGACACATTTCAGCATAATATTTTCAATGCAAAATAGGTGCTATGATTCAAGATGAACCAATTCTAGTCTCAGATTCTACATAACCGTTACTCAGTGTTGTTCCAACAAACATAATCTGATGGAGGAGGAGAACCTTCACTGATTAATCAGTGAACTTCAGCAGACTTCTCCACTGGGTAATGTGAGAATTCAGGGTAGAGTTACTTCCTGTGCTTGAAACAGAGCAGGAGTCCACTGGAAGCTTGACCCCTGCTCATAATTTTAGCAATTACAGTGGCAAGAAAAAGTATGTGAACCACTTGCAGAATCTGTGAAAATGTGAATAATTTTAACTAAATAAAAGAGATCACACAAAATGCATGATGCTTGAACAAGATATTTTACATAAAAATGTTTAAATATAGTCCACAAGACAAAAAAATAAAATAAAAGAATAGCGGAATTTATTAAAAATTACCCCCGTTCAAAAGTTTATGAACCATTACTTCTCAATACTGTGTGTCGTTCCCTGGATGATCCACGGCTGTTTTTTTGTTTTGTGATGGTTGTTCATGAGGTTCACATACTTTTTCTTGCCACTGTAAGTTGAGTAAGTAAAAGACTTACTCCAAGGAATGGGTGAAAGTTAAAGCATTTGCATATTCCCTTTGGTTCTCCCTTTATTATAAGTGGTTTATCTCTACATCCGTTTTTTTCATGTTGATCAGTAAACAAATTCAGTACCAAATATGACTTGTTGGTTCAAGGTTCTAAACCTTTGTGGTGTATTTTTTTTATTTTTGCTTTTTTGATTTCACAGAATTAGTAGCAAGCTGCGGAAAAGCACAGAACACTCAAAAACCATTACAGATCACAAATTATAGTTCCTGCACTCATTATAACACACATGGGAAAAATTTAAACAAGTGGAGATGTTTCCTCAAAAGTAGATACATCTCCGACATGAGTCTTTTAGTTGTGATGCTTATGGAGACAAATATGGGCTTCAGTTGCTTTGTTGTTGAGCTAGAAAATAGTACAGCCTCTGTCTAAATACACACAATAGATCTAGGTCATTTACCCTTGCTATCAACTTATACTGTAAACAGCAGTGTTTGTTTACATGATGATGTCATAGGACCTGCTGGTCGTCTTTGTGTATCAGATTACTTCACTTTTGCATTACATGGTCGAGAAAACAGATCTTCTGAACTCCAATCCCCAATCAGTGCTGCTAATGTGATTAGCAACTCATTTTCCATTACTACAAGTTGTCTGAACATCTGACCAGCGACATCTCATATTTCACTGTCAGAAATGAATCAACATGAAGACCTATATCATATGCAAAAGGTCAACCTCACATGATAGGAGAAACTGCGAACCCCACAGTGGCCCATGTGCCCAAAATAGCCAAGGCTAATATTCTAACACCAGACGCGTAAACCATAACCACCAGCCACAACAGACGTGACACATGAAACATGGGGAACTGAGGAGCTCTTATTTGGTTACGTTTTGCTTAAAGGTGTACAACTTTGTTTATTTTTTTACTTAATGGTTTTAAAAAATACTTTTGACAAATGTTGAAACATGATCTATGTATAGTTTTAAAATCTTTAGGATCCATATGACTGCGAAGAAAATACTTAAAATTCAGGCCTTTATTCAGCAATCTTCATCTCCATTCTCAGCAGCGACTGTAAACGTCAAATCCCACACTTGTTGTAAATTTTAATCTTATTTTGATTTTATTGGTTTATTTAACCCGCTCGAGTTGGCGGTCGCGCTGGCGCGATCGACACGCTTTTTTTCGTATCAGGAATTAAATTATTAAAGGATTAAAAGGGATTTAATTTGCCTAATATGTAAAAATGCGAAACGTTTTGTCATTTCAAATTTAGTTATGATTTACATAAATAATGTCATTTTCAATTCAAAATGGTGAAATTAGATTTTTTTTTTAAGTCGTTTGCATCACTTTTTTTTTACTGTTGGTCCCTGAACGCACTCTTTCACTGCTATAACTAAAGTGTCGCATTAATTCGCACTAGCAGTAAGCCCCACCGCCTTTGGTTTGACCCCCTCAATTTCCATGGCCCTGGTTTCGAGGTAGCCTCCTCAGAGGAAACACCCCTGAATGAAGTAGATCCTCTCAAAAGAAGAATAATCTGTCGTTATTTGAGCAGCAGCTGATGATTATCAGTGAACACTGACTTGGTCAGTTTTGGTCTGTTCCTCACAAAGCTAAAATAGGCATATACAAGACATAATACAGTTCTCATGCATACATTGCATTCAAGCACAACAACAACCAAACAAATAAATAAATAAAATTACTTGGTACACCTGATGCATGGTGGAATTTTGAAGACTTCCACAAAATGTGTAAAAATTCAATAAAACACAATAGTTGCAAATAGTAGGTTATCTAGGGACAGGCATTAAGGTGGTTTAGATCGTACCAATCAGACCGTTACCATTTTGCCTTATTAAATAGGTAAAAATCTAAGATAATGCCAGTAAATTACGGAGTGCCGCAAGGATCTGTGTTAGGCCCTCTGTTATTTTCAATATATATGCTGCCACTTTGGAATATTATAAGAAAGCACTGAATTAGTTTCCACTCTTATGCCGATGAGGAGTTACTCATTTCATCATGACCAGATGAAATCTCTATTTCTTACTGGACCAAAAACCCGTACACAGAATCTCTCAATGCAGAACACAATTTGCATTTAGAAGGGTGTACTGTTACTTCATCTTCTAGAATGAAAGACCTGGGTTTTAAATTTGACAGCAACTAAATGGTAAACTAGGCCCTAAATGGTTTAGCTCCTGTGTTAACTGATCTCCCTAAAATCTACCACGCTCTTTAAGGTCACAAAACTCTTTTGGTAGCACCTTCATTGGAATAGCCTTCCTGAGGATGTCCAGGGCTCAGAGACACTATCCTAATTTAAATCTAGACTAAAGACACATATCTTTAGACAAGCATTCACATAACACACCTCATACCCTTGTACTCCAGTTATATCAGATCACTTCAACATGATTATTGTTGCTTGAAATGTTATGAACAGGAGCTAAGCAAATTATTTTCCATTTGCTTTTCGGTTTTATCTTAGGATGCCCATCCCGAGGTAACTAGAGACTACGCCACCTCCAGTTTGGATCCAGCCTCTTAAGAATACTTCAGATGACCCAATACCTGTGAAGAGACTTTGCCTTTAACATGCACCAATGCTACATTTTCTATATGTTGTAATCATTATGTTTACAACTTGTAATAATTACTTCAATTAGTTCATTGTTTCTGCCTTAAATTAATAATACATGATGTTAGCTAACTGTGTGATTTGTGTATATACATTTCTGAAATATATTACTTGGACACAGTCACCTCTGATAACAGATCACTCTAAATTGTTATGTAGAAATGCATTTTTTGTAAAGTTGATTTGAAACCATATGTATCGAGTGCCATACAAATAAATGTGAATTGAAATAAATTGAACTCTGTCCTACAATGCTAGTGTTTTGTGGCTAGTGGTGAAATGACTAAATTAGATATTTACAAATGTAAATGTTGCTAGCAAAAGCAAAAAAAAATAAAAATGGATACATAAGAAGGGCATGAGTAAAGAGTAATGAGGCCACGCTAACTAGCCAAACCTTGAACCCTTGATTTACACTGCAACGATGAACTTACCCTACTGGTTAGATCTCATTTGCTGTCCATATGTAAACAGGTTTCCTCTCACTGTTATTGATTAGTATGCCTGTCTATTTAGCCTTAAAACCTTAAAGATATTTGGCACAAAGCAAAAGCTACAGTTTTTCACAGTATTTCAGTCTGGCAGTGCCTGAAACAACATCATAATATTGAGGAGGCTGCTCATACAATTTCAAGCTATTAAGACATTGTGGGTTCAAACTATTCTTCAGAGTCTGCTGGCAAGAAAATAATGAGTGGGGTTCATCAATCCCCTTATATAATAAGTTCACTCAAGGTAAAAGCTAACACCAAAGTGCCACACAGAAACGATGTGAGTAGATTTATTTATTTATTTTTCACATTAAGAATTAACTGCATTAACTTTTAGAGCCTCGGGCTAGTAGTTAGTGCATGTTTTACACGTAAAATGTTCACAAGCGATGGGAGGTCATTTTTATAATTGTGCATTATAGACATTATTAAAAGGAATAATTACTTTAAAAAGAAGATGATTCTGTCATTATTTACTGGCCTTCATATCATTCTAAAGTGCATGCTTTCCCCCCCCCTCTGGAACACAAATGGGGAATAAGAATTTCCATGAAGATTTTTTCCAACAGTTCATATCAACCAGAGGTTCTCAAGGTCCAATAATGGCATATACAAATAACATCACTGTAAAAATTATTACACACACACGTTGAGTTTTCATGTTTTATGGGGACTTTCCATAGACGTAATGTTTTTTATACCTTACAAACCGTATATTCTATCCCCCTACACTGCCCCTTCCCCTAAACCTACCCATCACAGGAGACATTCTGCATTTTCACATTTTCAAAAAACATCACTTAGTCTGATTTATAAGATGTTTTCCTCATAGGGACCAAAAAATGTCCCCACAAGGACGAGGATATTGCCATCTTTGTGGGTACATTTTGTCCCCATAACGTAGGGATTACCAGTCCACCCCCACCCCCACCCTATCTCTATAGAATATCTACATCTGTGTTTGTGGAACTAATGGTCACTCTTTTATTTGTTAAACACAATCCAGAATCCAATAAGTACACACTACTTCATTATAGAGAAAACAATAAATGAATAAAAATATATAATCATAAGGTATGCAAAATTGCAATTACAAAAATATTTGGGCTAATTTTATAAAATCTAAACATGTTAATAAAAAGGTACAAATTACTTTGCGTTCTTATAAAATACATTTATGAAAAACAATTTATATTAGATTTATATTTATATATGAATGTAGATAATTATAATGGATTACACAAATAATATCAAATTACAAGATGTTTATTGAAAACGTAATGTGCAGCTTTGTAATGGGGCAGCAAAGATATGATAGATACGAGAGAACAAGATTTTAAGGCTTTTAATAATCTTTCAGCGCACAAAACTATGAAAATATATGAAACGCTTCAAAACATTGCGGCACAATGTGCTTATGCGCATCCCTGGTGCAGAATGATGCGCTTAAATGCAACATGGAGTCAGAGCGCGCAGTGCAGCGCGAGTGCGCATTGAAAAGTTCACGGCACAAAGAGAAGAGATGTTGAGCGCACAAATCCTAGTCTATAATGTATATCGGTCCAACAGTTTACTGATTATTTGTTTCTTCACAGTTTTAAATTCCAGTTATTGTGCGTGTGATGCTAATTAATAGTCTTTGTGTTGTCACCCGGTAGCGAGTACAACAGTTCAGAAACCGCTAGATTAAAGGAACACTCCACTTTTTTTGAAAATAGGCTCATTTTACAAGTCCCCTAGAGTTAAATAGTTGAGTTACCGTTTTTGAATCCATTCAGCCGATCTTCGTATCTGGCGGTAGCACTTTTAGCATAGCTTAGCATACATCATTGATTCTAAACAGTCCATTAGCATCTCATTCAAAAAATGACACTTTCAATATTTTTCCTATTTACAGTTTCCTATTCTACAGTTACATCGTGTGCTAAGACAGCCATTGACTACCATAGTATTTTTTTCCCTACTTTGGTAGTCAATGGTTGCTCTCTCTGCTTGGTTACAAACATTCTTCTAAATATCTTCTTTTGTGTTCATCAGAACAAGGAAACTCATACAGGTTTGGAACAACTTGACGGTGAGTAAATTATGACGGAATATTCATTTTTGGGTGAACTATCCCTTTAAGACATGTCAGTTTTTGGTGTGGAAAATTGGCTGCTGATGATTGTTGTTTTATGAAGAATATGGCAAAGTTGTAAGCTGTTAGAGTTGATGAAGGAGGAGGATTAAAAGAGAGAAGGTTTTGAAAATTGGTGCGAGTCAGAAGAATTGTTAATTTTGTTGTGGTAGTGTGATTTTAGCAGACAAGACATTAGAAGAGAAGGAAGAGAGGGAGGGATTGATACAAACCAAGGTCAGTGGGATCTTTTGATTTGTGCCACTTCCTCTCTGCAGCCCTGAGTTTAGAACGATGCTCGCTGAGAACATCAGATAGCCAGGGGGAAGAGGGGGTGGTGTGGGCTGGCCTGGATGTAACAGGGGCAAAAGTTGTCTAAACAAGATGCTAGAGTGGAGAAAAGAGCATCATTAGCACTGTTAGTATCTAGAGATGAGAGCTGATTAGGGGGAGGAAGTGTGGATGAGCCCAAAGACGATAGACGGGAGGGTGAGAGTGAGTGTAGATAATGCCAAAAAGTGACCTGTGGAAGAGTGTGTGCTGTGTCATACGCCAGGCTGAGGTTAAGAGTGAGGAGGAAGTGATCTGCGGTGTGCAGTGGAGTAATCAGCGTATGGTCAGTGGAGCAGTAGCATGTGTAAATAAGGTCCAATTGGATACCGAATTTGTGAGTAGCCGCAGAAGACACTCGTTTGAGGTCAAACAAGGCAAGCAGTGTGTGGAAGTCAGCAGTCTGAAGTTTTTCTAGTTGGATGTTGGAAGTCTACAAGAACTACCAGAGGAGTACCATCCTCAGGGAAGGATGAGAGTAACACAAATAGCAAAACAGTGGCAGGAATTTCTCTGTCACACACACAAAGATCTGCTGCAACAAGATGCGGTTCTAATGCCTATACTGAACTATAATGGGCAGCATCACGACTATGACAAGAAAAAACAGGTATGCTTGAACATTCGGTCCTTTTTAGGGATGCATCTTTTCACATAACATCCTGTTTTTGGTTTGTTTAGATGTCTTTGGTCCATGTTCCATTCATATTTCAGTCAAACCACACCAGAGCTTGTTTGGTGCATACCAGGGTTCGGATGGCAGTGTTCACACTCATTCAAATGAGCCACACCAACAGAGTAATCACACCAGAGTTGTTTTAATCTAATCAAACCTGC
Source organism: Gobio gobio (assembly GCF_949357685.1). Taxonomy (NCBI): domain Eukaryota; kingdom Metazoa; phylum Chordata; class Actinopteri; order Cypriniformes; family Gobionidae; genus Gobio; species Gobio gobio. The sequence continues at coordinate 16,905,048 of NC_137100.1, read as the reverse complement.
CAAGTATGAACACACCCTTAGTTTTTGTTGGCTTCTTAGCTTTTTGTTTGTATCAATTATGTATTTTTTTTCTTATTGGAATCGAAACTGGGAATCATTATGAATCGGAATTGATTAGCAGAATTGGACTCTTTAAAATTTAAACGATACCCAACACTATTGTCAGTATATGTTAAAGATACAAAAGAGATTTTAGTAGCAGGGTTTTTTTAAACAGTGTATGTTTGTTTACCCTAACTCTAAACTGTAACAATCCACAAATCCCTCACCTAAGAAATAGGCACAAACAAACTTGAAAATCAACAATATATATAAACGTCATAGATAACAATTTTCCAGACACAAATTAGATCAATTAATTACAAAACGGTTTCAAATGACTAAAACACAAATATTCACAAAAATATTAATATTTCAAAAACAAAATTAGGAAGAGCATACCCATTCTTTTAATAAAATGACAAAAAAGCCAAAAGTAAAGCTCAACTGTAACTGTGACATCTGACATTTCTTCAATTATCCCAGTTTATAGAGTAGAGACAACTACAAGAAATGGCAAAATTCACCCTAAAGAAAAAAAATATTTATACTCCCTATAATGAAAATCTTGCAGCTCTTTAGTGCAAAAGCGAACGTCATCACTGTACATCTGCCTGACCTTAACATTTCCCCTGCTCCATTTCCAACTAAATCATGTTCCTCTGGAGGTTAAACAGCTCACGTTACTTAACTGAGCTGTGCTGCTGAGGTCAGCCTCACCAAAATGTCCCGGTGTCACAGAAGTTCCCACTGTCCTAAAAGAGGCATGTCCCCCACAAAAAAAAATGGTGTCAATAGCCTTGCAAAATCTCAGTAGCAAAGTCATGTTTCCTGTGTTGACAAAGCCTCCCTCTGGACATAAACAGATGTGTGGTTTAGAAACATGATAGAGTACACGTTTTTGCACATTTCTTGTGTGTGGAGGAAAAGGATATTGCTCCGTCTTTATTTGGACATGTTCATTCAAGAAGGAACTCCCAAAAATGTATGCCAGATGTCAGTGTGTCTGCTAAAACACACCATGCAGACTCCATGGTTACAATGTAACTTTTAAAGGAATATTCTGGGTTTAGTAAGAGTTAAGCTCAATCTTATAATAAAAAATATTTTCCTTTCTTATTAAAACAAAAAGGTTGAAGTGAATGAGGCCAAAAGTTTAGCTTAGAAAACAATCTAACTAGACTAAAAAAACTTATATAAAATTACAAGCATCACATTTCTGTTTTTAAAACTCCAGTCATTTCCATTGAAAGTTCAACATAACCTTGTTTTTTGAATTGAGACAAAGTGTGTACCGTATATAGAGAAAGCAGGCAGCAGGATAAAACTGGATCATTCCCGTTATAAAATCAACAAAGCTGTTGCACAATGTGTCAAAACTAGATCACACTTGCAGTGTAGACAGCTTTGTGGTTATAATGGGGATATATAATAGGATCAAGTTGTCAAGATGTTTGTTTGCTCGCAGTTAAACTAGGCAGTATATCTGTATAAAATAGTATGCAAAATAAGATTAGTGCTTCCCAAATCATAGTACAGACTGAAAATATTAATCCATAGATGCCTTGATACTTTTAATGCATCCATCCTTGCATACTTTTTTCAATTATTGTTAATTAGACAATTACATTAACATGCAAACCATGGGACAAGGAGTAGAACACCTAATCAATATATAACAAATTAAGAATGTGATTCAATTCAAACTAATTATGAATTAAGCAGGTATTTGTGAATTACAATGAGAATCATGAAGGTCTATTAAAGATATCCGTTAGCATTCTCATTGCATATGCTCACATTGCTCAGCCAGCAAATTAATACATTAAATGTGATTATTCATTATCAATAGTTGTTGCAGCACTATGCAACAAAGGGGTCTGTTTTTTGATGCAATTCATTGATATGGCCTAGTTACTACACAACCAAATCATCACCAATACCATGGTATAAATATGCAAATTCCAACAAAATTTATATTATAATAAGCATTGTACCTTACAAGCACAATGGACATCAAAGCACAAACTGCAGACAGTGCACAAGAGAGTGTTGAGCAACCAGGACACACTTCCTTAAAAAACGGATGTGTTTGCCAAGCCTTCCACTTTCCCTGGATCCTCAAGCTTAGCTTTTTATTATCCAGTATCCTAACCAGAATCTGTCACCAACAGCGCTATAACATCACAAGATTGAATACGGATACAGATGAAGAGCAGACACCATAGTTTAAATTAGATACATTACAAAATGGTTTACTGCAGCCAAGTTTCAGGGGATAATAGGCTGGCACTTAAAAAAAAAAAAAAAACTATGCTGGCATAACATTAAGCAGTACCCTTATAATAGCACCAATCAAACAACTTTGTTTGTCTGCTATTATATAATCAGCAGCTTCAAATTCAAAACCACTTTAGTTTACTAGTATTTTGTAGACAACACGTTCTAGAACAAACCCATACTGTAAAACCTATAAGCACAATTGTGAATATGTTAAATTATTGTTTGAGTTTTAGGGGTTTAGATCATTTTGATTTAGTCAGGGCTCGACATTAATGCTTGTCCAGGACAAGTGCATCTCACAGCAACAGTGTGTTATGAATGATTCAGCGTTTTGAATGAATCAGTTGAATCAAAGATTCAATGACCTATTTGTAAAAGACTGCCTCATTCTTGAATGAATCATCCGTCTGAATGAATGACTCAATGACTCACTCATTAAGACGGTCACCTGCTGCCACCTACTAGTGTTTTATTTTCATCTTTCCAACATTTCTTATTTGTATATTCAAACATATTTAAAACAATCTCATAACATTATTTAAAGCAGTTGTAATTTTTTGTGTGTAAATTATTTAATTTGATTAGCAACAGCCCTATAGTGTCTTATTCTAATTTAATTTCTAGATCAAATAAAATAAATAAATAATGAAAGCTGAAGCATTGCCTATATTTAATAAGATTATGGAAAAAAATGCCACAAATATGCAGATTTAAATATGTCAAAGCTGATTGAACATTGGTGAGAATATTGCTTAAGAATAAAATTATATTTACAACACAAAAAAAAATTTAAATTCCAGACAAGCAAATTTTTTACTCGGACAAGTGAGTGATAGATTTACAAGTACATGAACCGGCTTAATGTCGAGCCCTGATTTAGCCATAAAGTAACTAAATGCAAAACCTGCAATATTGATGTAACCCTAAGCAAAGGTATGGACAATAACATTAATACATTAACTGCCAATATCCAAAGTTATATGATTACTCTATTCAGTTCTCTTAAAGTTAATGTTTAAGGATTTCTTACCCTACACCCATCAGAAGGTGATGTGAAATTCCTTCTCAATGCCATTGGTGTTCCATTAAAAGGTTCCCCCAAAAGCCAATGATATCAGTCTCATCAACAGTGGACCAAACAAAACCAATAAATCAACAGCAAACAGACAGGCATGCTGAGGATGACATCACCCATAATGGACAAAGGAGAAACCCTAAACAGATCAAAGGCAAATCCTCTTAGCAAGTAAGCCATTCACCAACACTCTACATCCTCTTTACAGGTCCGAGAAACCCTGTTAAAATAAATGGATGGTTATTTATAACCCCGGAAATGGACTTTCACTTGCTGAGTCCTATCGAGAGCTCCTCAACAGATAATTCAGACTGATTAAAAAAAAAAAAAAAAAAAACACACACACACACACACACACACACAGAACAGTACTCATAATTCTGAGAGCAATGTACCGTCATGAGGTCATGAATGATTCACTGGTCAAAATACGACTAGAAAAGATTAAAAACAGATTACAACAATAATCAAGGAAGGATAAATAATTCTTTTAGGCTTGCTAATGTAATATCATTTTGAGGATAGTGCGGAACTGCCAGTGTCTCTGAGACTTTAGTACAAAGCTTTTTTTGTATATTTTGCAAGTGATTAAATCAGACCACTTCATTCAGACAGCGCAATCAAAATATTGCTAAAGAAATGACGCAAGCATCAGCATAATGCTTTCTAGTGCATAATCAAAACTGCTCGTTCACACATTCAAAGAAAGAGAGAGCAAAAATTAAAGGAAAGGAAAGAATGAATGGGGCCATGTATCGTGAGATTTTGAGTAAAAACCTTCCATCAGCAAGGGCATTGAAGATAAAACGTGGCTGGGTCTTTCAGCATGACAGTGATCCCAAACACACCACCCAGGCAACGAAGGAGTGGCTTCGTAAGAAGCATTTCAAGGTCCTGGAGTGGCCTAGCCAGTCTCCAGATCTCAACCCCATAGAAAATCTTTGGAGGCAGTTGAAAACCCGTGTTGCCCAGCGATAGCCCCAAAACATCACTACTCTAGAGGAGATCTGCATGGAGGAATGGGCCAAACTACCAGCAACAGTGTGTAAAAACCTTGTGGAGACTTACAGAAAACATCTGACCTCTGTCATTGCCAAAAAAGGGTATATAACAAAGTATTGAGATGAACTTTTGTTATTGACCAAATACTCATTTTCCACCCTAATTTGCAAATAAATTCTTTAAAAATCAGATAATGTGATTTTCTGGATTTTTTTCTCATTCTGTCTCTCATAGTTGAAGTGTACCTATAATGAAAATTACAAGCCTCTCTCATTTTTTGAAGTGGGAGAATTTGCACAATTGGTGGCTGACTAAATACTTTTTTGCCCCACTGTATATAACCTTTTTTTTTTTTTTTTAGGAAAATCATGATTATCACAATTCTTTTTCATATTGGTTTTATTGTCACTGAGCAGTACTGCCTATTTTCAAAATGTAGGTTTACAAGGTAAAGAAAAATAAAATAAAAAAAATAAATAAAAAAAAGACAGACCATTTAGACCAAAGTAGGGGAGATAACAAAAATAACAAAAGAAGCAAATTACAAATAATAGGACAAACACAATATAATAAATAAACATCGCTTTACATTTTTCAACTTGCATTCAAGTAAGAAATTGAATAAACAAAAACAAAACAAAAAAAAGACAGTCTTCACTGTATTTATACATTGATTCTTATTAAAGCTATAAGGAAGTTATTCAGTGAAAAGCAGTGATATTCTCTGTTTTTTTATTAACATTAATGACAAGCGGCAGCAGGTATATTTGGCTGCTGTCACTATGACCTCATGCACGGCTCTAATATAAAGACACACATCCGATTTTCTCCTGACTGTTTATGTTCACTTAAGACATAGATTGCGTTTATGTGAACCATGTATGTATTTGACAGTTAATGTGCAATAAGATGCAAAAGAGAACTTTTAGTAGTCAAGCGCTGTTTGACAGGCTTTTAGTGTGCGCACGCTTCGGATGTACATGCTCAGAATAGAGTGCAAACAATGTTTAACTGGCAAGGCTTTAAAAACGCATGTAAGACAGATCTGTGCAACTGACCAAATGTGCACTGCAGCCGATATTTCTTCAAAAGATGAAAAGAAAAAACACCAGGGGGGTATTCCAGAAAGCAGGTTATGTGACATACCTGGGATTTTTTTAAGGGCAAGTAAGCGGAAAACTTCCACTTATGGTTCCAAAAACAGAGGTAACTCTCTGAACATAACCTGCTCCGGAGCAGTATTAAGTTAGTATTAGTTTGCTTAAGAGGTATTCAGATACGTGTTATATAGAGGTGTAAAGGTACACAAAACTGACAGTTCGGTACATACCTCGGTTTTGAAGTCACGGTACAGGTTCGGTACAGCAGTTTTACAAAATTGCTTTTTATTTATTTTTTTATTAAAACAGTGGTTTACTGAAAAAGTCTGTCCTTAAATTAATTAAATTATAACTAAAAGTTTCTTGAAGATATTACTGTAAACTATATAGGGAGCCCTTACGTGCACATTAATATTAAAGGTTAACAACAGAGCCCAAACTATTAGCCTAAATTCAGTTGCTATTTATTTTTAGGTATAATAATCAACGCTCAAATAACATTGTATGCAAAAATTAAAGCTTCACATAAGGCAGTTTTTGCAATAACTTCTAAATTATAAAATAGTTCTCCAATTCGATGTTGAAATATAATGATTTATTACACAGTGTCTGTCATTTTCATGACAGGTTTATTTAAACATACATGAAATAATCAAGACGTAACAAGTTACATCGTTAACAGGTTAAGAAGAATATGAATAGGCTAATATAGAGCATATATTTATTGAAAGAGTTGATTTCTCTAGTGAATAAAATTCTGTGGACATTAAATGACCGCCTGAGGTAAATGTAATGCTACTTGACATTGTTTAGTTTACAAGCAGTTATATTGAGGTCTTTCCGCCGTTGAAACACTGATTGAGCGATTACACCACATATGGTAGATGACAGTAAGTTGTAATGTATCCTCAACATACCTTCAGATGTTCATTCACAATTATTCTTTAGGAAGAGATGATCGATCGCGTTAGTACAATGTTTTTTTTTTTTTTTTAGTAACAGGTCTACGTGATATGGGGTTAGTCTGGAACGCAGCCTGTTAACAGTTAGACCCGCGGCAGAAAACACCCTCAGATGGCACTGACGTCCCGGAAATAAGCGCCTTTCATTTGCTTTCCACCAGTCAAGAGCTTGTACTACTGCTGTATTTTAATACCGCGTAGCATATTGCAAGTAACTTCATCGCCCTTTCTGTTGAAATGGTCCCACACAGTAGGCCTAGTTCTTTTCACTCGCTTCATTTTGCGAAATATGTCTGTGTAGGCACATGTGGTTGCACGTGTTTACGCAAGCAAAACTCTCAAGCGCTCATTCAGAGTGTTCAGCGAGTAAAAATATATTTATGCTAAACTTATCCTTAGCATCACACACGCACTGGCGAGTAAAATCTGAGAATTTATTAGCCAATGGCTAATGATAGATATTATTTAATCGCCCACAGTGATAATTTACTTGCATATGCGAGTGTTTTACTCGCATTGTAGAGGGTTGATATAATATATACAGGTGCTGGTCATATAATTAGAATATCATCAAAAAGTTGATTTATTTCACTAATTCCATTCAAAAATGAAACTTGTATATTATATTCATTCATTACACACAGACTGATATATTTTAAATGTTTATTTCTTTTAATTTTCATAATTATAACTGACAACTAAGGAAAATCCCAAATTCAGTATGTCAGAAAATTAGAATATTACTTAAGACCAATACAAAGAAAGGATTTTTAGAAATCTTGGCCAACTGAAAAGTATGAGCATGTACAGCACTCAATATTTAGTTAGGGCTCCTTTTGCCTGAATTACTGCAGCAATGCGGCGTGGCATGGAGTCGATCAGTCTGTGGCACTGCTCAGGTGTTATGAGAGCCCAGGTTGCTCTGATAGTGGCCTTCAGCTCTTCTGCATTGTTGGGTCTGGCATATCGCATCTCCTCTTCACAATACCCTATAGATTGTCTAGGGGGTTAAGATCAGGCGTGTTTGCTAGCCAATTAAGAACAGGGATACCATGGTCCTTAAACCAGGTACTGGTTGCTTTGGCACTGTGTGCAGGTGCCAAGTCCTGTTGGAAAATGAAATCTGCATCTCCATAAAGTTGGTCAGCAGCAGGAAGCATGAAGTGCTCTAAAACTTACTGGTATACGGCTGCGTTGACCTTGGACCTCAGAAAACACAGTGGACCAACACCAGCAGATGACATGGCACCCCAAACCATCACTGACTGTGGAAACTTTACACTGGACATCAACCAACGAGGATTGTGTGCCTCTCCTCTCTTCCTCCAGACAATGATTCCCAAAGGAAATGCAAAATGTACTTTCATCAGAGAACATAATTTTGCACCACTCAGCAGCAGTCCAGTCCATTTTGTCTTTAGCCCAGGCGAGACGCTTCTGATGCTGTCTGTTGTTCAAGAGTGGCTTGACACAAGGAATGCGACAGCTGAAACCCATGTCTTGCATACTTCTATACGTAGTGGTTCTTGAAGCACTGACTCCAGCTGCAGTCCACTCTTTGTGAATCTCCCCCACATTTTTGAATGGGTTTTGTTTCACAATCCTCTCCAGGGTGCGGTTATCCCTATTGCGTGTACACTTTTTTTCTACCACATCTTTTCCTTCCCTTCGCCTCTCTATTAATGTGCTTGGGCACAGAGCTCAATGACCTTTTGTGTCTTGCCCTCCTTGTGCAAGGCATTAATGGTCGTCTTTTGGACAACTGTCAAGTCAGCAGTCTTCCCCATGATTGTGTAGCCTACAGAACTAGACTGACAGACCATTTAAAAGGCCTTTGCAGGTGTTTTGAGTAAATTAGCTGATTAGAGTGTGGCACCAGGTGTCTTCAATATTTAACCTTTTTACAATATTCTAATTTTCTGACATACTGAATTTGGGATTTTTCTTTGTTGTCAGTTATAATCATCAAAATTAAAAGAAATAAACATTTGAAATATATCAGAGTGTGTAATGAATGAATATAATATAAAAGTTTCACTTTTTGAATGGAATTAGCAAAATAAATCAACTTTTTGATGATATTCTAATTATATGACCAGCACCTGTATGTGTTGGGGGGGGGGGGGGGGGGGGGGCTGGTAAACCCTACGTTACGGGGACAAAAGGTCCCTACAAAGATGGCAATATCCGAAATCCTTGTCTTTTTGGGGACATTTTTTGGTCCCCATGAGGAAAACATAAATCAGACTAAGTGATGTTTTTTGAAAATGTAAAAATGCAGAATGTTTCCTGTGATGGGTAGGCTTAGGGGTAGGGGTAGTGTAGGGGGATAGAAAATACGTTTTTTATGGAATAAAAACCATTATGCCTATGGAAAGTCCCCATAAAACATGAAAACACAACGTGTGTGTGTGTGTGTGTGTGTATGCGTGTAATATATATATACCTTTTAAACCATTTAACTGTATTAATCGGTCAAAATTCTTACTTTCGGTTAACGGTTAAAAGGTCAATATGAGCATCCCTAATGAATAATCAATGAAAAAATAATTGGTTGGTGATATGATCAGGCAAGAACTTTAGGACCCACGTTAATACTGGAAAACCTTTCCAGTGCTAGAACGACCCGAGCAGGAAGGCCTGAAAATAGATGCAGAGGTTGTGTTGTTTCTGCGCCATATGCAAGAAACGTTGTTGTTTTTTTGTTCTCCCTTGTCGTTCGTTTGTCATCTTTGCTTTATTTTTCAGTTAGCATTATTTTTTTGCCTCGCTTCAGTTATGATAAAGAGACATGACTTGAATTGCATGCTCGTGCATTTTAGGAGCAGAGCTATGAAGGGAGGGTTGTGTTTGTTTGGGTTGATTTCAAATAGCCACCGTGTTTCTCAGAAATTGCTTACCGCACCTTTAAGACTGGAAAGGAGAAAGCTTTTAAAAATCAGTGACACTTGCACTAATTGTTTTATTTTATTTTAGTAAATAAACTTAATTTACCATGTTTATCCAATTTATTTGTCCAATGTCCATTTCATTTTAAAATAAATAAATACATTTAAAAAATAAAAAGTATAGAGAGGAAGTAAAACACAAAGCCCATGCAAAAAAGAAGCAAAATATAATGAGTTGAGATTTTTTTTACAGTGTGGCTAAAACCAAAACCCTGATCACCACAACCACAGTCCCAGAAAGCTGCCAGTCGCACCTTTAGGCATCAAAGACACGTTCAGGACAGTGTTGCAGTGTTGCTGTCTTTGCATTCACAGCCTTTACTTTTCTGGGGCAGTATTCATGAGGGAAGGGTGAAAAGAGAAAGAGGCTATTTAAGAGACCTGAAATGGGGTTGATGAGTGAAAGCGTTCAGGTTTGGGTCAAACTACTGTAACTGCGCAAGACAGCTTTGCTATGCACATGGCTGAGACCGACCACCACAACTATTCTATGCGGTTCACAATAGTAAATATTACAATGATCTGTCAAATTGGAGAAGTAGGGTCATTTTGTGCAGTGAATTATATTCTTTGAAGAACAGTAAATAATTCTTCTCTCATGCTAAAAGTGGTGCCATCATTCAATATAAATTCAGAATTTGTTTCTTCTGTGTACCCAGACGCATACTGTCAAAACAGTAACAATTAAAATAAAAATTGAACCAAACCTTTGGTTTAGACATCTTTATGCATGCAAAAATCTGCTGTTTGTGCATGAACATACTTTTAGGATAAAACGCAGTTTTTCATGAGAACCCGCTTGTTTTAGACAAATTTAGCAACATGCACCCTATTTGCATGGTAAAACATGTGTGACTGGTGCATGCAACATTCTTTTTACCCATAAGAGTAAGTATTGTGATGGTATATACACATAGTACTGAACGATTACTATATTAATGCATTTTAAAATGTTACTCTATGGTACTTCAAACAAGAAGTCTATAATGTCCATTTCGAAGGTAGTACAAAGTACATTATTGATATCCTTTAAAACAACAATATACGGTCAAAAATACAGATACTTAAAATGTCCTAAGTTCTGCTGGCTACAACATCATAGTACATGCAGATCGAGAAAATTTAATGATTGTTAATATGAAGAGTGTATAAATACGCAGTAGTTGGAATGCCTTTATGTAAACAAATAGGAGCGGGGGAAGGTAAGTCGCGCTGTTCTTCAGAAGTCTGTCTTCTGCAAGTTTAAAGGGATAGTTCACCCAAAAATGAAAATTAGCCCATGATTTACTCATCCTCCAGTCATCCTAGGTGTATATGACATTCTTCTTTCAGAATAATACAACCAGAGTTAAATAAAAAAAATGTCCTAGCTAATCCAAGCTTTATAATGGCAGTGAATGGTCTATTTCTGTTTTGAAGTCCATAAAAGTGCCTCATATAGATTACTTTTATGATGAATGGTGCACTTTTATGGACTTCAAAACAGAAACAACCATTCACTGGGACATTTTTTAATATAACTCTGATTGTATTCATCTGAAAGTGAACTATCCCTTTAAGTCTCCTAACACGGTGGCAAAAGGGTATCTGTCTCTCCAACCACTCGTTCCCACTCACATTAGACGACATGGCTGTGAAAACGACAAGAATCTCAGGTATCTGATTTGGAGTAACAAAGCCATCTAATCCACAGGCAAGGCAATTAGACGTCACTCCCAGCGAAAGGTCTGACGTAATGCTGGAAAAACCAGTCAGAAAGAGTTTGACAATGACTAACCTACTTTTCAAGTTAGACCATCCCTCTTTGATTTTAATAACCTATTGTATGAAACAAGCAAAAAGAGCTTTTGTTTTTATGAAACAAACACCACATATACAGCTGAATGAAACAAAGATGAAACTACATGTGAGAAAGTTTGTGTAAACAAGCAGCCACAAATTACAGCTGAATGTTAGAAACTCCCTCAAAGAGTCTGCAAGCATTGGGATACCCTACTGTATAAAGACTAATAACAACATGAAATTCACAAGTCATTTTATTTCTATAATGTGGCATGTTTCCATATGAAACAAGATAATCAACAAGAAATAGTTTAGGGTGAGACTTTTATCCAATAAGAATTAATTGTGAAAAGTGATGGACAGATGGATGGACGGCTGGATGGATGGATGGATGGAGACAGAAAGAAAAGATGCAAGTAATTACATTGATGAAAAATTAGAATAATATGCCCCAATGCGCCATTTTCACAATAAGACCAGGTACATGTATTAATAAAGTAAACTGGTTTGTGCTGGTTTTTGGTTTGTGGATGCATTTGTGGAGCAACTTTATCTTTGTAGATAGTTATACATGTAGAAGAAAAATCAACAGCAATGTAAATGTAATATGCAAATAATTCAAAAAACGAAAACAAAACCTCAATATATGTGACCAACAGCCTAACAATCGCAATTCATTATGCACGTTCTGACAAACGAGTGGGAAACAAATGCACATGTAGTATCTCCCAAACAGACTCCAAAACTAACTTAAACCCGTCCTACCTACAGTAACAATAAGGGCAATAATTGTCAAAGTGTCAACGGCAGCTTTGCGGAGCGTTTCCATTCAAACAAACACCTGCAGTCGCGCGCTAACAGCGGTGATCAAACATACACAACCTGAATATCTCATGAGTGTTTAGAAGTGCTATTATAATCAGTGTACTTTACCATTTCGTCCTCGTCCCCTTCATTTTCTCCTTCATCTTGGTCATCCTCTTTTCTCGCTTTTATCTCGTCGCTGCATTCATCAAAATCATTTCCCTTCACTTTTCCGTCAAGACCTACAAAATCTGAGGAGTGACATTTAAATTCCTCAAATTGTAATTCGGGTTCATACGCCTCGGCTCGCGTCTCGCCCTCTGACAGCGTGTCGGAGCCTGATGAATTGTCTCCACCGCCGCCTTCAAATGTTTCTGACTGCTCACTCTCCATTGCTCTAAAACATCTCGATAATTTTCTTAAACTAATGACATGCTGAAGGACAACTTGAGCTCCAGCTAAGCGCCCGAGAGAACTTCCCTCACTGTGCTGCTGTAATTTTAACAAACATAAGTGTTAATCAGCCATTGAAAGTGAAGTTTGTAGTGCAGCACCGTAGCGCGTCTTGCTCAACTCATCGCTGCAGTGTCTTTAACTGAATTCTGCGCTCATTGGTCAAGCAAATCCCGCCCATCAGCCAATGAGAAAAGAGCGCGCTGGTCAAGTCCTTTTAAAATATTACTTCTGAGCTAGAAAAAGGTTTATCCAAATAGCACCGTCACCGACAGGTGTAGAAACCTGCAAAACAATAAATAAATAAACAAATAAATCCACAAAATTCTACATAAATATAGAAATAAATGTGCAAATAAATACATAAATACATATATACATCCACATACACTGTAAAAAAAAACATTGTTGGTTTAACTTAAAAAAGTAAGTAACCTGGTTGCCTTAAAATTTTGAGTTCATTGAAATTAAAATTTTGAGTTAATACAATGAAGGAAATTGGTTTAATAAATAGAAACTCAAAAATATTATTGTATCTGAACCACATAAATTATTTTTTTTGTGATAAATCATGAAAATAGCACAATTTTGCATGTTTCACTGCATTATTACAAATAAAACACAATTACGAAATATGCTTACAAAATCTTTTAATAATGTTTGAATATTATTGACTATTAACTAATTTTTCAATTTCAATGAACTCAAATTTTTAAGGCAACCAGGTAACTTACTTTTAAATTTTTTTTAAAAAAATTTTACAGTGTAGGCCTATTCCTACACAAATAAATATATAGATAGTTAAATGTGCGAGGAGATAAATAATTAGATAAATAAAACAAATCTTGGGGAAAATAAAAAAATTAAAATTGAAGGAAATGCTGAGAGTTGACCTTTCTTACTTTTAACTGTTTATTCTTTTTTGAATATAGCGCTGTATTTATTTTTCCTTGAATTTAAATACATGATTTTAAATTTAGATGTAGGCTATTTTACTTTGATTACATAATATCAAACCAATTAGCATTTATTGTAAAGAAAGATCAGTCTCTCTTGTCAAGAAAAAAAATAATGGAAGAATTGTTAGGTTTTTAAATAGTAAAAATTGATTCATTGTTAAAAAATTTGACAAACGTGTTTTCTGGTTCACAAACAAATGTATATCATGTTTATAGTTTATATGATGATCTACAACCTAACAACCTACAATCGTTTTTTAACATTATATTAATTGAGCTTTATAAGATATCAGTATATGAGTCAGAACAGATCATTACACACAACCCTATAACACATTTACATGTATGCATTTGGCTGACGCTTTTATCCAAAGCGACTTACATTGCATTCAAAGTACACATTTTACATTTTGTCAGTTCTTGCTTTCCTTAGCGTTACTTGCGCCATGCTCTACTGTTTGAGCTACAGGAAACCCCACACATCCCAATCCTTCATTCCACAGTGCCATCCAGGCACGTGCAGGGGGTGGGGGGACGGGGGTAGGGCTTTGGGTGCTCGAGCCCCTGCCCTTTTTCAAAATGAATCAAAAGTGCAAATATCAATGATAATATTGTGGTCAATAAAACTAAATAAATGTGATTATTATAACATGACAATGCATACAATAGTAACGAACGGCTCAAAAGTCGGACATTCCCTTTCGTTCAGTCACTACGACGTACGTTAGTGACTAACGAATGGGGGTTTCGCTTAGAAGCCAATCATCTTCGAGTATTCAACAGCGCCCAATGGCAGTGCCAATGCCATGGGCATGCGGAATTTGCATGCGTAACTCACTGGATAGTGGACACCATTGTTTTGGCGTACCAGCAGCAAGGCCGACCATGTCCCCTTGGTGTGAGGGCACACTCCACCCGGAGTGTGGCCTCCTCTTGGGCTCTAGCGCATGGCGCCTCGCTAACAGACATCTGCAGAGCTGCAGGCTGGGCGACACCCAACACCTTCGCCAGATTCTACAATCTCCGAGTGGAGCCAGTGTCCGACTATGTACTCGCCCCTACGGGTGGCCGGTAATAGGCCAGGCTCAGGTGTCTTCGCTTGCTCGCCATTCCACTCCTAGGACTGGATACGTGCGATATTTTCCTCAGGTGAGCACCCCGAGAGCCCTGAGCTCCTCCAGCACTGCTTACGCCGACATCAGTTCAGTCTGCCCTTTCGAGCCCAGACCCTCATGTCCGGCCAGGTGCTCCGTGTGCATGGTTCCCTCCGGCGACCCCCACACGAGTATTTCCACCGTAAGCCTCCTCAGTGAGCAGGTGTCTTTCCCTTGGCAAGTCCCTGCCACCCCTAGGGTTAAAAATCCACCTTCGGCTGGTACCCTAGTGATCTTCCATATGCAGCCCTCAGCGGGTCATATGTGTATTCTCTAAGCCCTCCCTACGGTAGGCATCTTGGCATTCCCTCACTGGGATATGCTTCCCAGTGTACCTTGGTAATCCTGTGATAAGTGGGAGTCCTTCGTCCGTACTAGTCTTACGACAGGGTACTCACACTTACGCAGGGCACTGGACGACAGCTGAGTGGCGTTGTTGTATTGGAACCCCCATTCGTTAGTCACTAACGTACGTCGTAGTGACTGAACGAAAGGGAACGTTTTGGTTACGTATGTAACCCTCGTTCCCTGAGGAGGGAACGGAGACGTACGTTTCCTTTGCCACGTCAGCTGTGCTGCCTGGAACGCGGAGTTCAGTCTTGGCTCCTGCAGCAGTAACATAATGCGATGTTGCCAGCGTACTTCCTGATATACCCATGAGGTGGGGCGGAGTTACGCAGGCAAATTCCGCATGCCCATGGCATTGGCACTGCCATTGGGCGCTGTTGAATACTCGAAGATGATTGGCTTCTAAGCGAAACCCCCATTCGTTAGTCACTAACGTACGTCTCCGTTCCCTCCTCAGGGAACGAGGGTTACATACGTAACCGAGACGATTTCTGTTGAGGCGTTGTCATAACGCGTTGCTATGGGTCGCGTGCGTTTTGATTGACTGCTGATTTTCCACTGTTCGGAAACGGCTCTGGAGCCAAATATGGTCCTTTCAGAGAGTGTGTGGCCTTACGGGAAATAAGTAAACCAATATTTTTTTTGTTCATCCATAATCAGAGCTAATGTGTTGATTTAATTACAAAGCTATATATTAGCTATATATTTTAAAGTATTACACAATTCACCAATGCCCGTTTGTCATGTATAGACTATACACCAACCAATCGTGATCGGGCAAAGCAAGTTCAAATTCCATTGGGCGATGTGAAGCGGTAATTTTCTGTTATTATTCATAAATCGGTTGAAAATTACATGGACAGACGAACTAACGTTTGTGGAACAATTTCCTGCGGTTTGGCTCATTTTATAAATTGCATCACTGACAAAATGGATTTTAACAGACAACAAACAAATCCCTGCACAAAACCACAGCAGCAAAAGTTGCATAAATGGTAAGTAGTGTTAAATTCACTTGTATTTATGTATCCTATATTGATACACCGTTTACTATTTCATGAAACTATCAAAGTTAACAAAACCAAAGTGCCATCGGCACCTACAGGCCTATTATGTGAAGTGTAGGCTGGCGAAATGGTTACGTGAAAGGACTTTATTATACTATTTTTGAATATTATGCAGCATTATGAAATAAGTCTCTTATGTTCATCAAGCCTACATTTATTTGATAAAAAACAGAAATATTACGAAATATATTAAAATAATGGTTTTCTATTTTAAAATAATTTAAAATATAATTTATTCCTGTGATCACAGCTGTATTTTCAGCATCATTACATCATTACACATGATCATTCAGAAATCATTCTAATATGAGGATTTAATGTCCATGATGGAAACTGTGATACTCTTTTTTTTCTTTTTTTTCTGTATTTTTGATTAAATAAATGCAGGCTTGATGAGCATAAGGATACATATACATATATATACATATACATGTACACATATCTATATATATGTGTGTGTGTGTGTATATATATATATATATATATATATATATATATATATATATATGTATGTGTATATGTGTATATATATATATATATATATATATATATATATATGTATGTGTATATGTGTATGTATGTATATATATATATATATATATATATGTATGTGTATATGTGTATGTATGTTATGTATGTATTTACATATTGCCCCTTTTTTACATTTGAGCCCCTGACGAACTCTCTGCACGGCCCTGGGGCCATCCATTTAAACTAGATGAGTTTGTCAAGAGGGCTTGACAAAGCCTTGTTGTCTGAAAGTTTTTAAATAACTTTGAGCTTGAACTTTAAAGATTTTACTCAAAGAAGTCAATAGAAAGTTTTTTAACATGTTCTAGTATATTGCTAACCTGTTTTAGCAAGTTGCTAGCATGTTTCCAGCATGATTAGCACATTGCTAGTATGTTTTTGCATAATTTAGCTCATTGCCCAGTGTTTTACAATCATATACTGACTTTTCTTCAAGCAACATATTTTTTTAGAGCTATATAAGATGATAGGGGAGAGCGGGGCACAGCGCTTTTTGACTTTCTCAGTTTGTGTAAATCCACTTGGGGTTCAGACTCAGAGTATTTATTTTTCCCCCATTGATTTCACACGTCTAGTACAATTATATGGTTTTGTTTCATTAATACAGTGTATAGCCTACTTTTTTCTTGATTTCCCCCGAAAGAATGGAAGTGAAATATGACAACATGCCCCACAGGGGTACATTGTAACATGAACATATGACAGCTTAAAATGTTATCTGATCTAATAAAAAAAAAAATATACAAGACAAACTAAAATATTTCGTCAATAAAATACAATTATTAACTTTTTCCAAATAAAATAATAAATATGTATTTTATTTTAATAATTCAAAATAAACTAATGTTTGAATTTGACAACAAACACACCGCAAAACACAGTAATACATATTCAAAGCATAATAATAATGAATAATTTCTGAACATTGATTCTCAGTCTTTATTCACCCTTTTCTCGTGGTTTCTCAATAGAATTCATATGGAATAGAATAGCATAGTTCTAATAGGGGCTCATTGTAACGCAGTTTGACAACATGCCCCACCTGCACAACTGGGATTTAAATCCGGCTTGTGTCTTCTGCTGGTTAGATCAGCATTAAAGAACAATCTAAACAGGTAAATAACCAGCCCGATCTACAACAACAGATATAAGATTACAATCAGATTTCTCTAATAAACACAAAAAACTTCGGAAATGTACTTTTGCAATGGTAAAATCAATGTTCAGTGATAAGATTTTTGATGCAATTTTTCCTCTATAGTATTGATATGGCAACTAGTAAATACACTAAGTTTCGTGATGCTGGCATGTGGAAAGTTTTAAACCATGTGTGTTACAACCCTGCGTTAGGTTGTATACCCCGCTCACCCCTTCTTCCTTATAGTTCACATAGAGATGACAGGAGGCTCAGAATCCTTCCACCTCAACGTGTATTTTATTTTTATGACTGCTAGAAGAGCTATACAAACCTCAGATTAACCTCCTTTTGTGTAATTCAAAGGATAAGCCTGGGCTCCATGGGCATATTAGTACCTGTATATCTTCAGTACATGCTCAAATCATACACAATTTTGTGGTCACTGTACTTTATAAATTGAGTCTTGTGCTCTCAGATGATCATTCTTGTGGTTATAACTCAAGGGATTATAACTCAAACCACGATTCTTATAATATTCTTTGATTTAAGATCCCCACAGTATTAAGAGAACCAAGTCTCTTATAAGTTTAAAAATCAGTGGGAGGTGCTCTGTCATCTATTAATCAGCAAGTGTTTGGTCTATTATTCAGCACTTTGACAGCTGTGCCACACCTAACTAACCAAAACGTATAAATCAGTGAAGGATTTATAGATTCACGCTGTAGCTGTGTCAAACACTTCAAGAAACATAAACACTCGCATTTAAATACTTGATTTGGAATCACAATTAAAATCAGATTATTTATAATTTAGGGACATTATATAACAAAAACAACTGCCAACATTATACACATCGAATTCAAAGGATGAAATACTGTTATATTTAACAACAACAGTAGCCTTCAAGTTAGATAGTACACTTACTTCACAACAGATGGCGCTCATCTACAATAGTTTGATTGTATGACTGTAATGGCTTGTGCTATACCAAATAATGTGATCTAAAGTCCAATTTTTTGACAACAATATAAAAACACAGGGGAAAAATATTGAATTTATACAGAGCAAATAAAATAATGTCGTTTTTTTTTTTTTTGCATTTTTGCATTTTTGCAGTGGGGTTAGGGTTGGTGGTTTAGGGTTTATTAAATAATAAATGATTTAACTTATGAGAGATTTATTTTAAGCACAAATTGCACCGCATATTTACAGTGGTTTCAGAAAGCATTCAGACTCCTTAATTTTTCACATTTTGTTGTTGCAGCCTCATGCTAAATGATTTAATGTACGTCAATCTACACTCCATCCCCCATAATGACAAAGTAAAAACCAAATTTGTGATAACTTGAAATTTACTGAAAAGCAAAACATGTGAAATATCACATTGGCATAGGTATTGCAATATGAGCATCATGAGCTCATGAGCATTCTGTTTCTCTAGGTCATCTTTGAAGATGCTTCTACACTGACTGGAATCCACATGAGGCAAATTCAACTATGATTTGCACACTCCTGCTACATAAGGTCAAACAGCTGAAAATGTATATCAGAGCAAAATTTATGTGGGGGGAAAAATAATGTAATGCATTTTAGCGTAAAGCTGTAACATAACAATGTGACAGAAAATAAAAACCCGAAGTGGTCTGAATACTTTCTCACATTCATTATCATCACACTATCATTCTACCATTCTGAAAAGATGTTGATTCAGCCTCAACCTTTACAAAGAAAAAAAAAAAAAACCCTCATGAAATCAGCTAAACACATCACAAGAGGAAAATCAGCCCACACACTCTTATCTAAGACGGGGATCAAGACCATCGTCTTCCATTCGTCAGGTGATCAAAGCGATGTGTAGTTAAAGTATAGATAAACATACAGGTGGGGGATTTTAAAACTGTGCTGTACACCACTCTCAATATATGACCAGTTTCCTGCAAATGCCCCTTTGACGGCACTATATGTTTTTGTCAAGCAGACTTACACAAATGACTGACTCATATTTTGAAGTTGTAGGCCTATACCAAAATGTCGGAAGAAATTTGAAATATGCAAAGGAAATGTAATATTTAATTCTTGCTCACATTCATTTCTCAGAACGAGCAAAATGTGAGCATCAAAATGTAAACAAAATGAAAGGATGTTCATCTACACATTTTATCAAACTCCTTGATCATCGTGTGGTTGGCGTTGTTCGTGCTGTCACATGTTCCATGTGCTGTTAGCAACAAGCTGGGTAAAAACTCTCTTGAAAGCTATAGCTGCAGGTTAGATGTCTCCAACATTACACAGTGAATCTTATACAAATTGTGAAACAGTGTAGATGTCACGGACTAGGTTTTGCCTGGATGTCTCTTCTGCGTTGTTAACTGAAATGTGTAGATGCTGTTAAGGAGTCACAAACTTTAAGTGTCACATGCACTGCAATGTGTTTCCTATTATGGGCCTCCCAACGTTGAAGTCTCTGAAGTGTGAACATGTCTCTTCCTGTATGTATGTGTGTGCACATAGGAGAAAGAGACAGATATTTAACATCTCACAGTTCCCGTACCACATGTTCTCTAGTACAGTATTTAGTAACTGTACAACTGCCAAATATATTAGCACTGTTTGTTCATCCTGATTTTGACTTGTTTGTGTAAGAATATGGTTGTCTGGTATTTATAAGCTTAAAATAGGTCTATGTTCACTTCCCGTATGCAGTTTATTAGTAACATCGACTCCCTTTCAGATAGAGAAAGGTAACAATTGGCATATCATTTAGTCAACATAGGATTTTTTTTAGTACATACATCAAGCTAAAAATATGTTTCCTTGAGAGCTCTTCAGAAGCAAAGAATTTACTTCACAGTTCCTTCTTGGTTTTCTGAGATCAGTCATGTGAAACCGTTCACTCATTTCTCATAAGTTTCAAGGGCATTATAGTAATCTAAGAAAAGTGCTTGTTCCCTTAAAAGCAAGTTCCCATCACAGATTTTGAACTTGTTATGCTGCATGTTCACAACTGTGAACATAGTAAACAACAACTGTATTTTTGTCATGAGATAAAAATAGCATATTTACATATTGCTACTTATTAGTCATTTAATGGTGGGAACTATAAACTACTGGGGAACTATAAAATAAATATATATATATATATATAAAAAGAGTATAGGTTCATGTTTTGCCTAAATCTATAATCATGGATCAACTGGATCATCTGAATTGTTTCTTATCTCTTTTCACTACAAATCAAGCATGTTGGGGTTTTATGTTTTATGGGGACATAGACATAATGATTTTTATACTGAACAAACAGTATAAGATTTTCAAAAAAATATTAGTATGATTTAATAGCTGTTTTCCTCATGAGGACCAAAACAATGTCCCCACAAGGATTTCGGATAATATGTGGGGACATTTTGGTCGCCAGAGTAGTCTGAACAATTTATTCTTTCAAGTTATACCAGGCAATATTTTTATCATAAAAATGCTGTAAAACGTGTTTTAGGGTTGACAAACCCACAGTTAAGTGAGAAAATTAGTTTTCAAGTGATTTCAAGTGTCAAGAGCCTGCAGAGTTCAACAATTTGTTACTTCTATTCTGAGTTTGCAGAAGTGAAACTGTTTTTCTGCACACGCTGTGTACAAGTCAGTTTCATTGCAATTTGATAATGAAGATGATTCATTAATATGTATTTCTGCCATGGAACTCTCTCTCTCTTAAATAGGCCTACATAAACAGACATTGTTCAAGATATTTTCTTTTGTATTCTGACATGATGTATCTGGTGTTAATCTCTCAAATGCGACAAAATGTGATGAAAAGGATTCTGGTTTTGAGACATAGCCTAAATAAAAGAGCACTTTCCCACGAGCACATAAGCAACTGAACGCTGTCGTCAATCAGCTGAGTTTCTGCCAGGTGCCAGCATTGCTTGACGCCTATAATTGCCAAAATGATGCTGCGCGCGTCTAAACTATGCTGTCTAGGTATAGGCACAGCAGTTCACTGGGTTCTCACTTCTAGGACAGCCTATGAGAGTTCAAGAGGACCTGTTGCGCTGTAGTTTTATGAGTGACGGGAATACCCTCACTCTTCCGTTAGCTTGTGGGCTGCTTGAATGCGATGAGCAGACTGTCAAGAGGATCCGACAATGCGCAAGTGCTCTGCTGCATTTTACTTCACTCTAGGTATGTGCTTTATCTGTGTTTTCAAGCAAGTATTTACAGGGAAATATGTCATAGAATAGCATTTCATTGATATTATTGCTGAAGTGATGTCATTTCAGTAGGTTTATTAATATTTCAGGTTTCATATCTCTCTGTACAACCGAGGCGACAACAGGTCAGTGCGTTGGACATTAGTGCTGTGTGTGAGTGTATTGGGTCTGAATCTGAGTCCACATTGATCTCACATATTGTTTGTGTTTATTAGTTTTATTTTTGTATTTAAACCTGTAAAAAAATGCTACTATAGATTCTGTTGTGTAAATAGGTCAGTAATCAACAACATGTTCCTTGTTTCCATTTTTTGCTCCATGTGCTCTTTGATACATTCTCAAATCATGCTGTAGTCGTTGATCACAAGATAGAAGGCAATAACACAGCTTATCATTTAAACTTTACAGGATCCTGTAACTGTAACAACTTGGCCTTATTAAAAGATAAATGTAACAACACAGAAGGTAAGAAATGACCATTTCCACAAATACTAAGCTATGTCTTTTTATTCGGTCGATTGGATAAAACTAGAATACTTGCTCTCAGTGCTCTTTTTTTGTATTCGGAATAAGTGTACAATGACACATCTTATGGTTTTATATTCCTATTAAATTGTTGAAGACATGGCAAGGCAAACATCTAAGGCCACTGTTTCAATAAAACATATTCAGCTATTCTTTGGATGAGGCTTAGTTTAAGTTGCCCTATACCATTTAAGGATTACTGTTTTTGTCTTTAGAGTGTCTGTTTACGATAAGGGCAAATAGCCTGTCTTGCTATTTAGGGAAAAAAAAAATATTTTTAAAAAATCCGCTCATACCTCTTAAGTTGGATGAACAATATTTTCCAAACATTAAGTGCTTTGTTTCATTAATAGTTTCAAGTCCTAATTTGTACCAGTATCTACAAGTGACAATCATTTTTGTTTATCATCAGTGGATATTTCTCATTTATTAGGAGTCTATGATTTGACATGCTTCATAAGATATAAGAAAAATAATCGTGGGTACATCTGTGTATGGAAAAATGGAGACTTATCAACCTCATACACACTCTACGCACAACAGTAAGTAAGAAGTTAGAAAAATGACGATTTCAACTTTATTCTATTTGTAGTCTGAGGCTGAGCTTCACACTTGCTTGCTATTGTTTGCTATTTGTACTCTGAGTATGCGTTGATGAACTCTGGAAGGAGATATAGGATCCCTCTATGCAAGCATAATCGCTATAAACATTCATTTGTCCCGTTGTCGATAAAAGTGCTTAATGAGCTACTCTAATTATGGTAATCATGTATTAAATAAATTCTTTTTTTTTTTACATTATATAATTATGTGTATATTTTTTATTTTATTATAGGTATTTTAATAAGAATGATCATTTTTGGAGAGTAGAGCTTTTCATGAATTGACGTATGTATGGAATGTATGTTTGTGTATGTTGATGTGCAGCAGTTCTCTCATCCAAAACAAATTTCTCCTAAGGGAGACAATAAATGGTACCTTGGTACCTTATTTGATTGTTAATGTTTCCTAATATCAAGTGTAAAAGTTAATGTACAACTAATCCACTTGATAACTGAGAATTATATTAAACAATCCACACTGTTTGTTTACTGCAGGAGAAAATGCACTTGTGTTCCCGTACATGAGGACAATGCAACTGGATGGGCTTCCAATGACTTTTCAGTGATAAGTTTGACTATGACAGCTCACGTAATTGCAACCAGTGAAGATCAGAGCAGGTGCACCTACAAAAATTTCAGTGGAAATTCATCACAGTTAAGTATGTTAATCAACAATATTAATATGAATAATTTTCTATTTATTAAAATTTTAAGTGTGTCTAATCTCTGACTTTAATCTAAATGTACTGATTTATTGCTTGCAGTTAATTGAAAAATACTAGAAATTCTAATATTAGTAAAAGTTGCTTGACAATTCTGTTACCAGACAGAAATTTCTGCAAGTTAGTATGTGATTCTGCATTAGCATGTTTATGTTTTCTTTCATTTCAGCACGGTGCGGTCCTCCTTCAGAACAGGATCTAACTTTTAAAAGAAGCTCAGGCCATTTGTCTGTTGAAGTGGACTGGAGAGAAGAAATATTAAAAAAAAAACATATTAAAACCTTCTCTGTAAAGTATAGAGAGCTCAACACTACAATGTGGAAAGAGGTCAGTAACAACCAACACAATCAGTAACAACCAACACAATCTTATGGCAATTTAACTATTTTAAATTGTGGTGAAATACAGATATGTTTAGAGGTGGGATTAGCCGTGTGCCTTCAAGCTTACAGTTTTTCTAATAATGATATGTTTTTGTATGTTTCACACAAATTCATATACGAAATCGACACCTCACAAAATAGTTGTGTTCTCCTTTGAGATCGGGTTGGTAATTGCACCCTGCAGTTTCAGAGTATCACAGGATGCACTTGCTACAATCATTGACACTTTTTTTTAAATACTACATATCCACATATGTAAAATAAGACACATCATAATGTGCAACTTGTTTTGTCAACTTAATAGTGTAAAGCAGTGTTCCTCAAATACAGTCCTGGAGGGCCACTGTCCTGCAGAGTTTAGTTCAAACCTTGATTGAACTCACTTACCCGCAATTTACTAATAACTCTGTAGACCTTGACTGGCTTGTTCAGATGTGTTTGATTAGGGTTGGAACTAAACTCTGCAGGGCAGTGGCCCTCCAGGACCAGATCTAAGGAACCCTGGTGTAAAGCTCTGGGACAATATTCACCCTGTGGAATTGATTTTCAGAGACATTACCTTTATGAGCGCATATTTCCTTATATACACACATTTTTAAATAAATTGTCATTATGAATAATTATGTCTATACAATCAAATCAATTACACTTTGCTAGGTCATTAAATAATTTACCCGTCCTGTCAGATGAGTGCAAAATGGTGACATTTTTTACCCTTGCCATTATAAATATATTGGGTGTGTTTGTTCTAAGCACTGGTTAAGTGCTGATCCAGGCGTTTACAGTAACAGAGTGTGGATCAGTGTAGATTTGAGAAAACACCACCCAGGGTGTGGTGTGGCTTTGTGGTTAAAGATCTGTGGCCTCGTTTACAAATCTTTATGTGGGTTTAAACCCCAAAAGTATGCGGGAAAGTATATCTATCTACACTGAAAAAATGTTATGTGCTATTTATTTAAATTATGGTAACAATATTACACATAATATTTTTGAGTAGTTTTTAAGGCTTGATTTGTTTAATGCAATCTACCTGAATAACTTATGTAAAATGTCTTAAATGATTTAGTCTATGAAACAAATAATTTTTTATTTTTATATTTTTGATTTTAAGTTGACTCAACAAAAAAAAAAGGGGGTGAGGATTAGAGTGAATGGAAACTACCTGTTTATTTTTAACTTTGAGTCATGATGTACAATAAATAGCCTGTATGATGCTAGCACAGTACAAGTAGTAAGAAACAAAGTTTTTGCTCATTGAACAAAGGAACATGCAACATATTAATCATGCTGTTATCTACAACCTAACCATAAGATCTACTCTTCTTCACAATGGTAACGATCAAAACTTCAACAAAACAGAAACTCTTTCAAAAGTCAAACATAACTGATCATTAAACATTAACAGAGGTTTTCCTTCACTCAAAAACACATAAAATAACACTTAATTTCAATGTCAATGCTCCATTTCCAGCCATATGCAAAGCATGCTGGGAAATAACAATGGTGTCTCTAAATAAAACTGCATAATTGAACAAATTCTCTTCAAATAAATAGGTAGCCTTTTTTCACAAATTGTATCAGTGTCACAAACACACAGAAGGAACAGATGGTGGATGAGATAAAACAGTGAAGTTTATTAAACAGAGCAGGCATTGAGCAGACACGGCACAAGAGGGATTAATCACAGGGTGGATACAGACAACTTGAACTTAGCTGACGTAGACAGACTTGAGATGGAGACTGGGAACAGTGCTGACGAGACGATGAAGACCAAGGACTGACGATGGGAACAAACAAAGACGATCAGGGTGAGCAGGTTGGGTCTGTGTTGTCTAGAGTCTAGACGAGATCAGGCGTGGGACTGAGGAGAGAGCGTGGTTATATAGTGCTGGTGATGAGGAAGGACCGGTGCAGGTGATCAGAACCCCGGTGACTGAGAACGAGGGGGCGTGGCAGGTACAGATGGTTGAGTGCAGGGAGAGAGGGACTCTGTGACAATCAGCTTAATCGGTTCCTCAATTCAAGCCTCAAACTTGCTTAAAGCTACACTGTGTGATATTTTCCCCCATCTAGTGGTGAACTGGTATATGACCATCCAGTGAATTTTAGTTTCTGTTCTGTTCAATTCCGATTTCGTTTTAACTCCTACGGTGGCCGATTTAGTCCAAGATTAATATGGCTTCCAGTTCGACCTCGTCCACATTCGACACGGTGCCTGTGGGATATTCTGTGCGCAGTGGGATGGTTGGAACTCAACTGGCCTAATTATTCGGCTAGAAAGAACTGCAGCTAATCCAGAGTGAACTTTGATGATAGTAATGTTTATTCAGTCATCCAATTGCAAGGCATAAACAGGTTTGCATGGATATGTACATAAATGTGGTTTCTGTGAGAGAACAAATTAGGATGGTAAATATACATGATAATGACATGACAGAATATACACAGTTAAGAACTGTATAACTATACTTATAAGTTACATTTGTATAATGTAACCGTAAACCAGAGCTTATTGTACCATATATAGGCGCTAAATGCAGCTGCATTAAAAGGAGCGGAGCTGCCGCTGCTGCTAACAAGCGGTGTCGGATTACAAAAGTGTGTGCGCAGGTTTAGCTCTGTATAACAAGTGTTAATATGCCGATCAGACCTGATACATATTTCCATCAACATACATTACAAGCAAATATTTTCTATAAACGAATAAACATTGTTAATAACTGAATGACTATTCAAATAGGTGAGCATTACGCTATTGTACAAAAATACTTCTGAGGTGACATCAACTGAATTACATGATGACACACTCTGAAACACATCTACAAAGACAATAACTATTATTACTTACGGAGTTATGAACGCACAGAAATACCACACAAGGAAAAACAGACTTTTGAGGAATAAACAAGCCAGGAAAACTCCATATAACTCTGTTACTGGAGCTGCTGAGATGAAAACTCTCTGCACATGCACCAGACAAGTCTGAACAAGTTGACGCGCATATGCGCGAGGCAGAGAATTTTGTACAGTGCCATCAAGTGTTAAAACCGGTTAAAACGCCAAAGGCGAAGCTTGAATTTACGGGTATGTCCCTCTTTGGCTAATGTACTTTCAAGATGGAGGGGGCAACATGGCGACCACCGTTAGATCCCATTACCTTATGTATTTTCAATGGCATATTATAAACTTACGAGAATACTTTATTACTTGAAAGAAGTAAATATACATTAATGAGCACATATATTTTTGAAAGAACTAAGTGTTTTTAGCTAAGAATAGACTAAAAAAGTTACACAGTGTAGCTTTAAGTTTCCTTAAAAAAAAATTGGAAAATGTATCTCTTGGTTTTATCTATCTATCTATCTATCTATCTATCTATCTATCTATCTATCTATCTATCTATCTATCTATCTATCTATCTATCTATCTATCTATCTATCTATCTATCTATCTATCTATCTATCTATCTATCTATCTATCTATCTATCTATCTGTCTGTCTGTCTGTCTATCTATCTGTCTATCTGTCTAATCTGACCTTTAAACCCTCAAACTTTTTACACTTTTTTAAATTTCAATCATAAACTTATAGTAAAATTAGCTACTGGCCCTTTTCCAACTGACACCAGAGATGTAAATGTACTTTTTTCTTCTAATTCTGTACTCTTTTACTCTGCAGCAAAAGTCTAAAAACAACAGTTTTGCTATGTGGAATGTGACGTCTTCTCTGTCCTACGAGTTGCAAATACATTGTGTTCGCAATGCACAGTGCATGCAGTGTCCGCTCAGTGAGGTCATCACTGTCCCACAGGGTGAGTTGACGACAGGGGTTTTCAAAGTGGCTAAACACAAATGTGGGTATTTACTGATTTCTCTATACTTTTTTGTTTTAAGTGAAGTGTGTAATTTCTGTCATGAAACAGTTCAAGTTATAAACACTTCTTTGTTTCAAACATAAATCTTCCATTGATTGATTAAACGGGTAGAGTCACACCAAACTCACAGCAATAGTTAAGCCAATGTTGTTCCCATCTGCTCCGCACAAATAAACAATTCTATCTTGTGCTGCTGATGGCAGGAATATTACACACTTTATCTTTAGTATTTAATTGACCACTGTATTTTCAAAATTTTACTTCTCCAGAACTCACAGATGCACCATCAATCCAGTGGGAAATTCAAGACCATATGCAAAATCCTGTTATATCAGCTGGACAAAGAAAAGTGGTCGTGATGTGGAAGGTACTAAGATATGTTATTTCCCAAAGCCATCTGTGGTGTCAATGTATATAAGAACCCACAGTGACACGGGTGTCACAAACACTGGTGATTATCTGGAAAGGTCTTTTTAAAGCAATATCCCTAAATTTCAACTCAGGAAGTCGTCTAAGGTTACGTATGTTCTAAGGAACGAGCGTCTAAGGAACGAGCGCTGCGTCTAGCTGACGCTATGGGGAACGCCCTCGGCGTGACTGGTGTCTGAAGCTACTATCGAATCACGGCAAAGTCTTTGACCGACGTCAGCCCATGACGTCATCAACGTGCGACCCGGAATGGTAAATGGTAAATGGACTGCATTTATATAGCGCTTTTAACAGACCAATGGCCATCCAAAGCGCTTTACACATTGCCTCACATTCACCCATTCACACACCGACGGCGGTGTCAGCCATGCAAGGCGCCATCCAGCTCGTCGGGAGCAGCTGGGGTTAGGTGTCTTGCTCATGGACACCTCGACACTTGGTCAGGTGGAACCGGGGATCGAACCACCAACCTTCCGGTTTGTAGACAACCTACATGAACCACTGAACCACTGCCGCCCCTATAAAAGGGCGCCGTGCCAACACATACACATCTTCTCGTCTGAAGGGACTGTATGGCAGATAGGCCCTGAAGCATGGCAACGCGACACAGCGCTCGTTCCCTGTTCTCAGGGAACAGAGGTTACATACGTAACCTTAGACGTTCCCTTTCGAAAGGGAACTCTCGCTGCGTCTAGCTGACGCTATGGGGAACGATATACCAACGCCGCCATGCTGAGGGGAGTGTCTGCCCATTGGCAGTGACAACTGTCAACTCAAGTAATTCATAGAAAAACCTGAGCGATTCCCACCCAGGTCCTGGGCTGACAGTGACAGCACTCCCTACGTTCATAGCCCAAGCTATACAACTAAACGGAACCCTAACGCACTGCGTGGAGTTCCATCTAGACAGCTCGAAGGCCCGGGACCACTACTTCCAATGAAGGGGTCCCTTCAAGGGAATGTGGCTAGGGGACCCGAAGGAACCCCAGCCAGTCACTACTCGGGAAAAAGTTCTCCCGAGTGCCACCAGGGAGGCCTGACCTGGTGCCCTAAGTGTTATGGACACTTCGGTTTAGCCAACCCTGTCTGTTCAAAACAGAGCCTCTGGATGGTGCCCAAAGGGCGTCCAAGCTAAGGGACTGAAACACAGGCAGTCTTACTTAGCCCGGAACTCAGAGACGGGTTATCCAAGAGAGCAATACTCAGCGTAGTGCTTTTCAACCCTTGCTATCGAGGGGAGTCTGCCTGCTCAAATCAAGGATCTACCAGGTGCTTGTGTTTCAAAGCAGTAGGGAGGCCGAAAGGGCCTAATGACTGATCTAACAGGGAGGCCTCATGAGAGGCCTACAACCGTCTGACCAGGCTCAGGCGGCTGAGCACTCATAGACGACCCTCATTGAGGGGAGCAGCTGAGCCTGCCTGGCGAGTAACCTCCAGCTGTAGGCCCAACTACCACAAGTTCTCACAGAGAACTGGTAATCAAAGTGCCTAGCTCAGGAACTTCAACTTCAAGGAGGCCCTGTGGGCCTACTACTTGATAGCGGGTATTCCAGGGAGGCCTATAGAGGCCTACTACCTAACCGCAAGCCATGCTGGAAACCCAAGCATCCAGGCTCGGGACTCCGTCCTCAGGGAGGCCTTAGTGAGGCCTACTACCTGACAGCAATACCGCCTGCTGAGGTTACCCTTGTTTTCTCAAGGAGGCCTAATGGAGGCCTACTACTTGACAGTCAAGCTACGCAGGCTAGTCGGGCATCCTGTTTAAGGAGCCCGTCCTCAAGGGAGGCCTATTAGGGCCTACTACCTGATAACCAGCCTTTAGGGAGGCCTGGAGAGGCCTACTACCTGTTTGCAATACGTGCTAACTGTATCAGATGACTGGATCCCAGGAACACCTTAGGGAGGCCTGATGGGGCCTACTACCTTGTTCGAGTGACCACAATCTGGGAGCTCACCCTCCGGGAGGCCTATTGAGGCCTACTACCCGACAGTCAAGCTACGCAGGCTTTTCGAGCATCCTGATTAAGGAACTCGCCCTCAAGGGAGGCCTATTAAGGCCTACTACCTGATAACCAGCCTTTAGGGAGGCCTGGAGAGGCCTGCTACCTGTTTGCAATGCGTGCTAACTGTATCAGATGACTGGATCCCAGGAACACCTTAGGGAGGCCTGATGGGGCCTACTACCTTGTTCGAGTCAGGGAGGCCTATTAAGGCCTAGAATTAACAGCAGGCTTTCAGGGAGGCCTGATGAGGCCTACAACCTGTCTCTGGTAGTGATCACAACCTGAGAGCTCACCCTCAGGGAGGCCTAGCAAGGCCTTACAACTAACAGCGGGCCTTCGGGGAGGCCTGATGAGGCCTACAACCTGATAGCCTCCAGGCTAGCTGTCCTGATGCGCACATCGGTACATACCTCCAGTGAGGCCTGGTTTGAGGCCTTCCAACTGATAATGCGCCTTGTTCAAGAGGCCTACTGAGGCCTACAATTGAC
Source organism: Gobio gobio (assembly GCF_949357685.1). Lineage (NCBI taxonomy): Eukaryota > Metazoa > Chordata > Actinopteri > Cypriniformes > Gobionidae > Gobio > Gobio gobio. The sequence continues at coordinate 16,874,172 of NC_137100.1, read as the reverse complement.
AGCCGACCTTCAGGAGAGCGCAATTACCCCTTTTTAACCTGATAGCCAGCTAGGCTAGTAGTACCTTGATGCTTAAGCATTGTCACCTGCCTTACTAGAGGCCTGATAAGGCCTACCACTGTCACCGTTTAATCTTGAAAACGGTGCAATCCTTCCTGCTAACTGGGACAGACATATTTGCAAAATGTGGGTTGTAGTAACATTAGATCCTACGGCTCGTTTTCATGGAGGCCTGCTGAGGCCTAACACATGATAGCTACCCATTACTATGGGGACCCGTTCCAGGGAGGCTTGTAAAAGCCTACAAGCTGTACGAGTTTCGCGAGAAATAACTGCCAGACAAACAAACTGACTGCTATTTAAACCAATGACTCTCAATGAGAGGAGGCCTCCGATCTAAGTGGTGTACAACCAAAGGTGACGGTGCCTCAGCAACGCGCCTCCTTCATCCACATACCAACTGACGCCGTAGCGCTCAGCTGTAACAGAGACAAACTAATCCAACCTGCAGTGGCTTAGGGAACCGAAGACAATAGTAACCCTAAGCGGTAGACAAACACTACATTCTATCAGAAAAGTGTGCTACCGCCTAGTAATCCGCAAACATTTCAAAGAAAAGAGCGGCGGCCTAAACACTACCCTCAATATGAGAGGAGGCCCATCTTCTGATAACCATAAGCGGTGGCCTATCTGGCGCCATCTTGACCAACCAGGGAAAGCCAACACACGCTCACATACACAGCCCAGAGAATGGTGCTGTTTTAAAGCCTAACTAAGCAGGGGAAAAACAGTTCTCTCTGATGAATACCCAACTCTATACAGGAACCTGGGGTCTGTAAGAAATACATATTTTTAGTATAACACACAAATATGACCACTCTCACCTGCGGCATGCTGAGCGAAGACTCATTGTGCGGTTCTCACCACCATGTTCTACCGCCCTTGAATGCCTGAAAGGGGCGTTCTCACTAAGCAAGTCCGGGCGGGCCATCAGAACATAGTTCTACTCACCATAGGCCCGCCTCAGGCCTGATGTAAGAAGCGCCTGGGTAAAAGTCATAAAAAGACATTAAAAAGGAAAAAGGAGAGGGCTATGATGTAATCGCCCTCAAGGGAAGTGATCCATCACCAACGCCTTCGTTGAGAACGTTTGTCCTGGATCACCTCCCTTAGATACTTTTTCCCGCGGGAATCCCGTCTCCTCTGTACCCTGCTCCTCCAAGGAGGGGGGGGGGGGGGGGGCGAGAGGAGACGCTAGCACTCTGGTCCTGCCTACGGTCCTCAGACCGTGAAGGACCAGGTCCCGCCTGCCTGGGTGGGGGCGCGGATCTCAGCGGTATGCATGTCTTAAATGCCGCTAAGCGCGCCTTCGCCTCCCTGAACTTTCCAATCACCGCCTCCACGGAGGTGCCGAAAAGTTCAGTAGGCGAAACCGGCGAATCGAAGAGAAAACTTTTCCTTTTCCCTCTCCCCGATATCAGCCAGGCCCAACCACAGATGCCTCTCCGTAACCACCATAGCCGCCATAGAGCGGCCGATAGCAGCAGCAGTCTGCTTGGTGGCCCGGAGAGACAGATCTGTGGTGCGGCGCAGCTCAGCAACCGCCTCAGGGGACAGCCCGGCCCCCTGGTCGAGATCCTCCAGCAGGTCCGCCTGGTACGCCTGAAACACCGCCATGGTGTGAAAAGCAGCACCAGCCTGACCCGCTGCCGTGTATGCCCCTGCCATTAAAGCACAACGTGATTTAGAAAGGCAGAGTTTGAGCTCTTCAGTGTTGATGCCCACGAAATGTCGGTAGCCCCAACACATATCCATATTCCCCTATCCCCTCGACATCAGCGAAGTTAAAACGCTGATGTTGATGAACATTGGGTAGAATATGGATTCTTCTGTAAGAAGATCAAGAAGGAATGGAAGGCTCATCTGAGCTGATGGTTTATGGCCAAGGAGAAATCGATCGTGCAATTTATCACGAGCGATCTCTCCTCTAACGCGCCAACATGGCAGCAGCAGCCTGCCCGCAGCACGTTCCATAACATTCATCAGCTCAGCATACACGGTCAAGGTGGCTGAGAGGATTCATACCACTCTCACCAGCCATCCCTAAGAGCACTTGCTGTTTAGTCTCGTTAGCCGCCAGATCGCCGCGACGATCGGCGAGCTGCATCTGAGAACCCATGATGTATGCCAACGCTCAGCCTCAGCTTGAGCGGGACAGCATCATCCAGTCCCAGATGCCAAACTTTCTTCCCTCAGGAAAAAAGCCAGACTAGAGTGGAGCGATCTCAGATTGAAAACCGCTCACACTCACCCACAAACAACTTCAAATAAACTTGACTGTGCATGCTCTTGATCCCAGGCAGTAAATACACACTCGTGTGTATTAATAATTGAATTTGTTTTACCTTAACTCGTATAGCAGTTCAAACAGACAGTCCCTGAAGACGAGAAAGATGTGTATGTGTTGGCACGGCGCCCTTTTATACTTCCGGGTCGCACGTTGATGACGTCATGGGCTGACGTCGGTCAAAGACTTTGCCGTGATTCGATAGTAGCTTCAGACACCAGTCACGCCGAGGGCGTTCCCCATAGCGTCAGCTAGACGCAGCGAGAGTTCCCTTTAGAAAGGGAACCCTAAGTGACATATAAGGAACACCCAGGTTCAGTCATGTGACAATTTGTGCAATTTTTGTTGCCATGGCAACATTTCCAAAATGGTGGCCTGTCTGGTTAGCACATGTTGCAGTGGGAGCAATTTTTTAATACGCTTGTTTTTGTTACTAAAGGTATGTTTCAACCCATGCAACAATTTTTTATACATTTTACAACATTTTAATAACTTATCATAGATTACACTTAACCTGATTTTAATACATTTCTTAAACAAATTGATATAAAACAAGTTACGAAAATATTGTGGTGACATATGTCACATCGGGCTGTTAACCTTAAAACAGTGGTGACATATATGTCACATCGGGCTGTTAACCTTACAACAGTTGGTGGAATTTTTATGTTATGTATTTGTCATATTAAGAAAAATATTAATGAGCTGCTCAATTAATTTAGCAGATTCAAAAAAAATTTGTGTTAAATATTTTCTCTATGTTTTATATAAAATCTGGGACTCAGAAAAATGTTAACAGCACTGTTTAATATAATTGAAATATTGATTGGTATTGATCTGCGCATGATCTGCACCAAATGCCAGGAAATCATGCATACTTGGGAAAATGACAAAATGACATACCATGGTGGCTGACAAAATGTTACGCAACTGTTTTCAGACTCTACTAGCATCTCTACATTTCACTGACAACAATGATTCTTAAAATCAGCAAGCAGGGGATAAGTGTTGGAAGATCCGTCTATGGCTTGATATGTTTTATTAATAATTTTTTAATAATATTCATAATTTTGATAAATGTTGTGGAAAAGAAAAGAAACTGAAAAAAAAACTGCTATTTAGCAAAAAAAACTGAGAAATAAATGCCCAATGTGACATATATGTAACATAAAAAATGTATCATAAACGCCCAATGTCACATATGTGTAACATTATAGATCTCTCACAAGGAGGGGTTGTATTTCAAAAACCACTGCAGAAACATGTTACAAGTGGTCCATTAAGCCTGTTTTATATGCCCCATAATTTTCCTAAAAGGATAAATTGGCCCGGGTTCTTATGGGTTAAGGTGCTGGTCAGACAAGATTTTTTTATTTTATTTTTTTCATTTATTAATTCATTAAGATTCAATAAAGATATTTTTGTATTAAATGCAATTTTATTTAACCATTTTATTTGGAGCATATTTGTATCCTAATGGGATCCAATAATAATCCTCTAAGAATCAGATCCTACTGGATAATCAAAAAATGTTTTAGTTTATTGTAGAATCTTATTTGATTCTTATTATTTGATCTCTTTAGGACACTGGTAACTCTTTAGAATACATTATTATGTCATTAATGAATAAATATGCAAGATTAACTGTTACAAGTTACCTGTATTAAACCAAGGGAGGATGCAAGAAAATTATCAAACTGACTTTTTAATGAACACCAAGGAAAACAAGGTACTACACTCTATAACATAATGTTCACACTAGACAATGGACAAAAGAAAACTCAGGGCTTAAATACACAAGGATGCTAATCAAAAGAACAAGAGACAGGTGTGTAACATAATCAGTTACCACAGAATCAAACAAGGATCGAGAACACAGACTAACAGGAACAGAACAGAACCAACCCAAAACAGAAAGAAACGAACATATTCATGACATTACTCCCCCCACCGGGAAGGCACGTCCTCATGCCGTAACTAAATAACAAAGTCAAATAGAGGAGATGTGGAATAGGACGAGGAGCTGGAGAGTGATGTGACCAAGGAGGAACTGATCACCATGGAGGAGATTATGGAGGGAGGAGCCATAGAGGATCTGATGAAGGGAGGATCCAGATGCCAACCAAGAGCACAGCCAGGATGAAGGACCACAGTGGAGTCGAGGGAGGGAGGAGCCACGGTGCAGACTTAGTAGGCGAAAATAGGGGTACGACAGACTGAGATGGAGGAGACCCAGGCCGATGAGACCAAATTACACCATAGGTCCTGGAGGCCAAGGTGGAGCTGTGGTGCAGAGCGTAGAGGTTTAGGACTGTGGCGAAGCCGGTGTGATTAAGGACCAAGGTGGAACCGTAGGGAAGGTGGAGTCCGACAGTGCCAAAGGTGTGGAGGGACAAAGCGCAGCTGAAGGCCCAGAAGTACGTGGTGCAGGCTGAGCAACGACTCACCAAGGCAGAGCTAGAGGGACAAGGGAGCTCGGTGGAGCCGTAAGGATGTTGGTTCCAGGAGCTCAGGGAAGGAGGAGCCAAGGTGGAGCTGACTGGTCGATGGGACGAGGTGGTGTGATGGGCTCAGCAGCTGGTGGTGGAGTCAGGGGATCTACTTGCCAAGGTGGATCTGGAGACTGGAAGGCCCAAGGCAGACCCACACAGCAGAGTGGGGTCACTAAAGGGGGAGCCGAAGGACTGAAAAGAGGCAGCGTTGGCAGGGCCGAAGGACTGTCTGTAGAGGAGGTGGGCTGGACCCAGGAGATTTTGAGCAGGCGAGGACTATCGGAGACACAAAAGACTTGGGGCTGAGCGTGACCAGTGGCAACAGGAGACTTTGGGGAATCAAATTTTCCAATCCATTAATTATTAATGTACAAGTATGGCACTGCCCCCCCCCCCCCGACGTTCAACCCCCCCCACTAATATATCGGCTTCCATGGACGTTGGTGCCGACTCACCCTGATCCAACTCTCTATGAGAAACGGGCTCCAGCACAAAGATGGCCTCAGTAGTCTCTGGCTCTGTTCTTGTGGCAGGCCTAGACTCCCAGTCTGCGGTGGGCTCAGGCTCTTGGTCCATGGTGGATGTGGCTGGTGTCTGTCTGGGCTCTGGCTTTGAAATGGGGCTGGAGTTGGCCTCATCTGTGAGGCAGATGGTGAACAGAGATTCATTATTTGCCAGCACCCACCCCACGAAAGCTATAAAATCCCACTGAGGACCACACACGGGACTTTTTGGATCTGGCGTGCCTAACCCACTATCCAGGGAGGAACTACAGCTGTGTGTGCAGCCCCCATAAAATAGCCGTAGCCATAGTGGTCAGCGCTGCACTCTCTGGGCCTGGAGCCGACACTGAAGCAGACTCAGGGGCTGGAGCCGACACTGGAGAGGAAAATTATCATAGGCTATCTCTGGTTGAAAGACTGTGAAAATGGCCATCTTTGAACTTATCTCACTGTATGACATAGGACCACTGATTAGGAGCCACGATCACAGAAATCGCCACGATTGTTTCACAATGGCAATCTTTCATCTGGTACAGCCGAAAATCATTCAGTGTGTCCAGGGCTTAACAAAGAAACTCAAAACATGACACACACTTTGTCACTCATAAAACGATGACCTAAAAAACAACAGCATTACACAACCAGACATGTACATTTTCTTAAGAAGTGGTGCTTGCAAAACTCGGCACAAGGAAGTTACTAGGGTATTTTACATGTCAGTCAAAAGAGGCCACCCAGTTTTCTCCATAACCCTCTCACCTTTTTTTTCAATGGATATCTATGATGTGGTTGCCATGGTGCTGTAACTGGTTCCTAGGGTGTGGTTTTGTCATTGTTATGTCAATACTCATTGGCTGCAGAGTCAAATGACAAGTCACAAGTCTCTGACATTCTGATGTGGAATTATGATGTCACAAACTTCTGTTCAATGTTAAGTCTGGGATTTTTTGCCCACTGGATGAACATTGTACACCTGATGGCTTATAAAAGTCAGAGCAGTGTTGTCCTTAATAAGCTGCACAATTTGACACCTTATTCTTGACAAAGCGCTGCGGGATGAGTTAGGTTGCAAAACTTGTAAGGAAGAAGAAGAAAAATGTATGTAAGATAATAATAGTAATTCTTCCCTTCACAAGCACCACTAATTATTTATTTTGTAAAATGTCAAAAACAAGAAATACACCTTTCTACAGTTTAGAATTCACTTCAATGTATGTTACATTAACATTACAGTACAAAATTATTCCTGCTACCTGTTTTTAGTGTTTTTAGTGTCTTTAGTGACAAAGTGTGTTTGTTGGGTGAAACCCTTTGCTATTGTTATGGAAGAGTTGATTTGAGACATGTATGAAGCTAAAAGAAAACTGGGCTAAAGAGAGTTTTGGAGGTGTTTGTGTCTGAGTGAGAAATTAATTTGAAAAATGTTGTCGTTGAATGCATTTTGTGCCAAAGCATGGAGAAATGTGTCAAATCAGGGTTTCTTGTTAGCTAATATTAGTTGTTAGAATGCTGATAATGCATTACACATTTGTTTCTGTGTAGTTACTCGTTAATGGTGTAAGGAAATGCTAAAGTATTACCAAGATCTTTTGAGATTGATTAAAAAAAAAAAAAAAAGAAGTTCCGGTCCCACTTTATATTAGGTAGCCTTAACTACTATGTACTTAATGTATGTCCTATGTAAAAACATGTATGTACACAATATGTGCATTGTATCAAATGATTAATTAAAATGTTAATACATAGTATTAAGGTCACCTAATATAAAATTGGTCCGAAATTCCCATAGGAATCCTGAACACACTCTCAAAAAAAAAGAGTTCAAAATTGTACCTTTTAAGGTACAAGTGGCCTTCACTGGGGTGGTACCCTTAAGGGTAAATTTTTGTACCTCTAAGTCAGGGGTAGGCAAGTTTGGTCCTAGAGAGCTGATGTCCTGCAGAGTTTAGCTCCAACCCTACTAAGCCACCACAGTATAAAACTCATGACTCCCAGCATGCATTTCAGCATTAAGTATGTCACCATTGTTGAGATTCATATGCTGATTCTTGATATCTGTGTGCATCTAAACTTTTTTCCCCCTAGAATGTATTTAAAAGTCTAATATTATTTATTGATATTTTTAGTCAGTAATGAGTTTAGTCAACCATTTTTCTTCATGACAATTTTTGTTTATGGCTTCTTTTGATTTGAACAGATTTTGTGTTTTTTTTAACACTGTAACAAAAACCACAAACTCGCATAAAAATCTAAGAGTCAAACTGCCCAACTAAAGAAAACATAATGGTGACCAAATATTTTCAATAAAACCAACATCTAAACCTCTGTTAATTCTCAATAAGAGCTTCTTTAGATGTCTTTCAGGGTTGGAGTCAAACTCTGCAGGACAGCAACTCACTAGGACTGAACTTGCCTGCCAATGGTTTAATTGTACCCTAAGGACCAATTGTGTACCATTTTTTCTGAGAGTGCACATCAGGATTTTTTGATCATCCTTTCTTCCAGTATGCAAACAGTGAGGCTGTGGCTGACTACAATGTGACCGTGAGGAAAGTATCTGGAGATCGCGGCACTCAGGACAGTTTCAAAACTAAAGATCTATCTCTCACCCTGATCCTGTCTTACTCTGCATACAACATTAACGTCGTGGCTTTGAACAATGTTGGATCGTCTCCTGTTTCCAGTATAGCCATTGAGCAAATGGACGAGTGGAGAGGTACATTCCTTTCGTATTTTGTTTTATGCTACATGCAGAGTACTCTGCTTAGCTTTTTCTGTATGTCTAATGAGTGAACACTAAATATTTGAACATTTAATGAGGAAATTGCTAAGCTGCTGTTGAAAATGCGTGCATTATTTACTTCTTTTTTCTTTTCTTTTTTAGATCTGTTTGGGCTGTTCAGCGTTAACATAACCAGAAACAACAGTTTCAGTCTGTCATGGAACAGCTCGGTCTCTAGCGTGTGTTACGCTGTTGAATGGTGGGCCAAAGGACAGATACCAGCTTTCCAATCATTCTACGCGAAGCAGGCTTACAGAGAAATAACTGAGACTAAGAGAAGTACTGATCCCTTTTATTCTCCTATGATAAGTAGGATTAAATAACTTTAACAGTATATTCGTATAATGGGTAAATGGACACTAAAGATGTACAAAATGTTGAAAAGAAAAAAAAGTTCTTAAGAATGTAATCTTAGTTTTTATGTTGTAATTATTGATATCATAACTCTAAAAACTATTACAAAAAATAAGATATTTAGTAATATATTTTAATAAATGGGACTGTTTATTCTTAATCATTATTTTCGAAAGTTTTCAAACATATTTCTCACTGTTTTTAATTATAATTATTTATTTTAGTCAAATAAATACTATTATTTTAATTATTTGTAATTATTTTTAATCATTAATATGAGATCCATTGACAATCTGACCTAAACTGGTCTTTCTTACAGTAACATTTTTACATTTGTAAGAGACTTGATGATTTTGACACTGATGATCATCTACAGGATTTCTCTTTTTGAAACTCTGTTGGTTATTCCCATATCTATGGTTATACCTGTCATGGCTGGTTAAGGTGAGGATCTAAGTGCAAATGGTACTTTAATAATCCAAACAAAAGACTAAAAGCACTCAGGAATACAGGCAGGGACAAAAAACACAAACGATAAAGAACTGAACCAAACAGGGGAATATAAATACAGAAGATATTGAGGGGTAAAACAAGAATTTGATTGATCGGTTCCAACTGTGCGTTGGAACCGATCAATCAACTCATAAGAAACCATAGGGTTTCTAAGGCTGAGGCGGATTGGGGTGCCAAGGTGGAAGTGGCAGGGCAGGTGAGCAGGGCAGAGCTGATGGGACTGAAGATCCCCACGGCACAGCAGAAGACCACCACAGCAGAACAGACAGAGCTAGTGACCACAACGGTGGAGCTGGCAGGGCTGAAGACCACCAAAGCATAGCTGAGGACCACCACGGTGGAGCAGGTGGAGCTGGTGACCACCACAGCAGAGCAGACGGGACTGAAGATCCCCATGGCATAGCTGAAGACCACCAGGGCAGGTCAGGCGGAATTGTTACAAAAAGCACAGAAAAGAAAGGGTTTGCCCTTAGGAGCCATGTAAAAATAGGCAGAGGGTTCAGTAATGGCCTCTGTTTCCATAACAGGGCAGGCAGGACATTCAGGAGTGATGTCTGAGACAAGGAAAGCAGAGTATTCAATTGCGGCCTCCTTGGCTGAGGCAAGGGAGCTTAGAACAACCACTCCAGCTGAGACAAAACAGGCAGGGAGTTCAGTAATGCCTATAACAAGGCAGGCAGGGCGTTCCAGGTCGAAGATCCTGTATTTAGGAACAATGAACTTGGAAGCGATGTGAGCATTGGACTTGAGATCACCATCATCCCACTCCTTTTCAAATTCAAGGCAGTAGGCACAGACCAACGACTTGAGAGTCTGATGAAACCTTTCCAGTGTGCCTTGACTTTCCGGGTGGTAAGCACTTGAGAAGCAGTGGGTGATGCTTCTCAGCCCAGGGACATAAAGACTGTCCCCGGGTTGGTTTACCTTAGGGAGTCCAAACAGTGAAAATAACTTAATGAGTGGTTTTGCAACAGCGGGTGTAGTGATTTTACGCATGGGTAGTTTCAGGAAAGTGCATTGAAGCACACATAATGGTCAATAAGAACTGGTTGTGGGCTTGCCTCGCTCAAAACAAGTTGAAGCAAAACTATATGGTTGGGAACCTTTTTCGGATTTCAGTTTTAGCTGATTTGAATTGTTTAAATTGCCAGCTGCCACGCTTTGCGCTATAGTATCAAAAAGCTCTACTCATTATTTACATTGTATATGGTCAAAAAGTTTTGGTTAAATTGGATTTTGGTGTATTTTCCGCCACTTTCTTTGTTTCCTGTTCATGCTTTGTTTCGAGCGGAACGGTAGTGACTAGTTGCCAAAGGGGGTTTTCCAGTTTGTGCTTTTGGGAATTTTGTGCGTAACTCTAGGGCGCATTATAAGCGGAAGCATGTGCGTGATTGGACACGGCTATTTCATATTTTTTTGGAACTCTTTTATATTGTTCTCACAGGAAATGCAGGTAAGTGTTTTATCTCGTGCACTGTGTTGTTTTATAGATAGTGGCCTTTGCTCCCCTGGTAGGCTGAAGAGGTGTTCCCCTTTGGGTTTCACCTATTTTTATTGTTTTAATAGTGTCGCAGGGAATTGTTGTTGCAGTTATTGTTAGCTGTGAAAGCAGTTATCTTGGAAGCACGTCAGTAGGAGCTTGTGTGGTTGTCTGTTGCAGATTGCCTCACAAACCTACTGGTTTTCAGTGCATAAGAACCCCCCGCAGAACCTGCATGAAGATTAGGGGTTGAGTTAGACAATCAAGGCAGACACAGCTACACTCTCAGAAAAAAAGATACAGTGGAGGTACAATTTTGTTCCTTGAAGAACAAAACGTATAACTGTACCTTGGTCCTTAGGGTACAATTAAACCATTGGCAGGCAAGTTCGGTCCTAGTGAGTTGCTGTCCTGCAGAGTTTGACTCCAACCCTGAAAGACATCTATAGAAGCTCTTATTGAGAATTAACAGAGGTTTAGATGTTGGTTTTATTGAAAATACTTGGTCAACATTGTGGTGATGAGTGTTTTCTTTAGTTGGGCAGTTTGACTCTGAGATTTGTATGCGAGTTTGGGGTTTTTGTTACAGTGTTAACAAAACACAAAATCTGTTCAAATCAAAAGAAATCATAAAAAAAATTGTCATGAAGAAAAATGGTTGACTAAACTCATCACTGACTAAAAATATCAATAAATAATATTCACCAAAAATACTTTCTTGTCACAGATCAGGCATTTTGAATTTTGATTTTTAAATACAATCCCTTTTCTCTAGGGAGAAAAAAGTTTAGACGCACTCAGATATCAAGAATCAGCATATGAATCTCAACAATGGTGACATACTTAATGCTGAAATGCATGCTGGGAGTCATGAGTTTTATAGTGTGGTGGCTTAGTAGGGTTGGAGCTAAACTCTCCAGCACATCAGCTCTTTAGGACCGAACTTGCCTACCCCTGACTTAGAGGTACAAAAATTTTGATTTTGGGCATGATTTTGAGCTGCGTAAATTTGAAATAGAAGAGACAGGAAGACATGAATCAGTCCGTCTTAGAGCAGTTGAGCAGTGAATTGGTTACGAAGGAGACAGATTTTGATGTTAATAAATGCATTAGTTTAATCCCGCCTTTGTTTCCCGTGTGTACTGTTACGCGTGCTATGGCTAAAGCTAATGTTTTAGAGTGCTAGAGGGTTGCTTTATGATAGATCCTGACATAGAGTCCAAGTTGTTCTCTGATAGTAGCCCTACCACACGGCGTCGACCTACTGCTTTTGATTCCACGGCGTCATATGAAGGAAGCACGCACAGTTTGATTACATCAAATAGAAATAGATAGATTTGTTACTATTTAAAACAACAACAATGAAAATATTCTAGATTTTTAAAATATTTTAAATGTAAAGGGGAAAACAAAACACTAAACATGGTTAAAATATGTATCTGATTTTTGCATACCAAAAAAGGCATAGAATAACAGAAAGCTCACAGAAAAAACCATACATTGACTAAAACATAATCATTTATAAATATTTAATTGGTTCTCTCTTGTTTTTGCATGTTTTCATAAATAATTTTTTCCTTGGCTAGACATAACTTTTGGCCACTATTGTGTATTATGTAATTCTTTGCTATCAGCATAGATACTTTCATATTTATTTTACATTGATTAGGGTGATTAAGAATTGTATTTATTAAAGGGGTGGTAAAACACATTGTTTTGAAGGCTTGACTGTGTTTGTGGGCTGCACTGTAACGTGTTCATGCTTCGTTTAAAAAAAAAATTGCCTTATTTTTCATATATTTGACCTTTATTCTACACTGCTCTGTCCCTCCTTGTAAAACGGTCTGATGCTTTCCGGGTTGTATGAAGCCAGTCCCTCAAAAATACGCGATGGGCTCTGATTGGTTAGCTGGCCCAGTGTGTTCTGATTCGCTAAACGCCTAGTGCACGTTTGTCGGAAACGTCACGCCCCTTACCGGTAGACTGTGCTTTGGTCAGTATAAGAAACAACGGCGTCAATAAAACCATATGAGCCCGAATCAGACCCAGAACATTTGAGTGAAGATGATCGAGCAGAACCTGTTCAGTCCTCGAGAGTAAAGACTGCGGATCTATAATGATCGCTACTGAATGGCACTTTAACTTTTGTATTTTTAGAACGATTATAGCCAAATATCTGTTGCAAGAACTAACCCAAAACGAACACTAAGCACTGGCTTTAACTAGTAAGTTAGCCAAATCACACACAGAATTATGTTTAGCATGCCTGTAGATAAACAATACATAAAAGCTCTAATCAAAGAATCATTTACACTAATGTCAGGTTCGCTGTTGAGATTTTAACGTTAGTGTTTGTAACGTTAGGTGTTCGTCGGATAACGTTAAGTATGAATGAGCATTTAACAGACTGGTTTGCAGAACAGCGTTGTCATCTGTTTACTTCCTTGCTACAACCTATTACAGGAAAACGCATCGATGAAAAATAAATCAGACTTACAGGTTGTGGCCCGTGAACAGCTTCTGTTTGTAAATCCAGCTTTCAGGACAAGCCGTTGTGCATATCCTGTATTGAACTCGCGAAGTTTGTGGAAGTTTGTGTTGTCCTCCGTGAAATGTGCAGCGCGCGAGTCGTGCATCCACGCACCGGCAGTGTTTTTTTCACGCAGCTGATGTTGTGCAAATCTGGCATTGAAATCGCGAAGACGGTGGATGTTTTCCTCTGTTAGATGTGCTGCAGGGAGCCCTGCGCGCGCCTGATTCCCCGCTGACTCAAACACACGTGCATATAACATGTTGTATGTTAAACGCTCTGCAACGCACCCCCGTCCCAAGGAAGGCTGAACAGAGCAAGTACCCCAGACCTGCAATCCGGATGAAAATAACAGCGTTTCCTTGGCATCGCGGCAACAACACTCCAGCCTAACTAACTTATACCACAACAGCGCCGCGATAAAAAATGGCCTCACCCCCCCTTATTTAATATTCTCGGAGGAGGGGTTTATGTAAATATTGAGCCTGTTGATGTCACCAACCCTGGAGGAATGTGTGTAGTCGCCTACTGGCCGTTTGCTGTAGTTCTTAGAAACTGATTTCTTTAAAAGCAAATATCTCCCTTTGCTTTAAACTTTGAACGTTGTAACTTTGCAGATGTTGTTTATGCTCAAGCAGCAACATTACACGTTAGCTAAAGATAGAATAGTGAAATCGTGGTTTACCACCCCTTTAACAGCATTAGGAAGTGCAACAGTGTTTTACACTTTTTTTTGGTCTTCTTTGAATTTAGTTTTTCAGCCCTATACGAGATATTATTTCTTCCTGCACAACAGAACATACATGGACACCTGCAACCTGAAGAATGTGAACAACAGTGAGATGACATATGGCACAGCCCAAGCTTATTTCAGTGAAGGAAGTGAGTCCAAATATTCATTAAACTACTAATAGAACTGCTAATACATTTCCAACCTGATATATATTGGTTTGTGCTGGGAGTGTAGTTTATTGATCTGTAGCCTATATCTGTGCTTTTCGCTAGCAAAACATCCCTATTAAGCTGATTGACAAAGGACGTTGTGCTGGTTAAGCTAGTTAAGAAACTAAAATCTAAAAAGCTAAATTGTTTATTTGAATAGCATTTATTTGTAGTTAAAATGCTTATGTGCTACCGAAATATGTGCAAGCTTAAAATTAAGGTAAAACGCTGAAAATATAGCATATACTGTCAGAATAGTTACACTTTTTTAAAGGTGTCATTGTTACAGTGTAATTATATATTTAAGTATTAAGCAATATTAATTAAAAACATGTACTTACTATAGGGTTAGGGTTTGAGGTTTAGTTGCATGCAATTATGCAAAATGTACTGTTGTTACTATGGTAAGTACATGTAAAATATGTAACAAGGACACTGTAAAATAAAGTGTTTATTTATATCTGACTGAATTGAAGCACTTTTGGGCTTTGCAGGTCCTATTAGTGCTCCCAGGAATGTGAGCATTTTGAATATTACCCAGCATTCCTCAGTGATCACGTGGAGTCCCGTGTCTGAGGAAGACTTACGTGGATTCTTATTAGGCTACAAGATCTACTACACAGAGGACTATAATGAAATATGTGAGTAGAAGTCAGCTTTATATATTTCAACATCATAAAATGCTTATCAGAGATTCTTGAGAACTGGGACAAAGCATGACAGGCTTGTTGAGAAATTCTTCATTTTATGTGATTCATTTTCTCAACTGTATACCAGGAAACCTGCGCTGTGTCAGGTGGCATGTAACTGTTTAATTAGTTATTTAAAATGTTTTATTATAAAGTTAGTTAAAAACAAATTTGTTCAGTTTACTTAATTCAATTGTGCAAACTCGTGGCCTTAATTCAATTAAGTAAATATTACTTAATTGCATTAAGCTGTTCTTACTTAAAAGTTTAAGTTTTGTCAACTTAATTCTATCTGTGATCTGAGGAAGTGTACTCCCAGAGTGCATTGCGGCAGTGAAATTCAATTTGGCCAACTGAAAAATGTAAATGTGATCGGTCACTAGAACATTTTCAATTGGAGACCTGATTTTTTTTTTTACAGTGTAGAATAACCCCAATAACGACAGCAAATAAAATTGTAAAGGTCTTATTAATAAAAAAAAAAAAAATAATTAAAAAAATCCTTGTTACCATTGTTGTGTTTTGCATGCTGAATGTGGAAGTCTGTGTGACTCACTCAAGCAGTTGCTATTGTCACAAATATAGAGGGATTTTATCAACCCAATTAAAAGGTTATGCCATAAATATTAGCAAAACATTTTTAAAGGGTCATTACTTGAAATTAAATATAGTTAATTCACATCTATTATATATACAGTATATATATATATATATATATATATATATATATATATATATATATATATATATATATATATATATATATATATATATATATATATATATATATATATATATATATATATATATATATATAAATAAAATGTATTACTTCCCTTCTTTTGAAATCAGGTATCTATGATTTCTTGTTGCATCGCTGCATTAATAGGAAGATAATTTCAATAATATGAATGAAGTTGCCCAACCAAAGGGAACACTAATCACAATTATGGTGAGAAAGTGGAGGAAATGAGTGAAATTAGTTTTTGCCCTGCCTCAAAAACACTTTGCCTGCCCGCTTGTTTTTTTTAAAAAAATTTTTTGTGGTACTCAAACCAGTCAAGTAATGTTTACTTGGGTTTAAGGTCTAAGTAATGAAGGCATAGCATGCAAATAGTTCAGATTACTAAATAGTTTCAACAAATTATTGGACATTAAGTAAAGTTTACTTAAAAGTCTTAATAAGAACAACTTTTGGATTTTACAGTAGATTTAAAATTATAAGTGTAAAGTTTATTAAAAGATTTAATTAAGTTTCATACATTTAATTTCAACAGCGCTCTAAAACACCATATTTCTTGAAATTTCTAGAATTATTTCAAGAAAAGACAAATCAGATCTGGCAATGGTCTTATGACATTATGCATTATATTAATATATGGATTTTAATAGTTGTCTGGAAAATACATTATGGATGAAAACTGGTCAAAATGTTACACATTCTCCGAGTCCCAAGTGTCAGGATTCAGCACCTAGTTCATTTTTTCTAAGACACACAAAAGAAGATTTTTTTCGTAAACTGTTTGGGTATGTACAATTGTAGTTCGGTTCACTTAGTTCATTTGGTCCAGGTCAGGACTCTGTGCAGGCCAGTCAAGTGCAGCACCACTGCATCCGACGCTTTGCATTGTACTTGGTGATGTAAGGCTTGGATGCAGCTGCTCGGCCATTGAAACCCATTCCATGAAGCTCTCTATGCACCATTCCTGAGCTAATCTGAAGGCCACACGAAGTTTGGAGGTCTGTAGCTATTGACTCTGCAGAAAGTCAGCGACTTCTGCTCACTGTGCGCCACAGCATGCGCTGACCCCGCTCAGTGATTTTAGTTTGCCGACCACTTCATGGCTGAGTTGCTGTTGTTCCCAATTGCTTCCACTTTGTTATAATACCACTAACAGTTGACCGTGGAATGTTTAATAGGAAATTTCATGAATGGACTTATTGCGCAAGTGGCAACCAATCATGGTACCACACTTGAATTCACTTGAGTTCCTGAGAGCGACCCATTCTTTCACATATGTTTGTAGAAGCAGTCTGCATGTCTAGGTGCTTGATTAATACACCTGTGGCCATAGAAGTTATTGGAACACCTGAATTCAATGATTTGGAGGGGGTGTCCCAATGCTTTTGGCAAAACAGTGTATGATGGTATTTTGACCAGCTAAGAACTCTATGCTTATAAAATATGCAGTCAAAACAGCAGGAATCCCTCCATCACACACAAAGATCTGCTGCGAGGAGATGGGGTTCTGATGCCTGTACCGAACTGTGATTGGCAGCATTGTGACTACGAGAAAAACATTTCTAGGGTCACATCTTGTTACATCATGTCCTGTTTTTGGTTTGTTTACATGTCTTTGGTCCGCGTTTATATTTCATTCAAACCGGACCAGAGTTTGTTTGTTAGCAGAGCAAGACCCATCTTTTAAGCGGTATCTGTCTGCTTGTTTGGTTCTCGCCAGGGTTCGGATGGCAGCATTCACACTTATTCAAATGATGCACACTAAACAAAGCAATCGCACCAGTGTTCGTTTTAATTTAACCAAACATGCCAAGTGTGAACACACCATGAACTTCGGTTTCGCTTGAAGTATATTGAGGCTTTTAGTCCATGCTTTCAGAGAGTTTCAAGTGCTAGGGCAAAAAGAAATTAAAATGAATGAAATTAATGTCAAATGAATGAAACCTTTTTTGCCCCAGTTCTCAAGAATCAGCGAAATGCTCGATAATACGGTTATAAATGTGATTTTTTTTTTTTATTTGGGCTGTTTTCTATTAAATCTGACATTTACAGCCTTTAAAGTGGATCCCAGCATAAACTGTTTTGAGCTGCTGAATCTTGAAAGCAACAGTGCGTATCACGTGCAGCTCTCTGCATTTACAGCGGCTGGAGAAGGAGAGCGCAGTGATTTCAAACACT
Organism: Gobio gobio; assembly: GCF_949357685.1. Taxonomy (NCBI): domain Eukaryota; kingdom Metazoa; phylum Chordata; class Actinopteri; order Cypriniformes; family Gobionidae; genus Gobio; species Gobio gobio. The sequence continues at coordinate 16,856,620 of NC_137100.1, read as the reverse complement.
TTGTCACAAACCCACCGGGTAAATTCATATTTCTCACAAAATGCTGGTGTCTGTCATTGCTGTTCGAAGTTTACCTGCCTTACAGCTGTTCATGATACGCAGTAAATGTGTCTGAGAATGTGTCTGTCTGTCAGGAGGTTTGTTTTCTAATTACATGGATTAAAAAAAGTCACATATGTATTGAGAAAATGGTTTATTCTTACAGAATTCACAGCTTTGAGCAGCATTATAGCTGCGGTGATTGTGGGAATAATAATATTTTTACTAGCGGTTCACATCAGCTGTCGGCTTCTGCACAGGTAAAGACACATGCATTTCACTTTCCGAAAGACTGGCAATATATAACCAATAACTAATGTAGTACTCAATGTGCATTTTTACAGAGCCAAGAAACTGATGTGGCCGAGTATACCAAATCCTGAGAATAGCAATGCTGTTCAGAAAATTGAAATTGGCTATGAATTGGTAAGCAAGAGACAATATAATGATGAAACAATACTTTTTGATAAGGATATACAAAATTGTATTCACGTTGTTTCATGGTTTTGAAGAACTTTTATAAAAGAAAAGTTTAATGGTGTAACCATAAAGAAAACAGTAATAACATATTTCCTTTTATACACATTGAATGCATGTGAGTGAACAGATCTAATGATTACTTTCAAGAAAGGTTTTACGATTCCTTTTCAAAAACTCAAAAAAGTAATAGTTTATTATATCATAAAATTAACCTTTTCATAAAATGTGCAAACGGTGCTGTGAAGCAGTTTTGTTAAAATATTTTTCTAAGAAATAATACTTGAGGAAAAATTTCATTCAAGTTTTATGCTCACCAAGGCTGCATTTATTTGGTCAAAAATACAGTAAAACCAGCAATATTTTGAAATATTAAAATAAAATAACAGTTTTCTATTTAATATTTGTATTGTATATTTATGTGATGGCAAAGTTGAATTTTCAGCACCCGTTACTCCAGTCTTCAGTATCACATGATCCTTCAGAAATGATTGAAATACATATTTATTAGGAATCATTTATTTTGTTTTAGCAATGTTGAAAAGATTTGTGATGCTTAATAGTTTTGTGGAACCTGTGAAAGTTTAAAAGAACAGTGTTTATTTGAAATAGGGTTGTTGTTTTTTTTGGTAACAGTGTTAGATTTTACTGTCACTTTTGAACAAATGAATGTATCATTTCAAGTTCAAGTTCCGTTTATTTATATAGCACTTATAAAACAGCCACACAACTGACCAAAGTGCTGTACAATGGATCAGAATAAAGAAAAATATAAGCGATAAACACCGCAAATTTTTTTCTGAATTCATTTCTAAATTTCTGAATAAATGTATCAATTTTGTTTAAAAAAAAAATCTTACTGACCCTAAGACCCTAGCCAGCAGCCATATCACCCTGTATCCAGAGACTGGTTTCCCACTGAAGCTAAGCAGGGCTGAGCCTGGTTAGTACCTGGATGGGAGACCAAATTGGGAAAACTAGGTAGCTGCTGGTAGAGGTGTTAGTGAGGCCAACAGGGGGTGCTCACCCTGTGGTCTGTGTGGGTCCTAACGCCCCAGTATAGTGATGGGGACACTATACTGTAACAAGCACCGTCCTTCGGATGAGACGTTAAACCGAGGTCCTGACTCTCTGTGGTCATTAAAAATCCCAGGATGTCCTTCGATAAATAGTAGGGGTGTAACCCCGGCATCCTGGCCAAAAAAACTGTGCCCATTGGCCCCTGTCCATCATGGCCTCCTAATCATCCCCATATATATATATACGATTGGTATCATCCCTGTCTCCTCTCCACCAATCAGCTGGTGTGTGGTGGGCGTACTGGCGCAATATGGCTGCCGTCGCATCATCCAGGTGGATGCTGCACATTGGTGGTGGTTGAGGAGATTCCCCCTTCTATGTAAAAGCGCTTTGAGTGAGTGCCTAGAAAAGCGCTATATAAATGTAATTAATTATTATTATTATTAAGATTTTCAAAAGTAGTATATGAATTGCATTTTTTAATACATAGATTACCATTAATCATAATGCATTATCATGTTCCTATGTTATTTATATGAAACTGTTACAATGGTACCATGTCTAAAAAGCCATGGACACACCATGGAACTTTTCTGTAAGTTGAGATCTTTTATGACTACTAAAATGTTCTGCAGGGTATCCTGGAGCCAATGAACAGACAGAGGTTAGAGGAGAGTGAAGGATGTGATTCCAGTACAGTGTATGTCGTTGAGCGCAAAAGGGAGGTGACTCCTCTCAGCAGCCCTCACATTTTTAAGGCTGGTGTGAAGTCCACTTTCCTCCTCCTCAGTGAAGATGAGGACAGCCCATTCATCCTGGAGGAGATCACACCCCCAGACACCCCGACTCAAGTCCCCCCCAGAGACTTGCCTATGGACTTCGGTAAGACAGACTCCACTTCGAGCACTTCTGTTGTCAATGACATTACAAACTTAGAAAGCAAAGACTCTGGAGAGACCGTCTCCAACATGACACGATCGGACTTCATCCCAGCATCCCAACCAGCTGTTGTTTTCATGAGTGATTACACCACCATGGAGATTTTCCAGCAGGTCACTATGAGTGGGATTCAGGGTCCATCCATCCAAACAGCGAAAGCAGAATTTGTTCCTGTACATCCAGGGCAGGATTACATTCGGCAGTCCTATTTTGCAAGTAACCGACAGTCTAATAACCCATCAGGGGCATGTAATGGTGCTGAAGTTTTGAGCCCAGAAATCACAGTGCTCTGAAATGCTTTTATCCAGTGATTTACAGAAGTTACAAAGACAATCACTCTGGAGCAACCCGAGGTTAGGAGCCTTGTTTAAGGGCATCAACGTTCATTGTCCTGTTTCCGACTGAGTTTTAGCCATTACTCAACACCTCCCATTAAAGATGGAATAAATCACTTTTTCATGGCAGTGAATTCTGACAAGACTCTTACATCAATGACACAGCCCTATAGCTGTACCTCAAAGGGACGTTCCATCGAAGGCTAGGTTCACACTGTCAGTACAAATCCACTTATTTGTGTATTGGATTGGAGTTTGATCTGGAGTTTGATATGACTGAATCTAGATTACGTAATCAGATTATATTACTTTTTAAAATTCTTATGATACTACAGTTACTTTTTTATTGATTACACGTTTACATATTTACATAATTTATTGATTCTCCCTAAAAATATTTCCTTTCTACAAAATTCCAGTTTTGAGGAATTGAACACAGGCCAGCCACTAGTCAGCTGGCTGTAATTACACACAAAATTGAGAGGTCTCACAGCATAAACAAATAAAATATTTGATCATTTTTAGTAAGTGTTTTATTTTGATTGGATTTTAAAATGATTTATTTTAATTTAAAAAATATTAAATTTAATTAGCTTTTTTTTATGATTATTTTTTTAATCAGCTTACAAACCCCCTGCAGTTCCTCACACACCCCAGTTTGGAAAACCCTGATATTTAATACTTTTCACATTGTTGATAAAGAATGGAATACATGTTCTTTCTCTTTGTATTTTTATAATTATATGGAACAAGATTATCCTATTCAAATCAATGTGATAAACGTGTTAGGTAAAAAAAATCTAAAAGTAATCAGATGATATTACCTAAAATGTGACCCTGGACCACAAAACAGTCATAAGGGTTTTTTATTTTATTTTTTTATTGAGATTTATACATCATATAAAGTTGAATAAATATGCTTTCCATTGATGTATGGTTTGTTAGGATAGGACAATATTTGGAAAATCTGGAATCTGTGGGTGCAAAAAAAAAAATATTGAGAAAATCGCTAATATTTAAAGGCTTAGTTCACCCCAAAATTAAAATGTTGCAATTTATTACTCACTCTCATGCCGTTCCACACCTGTAAGACCTTCGGAACACAAGTTAAGATATTTTTGTTGAAATCCGATGGCTCAGTGAGGCCTGCATAGCCAGCAATGACATTTCCTTTCTCAAGATCCATTAATGTACTAAAAACATATTTAAATCAGTTCATGTGAGTAGAGTGGTTCAATATTAAAGCGACAAAAATATTTTTGGTGCGCCAAACAATTGTGAGTTAAAAAGTCGCAATTACCTTAAAATAGAACAAACTACAGAACCTCTGTTATTTTCATTTATTTCAATCATTTGATATTTCTGTTACATTTTAAAACTTTAATCTCAATATAATTTATGCAATTATAATAAACTGTGTAAATCCATAAATAAAATCCATCTTTTCCAGTCAGTCTCAATAAAATAAATTTTTGTATTATACTTAATGCAGCTCAGACGTCTGAGCTGCATTAAGTATAATCCAAAGATGGATTTTATTAAGACTGACTTCACTTTATTGGTAACAATAGCCATACAGTGTCATTGTATTATGATTGAATTTATTGATTAAATTTAAGACGGGCATAAGAGGACACATATCAATTCAAGTCAAGTCACTTTCATTTATATAATGTTTTCAAAGCAGTTTTACAGTGATAATAGGAAATTAACGTGAGAGAGATTGTTTTGGCTGTACATCACCTCTAGAAAAAAGTTATTGTCCAGCTAAAGTAAGTTTAAATCATTAGTTACACAACACTATTTTGGATCCGGGCCATATCCAGATCAGATGGTGGACCTGGAATGTGTAAAAATAGATGCATTTTTAGTCTAGATTTGAAATGACAAGAGTGTCTGTTCCCCGAACAATACTAGGAAGTGTACTGTTTCAGAGTTTAGATGCTAAATATAAAAAGGATCAACCGCCTGCAGATATGACTATACATTTAAAAATACTGTTCTCTGGATCTATTGCTCAATGTTATTTCAGGGTCTTGATCTTCTCTCACCTGAGAGTGCACATCCTGCATTTTATTGTATTATAATGACTATTTAATATTACTGCTAAAATCTGACTAGGCTAGGCATTAAAGCATATAGGCATATTAATTGTTCTAGGAACATCAAAACATATTCAAATCTTTGTGTACATTAAACACACTACTAAAACGGCGTTTTACCATCTCAAGAACATCTCTAGACTCCGACCATGCCTCTCCGACTCTGTAGCTGAGACCCTTATCCACTCCTTCATCACCTCCAGACTTGATTACTGTAATGGTATCCTGTTTGGTCTGCCCAGCAAAGCTACTGACAGACTCCAGTATGTACAGAACTCTGCGGCTAGGATGCTAACCTACACAAAACTCCGTTCTCACATTAGTCCAATCCTAAAGAAGCTTCATTGGCTGCCAGTTAAATCACGGATCAAATATAAATTCCTACTACTGACGTACAAATCTCTACATGGACTTGCACCTCAGTATCTGACGGATCTACTCCATCCGTACTGTCAAGCTCGGTCCCTGCGGTCCTCAGACAAGGACCTGCTCACTGTCCCTAAGTCCAGGCTACGGATATTTGGCGATAGAGCTTTCTGTGTGGGTGCACCATCACTCTGGAACAAGCTTCCTCATGCCATCCGCTCTTTAGCAACCTTTAAAAACCAGCTTAAAACACACCTCTTCACTGAGGCCTATGGGCCATAGATGCTCTGGTTTCTCTCCTTCTTATCCTTACTCCCCCCCCCCCCCTCCTTGTCCATCCCTTCCCTTGCTATTTGTTAAGCGTCCTTGGGTCTTGTGAAAGGCGCTATATAAATTAAAGTTATTATTATTATTATTATTATTTTGTGCTAGTCCATAATAATGTTCGACTTGAGGTCATTTGTAGCGTAGTTAGGGCCCAAACATAAACTCAAGCCCAAAGGTCCCCAGGCCCCTAAGTCTGTCTGAAATCAGTTTTGCGTATACCTTCGTGCGCAAACGCTGCCTGCAATGTCATTGCCTGATAAGTTTTCAGACGCAGCCAACGTGTAGCCGCAGTGCTAAATTACTACGTCTTATGAAGCAGCAGCAGAAATGTAGTGGCTTCATTTCCTGCTGCCGTCTCCGTCAGTTTAAAAATTCAGAGAGGTGTACACCACGCTGACTAGCAGTAGTCTATATATTATATTTTCCAACTCAACGTGCACCTCACAGCAACACAACCCTGTTTCGGCAACGACTTGTAGCATGTTTTCTGACATATTTAGGTTTTACGTGGCGTGAGAAAGTGACATAAGCAGAAAAGCTATACGGAAACCATACAGAGCAAATGAATGGGGCCTGAAAGTGTGAAACTTCAAAAATAGCAAAACGCACCATAAAACCAGTTCATATTGCAGTAGCTACATGTGCATTATATTTTAAGTGTTCTGAAGCTATATGATTGCTTTTTTTTAAGAAACAGTTAATAAAAAATAAACTTTCCCTCCACAATACCTCTCAAATCCTGTGTTTGTAGATGCGTTATTCAAACATTGGACCTTGTTTTAAACACCAGCGATGTGTATTTTCAGCGATTAAAGTTGCAATGTAAAGGAAGCGGCAATAGTTCTACACTATTTTTTTTCTTCAAAATTACAAAAAAAAAAGGTTCATAGTCTTACCTTAAGGCACGTATTTTTTACTCTTAGGTACTAATATGCACCTTTTAGAAGTAAAAAAGGTACAAATATGTCATTTTAAGGGTACTGCCCCAGTGACAAGCTGTTGCACCCCTGAAGGTACAATTTTGACACCCTTTTTCTCTGTGTACTGTATTGTGACGCATCATAGTGTAGCTATACAGTATAGATTGTATTTCCATTTCATGCCAACGTTTAGTCTGTTTCTCACACAAAACTATTACAAGACTTGCAATTTAGCATACAAGTCATTTGGACCACTTTAATGCCACCTTTTAGTGCGTAAAAACCTGTTCTCATTTACTTTCACTGTATAATAAACATATTTTTACAATTTATAATTTTTTTTAGCATTCAAGTTTTTCATGTTTTACATACTTACAACTAGGAATCTGGCATGTCACAGGAGTTTTACATGCGCAAGAACCACTCGCATGGTCTTCACACAATGTAAAGAGTTGCACATTTAGAAAAACATACTTCAGTAATATAGATAAATTGAAGTATACCCTCTTTAATGTCAATGTTATGTTAGGGAAAATCTTTTATACATGTATCTCTAAACACAGAAACACACCGCTCACAAATCAATCAATTGAAAAGTCACTTTGTTCTTATTCATATTAGTTCTGCTGCTAACAAGTACTGTATATAATTCTATATACCCACTTACAAAATTAGACTTAACAAAAAGACTTAATATAAAAAATAAATAATATTCAGAAGCTTTAAATTGTAGTTAATGAGACAGCAGTCCCTGCTAATAATTTTACTGTGCTCATCAATAGGTAAAGGCTTCTTAGAAAACCTATTAAAACATCTGAATATGCCACACAACAATACTTGTATGAAGAGATTTCTCAAGGTCTCTGTATACACTGGTTCAAACAAAATACTGTTAAAAATAAAGATAAAACTATGCATTTTACATGAGCTTTGCTAGATAAATAACCCCTTTTGACTTGATTTACTCAAGTTGTTAAATATTCTGTTGCCACAGTCTCTGTCTAGGCACTTTCAACATGCACTGTGCTTCTACACAGTTCACTGGAGTGTTATTCTACACATGTAATAATTGCATGTTTGTGTTTTTTACTTTAGTAAATAGAAATGATAGGAAAGACCAGGTAGAGAGGGTGAATCTTCAGGTACCACAAAATCAACTTCTGACATTATTTTCATGACAATTAATCAACCAACCCCCTTTCTATATCCTGTGATACTTTTTTCAGCTTTCATTGATGAATAAAAAGAACAGCATTTATTCAAAATAGAGATATTTTCTAAGAAGATGAATCTTTACCATCACTTTTTATGAATTTAACACATGAATAAAAGTATTTCTTCTATTGACTTCTACTTTATATTGGAACAACAGATTTCTATTTTAAATAAATGCTGTTTTTTTTTTTACTTTTTCTTTCTTTTTTATAATTTATTAATAAATCAGCATATTAGAATGATTTCTGAAGGGTCATGTGACAGAAGATTGGCGTAATGGCTGATGAAAATTCAGCTTTGAAAATAAAAAAATTTAATTATATTTTAAAGTGTATTAAAATAGAAAACCATTATTTTAAATTGTAATAATATTTCACAATTTTTCTGTATTTTTGATCAAATAGATGCAGGCTTGATGAGCATAACATTAAAAATAGTGATGTTTCCAAACTTTTGACCGGTACTATATACAACTATATTATAAATATATGTTTTTTTAATTAAACAAAAATTTGTTTTTACATTATAGCAATGAATTAGAATTGTGGGGAATTTGGGCTTAAATGTCATGAAAATAATCACAAGTAAACATCCTAAAAATAGGCTTCATTGTCTTTATGCAAAATACATTATTTAGATTTTGAGGTAAAACATGACTTTTTTGAGATGCACACTAATAATAATGGCTTTGTTTTAGTAAGATGGATCAAAAATAAGCATAAAATTATATCTTTCCACAAGAGTGTAAACACAAAGAGACATGCAAAAGAAAACAAATGCAAAACGGATTAAAAAAGTGACCTGAATACAAGCACCTCCGTTCTATACCGCATCTTTCCGCAAAGTCTAGATCTATCCAAAACTTTACATTTTCATCCATATGAATATCATATGACAGGTAGCATATTCACAGCAGTAGAAAATGTTTTCAAAAGCCTACAATCACACAGCAATGGACACAAGAGAAAGCACTTTAAAAAGCGAGACCGTTGTTACAGTATGATACACGATGCTGTGCTCTCCAGACACATCATCACTGTACTTGGCATTATGGGTACATGTGGATCACTCAGCTGCAGAGAGATCATCCTCCTCAGCGTAAGTGCTCATGTAGCTGCCGTTGAGATGAGCTTGAGGAGATCTGTCGTCACTACCCAAAGAGCCCGACCCATCCACGTCACTGTCATACTCCTGGTCCACCTGCTCGTAGCTCCTTTCCATCTGCAAAATCAAACCATGACTCAGAAAAGAGCAAACAACACTTTCCATTCAGTAAATCTGACTGAAACCAGAAAGTCTCCTCAAAAGGCATCTGTAATAATCGCGTTGCACATTATAACCAATCACACGCTCTTACTCACTGAAATCTGCACTCTCATCATAAACAACAAAGCAGAGATGTACGTGCGATTTACGTAGGAGATTCATTCGTCATAAAGTGTTTGAGTGATTTTGTTCTATTTCAGCAGCGAAAATAGTTTCAAACAAAGATCACAGCAGAACCATAGCGCATCTGATGTGACTGGCATAAAGTTGGCTTGACGGTGAATTTAGGGACCGTCTTTATAGTTACATACGACATTGGTATACACGTTTCTACACGTTGACTTACTGTCATAAAACCAACTGTAAAGTGTTCATCTAGGTGTCAGGTATGAGGCACACCTTGATATTTAATAAAATACATATACATATTCTCATTTGAGTTGTTATTTTATTTCACTAGGCTACTGTATGGGCTCATACACACAAAATATGCTAGATTTAAGTATGTCATAGCTGATAGAACACATGAGAATATTGCTTGAAAATAAATTATATTTACACCAAAAACTCTTATTTTTTTCAGAAAAGCCATTTTGTGGGACTTTAGCTTATTCAACGTATCCCCCAGAGTTAAGCCCGGGGTATACTTCACTTTCCGCGCCCGGACGCATCACACGCGCAGCCCTGTCCGCGCGTCTTTCAAAGATGCGCGCGGATGATCGCGTTAAGCCTTGTTTATACTCGACGCGTCCGCAAGAGTGCGAGGGTGCTCGCGGCAAAAATGAGGTGTTTGGTTCCTTAACACCAAACTCACTCATCCATGTCTTTATGGACCTTGCTTTGTGCACTGGTGCGCAGTCATGTTGGAACAGAAAGGGGCCATCCCCAAACTGTTCCCACAAAGTTGGGAGCATGAAATTGTCCAAAATGTCTTGGTATGCTGAAGCATCAAGAGTTCCTTTCACTGGATTTAAGCGGCCAAGCCCAACCCCTGAAAAACAACCCCACACCACAATCCCCCCTCCATCAAACTTTACACTTGGCACAATGCAGTCAGGCAAGTACCGTTCTCCTGGCAACCGCCAAAACCAGACTCGTTCATCGGATTGCCAGACAGAGAAGCATGATTCACGGCACGCTTTACACCACTGCATCCAACGCTTTTGAAGACTAAAAATTTTAGTTTATTGTGTTGTGTTAGGTTTTCCTGTATTATTATTTTTTATTAATATTCATAATCATTTATCTGTACATGTGTGCTGAGATGTGTATGTCGACTGTAGTACAGTAAGTCTATCCTATATAAGAAAAGGAATGTTTTCCACTGCATATATATCAAGGATGTCAGATTTCAGATAGGTTCTTCCTTAGAGGTATATAATGTCCAGTTTTAGTGTACTGCCAGAGAAGATAGCAGAAGACAGCAGCATAGGAAGACAGAGGGAGAGGGAGAGGAAGGATGGAGCAAGGGAGAGGGTAGAGGAACCGAGGAATGGAGAAACACATACAACTGGCGTGAGACTATAACTTTTCAATGTCTCTACTATGTCTGACATATAAAAATAATAAACGAGATCTCTTGGCACAATAACTGGTGTCTGGTCCCGTGATTCAACCATAACGGGGACAAAGCTTAATTTTTAAGTCTACACTTTGCATTGCACTTGGTGATGTAAGGCTTGGATGCAGCTGCTCAGCCATAGAAACCCATTCCATGAAGCTCTCTATGCACTGTTCTTGAGCTAATCTGAAGGCCACACAAAGTTTGGAGGTCAGTAGCTATTGACTCTGCAGAAAGTTGGCGACTTCTGTGCACTGTGTGCCTCAGCATGCACTAACCCCGTTCTGTGATTTTACGTGGCCTACCACTTCGTGGCTGAGTTGATGTTGTTCCCAAATGCTTCCACTTTGTTATAATACCACTAATAGTTGACCGTGGAACATTCAGTAGTGAGGAAATTCACTGAGCTCCTGAGAGCAAACCATTTTTTCACAAATGTTTGTAGAAGCAGTCTGCATGCCTAGGTGCTTGATTTTATACACCTATGGCCATGGAAGTGATTGGAACACCTGGAATACTTTTGGCAATATAGTGTATATTAGAATAAAACAGTTATTTTAAATTTTGATAATATTTCACAATATGACAGTTTTTACCGTATTTTCTGTCTTTTTTAAATTAACTATTAGCCAACACATATTTATTAAAATCACAATGCATATAAATCAATGCATCCAGAAATTATTACCCCCTAGGTATTACAAAAATATTTTTTGATGAAAAATAATTATTTTTGTTCTGCAATTGATGCATTGAATCTTTGTCAGACTGATTCTTTGATGTATTAATGAATCATTTCAGAAGTGTTTTCATCAGATGGCAAAAATAGAAATCATGTAAGAACGGTTCACACTTCAAAAATATGTCCCATTTAGAGGAAACAAAAGCTTTACGGTAAAAACAGTCATATTGATTGTTATCAGAGGCAGACAGGCGTGAAAAAGTGTTTAAAAGTCAATCTTTGAAAGGATCAGCTGTGATCCTCTGTTTCTTATCTATGAAAACTAGAGCAGCACACTGTGATACAGCTGAGCTACATGTTGTGCAAATTATTTAATCTGAACGTGCACAGTGAGCTCTTTGAGGTGTGTGGGGAGCAAGGAGTCCTGCATTATGAGCATTAGAATTTTCAAACATTACTAATGTGATTGCAAAAGCATCAACGCAAACTGGGTATTGATCCAGTGAGTTGAATCCAGAAGAAATTGACAGTGGTGTAAAGAATACACATTTGACATTAGCTATTCTCCCACGACCAAACCCACAACTATTTGATTACCACCACACTGTTTAACCGTTAGTTCATCAGCCTCCAGATATTAGTTGCATCTGTTAATGATGCAGTTTCACAACATGAATAAAGTGACTGTACTTCCATGGTGCTATAACAATACAAGTCACAAAGATTTTCTAGGAACAGCTCTGTAAAATGTGTTGGTGTTAATTTAACGTTAGTATTAAGGGCTTTAAGCTCTGCAACAATCAACAAATAAAAATGTACTCTGCTCGTGCTACATAAATGAAGGTCAATGAGCTACGTGTTTAAAATAAAAATCAGACATACCAGTGAGGGTTTAGGTTTATGGTCAGAATCCCTGCTTTTCCTCCAGGACGTTGAGCTCTCCATCCTTTCCCTGCTACTGTCCCTTCCTTTATCTCTCTTTTTATCTTTCTTGCCTCTGAAAATGGACAGGAGAAATTAAGATTTTAATAATAAACATGATAAAACAATAGTGTCAGACCCAAATTGTCACACGCAGTAAACCTTTTTGATGGTGATGGTGACCTGGCTCTCCGCTTTGGTGACCTGGATCGAGATCTACTTCTTTTCTTATGTCCTCTGTAAGATAAAGAAGGAATTGGCAATATCGTTAAAAACTTGGTCTTGTTTTCCAGTAACAATATCTAAACATCTTTCCTAAAAAATTTATACATTGATACAAAATTGTATTAAAGTTGTGTTAAAAGCAGACCGGACCGAGCACCAAAACTTGTAGCCAATTAGCAGTAAGGGGCATATACACTCATTAGGAGGGAGGTGCCTGTGTTGTATTATGTATCATAGCAACCAAACCATTCAGCCGCTGAACCATAAGGGCCGCTTTGAAGAAGCTCAAATATAAGACAGCTCTATATTGTATACCATTTTTGGTCACTATATAATTGAATGAAGAGGGTTTTTTTCTTTTTAAAATCTGAAAAATTTGAGAATGAGCAGGTGCTTTTTTTTTACTGTTGCTGTAAATCAAGTCTCGATTTTTGGTCGCATATGCTCCCGAAATTGAATCTGTGCGACCTCAAAATATATTTGGGAGCATTTGTGCGAGTGCAACGGATTGTTGAGGTGCGACCTGTTTTCATTTCTCTACAAAACGTTCGATATCACAAACCAATTAAACTTCATGTTTACGTTCTTAACTTTAAAGCAGATTTTAGGTTGGTTAATATCAGCCATCAATCATCAAATTTTTTCGTAAGTTGAATAGGGAAGGCGGTCTGGCGGAAGCTAGATATTTTACCTTATAAAGTTTAAAATATGGATATTTCTCTTACACAAACCCATCGATTCACTTCAGAAGGTCTTTATTAACCATCCGGAGCCGTGTGGATGGATGCACTTTTTGGGCTTCAAATTTTGGGCTGCCATTCATTAAAAAGCTGGGAAGAGCCAGGACATTGTTTTATATAACTCTGATTGTATCCGTCTGAAAGAAGAACGTCATATACACCTAGGATGGCTTGAGGGTGAGTGAATCATGGGCTAATTTTAATTTTTGGGTGAACCATCCCTTTAATAACCTGAACACAGGATTTACTCTTTTCCAACTGAAATTATCAATTATCATTATTTCCGTCCCTGCAACTTCCAGAACACACACAAGACATTAAATACATTCAGCCCAAGCAAAGTCTGGATATGGGCTTTATTAGTTTGTCATATACTAGTGATGGACCGATCATGATTTTACATGGCCGATTCCGATACCGTTTTTTTTTTTTCAAGATAACTGGCCGATTCCGATTTCCGATTTTTTTACTACCTTTTTTTACACAATAAAAGAATGAAAGCATACATGAACAAAATGTTTATTTGGTATTTAACAGTCTAAATTGGCTTTTGGCTAATGAAAACAAGTCCGCAATCTGAAATTAACGGGAAATTGAATTGGAAATGAAAAGGCTGAAAGGTGAAATTAAAGGCAACAACTGCATATTCTGCAATCCAAACAAAGATGTTACTTAAATCAGCATTTGTTTTTAAATTCAGTGTAAAAAAAAAAAATTCTTTACCAGTGAAATTAAATAAAACCAAAGTATATAATTGTTCCAAAATGTTTAGTGCAATGAAAAAAACTCAGATGCTACAGCAGGTGCTTTTTAAATCAAATTAAGTCAATGTAATTTTAAGGTAAAATAAAAATGATCATCCTATAGAACTGATAGTATTTCATTTCAAAAGTGCATGCATGTTCTTCTTTAGGCTACAAAAATAAGTATTTCGGCTTTGTCACAAGTTATTTTCGTTCTCATCTGATCCAACACGTGAGAAGCTGAGCTGAACAAACGCTCACTATCTACGCTTGTGCAGGGCGCGGAGCGGTAAGCTCGCACAACTTCAGCTCGCGCAGGAAAGCGGCTCTTCATTCCCTTCAGGGTATCTCATCTCTTCCCTCAGTTCTCCAGTTTCCGTTTGTAACACACAAGTGACATGTTCCCGAATGATTGCAATATAGGCGTATGTGTACGCGGGTGCACTTCCGGAAAAATACAAAGAAAATCGGCCGGTTCCGATTTTTGGCCGGTTAACCGGTGCATCCCTATCATAAACGCCTACATACAGCACTTCACAGCTGTTACATATCACATACCCAGCACCTGATTCGTCCTGCTTCACTAAAACGGTCCCACACTATACCTTTCTTTCTTTCCTTTTGTTTTTTTGAATTTCCTCTTGGATCTGTTTTGCCTCTATTGCTGCACAAACAAGTGAACCCCCGCAACTGCATAGTTTAATGAGTCTGCAAATTAGTGCCTGACAAAAAAAACTTTAATATTTCCAACATAATGTTGGAAAACACTTTTATCAATATAATTTCCGTTTACGATTGAGTATATTTTTAAGTTATTAAGCAAGATCTCATGTAGGTCTTTTCCTTTGTGTTTTATATAATGACCACTAGGAGGGGCTCATGTTTTCCTTGATTGTTTGTCCCTGAAGAGTTATATGTTGTCGTTGAAACTGAAAGAAAAAATAAAAGTTTTACTGTGAAATCCGTGACCCACCCATTGTAGTTGTGGTGCTCCTACATTTTTGCTGGTGCTCATATGGTGTTTGAAGTTAGGAGCACCAATGCTACCAAATAAAAAAAATGTTAATTTCGAGCCCTATAAATAAAAAATTTTCTCATAGCAGATTTATTGCAGGTTTAACAAAGACACATTTTCTTCTGACCTGCTTGTACTGGGGGAACGTCTGGAACCAACGTAGCCTTTGGAAAGCATCCTTCCTTTTTTGTCCCGCGGCCTCTTTTCATCCCATTCATCGCCCTTCCTAACTTTACAGTCCTTGTCCTTCCTTCGGTCCCTGTGTTTAGGAGACAACATTAGTTTGAAATGTTCTTTTTTTTTTAGGACAACATCAAATCTGAGATAAAGTGGCCAGTGTGGTGGTGCAGGTTAACCTGGAATGAGATCGACTTCGGCTGTGTTTCCTTTCTCTGGAACGTGAGCGCCTCTTATGGGACCCACGTGAGGCGTTCACCCTCTGCCGTGATCTCTGGGATGGGCGTCCCCTTTAAACACCATTGATCAAATAAGTTATTTTCCCATTGTTACAGCAATACATAATGCAGGGTATCTGCAGTTTTTAAAATCAAATATAAGGCATCAAGGCCTTTTTAAAAGCAGAATAAATACAATTAATACCATATGTCCATACAGAACAAAGCCATACGATCTCAAAGTAAATCATGCATCTCAGATTATTTCACTTAAATCAACATGCTGGGTATCTTATTCAATGAACACTTAATATTGCTTATATCAGCAAAACAGGGTAACTGCAATATTAAAATACTCAAGACAAGTTTGATTCAATTTATACATATTGAAATTGGTACCATTAAATCAGTACATCAAGAGATTGATATTAGATTATTTTCTGATATGATAACAATGTGTAAAGAAAGACAACAAACAGATTATTGTGCTGAAAGAGGTACAATCTACACTGCAAGTCTTAAAGGGATAGTTCATCCAAAAATGAAAATTCATTATTCATTATTTACTCACTATGATGTTGTTCCAAACCCGCAAGACTTTCTTTTATCTTCAGAACACAAATGAAGATCTTTTTAAATGAAATCTGAGCACTTCCTATCCCTACGCAAGTAAAAAGCGGTTCAGTCAATTTATTTTAAGAGACACGATTGCTTTATATGATGAACAGATTGAATTTAGGGTTTTATTCACATATAAATATTAATCAACTCGCACATCAGGTGTGGTAACTGGAAGGCCAAGCATGTTTGCTTGACGTGCGAGAACCAAAGAGGTTCATTCTCATGTGTTACGCAGCAAGGTTATTATAGTTTTGCGTTTTTAAATCAGTTTTTATTTTAATATCGTTTTCAATTTTGCTATAAATTTCAGTTTAGTTTTAGATTGTTTCATAATTTTTTTTGCTAGTTTTAGTTTAGTTTTTATTTTGAGAACACATTTCTATTTAGTTTTTATATATTTCGTTTCAGTTTAGTTTTAGTAATTATAGTTTAGCACAGTTACCAGAACGAAGACCAAAGGAAGATTTTTCATTTAATCACAGATTAGAGTTAACTCTTGTGCAGATATCTTAATACAAGTCAAAATTATGAAAATACCAGAAAAACTCATTCATATTAAAGATGAAATCTTGTTAAACAGGCCTATTTTTTGTTTTGTTTTTTTAGCAGTACAATGGTGGCTGGCAGTGTGACCACTATAGAAAATAGAGCTAAAGTCATCTGACTACAGCCAACACAACCTGCTGTGAAGTATAGCCTATATGCAGTGTATCCATGTAGAGACATTTCCAACAACGTAGGGGATACCAGGACATAGGTATCCAGTAAAAATACAGTAGCCTAGTAGTAGGCTACTTGCTACTAGTAACATTAGTTCCACCCGCATCTCTCGTCGCGCATGAAACGTCCTTCTAAAAGCAGTGCACTCAAGTTAAAAGTGGTTCAACTTGCGTATCATTATGTTATTTTCCATTTCATTGCCACAAGCGCATTCTTTGTAAACAGCCGCTTAGGAATAGCGTTGTGTTCTGCATTTCGGTTCTTCATGGAGTGCTTCAGGTGACAGCGGTTAATCGCCTCAGCTAACTTCACGTGCATGAAGCGCCATATACAGATATTTCCCTAAACGGCCACAGGTCAGATTTTCCGCCACAATAAAGAGCTTATTCATTACGAAAAACGAATATTTATTTTTGCTAGGGGTGTAACGATTCATCTACTACATCGATGTATCTATTTATTTTCTTATGATCTAACTACATTGATCTGTGCTCGGCAAGTTGGCCTTCCGGACGACATATATCGATCTAACATCGTTTTAAAAGGTAATCAATCGACTGTATCGATCATAGAAAATAACGCATTGGATTTAAGCACGTCAGACTTTATATGGATGTTTTTTCTTAGCACTTTTAATGATAAAGGCGTTAAACGTTACTCGATTCAGTCTGCCTATCTGTGACATCATCGCAACGCACCAGCAGCAGCGCTCATTGAAATGAATGGGATTGTGTCGCGTGTCGCTGGCGGTGTGAACGGGGCTTGAGAAAACAAAACATAGCATGGCGCATGGCAGAGGAGAAGCCAACGAGCGAGAAATTATCAAGCCACCAAGAGAAAGAGCTACCTGTACTTTCAACCCTTGCTTGTTACCTGTGCATAGTGCATTCCTGACACCAGTGTGCCAGCAGAGCGAGTTTTTAGTACTGCTGGCGACATAGTGAACGCACAGAGAAGTGTTCTGCGGTCAGATCATGTTGATATTGTTGAAGAAGAAATCTGTAGAGTCATTGAAGAGTAGTTGGTACATTTTATCTTTTGTTAAATATTGTTTGTTTATTAAACTGAGAGTAGTAGCAGGTTCAGCCAGTTTATTCAACCTGAAGAAATGTTGGTTGCACTTTATTTTTGATATTAATATTGTATTTGTATTATTTTAATGTTGAAAAACAACAGCAAAAGTAGAAGGTAAACCTACTATTAATTAAATCTGAAGAGAAGTTAGTTGCACTTTATTTTTGATATTAATATTGTATTTGTATTATTTTAATGTTGAAAAACAACAGCAAAAGTAGCAGGTAAATCTACTATTAATTAAACCTGAAGAGAAGTTAGTTGCACTTTATTTTTGATATTAATATTGTAATATTTTTACGTTGGAAAACAAAAGCAGAAGTAGCAGGTTAACCTACTGTTGAAATGTTGGTTGCACTTACTGTGCTTTTATTGAAAATGTATTGAATATTGAAAATGAGAGCACAAAAGGTTAACTTCCTGTTAATTCAACCTAAACTGTTGGTTGCACTTTATTCAAATAAAATTTGAATGCATTTGCCATTAATTGTTGTTTACTTGTTTGTTTATATCCATAATTAATTGATATACCGGATTCCCTTACAAGAAACAACAGGAATCTAGGAAACTTCACCTGCACTGACCAGTATCCAGATATTTATTTCAGTCACACAATTTTTGGCTAAAAAGTTACTGAATCGATTTCAAGTCACTGAATCGTTTCGGATCGTATCGTTCTAAATGAACCAATATCGTCCTTGAATCGTATCGACAACCTCAAATCGTGATATGAATCGTATCGTTGTTAAAACGAATCGTTACACCCCTAATTTTTGCTAATTATTATTTTATTTCAGTTCGTTTTTCAGTAACTGTTGTTAGTTTCGTTTAGCTTTAGTTTTTCATCTATTATGATTTTTAAATTTTATTTCAGTTTACGAAAATTATTTTTGACCAATAGTTTTAGTCTTAGTTTCAGTTTTCGTTTACGAAAATAACCTTGTTACGCAGCACGTTTGAGCTTCCACAATAACCAATGAGGTTCATTATTGTGTTATGCAGCACATTTGAGCTTCTGCAAGAACCAATGGGGTTCATTCTCGTGTGTTACGCAGCACATTTGAGCTTCCACAAGAACCAATTAGGATCATTATGGTTTAACGCAGCATAGAGACAGAGCATATTTAGGCCACGCCCACACCGGGGGGGAAAACAATCCAACGCTCTCCATTGACTTTGCATTGCGGGAGGCTGCCTCATTGTCATTTCGGACTTATAACAAAAAGCTGAACAATGTCTAAAAGCTGATATGTGACAATGTGTACGGCAAACAAGCTAAAAAACACAGAAATACGTTTTTATAAGCTGTCGACCCAAAAAAAAACGAGCGTTTAAGAAGATAAAAGTGGATTCAGGCAATACGAAGTGAAGCTTCAGCAGGAAGAATGGGTCAATTTTGGGATCCTGACACTCTGTATGCCTCACTATGTCTATGTGTGCAGTAAACATTTTGTCACTGTTAAGTCAAATATCCAAATGTCCGTTTTATATATTATATTTACTGTCGCTGATCACGTTCCCCTGTAGTCGCCGTAGTTCTCAGTGTAATATGACCCGTTGCGCTCTGTCTCAATGGCCCGATTCCACTTTTTTGTCCTTAAACGCTCGTTTTTTGGGTTAACAGCTTATAAAAACGTCTGGGTTTTTGCTTCTGGGTTTTGTTTAGCTTGTTTGCTGTACACTTTGTCACATATCAGCTTTTATACATTGTTCAGTTTTTTGTTATAAGTCCGAAATGACAAGAAGGCGGCCTCCCGCAATGCAAAGTCAATGGAGAGCGTTGGATTGTTTTCCCCCCCGGTGGGCGTGGCCTTCAGATTATGACGCGTGTCGCTCTGTCTCTATGTTTGAGCTTCCACAATAACCAATGAGGGTTGTTGCTTAGCAACCCATCTTGTAGCTTAGCAGCGCTTTAATGAGATAACAAGGTAAGTAATATGTTTAAGGATGTGTGTAACCTACCTGTGCCTCGACCTGGATCGCTTTTTTCGTGAGTGTGACGGGGAGCGAGAGCGAGTTCTTGACCTTCTGGAATGTCTGGATCTACTGGAAGAGCGATTTGTATTGTCTGGAAGAAACATTCAAAACTCTCATCAATTAAAAAGAAAAACATTTTGAGAAAGTATTACTGTGTGTGCGTGTGTCTATGTTTGAGAGGGCAGACCTGGCTCAATGGCAGCAGCAATGGTTGACTGAGCCTCTCGGACTTTCTTCATGACGTCCTCCAGCTCTTTGGCTGCAGCTTGTGGCGTGAGCTCTGGAGGCTTCACTATGGCATTATTGGAGTGGTTAATTCTGAAAAAGATGACATTATGTTGATTAATTACTATTTAAATGCATATCACTGAATGCTAGCACATGTGTGAAATAGGATGCACTGAAAGTAGTTGTCTTTGTGAGAACACTCACTTGAGCGGCCTATCGCCAAACATGACTCCATTAAATGTAAGTGCTCGTGTCACTGAATCCTGATCAGAAAACTCCACAAAAGCAAAACGTGTAGGTTGTGTTTCATCTCCTGCCATTCTAACAAACTTCACATCTCCCACCTGCTTGAAGAACTCGAGGAGCTGCTCTGCTGTGGTGCTCTACAGGAGAAGGACAAAACAAGTACAACATGTGCTTGAAAGACAAAAGAGAATCTTGCGTTAGTTTCGATATCCAGTTTAATTACATCAAGTTCACTGCATATAAGTAAATATAAGTACAAATATAAGTAAATATTCAAAAACTGGAAATAAAGAGCTTAACGAGAATTTCATAGTGCGAATAAAGTGTAGAACGGGTAGTTCAAATTGAAATTGAATGTAGTTTTCTCGCGTTGATCGGAATGGCTGGCACACCATTTTGATGCGTGCAGCTCATATTGTTACCATGTAATCACGGCTCCTTTCCTGGACCTTGAAACACACTTTTACTGATCAGCAGGTTGAATATGATTAGGGTTAGGGGTGGGCATTAGGGATAGAAACAAATAAGGAACCAATAAGGCAACATCCTTTATAAAATTTGATTTAGTCAACACCGGATGCGGTGCGACACGAACCCCCGACAGATGTAAACTAATGTCCTATTCTATTTCTGACGTATTTCAAGAACTTTTGCCATTTCTGACACAGGGAACAAATGGACATGCAACAATTGCTTTGTCGCATCCAGTGTAGACAGCCTCTAGCTGTTGTGGCGTAGACATGATGCAAGTATAAATAGCATCTAAAACTATTTACACTTAGTTTTTTGCTACTTGCACTTCGGGTAAAGAACTATTTGCCTCTGCCATAAATTCTAATTCATTATCACATACCTGTGAATTCAAATTGCCGACATACACCGTCCTCCTGATCTCGTCAATTTTAGAGGGATCAACATTACCCATGAGCGGAGGTTGCGAAGCGATTGCACTCAGAGCCGCCACAGACGTGTCCAAACTAGACTTCAGGACTCCCAGATTAGCTAAAGGAAGACCTCGCTGCCCCCAAATACGACACACATTAGTGTCTTGACAATTGACAATTTAGAATTAAAAATAGTACATCTGTGGCATGCAGTTGATGAGCAAGTAGGTGAGCAAAGGCCGGAATACACTACACGATTTTTTTTTTATCTGAGCGGATTTCAAAACACTAGGCATCATACAATTGTCGACTTTGTAAATGGTTATAGAGAAAAACTGGGCTTCATACACTAAACGACTTTACAAAAACAGAAACGCACCTCATTGTTAGGAGACGCATGACAAATTAAAACTATATTTTCTAAAATCAGCTCAATATATATATATATATATATATATATATATATATATATATATATATATATATATATAAAAAAGTCAAATCTGTCAACTCTGACTGGCCAAAATATGCAGATTGCTATGACTTTTGGCATCTAGTGTCAACTCATCCAAACGCAAATCAGACATCGAAATCTGTGAAAAAGTTGTGTAGTGTATTCCAGCCTTAATTTATGAGAGTGTGTTTTTACGTTCTGTAGCGTAGCAGGGCTGGGAATGGGCAGAAGTCCTCCTCCGCTCATCAGGCTGGCTACGGGTGCAGCAGGGGCCAAAAGCGAGAGCGCCTTTGCCTCTTCAGGGATTTTTCCTGAAGAACAAGAACACTGGCATTAGGGTGGCCAATGGAGACGTCTCCAGCTGCTTCTCCTACGACCCAAGATTCAGAGGAGAGTCCTCCAACAGCCTAGTGCTCTAACACCCACCCTGAGCATCTCCAACCCCGACCATGAACAATAAAACTGAACTGAACTAGCATAGCTACTCTCCTTTTACTATCAACAAAAGACATACTGTAAACAGGATGACTGTTGCACAAAAAAACAGAGAAAAGAACATTGTGATTTGTCCTTTTCTCTCTTTTAAAAAAAAAGATCAGAACAGAACATGTAGAGAATGAGTTAACACTTTATGGTATGGGTCACCTGTACTGGAAACATATTGGTCATGAACCATACGATATCAAGCATGGGCGCTTTTCTCCCTGGGGCGATCGTGTCGCAGTGTTGGAAAGGGTGTGCAACACAAGACAACCGTTCATGTTGGCTGCATCACACTAATAGCACATAGAACATCAGATACAGAAAAGAAGAACATTTTAAGTGTCTTTGAGAAATCCCCCCTCAAACTGTCACCCCTGAAAAGTGTTGCCTTTACAATAAAGTTAACAACAAATGTCATTTTTCCAAATACGTTTCAGCCAGTGTTGGTAAAATATATATATATACGCATGCTCTGTGCTCACAGTGATTATAGTACCCATGGGTAAACTGACTATTTGTATATCTGTGCTTTTAAATGAGTGAAGAACTAAATTAAAACCTCAAATATGACGTTCAGCCACTTCAGTATTACTCTAAAGACAATGTTCCCCAAAACCATGCAATGGAGTTAAACATGTGCAATGGTACGAGCTTTTTAATAAGAATTGTTCTATTCCTTGTCATTAAAGTAACCTGAATAACAGTGCCTTGCAAAAATAAGGAATTCTAAACACTCACTACTAGTAGTTCTGTTATTTTACTGAATTACAGATCCTATACTGGCACTGTTAGAAAATATTAGGGCTGCACGATATTGGAAAAAAATGACATTGCAATGTTTTTATTGCAATATGAAAAATGCAGGTATTTTCACCAGATGACTTGAATAGCTCAATTTAAAAAAATTATAATTCAACAATGATTGGGGTTATTTTTTAGAGGAGTGTATTACATTTTTTTTTTTTTTTTTTTTTTTTTTATACGAACCATGCTTTTAGGGTAGTGATCATAATAATGATTTTAGTGATGATTAAAAATCTTAAACAAAATAAGAAATATATTACAATAATGCTATTATACTGTAAAATAAATATTTCATAATTTTTTTTTTTTTCACATGAGCGGCATGTGTAAACAGTGTTGCGCTTCACTCTGAAACTCATTGCACATTATTTTATTTTATTAAATCACAACCTTTGCCATTTAATATTGGCATTAAGCCACATCGTGATGTCAATTTTATTTCAATATATCCTGCAGCCCTAGAAAATATGTATTGAAAAAAAAAGCATAATACAGCAATAGAACCTGTTTTAGCTTAAAACCTGAAGCTTGCTTTTATTTTGGCAGGACAGCAATGCCAAAACCAAGGTCAAATTAACATCTTAGTGGCTGAAGAACAGTTAAAAGTCCTGATCTCAATACAACATTGACAATGTAGCTATATTTGAGCATTGACCAACTAAAGACGACATTTAATGCTGTCATTGCAAGTCTTTTATGAATAATAAGAAAAGTACATTTAAGAGTATTTTCTAACTTGTCATTTTATTAATTGAATGCTTTGAAATACAAAGAACATATAATTCAGTAAAAACAGAAAATCGATGACTGAATACTTTTGTGAGGCACTGTGTGGTTATATTATTTGATTTTCCAAAAGTAAAACCCTGAGCAGATCAGTGGAGAGGAGCGAGAGAAAGAGAGAGAGGAGGAGATCTTAATGCATTAGAAATCAGTAACAGCTGCCCTTGTACCGTTCAAACTTCCCTCCAATACTGGGCGTCAAGTCAACCTGGACAGCTTTCAAAGACAGGCAAAGGGGTGCAACTGTGGGATTGGGGGCGAGGGACAAGGGGACAGGAAAAGAAAAAAAAAAGAAAAAAGAAAAACAACACAATGAATATGCAACTCTTCTAAGAGGCAAAAAAGGGACAACATGAGAGAGAAATAAAAAAAAAAGGAAATGAAAATAAAATAAAATAAAAAGAGACAAGGTGTCCATCTCGGAAGGTTCAGCGGCTACGCTCCTGGTCACATTCCCCCCTTGAAGGCAGCGTGGGCCCCGGCGGGTATAGTGGCTTGGAAAACAAAGCCTTGAGTCAGGCTAGTGTAGTAGTGTAGCCTGGGTCACTCTAGTCATCTGATATGCACACATAATCAACACAGAAAAAACATACAGAAACCAAATTAATCAACGTAGTAAGCCATCCAGAACCAAGTCACGAGGACAAGCATTTCAGGCAAGAGGGAAGCTTTCTTAGATACCATGTTTTCATGAATACGGATGTTTACAGTGAAACAAACAAGTGGTTAGCCAGTGGTTGCACAGTAGACTTGAGAAGACCTCACCCTTTCACCTCATACCCAGTAGCCTAACTCTGCTTACGAATGCTTTCATAATCTACACTTTGCATGGAAAGGGTACAAAAAAATGGGACTTAAACCTACTTGAAGTGATTGAATGTGTCTTGGTCAGTGAAACTAGGCACTTAACCTTCAGAAAACCATCTACCTCAGGAAGGTTTTATTTTCTATTTACTTTATATGTGGTCGTGGCACATGTCTGTCATTAGCCCCCCCAAAAAAGGCAAATCAAATGTATACAACCTCTTTTTTTACTGAATAAGCAAGAATAAGCAACACAGCTGTAATTTTATGCTAAATTACATGACTTTGTAGTTATTAGGGGTGTAACGATACACTCATGTCACAATTCGATACTATCACGATAATAATCTCACGATACGGTATTTATAGCAATATTTTAAGTCTTTTTATTAATATTGAAATAATAATATTGTTATTATTATTGTCATTATGAGGGTGAGTACACGATGATAGAATTTAAATTTTTGAGGGAATTATACCTTATAAATACAGTAAGCTGAGCCTTGGATAAAACCAACTCTATATCGCATATCATATCGTTTAAATCAACGATAATATAGTCACATTTTTATATTGCGATATCTCGATATACAATGTATCGTTACATCCCTAGTAGTTATATTACTATTAATACAAATATATATAATTAAATTACCCATAAATCAAATGTGTTGTATTGTTTTAATAACATTAACATTAGTAACAAGACTAAACATTTAAGCTTAATTAATGAAGGCAACAATTTGAGTAAAAACTTGTGTACAGACATTTGATGTGCTGGACACTGTGCCATTATAGTGTTAAAAACGTCAAGGGACACTAATCTGTACCCTATTAATTAAGTGCCAGAGTTCCTGTGAGGTAAAACCCCGGGAACCAACCTTCCAGAATGCTTTAAATGTCTCCCTATTCAACACACTAATAAGCTGAATCTGACGAGTTGAATCAGGTTTTAACTAGCGAGACATCTAAAACATTCTGGCAGGTGGGTCCTTAGTACTGGAGTTGAGAAACATTGAGTTAAATCTGCTTTAGCAAACGAAACCTCTTCACAATTCACATATAGCAAGCAACTAACATTCAAAATTCAAAGCTATATTCACCAATATGGCAAGCAAGTCTCTTCAATAATAGCGTCAAACAATTATGCAGTTAAATATAATTATTTTCCTGAACGCATACTGCTAAACCAAGGGCCACTAAAATAATGGGGTGTAACAATTCACTCTTAAGAACCTGAAATCTTTAAGTTGACCATTGGTTAGTTTATTAAATAGAATAAACAAAATCATGACAATTAAAAAAATCTTTGTCAACAAGTTTTGGTAGAATGCAATGAATTATTAGTCACACACAAAACACACACACTCCTAGACAGGAGAGCTACTTAAAGAAATAATCAATATGTTAATTAAAATGTAAATAAAAACATTTTTAAACTGCCAAATTAATACACATATTTTAAACAGTTTGTTCTGTCCAAACATTTAATGGGAATTCATACTTTCAATTGATTTGATTTATTAATTTATATATTTTAATATTTACGTTGAAAAGTTTGGGGTCTTTAAGGTTCCCCCAGAAAGTAAAACTGATCTGCATTAAATTGATTAAAAGTGACATGATTTTTCAACACACACACATTTATATATACATATTTATATATATATACATATATATACACATACATATATATATATATATATTTTTTTTTTTTATATATATATATAAATAGTACAACTTTTTTTGTCTTTGTGCTATGCTGGCATCCTTTCTGCATTTCAGTTCATTGTTAAACCCCTATTTAAAAGGGAAAAAACGTTTAGCAAAACACTGAAAGCGTGTTGCTCACAAAGTCCTGATGCTGTTACATAACACAATGTATGATCTTAATCACCTCCATCATTTCCACATCCTACAGCTCAAAAACTGATAAACAAGAGAGCTAGTGTCACTCCACCCACCTCCACTGAACTCACAAAATAAAACAGAGCTGATAGCAGTGATACCTCAGCACACAGACTCATGGTTATCATACACATCTGGGACACAAAAACACACAAAATAATGTCAGGAAGCCAATTATGGTTTGTTCTTCTCAAAAGTTTGATTTGCAGTCAGATAGCCAGTGTTATTCTACAATCAGGCACACGAATGTAACACGCATGCAAACGTACTAACCTTCAGCGCAGGGCACAACAATCAAAGCTCGGTCAATAAAAACAGTGTTGGTTAAATGTTGTGCCACACCAACACTGGAAGGCTCTCGATACTTTATGTAACAAACTTTGGATGAAAAGGAAAGAGGTGCATTGCTGAAAGAAAAGAAAAACAAGGGATTTAATTGTCTTTGTTGTTGTTGAATAATATGTTACAAAAGATTGTTTTTTTTCTGGTCAATTATGAAAAGGAAGATATAATCTTTGTAAAGTCAGCAGCACTGTGTTTTGAAGGCTGATCGTAAGTGGAGTTAAAATGCTTTCCAAAATGGTGCAGTAATAAAATAATGTAGAGGGTTTTCTCTGTGGTTCAGCTGCCGTCCAAAGCAACTACATGTTCTTAATTAAGCTCAAAGAAGTTTATTTTTTGCATACACATAAACGTGTTTAGGCAATGAAATCCTCTTAAATGCAGAGTTATTTATGGTTTATTTTAGGGCTGGGCGATATGGCCCAAAAAAAAAAAAATCTGATTTATTAACATGGGGGGATTGAAGGAGTGAAAAGATTGAAGGATTGAAGAATGAAAATTATGTCATCATTTACTCACCCTCAAGTTGTTCCAAACCTGTATGAGTTTCTTTGTTCTGCTGAACACAAAAGAAAATATTTTGAAGAATGTTTGTAACCAAGCAGATAGAGCAACCATTGACTACCATAGTAAGGAAAAAAATACTATGTGGTTGCTCTATCTGCTTTGTTACAAACATTCTTCAAAATATCTTCTTTTGTGTTCAGCAGAAAAAAGAAACTCATACAGGTTTGGAACAACTTGAGGGTGAGTAAATGATGACAGCATTTTCATTTTTGGGTGAACTATCCCTTTAAAGGAGCGTTATTTTCCGGGTAATTTAGTCACAATTTGAACAAAAATTTTGTTTTTCATGAGATTTTGTGTCTTTCCTACAGAGGGAGTCCATATATTAGGGAGTGGAAATGACTAATAAGTCAATAAGTGGTCATCTGCTGCCATCTACTGGTTATAGTGGTAATTTCATATCTTTTTTAAATAAAAGTGCTTGTTTTCCACAAAGTGGTCTACACATAAAACATTTTTTTTTGACTATTTCTTCCACAATACCCCTTTAAACTTTTAGTTTTTACAAAATGACATTTTAAAGGGGTGGTAAACCACGATTTCCCTATTCTAACTTTAGCTAACGTGTAATGTTGCTGCTTGAGCATAAACAACATCTGCAAAGTTACAACGTTCAAAGTTTAAAGCAAAGGGAGATATTTGCTTTTAAAGAAATCAGTTTCTAAGGACTACAGCAAACGGCCGCTAGGGACTACTACACATTCACCCAGGTTTTGCTGACATCACCAGGCCCAATATTTACATAAACCCCTCCTCCGGGGAATATGAAATAAGGGGGGCGAGGCAATTTTGTATCGCCGCGGGGAAGCGTTAGTAGGCTGTGTTTTTGCCGCAATGTCGAAGAAACGCTGTTATTTTCATCCGGATTGCAGGTCTGGGGTACTTGCTCTGTTCAGCCTTCATAGGGACGGGGGTGCGTTGCAGAGCGTTTAACATACAGCATGTTATATGCACGTGTGTTTGAGTCAGCGGGGAATCAGGCGCGCGCAGGGCTTCCTGCAGAGGAGATCTAACATCTAAGCACATCTAACAGAGGAAAACATCCACCGTCTTCGCGATTTCAATGCCAGATTTGCACAACGTCAGCTGCGTGAAAAAAACACTGCCGGTGCGTGGATGTACGACGCGCACGCTGCACATTTCACGGAGGACAACACAAACTTCCACAAACTTCGCGAGTTCAATACAGGATATGCACAACGGCTTGTCCAGAAAGCTGGATTTACAAACAGAAGCTGTTTACGGGCCACAACCTGTAAGTCTGATTTATTTTTCATCGATGTGTTTTCCTGTAATAGGTTGTAGCAAGGAAGTAAACAGATGACAACGCTGTTCTGCAAACCAGTCTGTTAAATGCTCATTCATACTTAACGTTATCCGACGAACACCTATCGTTATAAACACTAACGTTAAAATCTCAACAGCGAACCTGGCATTACTGTAAATGATTCTTTGAGTAGAGCTTTTATGTATTGTTTATCTACAGGCATGCTAAACATGGTTCTGTGTGTGATTTGGCTAACTTACTAGTTAAAGCCAGTGCTTAGTGTTTGTTTTGGGTTAGTTCTTGTGACAGATATTTGGCTATAATCGTTCTAAAAATACAAAAGTAACAGTGCCATTCAGTAGCGATCATTATAGATCCGCAGTCTTTACTCTCGAGGACTGAACAGGTTCTGCTCGATCATCTTCACTCAAATGTTCTGGGTCTGATTCGGGCTCATATGGTTTTATTGACGCCGTTGTTTCTAATACTGAACAGCCTCCGGTAAAGGTAAGGGGCGTGACGTTTCCGACGTGCACTGCGGTTAGCGAATCACAACACACTGGGCCAGCTAACCAATCAGAGCCCACTGCGTATTTTTGAGGGACTGGCTTCATACAACCCGGAAAGCATCAGACCGTTTTACAAGGAGGGACAGAGCAGTGTAGAATAAAGGTCAAATATATGAAAAATAAGGCAATTTTTTTTAAAACGAAGCATGAACACATGTTACAGTGCACCCCACAAACACAATCAAGCCTTCAAAAGAATGTGTTTTACCACCCCTTTAAAAAATATTAAAATTGGATAATATTTAGAGTTTTGAAGTGCTGGAAAAAGTGTGAAGCACTTGAAAACCCTTGAAAAGTGCTTGAATTTCAATCTCAAAAGGTTGTACGAACCCTGAGATGAATAATGACAACAACATTAAATCCATGTGGTGTTACTACAGTAAATCATGTGGTGTTACTACAGTAAATCATGGTGAATGTTGATGATTTGTGACTGAAAGTTGTTCCAAACCTGTATGAGTTTCTTTGTTCTGCTGAAAAAAAAAATTTTTTTTTGAAGAATGTTTGTAACCAAGCAGCAACCAAGCAACCATTGACTACCATAGTAAGGAAAAACATACTATGTGGTTGCTCTATCTGCGCGATTTTCATTCAAACAAGTCGACGTAAACTACACATTTGAGTTAATTGATAAAATCGATTTATCACCCAGCCCTAGTTTATTTTATTTAGTTTTGTAAATTATAAAAGGTATCTTTTCCATGTTAATAATTTGAGTTTTTGTCCTAACCAGCCCCGAAGGCGACACGCGATGATCCTATTGTAGAAACGTTTTCTATTTTTTTCGACCTCGCGGTTGGAACAACAAAAAACATGCAAATGATAATATCAGGTAATGTTTACGTGCTTTATATAATGTGTATAATGTGACTTTGGATATCACTTAGTGCTCCCAGCTTTGTAACGTAGTCATTCTAAAAGCTAGACTGGGTAAACCCAGCCCGACTGCCAGCGATTTGATTTCGCCCTGCAGCTCAGGCTGGAAACCTGTACATCTTTTTATCCTGGTTCTGTTACAAATTTGCAGGAACCAATCACAAACCGGCTTATCCACCTGACGCGCTATTGGCGGGTTTAACACGATGATGGATAGAGAAGCGATGGATCGTTGGTCTGATTGGTTGAAGTACTATCCAATTGCGTACAGAGTCATTTGAATTATGCCCGTTGATCACGTCTCTTGTGGTCCGATTGGTTGAAGGATTATCCAATTGCGTACAGAGTCATTTGAATTATGCCCGTTGATCACGTCTCTTGTGGTCCGATTGGTTGAAGGACTATCCAATTGCGTACAGAGTCATTTGAACTATGCCCGTTGATCACGTCTCTTGTGCAGTAGAAAATACAGAGCAGACTTCCCAGACCAATGTTCAATCTTAAAAGATTGAGATTGGTCTGGTAATAGCCAGACAAACTAAAAGCAAAAATGGATAATTCACCTCAGATATCGAAAAAGAACGTTCAAACTGTGAACAAACAAGTATATTCTATGACAAAGATTGTTTAAGTAACTCTATGTATTTTTTGTAATGTTTAAATGGTGTAATATTTGTGAATTTGATTATGTACTTATCCATTTCCTTGCGAGCGCCGTCAAGATTAATCTCTGGTGCCATACACTTGTCGCGAGAGCCCGCCCACGCGCTGTTCTGATTGGCTGTGGTTTTTGATTGATTTGTCGCATTCTCATTGTCGCATTGCGTCTGGTGTGGACAAATTGCTTGAGGCTGAAATCTTATCGCATCTAGTTAGGACACGGTGTTACTCTATGACTGTTTTTTCTAGTTTCCGTTTACTTTTTAGTATATTTATTATGGCGCCATTTTAATGCCATTACTAACCAAGCGCACGAATGATGCTTTCACGCACAGTAAAACGCTCCTGCGAGAGAATAACAGATCTACACGCGATGCAAGCACCTTTTTATACCCACGCGCGCATGAAAACTCCTCTGGGCGCAAATCAAGTCCTTGCGAGTTTGGACACGACTCGCTCAAGCTTCTATTTTGCTTGCGCAAAACCTTTTTCTTTTTAGCAGTCGTGGAGCGGGACTTTACTTATTTCATTGTAACCTGAAATGTCATTGGTTAATACTAGAGATGCTCCGATCAGCATTTTTGGGGCCGATCACCGATTACCGATCACCAAGATCATGATCTGCCGATTGCCGATCACTGCCGATCACAGAATGGCAATCTTTTATCTATAATCTTGCAGAGTTTGCACCATTTGTAGAAATGAAACTAACTCTAAATTAACTGAGTCAAGATCTTGAAGAACCACAAAGTGTTAATTTTAGAAAATGAGATAACTTAAGGCTACTGTAGGCCATCTTACCCAAATACATGTATATAATAAATGTATATAATTATCTCACCTAAATATTTGATCATGCAGAGCATTTTTGTTTTTAAAAACAATTTTTCAGGTAGGTCTAACATTAGTATTGAGGTAAGAAATACTAAAGACATTTAATAAGAAATCAAATGTAAATTAATATTGGTCTTCCCTGAATAAATTAAATTAGATTAATCCTTACACTTAAGGTTGCAAAAGTTAGTCATTCAAGAGCAGCGAGTGTCATAAAGGTTCATCAAGCAGCAGTTTATTCGACAGCTGTCACTTTAAGAGCGAACACGGATACATGCAGTTGCACAAACGTTCACTCGTCTCTCCAGACCGTGCGCGCGAGTGCTGAGCGGTTTGAACACTGGCAAGACTCAAAAATAAATGCAAATGATAAACTTTAGTGACGATGCGACACTGCCTCGATTGTGCAAAGTGGCAAATCCTGTGTCAACTGTGCAGCTCGATTTTAGTGCAGATGCGATGCGCTGATGTGAAGCCATTTGAGCATTCTGAGAGGGAAAGAGAGAGTGAGAGAGAGAGAGAGAGAGAGAGAGAGCGCGTACGCGGTGATTCACGTGCGCGCTGTTTGTGAACTTGCGTGCCACAGAAAGTTTTCAAATGACTGCGCAAGTTATTTAATATAGAAATATGAATTGTACCTCACCTTCAGCATTATAATTATTTTACCCGCGCTGGAAAGAGAATGAGACGGTGTCGCTGCATATCATGCCCTCGCTCTCACGGCAGGTGCGGGTTTATGTGTCGTCAGCATGCGATCGGTTCATGAGATAGGCCTTTTTGGAGACCGCCGATCAATCATCCCAAAGCGATTATCGGCCGATCGAGATCGGTTGCCGATCAATCGGAGCACCCCTAGTTAATACGGGAATTCAGTTGTGAATGGACGTCTGTTGTAAAACGATTCATCAACGGACCAGATGCAAGTGAGTTAAACTTTATTTACTGACTGATTGCATTATTAATATAATATGTCCTTACCAGATACTATGTTAACTTTATTTATTATTTTTATGGAGCTGTAGCTACTGGGGAAAACGAGAACACAGTTATATTTGCTGTAGTTCACCGCTACATTACCACTATACTTCCACTAAACAGTATCTATGTTTACCCAGCCACAATTAAATCAGTTCTGAGAACTTCAGAAATGTGAAGTGTGTCCATTAAATAGTTGTAACTATGATTCTAAATTCAAAATTGCTTCATGTGGCTTTGGATGAAAGATAAATCACTTGTTCATATCAGAACTCTAAGCAAGAGTTGTTGTGTAAGCTTTTTGTTATCATTCTTTGTCAGTTTTGAGTGGTTAATATATTTTCCATGAAATACAGTATAAAAGGGTTTCAGCACTTTACCCCGTTGAAAGGTTGCAGTTACAGTTACAGTACACAGCATGAATGATCATACCCCTCTGAAACCCAATTTAGAAACTAATCTTTATTTATAGGACACATTTCTTTTTTTTCTTTTTTATAATAATATGTTCAGATGTGTATGAGTACACCTGGCCACATCTGAACAAATTATTATTTAAAAAAAAAAATAATAATCATAGTTACAACTATTTAATGGACACTTTTCACATTTCTGAGGTTCTCAGAACTGATATATAATGATATAATGATATAAAACTGATATACATAACTGGTGAACTACAGCAAATATATCCGTGTGTTCTCATTTTCCCCAGTAGCTACAGCTACATAAAAATAATAAATAAAGTTTATATAGTATCTGATAAGGACATATTATATTAATAATGCAATCAGTCAGTAAATAAAGTTTAACTCACTTGCATCTGGTCCGTTGATGAAGCCATGTCTAATCGTTTAACAACAGGCGTCCATTCCCAACTGACTTCCGGAAACACGAAATTAACCAATGACATTTTAGGTTACAATAAAATAAGTAAAGTCCCAACCCATGACTGCCAAAAATAAAAAGATTTTGCGCGAGCAAAATAGAAGCTCGAGCGCGAGTGTGGGGAATGATGCATGTGCTGCGAGTCATGTCCAAGCTTGCAAGGGCTTGATTTGCACGCAGGAGATGTCATGCGTGCGGGTTTAAAAGGAGCTTGCGGGCTGCCGTCTGCACTCGGTTATTAATGGCATTAAAATGCCGCCATAATTTATGTAGTATCACATGAGTGCTGTAGTTCTGAATAACAGCACGTGAAGATATTCAGAACATAATTGTGAGAATGTTTTTGAATGAATCAACTAACTGAGCGATTCAATGACTTACAATAATACAAATACTGTCATAAATGTTATAAACAATCGGCCTCATTCAAGAAACACGAGCAGAAGGAATTTGTGTAAATCGTTTGTCGATTCATGAACCTGCTCTGCTCCCTACCATTTGTAAATGGTGCGTAAAACATTTGAACGTTCTGTGTTCTAATTTAGGCAAACCGATGACCGACCTCGCTTAATTCGATGCACTATGTACCATGATAATATTTCACAAGTTGATTTGCCCTGTCTTTTTTTAATAGGCAACGCTTGTCACTGTCACTTTTTACTCAGCCGTCCAATCACATTGGAGGGGTGGCGGGACAAATACTACACTGACCGATCATCCTACTTGTACAACGACTGAACAACAATGGAGAAGTTGGAGAAAATGTTACTTTCAAAAGTTGTTTTACTCTATTTTGATTGCTTCCGTAGACATTAGGGGTGGCACGGTAAATGGAAAAAAAACGAACCGTTCGGTTCGCTTGTCTCGGTTCGGAGCGTGTGCGTGGCACGGTTTGACGCATGCGCAATGTATCCTCGTGCCCGTATGTTACCTCAGACAGTGGGTGTCCTTTTCGCGCGAAATAAGAGGTGTGTGTGTGTGGACATACAGTAAAGTAAAAGTGGAGTGCTGCAGGTCACGTCACGTGTAGAAATGCAAGTGGGAGAGATAAGGAAGGCTGCCCGGAGTTGGAGGATGCGCCAGCGTCGTATAGCAGGCAGGGCAGATGGAGAGCGGGAGCCGCGCGCGCCCGTTGTGCATTCACACACTGGCAGTGTTTGTCTCGCGCAGCTGAACCGCGGCTCGTGTATTGCAAATACAGACAAATATTGTCCATTCAGTCACATTTTTCAGTGTTCTCCTCCGATCCCTGTCTGTCTCATGCTTTAATTTATGATGGGCAGCATATATCTGCTGCAAATGCAACCGTGTTCCCCTCTGTCTCATACACACATGCATATATAACATGTTGTATATAAGTAGTTCACATGATAAATGTAACATTTAAAAGTTAAAATATGCTTCTAGTTCTAATAATTTAAACATGCCTTTGAAGTTTGGGCAAAAACTTCTGGCAGTGTTGTGTTTTCATGTATTTTTTTGTGCTTTTTTTTTTCACAACGCTGGATGTCATATGGTGATTGTGAAACACACGGAACACTTCATGGTGAAATTTGTTAATCAGGTCAGCTGAATTAAAGCCACAGTGCATTGTTCTGATCAAAATTGATATGATTAACATGAAAAATGTTACGCCAATGTGTCGGACTCGGTAGACAGCCAGTTAGGAAACAACTTGATATAACAATTTTTTAATACTGTATCCTAAATTTTGGATGATTAAGCCATATATATCATATGCTGAAGTAAATTTCTGGAGTGTTAACGATTAAAAAAAAACAACAAGAACCGTACAGAGCCAAAAACCGTGACCCTAAAACCGTGATACGAACTGAACCGTGGGTTTTGTGAACCTTGCCACCCCTAGTAGACATCGGTGTTTTTATCCAAACTTTACTTTTATTTATGTACTTCTGTGATAATATTAATATGTGTAACATGGAACAGGGCTCTACGCATCTAACATTTTTCTTGAGGAGCACTTGTGCTCCTAATTTAAAAAAATTAGGAGCACAGTCAAAAATTTAGGAGCACTTTCTGATCAATAACACGCATTCCAATTATAACTTTCCCATTACAGGACTATCTTTGTCCCTTTAAATTAATGTCCAGGGGCATTTTTACCATTATAAGAGCAATGTTTTCTAATCTTATTAAATATATGGATCATCTTGTCAATTTCTTCAATTAAAATAGGAAAGTTGTTTTTAAAATGTTAATTTAAACAATAAATTCAGTTAGAGCAATAAGACACAATCAGACTGTTACCATTCTAATTAAATCAGCATCAAAAGATCCATCTTTTCACTGTAGAAGTGGCACAGCAGCTCTGAAGTGGTGTTTAGACTGTTTAAGATGACGGGACGCGCGCAGCTCATGGGTAAATAATGTTGTATGAATGTTTTAAATATACATTTTTGAATTTAGAAATGGGCTATGTACAAGTTAAACTTAAAAGTTTGATATTTTAAATAAAAAGTTAATGCAAAGTATATGAAAATAAAACCGCCAGTAGGTGGCGTCAAGTCTATGTGTGAGTCATTGATTCAATCGTTCAAACGCAGATTCATTTGAATCGAACCGCTTGGAGATGCGCAACAGTTCTGGTGTAGTTTTGATTTTCACGAAATAAACAGTATAGTGGCTAAAACGTTGTTACTTAACATCATCTTGTCTATTGGACTTTTGTACAAGATAAGTATCACATTTGCAATCATGCCAACTCGGAGCAATAGCAGTCCGTAACTTTTGGCGCTTAATACAGAACTGCATGCGTTTTGCGGAAGAACCTAACTGGAATAAAATAGTCAGAATATAAACACTTATGTGTACCGTAGTGATTCAGGGTAAGATAAAAACACGGTTTGGAAAATGGATTTATGATGTTCTCTCATATATACATCTAGTAATTTTTAAACACGATAAAAGTTGTGGACTGCAGCTGATGAAGATTAAATCTAGAACTCATACAGGGGCTTTTTTAAATTATTATTTATTAATTCATTTTTGGTGGCACTTTTGCCCCAAGCCCCCTTCCTACCTTGTTTGTGATAATCCAAATGTGGTATTTCTAGTTAATTTGGATTTGGCTGCAAATAAACATCAGCGTGAGGCGTCTGGTAAGTGCGCATGGCTGCGTCACACAATCTAAACAATCTGTGAAGTGTAGTCCGTTGCACACGTTTTTTGCACATGCTCTGCTGACAGAAGGCACGACAAGCAGTCGATCGCAGAACGAAACGTAACTGTTGCTCAGTCAGTGTTGATGCACTTTGGCATTTGTAGTTATTATTCCGATTGTATTGTACATCTATTCATGAGAATCGATTGGGTCACTCGCACCGGTGTGCCTAAATATTTTTTCACAGTCGCACGCAGTAATTTTCAGGCGCAAATGCGCCCAAAATGGTTGCTATGTAGTGCCCTGTGGAACCTTAAAAAGGGTTCTTTTAAGCACCAAAAAGGCTTCTGCTATTAGGAACTAGGGGTGGGAGAAAAGGTTGATGCATTGATGCATCGCGATTCGTTATCCAACGATTCAGAATCGATTCTCAAAAATTCAGAATCGATTCTGTGTTCAATTCTAGCGTGCACGGGGTCACCGGCCAAACGTTGATTAGGCGAACATTCGTATGCTGGTGAATTGGCTTAGTTTAAGACACACTACGACCTGCTCAGGGGCGTCGCACCCGTGGGGACACTTTTCCCGGTGAGAGGGTTCAACACCCGCACGTTTTATGCAGTTTTTCCGCAGTTTCGCTCAAACGCCTTACAGCAGTCGCTCCTCCGTTTCTCTGGCCGCTGTGTCTGCGCTCGCTGCGGCTGCTTCCCCATTTCAAAAATGTATTTTGCTTGTTAAATGCAAAGTTTTTAATTTCAAAAGCATTTCTGAATTAAGTTCATATTTCCAACAAACGAAATTCTGAGCCAAAATAACGACGTGGTGCTCAAGTAGGCTATAAGGCGCTTTCCTTGCCATTAATGCTTAATAACACTCCTATGTCTCTAATGCGGTGGCCGGGACATAAACCAGCATCCATTGCATAATTTTTGGAATGACTTATCGAATATTGCTGAACTACTGCACAATGTTTCAAACGAGTGGAAAACTCTGAACAAAGACTTCGTTTTGGCGAGTGATTCGATAAATGTCTCTAACATGACTGTTGCAACTCGGCAAGTTCTCTCATGTGAGATGTTATGTGCACACACTGAATTTGGCTTCTCAGCATGCGCTAAAGTTGTTTTTCTTCTGCATTAGCCTATGTTTTAAAGATTTGTTCTTTGCAATTATATGGCTTACTATGTTTCATTAGAGCTTGTTAATCTTGAATATAACTTTGTTAATAAAATAAAAGTATTGAAAGAAATCTTTATAATCATTTTTAATATGGCAATACTGTCAAACAGATATTCTAACTAAAAACAAAACACAAATATTAGCTAAAATTTTGGTTAAAATGTAAAGCTCATGTATTTGCACAGGAGGATAATTAGTTAACAAAAATGTATGTTAAGAGTTGCTTTGGGAATCGGATCGTTACTCCCAGAATCGGAATCGGATTGAATCGTTAAGTGCCTTAAGATTCCCACCCCTATTAGGAACCCTGTAATCTGGCACTGTAACCATTTTTCTAAAGCGTGTAGATTTTCACCATGAATTCCACTGTTGAACATTCATATTAAAAAAAAATTGGAAAAATGTGGGCCGATGGCTTCAACAAAACCATATACCAAGTTAACATTCAAAATCAATTCCCATAAATATGGAGAAAATCAATGGGATTTTTACTTCCTGAACCATACTGTTGAACTCTCTTAGAATTAAGATACAAATAATGAAATCACTTTGACTATGTCACAAAACTGTGCGTCTACAAATATTTAAATCTATGTATGTAAGTATACGTGTAGTTGAGTAACTGACCAATGTGTAACGGTTTATGGTAGTGCACACCAGTCATAGTTATTGCCATGTAAACTGTTGTGTGTGAGACGTTCGTATGATGTCATACTTGTCTTCTGATACTGTGTGGATGCATGGTGTTTGATGTGCATGTAAAGTGTGTGTGTGTGTGTGTGTTATTAACTGTGTTTGAAGTGCATCTATGCAAGTGTTCTAGTGATGATATTGGTTGTGCAGGTGTTTTTAATATGTATGTACGATGGCGTGTGTACGAATGTGATGTGATATGTATACGTATGTATGTAGTAGTATGTTTAATGTGTGCGTGTGTGTTATCATCACTACGAAGTATTATGTGCTGTTTTGACTCTCTCAGACGCGCGTGTGTGTGTGATGCGTATGTGGTGTTGTTGTTGTGACTCACTCAGGCGGGTAGAGTCGCAGCTCCTCGATGTCCCCCAGGAAGCCGAACAGAGTTCTCATCTGATCACTGCTCACGGCCGACGACAGATTAGTGATTTGAATCACGTTCGTTCCAGGCATCCCGTTCATTTCACAACAGACTGAGGTTCAATACTCTGAAATACAGCGATGCACCAGAGTGGTCAGCTTTCGGATAGGCGCTGACCTGCGGGAAAACTCGTTAGCAGGGAGCGCTGCTGCGGACAGCAGCCAGGGAATGAGCTCTCCTTACACAACAGCGCCGCCCGCTGGTCTGGAGGTTCAAGCTACAGAACAAAACCAGTGAACGCGTAAAAGGGATAGTACAGATGCCCAAATTATGACATAATTTCGATAATAATTGGTTTAGAGGTGAAATATATTTGGGCTAATAACGATACTAAACATATTTAATTGATGTATTCATTCATTCATTTTTATACACTACTATATTAAACAGCTAATGTGTATGTTATCTACTAACAAACAGTTAGGAGCCTAGAGAACAAAGTAGTAGCATGTGCTTTATTATAGGGATAGTTCTCCCAAAAATTTAAATTCTGTCATTAATTACTCACCTTTATGACATCCTCCATCCACACCTTGATTGGCCTGGCTGTGGATTGATGTGTGGGATCTTGTCTAATATCAAATTTGGCATGAGTTGGTTATCTTACTTTGGAATGAAGGCTTTATTTGCTTTCGGTCTCTAGACATGATGCAATTGCTCATTTGGCTCTTTCTGCTTTATCCCAGCAGGCACAGTATGTCAATGTGACGTCAGAAAGACGTTGGACTATTGGACGTTGGACTATACAACGTCAGTCAGACGTCATATTTTGGTTGAAAATTTAAATCGTGTTGATGTCTAAACCCAACGTTTGTTTGACATCAAGCTCCAGACATTTAATTTTGGTTGGAATAAGCACCGCACTGTAGAAAACAAAAAAAAAATCGTAAAAAAGGGTAATATGTGTGGCAGGACATTAAATCTATGAAGATCTCACTGTAAAAAATTGTGCTGTAAAATAACGGTAATCTACTGGCAGCTGTGGTTGCCAGCAATGTACTGTTTATTTACAGCTCTCCTTTTTTACAGTATGTTACCGTAAAAATACCGTGAAAGATAACTAATTTCATTTGAAAAAACGATTGCTTCAAACAGTTCTCATTTTAAAACTAGTAAGCATATGGTGTTTGTACTGTAAACATTTAATTTGAGTCCACTGAAAATGAACATTTCTTAATATAAACTGCGAACGCATAATGTGCAGTAGTGAAATAATTAAAAACATGACTTTAACTTAAATTTGTACAGTTCATTGTTAGCAATAGCACACATGTATGTGATAAATTACTCAACAAACAGCTAATAACTGCATAAGCAAACACAGTCACTGACTTTAAATAAAGCATCAGGCAGCATTTCATCAGTGTTTTTCTGCTCATCCTGGACTGAAGCACAGGCTCTACTCTCCAGCACAATGGTAACCTACAAAACTAATTAATTAAACTAAAAGATCTCTTATATATCATCTTGTTCAACAACACATAAAAACAGTTCATTTTAATATTTACTCTCCTTATAAGTTACTAACTGCGGACAACTTTTTTCTATTAAGTTTCACTACTATTTCAGTGTAAAAATCTTGATTCATCTGGTAAATCTGACTGTTACGTTTTGCAGTATATTACTGTTTTTTCTTTGATTTTACGGTAATCTACTGGCAGCTCTGGTTGCCAGTAAATTGCTGTTTTTCCCATAAATTAATTTACAGTTGCTTACCGTTAATTTACGGTTCACTAAGTTTTTTTTCCATCTAATCCCATTAACCCTTTAAACCCCACAGCAAAATTTCAGTTTTAAATGAACACTTAATGTAGAGTATATGTAGAGTAATTGAAGCATTGTTGAAGTTAATGAGATAATTAAGATACTAATTAAGTGATAATTGAGAATTAGTGATGAGCACCTGCTGTTAACAAGCAGAACCACTGAAGGAAAGAGAAACACAAGAACTACAACTGACTTCAGCCACAGCCTTAGATGAAATCAACTGAAAATAAAAGAAGACGTTAAATCTCTGAAGATCTCAGCAGAGGAGGATTCAACAACCCCACAAACAGCATTACCAGCTTCACTTATTACTAACCAGATTGACTTTATTTCTGTTAGACATCTACAGAAGCTCTTATTGAAAATTAACAGATCAAATGAACTTTTGATGTTTAATTGAAAATGTTCACCATTATGGTGATTAGTGTTTGCTTCAGTTGGGCTCTTGACCCTTGACATTGTAACAATAGCTTTTCTTTGGCTTTTATAATCGTGTGTTTCTAAGACACATTTGTTGTAGCAAAAAAAGAGCCAAGAAAAAATGTGATCAGATGTTATTAATTATGGTTATGATGTTAAGATATTTTATTGAAAAGAATTGTTTAGAGTGTGTCCTTCAGTTGGGTAGTCTGACTTGACATTTTAACATTAGTTTTTCTCTGGCTGCTGTAACTGTGTTTGTTATGGCAAGTAATAATTAATAATCAGCATATGAATCTCAACAATAGTGACATGCTTAATGCCACAATGCATTCTGG
Organism: Gobio gobio; assembly: GCF_949357685.1. Taxonomy (NCBI): domain Eukaryota; kingdom Metazoa; phylum Chordata; class Actinopteri; order Cypriniformes; family Gobionidae; genus Gobio; species Gobio gobio. Next base: position 16,815,426 of record NC_137100.1, on the reverse strand, counting down.
GAGCCATAGACTAGTTTTGTATGAAGCACCCAGAATGCATTGCGGCATGAAGCATGTCACCGTTATTGAGATTCATACGCTGATTCTTTAATATCTGTGTGTATTTTTCTAGTGCATAATCTCTCATATTAGAAAACTGCTGGACAATCACATGACTATTACAGTCAATAATGGGATATTAATAACATGACATCTAAAAAAGTAATAGACCCAGAATGTGATTAGTGAATTAAACACTACATGATGATCATATCTCTATCATCATTGAATATCTGACATAATCTGAACACAAAATTAATGTCTTTCTGACGTTGGTGCTTGGCGTCAAACAAACGTTGGATTTAGAAATCAACCTGATTTTAATTTTCAACCAAAATATGTCTGACTGACGTTGGATTAGTTGGAGTCCAACGTCTTTCTGACGTCACATTGAAATACTGTGCCTGCTGGGGTTATGTAGCGAATTAGCTCAGAGGGGAAATGTGAATAATTATTCATAACTCATTATGATTATTCATTATGATTAATTATGAATATTTGAATCAGTTAAATAGATTAACTTGATGTGGCTACATTATACACTACAATCAATCAATCAGTTCATCCTATGAACGTTCAGTATTGATTATTAATTAATTCTAAGAAAAGGATATTCATTGCATATTCATGGCTACAGAAAAATCATTCTTACTTTGCATTTACATAAGCGATTAGAGCGCATAACAAGATCGATCATTTAAGGGACAATTTGTTTGCAGGCAGTGAGGACCAAACATATATTGTGCACAAACTTTATTAACTAAAGCACGGACAAGACTAAAACTAACATAAAACATACATACACAAAACATACGTGGCAAGAGGTAAAGTTAGAAGAAGAACCGGGTCAGTACAGCAGGATGAAGTTATGCAAAGAGTCTAAACCTGGGAGAACCACCCCTGATAAGCTCCTTACCACCGCCGGGTGGTGGCATCTGGTTTCCTGTCCCACACACACACACGTGAGGCTGTGTGCGTGGGCCTTATCTGATCTGACTGAAGTCAAGTCAGTCACCTTTATTTATATAGCACATTTTACAATGCAGATTGTTTCAAAGCAGCTTCACAGTGTTAAACAGGAAAATAATGCAACAGAATTTGATTCGGCTGTACAGCCGCTCTGGAGAAAACGGGGATGTCATCTAGCTCATTTCAATTATCATATAGTGACAATGTGGGCAGATCAGTAATTTAGTTGATGTAATTAATTAATTTAGTTTAGTAATTAGATTTATTTGGATATTTAGTTGAAAATTGAGTGTCCCCAACTGAGCAAGCCAAGCCAAAGGCGACAGTGGCAAGGAACCAAAACTCCATCAGGTGGCATAGCTAATGGAGAAAAATAAACCTTGGGAGAAACCAGGCTCAGTCAGGGTGCCAGTTCTCCTCTGGCCAATTAACAAACAGTGTATGATTATTATTTTGGCAACCTTACAGGTCAGAAGTCATATTAGATCGGAATATTCGAAAGATCAGAGGCATCACGCCAGAGACGGGTTTATTGAGGATGATGTGTCGATTAAACAATTATTAAATAGGAATATTCGAAAGATCGGAGTCATCACGCCAGAAACAGGTTTATTTAATCGGTTTTTGTAATTGAACAATATAAATGATTTAAAGAAATAAAAGTCATGCTGAAGAACCACGTAACCACCATTATGAATAATAAAAAATGTATAGCCTAACAAATTACCTCTATATCCAGAGTATTAGACTCTGACTGAGATCAGTGGTGATGTTACGTTGTGTCGAGAAATCCCGGAAGCTTTCAGTGAATCCCTTATCAAGGCTTGAATCGCTTTAGACCAATGACATCATTGATGAAGTCCAAAGCCTCTCTTCAGTCAAACTGGTTCAGGAAGCGGTTCGCATCTTGCCCTCTGCCCAGTTAAACCCTGCCAATTTCCAATTTTAGAATAATAATATTGCCCCTCCTACCTATTATGAACTAAGAATTGATTTACACACATTTGATAGCCCAATTCATTTCAAGACAATATGTTTATTACACAGTTATGTGTAATATAGATTAGTCTATCTGGAAATTATTTTTTTCTACACCCTTATATCTAAGCCTTAACTGGCTTAAAATACTGTGTATCACAGATCACATCGGGTCATCTGTAAGTACCTGCTTTTTTACACTCTTTGACCACCTGGTGGTATTGTGAGCAAATTAAGTAAAAAAAAAAAAACCCTTTGGTAAACCATTTGACTGAAAACCTTCAATGCTTCATGAGACTTCATCTTAGCACCACTAGAGATCAGTGATTTAGGCCACTACATGATAATTATGTTGTCAATTAATAACCAACATAATCTAATCACATTTTCTCTCAAAAAGCATTACCATAAAACATATGTTTTATAAACACATGGTGAAAGCAATTAGAGAAAAAACAATATTTAAGAGTCACGGGTCAAGAGGCCAACTAAAGCAAACACTTATCACCATCATGGTGACTTCAAACAAAACTATTATTTTCCTTAAAACATAAATTACAGAAATAAAGTCGATCTGGTTAGTAATAAGTGAAGCTGGCAATACTGTTTGTGAAGTTGTTTAATCCTCCTCTGCAGAGATCTTGAGAGATTTAGGCCCCGTCCACACAGAGACGCGTTTAGCTGTATCCGTAAAAAATTTGTACCGTATCAGCGTTTCGTCCCCATGGATCCAGCGTTTTGGGAGCATGAATCCGATATTTTTTGAAACCGGGTCCCAGAGTGGATACATTTGAAAGCGCACATACATGGTTTGCGCATCAATTATAATGGACATGCAGGTGCCTAGTATGTCACTGCAATCGTCTTTACCTTCATTACAACCGTCATCCATCAAATCTTTTTAGCAACACTGGTTTGCTTTATCCAACTGAAATGTGTAGTTTGCGTATCCTGTGTTCATGAAGCAGTTGGGTGTATTGGTTTTGAGCCGCCGTTCAGTCTGCATTTTACATAGCGCAATTAGAAATGCCTTGGGCAGCTCCGAATCCAAAACAATCAATGAATACGTACGAGGTGGTTCTTTGTTGTAATTTATAGTTTTAATTTATATAATTTATCTTTTATTATTTAATGTATCAATAATAACATTTATTAATTCTATTAATATATTCAAATTAATTTTAAGTTATCTCGCGGCCCACCGGTTGGGAACCACTGGCTTAATTTATTGGGTTTGACTTTGTTGAGCTACACTCTAAAAAATGCTGTGTTAAAAATAACCCAAGTTGGGTTGTTTTTAACACAGCATTTTTTAGAGTGTATAGCAGTAACTGCAAGCGATGAGTTCATTCAAAGTTTGTAATTTTAGTTGTTTTACTCAATAGAGTGAAGTTTTAGCTGTAAAAAGTATTTGAATGCAGTGTAAAGTTTAATTGTATGCTAAGAAATATCCTTGGTTTAGTGGACTCAATTAAAATAAGTTCAGAGTACTCATACCTACTGTTTTTTTTACTTCAATTACGTTTTTTAAACTTAATTGAATTGAGGTAATCAGTTTCCTCAAATGAAATTAGTTAGCTTAACTTGTTGGGTTTTATGCAGTGTAATAAATATGTACTTGTTTTGTAATGAATTAATTTGCTCATACAAACAAATTAATCAAGAGAACTTTATTCTTATCCATTTTATTCTGCTCTTCTCATGATAGCTGCATGAGACTTGTAAAAGACAACTGCACTGAAAAACCCAACACGGTTTTAAAGAAAATAATAGTTTTGTTTGGTCATCGTGATGGCGATCAGTGTTTTATTTCATGGGTTCTTGACCCTTGACTCTTTAACATTACTTTTTCTCTGTCTGCTTTCACTGTGTGTTTGTAAAACACATTTGTTATGGTAAGCAGTGCCAATAGAAAATGTGCTTAGGTGATGTTGGCTATTTGTTTACAATATAATAATCATGTAGTGGCCTAAAACAATCCACTTGAAATGTTGTGTTATTATTTGTTGTATATTATAGAAGCCATGTGATTCTACAGCACGAGATCCAGGGCAGTTGTGGTAATCGAACAATACGCATGATTTAAAGAAATAAAACTAGTGCTGTTGGGGTAACAGTTTAGTACCCAGGACCAGTAGTGAAAAATGAAGACCAAGAGTCAGGAGTTAGATTAATTAAAGAAATATTTACTGAAGAATAGTTTGCAGTTTCATCAGCAGAAGCCAGCTTCAAGAGGAGTTTGTAGGCCGCGCTCCCTCTAACAGTCTCCCCGCCTCCGTCTAACGAACATACAATTTCTGAACAGTTATACTGTTTTCAAGGTCTAGCCATGTCATTACTGCCATGTGGAATGATTCTGATTGGCAGAGAAAATGCCCAGTCACTGTAAATTTCCACACAAGGATAGATAGCAGAGCATATCACTAAAATTGGTAGACTAGTTGTCGCCCCATGACTAGATTTTTAGATCACAATGACCTCGGAGGTCATAGAAAGGCGTCTATAGGTCTGGCATCGCCTGCAGGAAGGCCCATCTCCAATACTGGATCTGCACAAATCATACAACGCACATACATACAAGCACTAGGGCATCACACTCTAGTTAATGTCAGGGGATTATGACCGTTTATCAAGAGAACATGTCACGGTGTGACTTTTCCTGGGGCGGAACCATAGTGGCAGAGATTTGTTCCGTCCGGATCAAACACCCCTACTTCCGGGTTCCCGTCCCAGCGCCAAAATCATAGAGAATCGGCGGCAGGTGCTCCAATGAACAGCGCGATCTCCAGATTGGGTGAAGGGGAGGTAGGAGGAGTACAAAGAGGGCTTCCAGAATTCAGTTGGGAGTCAGTCGTTGCAGCGGTCATACACAGCCGCAGCTGTTAGTTCCGGGTCGGGCTCAAGCTGAGCGTGGTGGTAGCCGCTTCCAGCCGTTGCGGCGAGAGGATCTGGGCATCTGGGCATCTGGGCAAACAAAGGATAACACGAGGTGGATATTGTGGACTGAGCGATCAAAGATCTGGAGAACTACAAAGAGAAGAAAAGAGACGAGGCTGAGAATAATACAGACCGAGTTTTGCATTGTGATTCAAGTGTCAAGTGTGTGTCCGATTCTGAGAAGTTACATGCAGGACAGTTGCCGGAAGTGCTGATGAACAAATCCCTTCGGGAGAGAGAGCACAGCGGCCAGGACGCGAGCCAGACACTGGAGGAGAGAACAAGACGAGCACACGGGTTGATCAATGTGTGAGTACCCTGAGAAACGTATACAGTAACAAATTCATCGGAAGTTTATCATCTGTGAGCCTTGTGACGTTGAAACTAGGAAAACGAGTGGCCCCACCGCGGAGAGTGAGCGTGGGAGAGCCAGAGACAGCGGACATTGAAAGCCGCCGGGGTGGTGTAGCAGCAACGTCCTTCTCGTTGGTTCTTCGCTATACCAGCGCTTCAGCGATCTTCCCCCCCGAGATAAACGACGTGGGAAAAGTGGTCTCTGGACCTTAAGTACACCTGGTTAGTGTGTGGAGTGCCGTGGGTGAGTCAGTATCTTGACTTTGAGAGTGTACACTTGGAATCTGCTGTGTTGTGCTGTGTGTGTGCGTGTCGTCCCAAAGACCATTTTCCAGGCTGACCCACTCTCAGGGGAAGGTACGATCCCGAAGCTGGCGGAGTAACTAGCCCTAAACATTCACGCTGTGAACCTCACCCTACTCTCTGTCTCTACGGTGGTAGCACGACCGGAGCCAAGTAAGCACTCTCTTGAATAGCCATTGATACGTGCTTGTGTCGGAGGAAATTGTGTGTGCGTGTGCAGGGCCCGAGTAGCCTGGCTCCGCCCTCCTTCGTACTTCCGCTCAATTTTCATTTTCCTTCAGTACTACGTCTGGGACTGCGGTGTATGCTTAGGTTTTCCCCCGAACAATTTTTTACCGGTCCAATCAGCGAACAGAGGGAGTGGCTGAGAGCGATGACGTTGATGTCATGCGCTAGTTTGAGTTGTAGTTCAGTAATGGCGGCGGTGAAAGATGCGAGTGTGTGGCAGCGCTGACGAATGTCCAGAAGTTAAGAGTGTGGCGAGGTGGACGAGCGAGCGAGAGCGGTGTGCGTGATTGAGACACACCGGTCTCGAGTCCTCTCATGAGGGAGCACGGAGGCATATAAGGACGAGCGACACCGGTGAAGGACGAGAGAGGACTAGGCCTGGATTTTAAGTTGGGTTTTGTTATGTTTGTGCGCGGCAGTCGTCCGTGAGGGGCTGCCGCTTTTACTTTCATTTTGTGTTTATTATTTGATTAAAAGTTGTTAAACGTTCGCCGGTTCCCGCCTCCTTCTTCCCTGAACAAACGAACTCCCGTTACACGGAGCAAGAACAACCACTGCTGTACTGCTGATGTTGTGGTCCGGGAAAAGTCTTTTCCAGTTCGCTCCGTTAGTGGTGAAGGAGTTGCTGAAGCCGTCCGTCTCCCACCACCCGCGAGAAAAACCCAGGCTGAATTATCGACTTTTGACAAACACCAAGGTCGTGTGGTAATGTAATTGCTCTCCGAATCCACATCTCTGAGTTTTCAAGAATATATCACTTCAAAACTCACTGTTTATATCCTTTATAGACCCTCTCAGAGCACTGTACGGTTGCGTGAGCTGTAATTTGCATTTCTAGACTTGTATTTCTTTAAATACTGGCAAGTGTTTACAAGAGCAAAATATTTCACCACCGCTCAAAAAATAAAATAAAAGCACGTAAACATTTGAATTGGGCTGTTATTCAAGGCAGCATTTATTCTTATCATACTAAGCATATTACATTTTATTGACAGCATACAATCATGTTATTGATTGCACGAGATATGCACCACGAGAGCAGCGCGTTCCGATCACAAAACTCTCCTCTCCACCGTGAATAAATAACAATCCGAATGCACAAGGTTTTATCACTGATACTCAGTTAACGTGAGAATCAAAGGCGAACGGCGCGTGACATACGTCACGACCAAACGTTAGTGATTGGTTAGGCAGATCCAGAGTGACTCTTGGCAGATCCAATAGTTTTACACTTCAACAGAGAACCCGCCTTCAAGGAAGTAAACGCTTGTCAATGGAGAGTGGCCAGACTCTATGTACAAATGAAATGTACGAGAGTCTGGTAAAACCAGGCTAGGGCCCGAGGGGAGGAGAGGGGAACGCTACACACGCCCGGAGCAAAGTCATATTTTCCTGCACTTACCTATGTGAAACCATCTAGAGAAGCGCCCGATCCAGCACCACCGCCGTGGTCAAGCCCCCTGAGCCACCGCTATCACGGAGCCTGGAACAAGGAGAGAGAAACTGATGAACTGTGTTTTCGGGGTCTGAGAGTGATATCCTTTGAGCGAAGTTATACTTACCTGTATGCCAAACAAAAGTCCCAGTATTGACCCAGATCCAGCGGATGCCCCGGAGGTACCGACTTCTATGACGCCGGCCCCTTGATCCATTCTTAAAGGAAGCCGTCGGAACACGCCCGAGGAGAGAGGTACCCCTGTCGCCCCCGTTCCCCAGCACTTACCCGTTATATCCCTGTATTCAGGAGAAGGAGCAAGCCGTGGCGTAAATCCCCCGAAAGGTCCGACCTGGGAAAGAGAAAGAGTCAAGTGAGCAAATAGCAGGACATGGAAGCCAAACATTGAGAAAAAGGACGAGACGACTTATCTGAGGTTCTCCTGCGGCAAGAGCCGGTGAGCTCTGAGGCGATGTCCTCCCTCTCCAGTCCTCTTGGATTTTAGCCCCTTCACTTCCCCTTCTCCCAATTTTAAGTAAATTAATAAAGACTTGTAATTTTAAACCTTACTCCAGTGTCCTCGTTGTGTTTGTTCGTCTGGGGTATCCCTGGGAACCTCCCCGAGGTGGAAACTAAGGGAGGAGCGGGACTCACACGGTCCGCTCCGACCTGTGACAAACACTCAGTACCCAAACAGTGATACCGCCACAGCTATCCTTCACGAGAGTGAGCCATGCATCCTGGCTGGAGGTCAACCCAGAGCAGCTGGGGAGACTAGATTTAACTATCCAAAATCATCCTCAAACTAAATATATAAAAGTATAAAATCACACAGAATTACAATCATCTCTAGATTACATATGAAAGCAGAGAAAGATATATTTATTTTGATTATCCCGGATTATTCAGGTTATGGATATAATAAAAAGAATCATTGAAAAGGATATGTGTATAAAAGAAGAGACACAGGTATCTGACCTGCCGCTTCAGTGCACAAAATGTTTTAATCTAAAGCATTACTTAGACACATACAGACATCAAGAATCTGCTTATGGAACTTTGCATTATTCATAATAGTGGCTACGTGGTTCTACAGCACAAGACCCAGTACTGTTGAGGTAATAGAATAATATGCAAGATTATAAAATCATGTAGTGCTCAAAGGGTTTTCGTCTATAGCATTACTTAGACACACAATGGTGACATAAAAGCTTCATGCTGCAGTGCATGCTGGGTACCACCAATCAAAACTCCCCCATGGGTCCCAGCATTGTGGCATCACTGGCGTGAATAAATTATGCATCTGAATTGTGACTAATTTTCTTTGATTCTTACTATTTGCTTTTACTTTTGCTGTTTTTGTAGATTGTTTGTGTGATTGTCACCATTGTTGAGATTCATATGCTGATTCTTGATGTCTGTGTGTCGCAACACACTTTTACCCCTGTGATGTATTTTAAATTCAGAATGTCTGATCTGCTGCATCAAAGTTTTGCTGGTAAAATATTGGTCCGAAATAAGATTATAGAGTTATTAGAGTTTATGAGGCTAAAAACTTGATCATCTTGCTTTTTTGTCTTTGCTTAACTTTGCTTGCTTAACACTGTTACAAAGGCCACAATCTCACACAAAGAGGCTAACTGGCCAAAAGGAAACACTCATCACCAAAATGGTGAAGGCCAAATGATTTTCAATTAAAAAAAATAAATCAACATCTAAACCTGTTAATTCTTAAGAACTTCTGTTTCCAATGGACAACATTTCTTGAATTGGCTTAACAACAAAAGATTGGTTACAGAATAGTTGCATATCTCCAGAAAACAAATAATGTCAAGTTGACTCAACTAAACATTTTTTATGTCTCAGACATAAGTCAGTTCGTCACAGTCAGTTCGTATAAGTGTTATTTACAAAAGTTGGGTCAACAAAAAAAAGCTAGGGGAAATTGGTACTAAGATTTTTTAGTTGTTGTACAACCTTACATTTTTTTATAGTGTGTATCACATTCTGCAATCATAGAGGCCTAAACATTGTGATTTTAACACTATCCCAGCAGGCACAGTATGTCAATGTGATGTCAGGAAGACGTTGGACTCCAACTAATCCAACGTCAATCAGACGTCATATTTTGGTTGGAATAAGCACCGCACTGTAAAAAAAACTCGTAGAAAAGGGTAAAAAACTAAATTCAAGGGTTGAATTTTGGTTGGAATAAACACCTCCCACAAATTACCAGCCTCACTTATTACTAATCAGATTGACTTTATTTCTGTCATCTACAGATCCAGGCATCTACAGAAGTTCTTATTGAGAACTTAAACAGAGGTTTAGATTTGAATGTTTTGTTGAAAATTCAGTCACCATTATTAAGTATTATACTGCTGTTACTGTATTTGTTATGGCAAGAATTGCAAAAGAAATTGTGTTCAGATGATGTCAGATACTTGATGATGATAAACATATGATCATAAACATAGGATTTGATTCACTGATCATATTCAGATTCTATCATTTGTTTAGATATCATGTTATTAATTTCTCATTATTGATGATAATGGTCCTATGATTGTCCAGTAAATTAAGGTATTGTGCACTAAAATGATACACACAGACATTAAAGAATCAGCGTATGAATCTCAATAACGGTGACATGCCGCTATGCATTCTGGGTGCTTCTTACAAAACTAGTCTATGGCTCCCAGAATGCATTGTGGCATTAAGCACGTCAACATTGTTGAGATTCATATGCTAATTATTGATGTCTGAGTGAGTCTAACAGATGCTGGAGATCAAAATGTTTTGTGGACAATGTAGAATTACAGGCTTGTTATAATTAATAATACAAAATGATTATGAATCAAAAGATTAGATTCTGGGTGGTATCAGTCAAATAGACCACTATATGATGATCATATCTTTATCATTAAGTAAGACAACATCATCGAGTCACATTTTCTCTTGCTTTTCTTGCCATAACAAGCACAGTTACAGCAGCCAGAGAATTTAAAAAAAAAGTCAAGTCAAACTACCCAACTAAAGGAAACACTTCAAACTAAACTATTATTTTCAATAAAACATCAACATCTAAACTTCTGTTAATTCTCAATAAGAGCTTCTGCATGTATTCGTCTGACAGAAATAAAGTAAATCTGGTTAGTAATGTGTGAAGCTGTTAATGCTGTTTGTGGAGTTGTTTAATCCTCCCCTGCTGCAGTTTTGAAGCACCCCAAATGCATTGCGGCATGAAGCATGTCACTGTTATTGAGATTCATACGCTGATTCTTTAATGTCTGTGTGTATCTTTTTGGTGCACAATCTCAGATTTGAACACTGCTGGACAATCACAGGACTATTACAATCAATAATGAGAAATTAATAATATGATATCTAAAGGTATCACTCCATTCATTTTCTGTTTGTCTATTTAATAATATATAAAAAAAAACAAGTCCTATGTGTTCTGTTCTAGATTAATTGAGACTTGTTACAGAACTTGCATATTGCTTCTATTGCACTCATTTGTAAGTCGCTTTGGATAAGAGCGTCTGCTAAATGACTAAATATAAATGTAAACAAAAAATAGACTCTGAAGTCTGAACATGATAAATGAATCAAATACTACATAATGATCATATCTTTATTATCATCATCAAATAGCTAATATCATCTGAACACAGTTTTTCTTGCAGTTTTTATCATAACAAACACAGATACAGCCAGAGAAAAACTAATGTTAAAAGGTCAAGAGTCAAACTGCCCAACTAAAGCAAACACGGATCACCATAATGGTGACTGAATTGTCAACAAAACATTAAAAATCTAGACCTCTGTTAATTCTCAATAAGAACTTCTGTAGATGCCTGGATCTGTAGATGACAGAAATAAAGTCAATCTGGTAATAAGTGAAGCTGGTAATAAGTGTACTTTTTGGGGGTGGTGTTTATTCCAACCAAAATTAAACATCTGTCTGACGTTGGAGCTTGATGTCAAACAAACAAACAACAGTCTTGGGTTTAGACGTCAAAACAATTTTCATTTTCAACCAAAATCCAACATCTGACTGACATTAGGGTTACATTAGTTGGAGTCCAACGTCTTCCTGATTTCACATTGACATACTGTGCCTGCCCGCAATCCACCTTCAATACTGATCTGTAACACAGAATATTGCGCACATACAAAGATACACCGTCTCTCCAAGGTTGGAGTTGGTTGAGCTCTGGTCCAAACCAGAAAGTTTCCCAAAACATACTGATAACATGTGCTTTCTCTCAGTGAGAGGTACAGACAACAGTACAGGCAATATTCATCTTGATTCTTTAGTGTTTCAGTAAAAGGAAATATGACAGGAATAAAAATATAATGTAAAAATGAAAGACAGATACATATTACATATCTGGAAGACAGGCTAAGTAACTACACTCCTGTCAGGTTAGGGGTGTGTGATGCCTCCAAAATCCAAACACATAACTGAAATCAAGTTTAGCGACACATCACGCATTCCTAGGACAGACCCTCAGGGTTTCTGGTTCAAATGTAATTGATTCATATTAAACTGACTTAAAACCGTTACTCTTTGTCATAACTTTGTCATAACAATTAACCTTATGTAAAAAAAACCTTAAGTTTACTGAAATAAACAATGTTAGTTTAATTCAACCTAAACCAATTATGTGGAACCTGTTGGCATTAAAAAAAAAAAGTAAATCCAACGTATAATTTTTTTGTGTAATATGAAACTGTATTTTGTTTATCTAACGTCTATCTCCCTCAGGAGGCAAAGGAAAGCTCCTGGATGAAGAACAGAAACTTGCTATTGTCAACATGGTGATTGCTGATAACGAAATCTAACTGAAGGGCATTGTATAAAGCTACTTGGTGGGTCATTCATTTTTTGTATTGAATTTCTGCAGGAAAAGAAACAAAATGTGTGCATTTACTAAACCCAACAAAACAAAAATGTGGAGAGGCTTCAAAAGACACAATCTACATTGTAAAAAATGTAGACTAATGATTATGTTTTAGTTAACTGGACAATTAAATGCAAAAAAGTTGTGAAAATAAGTTGGTTCAACAATTGTTGTACCAACCTAGTATTAATTGTAAATTTGATTTGTAAACAAGTTAACAAGCATACAAGTTGCAACACGTTAACAATGCATTCTGGGTGAATCATGCAAAACTCATCCATGGCTCCCAGAATGCATTGCGGCACAAAGCATGTCACCATTGTTGAGATTCATATAGGCTGATTCTTGATGTCTGGGAGTTTGACCTCATAGGAGGTCAAAATACTTTGTACAATCTGTTTAAAACCTTATTCAGCTCATCTGATTAAGACCATGCTGGATCTTTTCTGGAATCACAATAAAAAATAAGTTAATAGTACATGGCTCATATTAAACTCAGTCATAAAATCAGTGAATTAAGCCATACACAACAATTATATTCTTATCATTGAGCAGCCTTGTTATTCTTGCTAAAGCAAACTTAGTTACAGTAGCCAGAGAGACATTAAAAAGTCTTAAAATGTAGTTACTCACCCAAAACGTTTAATCCATGCTTCAAAACCTATAATTGTGTCAGTAAATTGGCCAATGCCACCAAAATGTGTTTTTGTCATCATGTGAGCCACACTGGTCAAGATGATTTTTCACCATGGAAATATTTGTTATATACAAATTAGTTTTTTTTTGTCCTTTTTTGTTGACTAAAAATTCTTTACAAGAATGTCAGTTTTGTTTGCTCTTGTGGATCACACTGAGCATTTTACTGTAAACACAGATTCAGACAGTAACTGAACATTTGTATTTATACAGTGCATATATAATTATTTTTACATATAAGCTTAAAATTCACAGTTGTTTGTTCATTTTTACACACTCTATTATGTCTTTCTCTAATTCCAAAACAATTTGGTGTCAGAAGTAGTGGGATTCCTTGGATGTGCCTTCTGGACCCCGAGAGCAGGTCAGTGAATGATCATCCTGGACATAGAGTCACAGCCTTACCCCGAAGGATTAAGGAAGAAGGGCTGACTGCTCTGGGGTGTCCGGAGGGTCCAGACACTGGAATCAGAGAAAACAAATCCGATGGCAACAGGGCGCTTCTGGTAAGAGACAAACTTTTAAAATTCAGGGGGAGAATTTTTTTTAATAGAATTTGGTTAAATTGAAAATGTAATTAATATGGATAAACCATTAGGGGAGTCTGACTCTGTGGCAAATGCAGCGTGAATTGATGTTTTTTACGAGGTAGAAAAAAGAATTAAATTAAAATGTGATTAAATACCTAGATTGGTATAAATAAGACCTAGATTGGTCTGAGAATAAATAAGACCTAGATTGGTCTGGGGACCATAATACCTAGATTGGATTGGTTCCGCCCGCGGTCAGGTTACCAGGGCACAAAATCGAGGCACTATTGCGAGTGTCCGCCCGGCTGATCTTGGGTGAAGAGATCAGATCTGTACGGAGACGTCCAACAGATTAATAGCGCGCGCGCGCGAAAAGCCACAGAATCAGACTGCCAATATGAGGAAATTCCAAAGCAAGCTAGCTGAATACGAGACACCGGTATTTTATCAAATGAAAAAATTATATGGCCAGAAATGCATGCAACGTATACGAAGTTCATTAAATGTCATGATTTGAGTGTCACCGCTGATTGGCCAGACTGGGACTGTGAAAGAGTCAATTGAAGGAAAAGGATAAATCGATGAGTTGTTGTGAGAAATGTGAGCAGACACTGAAATGCTGGGTGTGACAGGCATTGACTGTGGAGAAATTAAACAGAGAAATTAAAATGTTGTCTCATCACGCAGAAGCCACAGCTGTTTAAAGATCGCCGGTGAGTATGAACTTTGACTAAATTTTAGCTAACAATTTGAGTGATATGATCAGTAATTTGATTAGACGGGATAAAGATTTTGAGGAGAAAGAGAGCAAATGCTGTAAACTGCTCCGCTCTGAAGCCCTGACTTCAAAGAAATTTGCTGGACTGATGAAGGAAATGGGCAGAAATGTTTTTATTGTAATTGGAAAATTGATCAGCAACTTGACTGGCTACAAACAAAGAAAGAACAAAAAAATTCTAATTGCTAGATGTTTGTGCTTATTCATTAATTTATAAAATAGGTGAGGTATCATTATACCCAAAGGGAAAATCCCAGAAGTGACTGAGATATAAAATTGAGTAACTAAAAATTATGTTGGTGAAAAGAAGAGAGTAGAAAGTGTGGCAAATCAGGCCACCAGACTAAATTCTGTAAATGAAACTCAGTAAAAAGAATAAAACAGAGATTTACACTCTAAGAAAATAATAATCTTAATGAAGTCTTTAGTGATTATTTTTGAAGGAAGGATTTGAGATCATTTTAATACGAGGTTAAAATTAAAGATAAAGATGATAAAACATGTTGCAAAGATATATAAATCCTGATTAACCAAGTTTTAAATGAAAAAGATATAATAAATATGTTCTTGCTCTTCTCACCTTTGCAAAACTCTGATAATGATGATTTGACTGAATATTGGGTTGTTGAAATAACTATAGGTGTTAAAATGTTGAAAACCCTACATTTACATTTACATTTATGCATTTAGCAGACGCTTTTATCCAAAGCGACTTACAACTTGGGGGTACAATAAGCGAATGGTCATAAAGAGTCGATTGAGCGCAACAAGTGCCTGAAATACTCAGTCCGTGTACATTTCTCAGTGTAGCACAGGCTAGAGTAGGGAGGGAAAGAGGAGGAGAAAGAGGAAAGGAAAGATTTTTTTATTTATTTATTTATTTATTTTTATTAAGAGGTTAAGTGCTCATGGAAGAGATGAGTTTTTAGTTGACTTTTGAATGTTGTCAACGAATCAGCATTTCGGATGGCGGTGGGCAGATCGTTCCACCAGCTGGGAACGTTGAATGAAAATGTTCTGGAAAGGGATTAACCCTAGAAGCTGATGTTTTGGTTTCAAAAGATAAGCTTGTGCTGAGCTGAAATAAACAATTTGTTATCTCAATCCGGCCACCACGTGGCCTAATTTGAGTAACAGAGACTCAATCTGAGTGGAAATTTAGTTTCTAAATTCATTATGGGGGCAAAAGACAAATATAAAGTTATGATCATTCGAAAATGGGATTTCTGTCTAAGGATAGAGTTCAAAGGAAAATGTCTGATGTTTATTTGAAAACAAAGCCAGATCTTACGCTGAGCTAGTGTGAAGAGTGAAAAGTTGATGAAAATGCAGTGTACAAGCCCTGAAGGCCTCAGAGTCTCTCTCTCTCACCCCAGACCAGCTCAAAGCTGATATCTGAGCCTGTGCCACAGATGATAGAAGACATTGATGAGTAAAAGCACAGGGCATCATGTGAACATACTAGACAGTTATTTGTTAAGATATACAAAGGTGCCATCAAGAGGGCAATACGACATGTTTTAAAAATACAGACTTTTAATGAACTGAAATTTTTGACTTATGTATGATATGACCAATAACTTCTGTCTACTTCTGCCTTCACCATGTACTGAACTGATGGCCTTGGTCACAGATGTAGCAGAACATTAAATGGAATGGAGAGTTGTTTTGGCTAAATTCACTGAGCGTAATTCACGCACTGTCAGGTTGCGTCTTTGAAGAAGTATGTGTTTCGCTGTGTTTCGTAGGGGCCAAGGTCAAGACTGGACACAGCAGCCCCTGCCCTAATAATGGCCCCTCTATACCGCTCACCAAATACCGCATAAATTGAGAGCCAGGAATCACCCTGAAGAAAAAAGAGCTAAAAATGAGATTGGCATTCAAGAGCCAGCTGAGACCATGCTGATCATCCTTAACCTTGCGGAGAACAGAACAAAATGTATTAATTTGTATCAGGAAAACTGTGTGATCAGGAACTAATGTTATTATGAGTTTACTTCAGCAGGCATAATTCAGAGACATGGTGATGGCTTTAAGATGGAGGACGGCTTTTGAAGTTTAAAGAGAAGGTCTGAATAACAAAGGTTGTGTATCAGCAGTCACAAAGCTCTCTGTCTATATTGTTAATTTCCACTAGATGGCGTTTGTGTACTTCAGCACACATTTACTTAAGCTACTTTTGACTAGTCTCATTTTTTATATTTTGACTATTTTATAATATTTATTGTGATTTCTATACTGAGCTGCTGTCTATTTGTGAAATATTTTTTCTTTCTAAGAGTTTTTGGTTATATTTTATTTTATTCCCATCATGCTTTTGTATGTCACTTCCTGTTTTGTCATCCACATGAAGAGATGGAATGATGTATACATCACAAAGTTAAAGGTGTTTCTCTCTGTAATCATAAGTCATCCAACCAAGAATCTTCAAGATATAATCCCCTCTCTTAGTTCACAAGCAGGCAAAAGTGGTGTGTGGATATATTTTCAGTTTATTTGCGAGTTTAATGTGATATTTTTGTTTTCCATGTAATTGATGTTATGTTGTATATTTCGTTTTTGTTCAGTTCTACGTTGTTGGTGTCTATGTCAATGAGATCATTAAACATCTGTGAAAAGGAACCTCAGCCTTCGCATCGTGACTAAGGGCGGCATAGTAGAACACTTCACTGCATCGGTGAAGGCCAAGAGCATCAGATGGCAAAGCGGCACAAGGAAGTCGGCCAGCAAGAAGCGCTACGTATTGGATAAGAGAAGTACACCTTTTAAAGTTTGCAATTGACTGACTGAAGAAGCCAGCGAGCAAGTAAAGGCTGAACAAGCATGCACTTTTAAGTTAGTGACTTGGTAGCAGCACAAGGTCTTGTGAACTGTGCTAAAGTTTCAATTGCACTGGTATTTCCATCATCTTCATTCCAAGAAAAGTTGGACATTTTTCTCTTATTGGTTAGCTTATTAAATAGCGGACTAAACCAATAAGCAATTGTGCTGTATTATTGAGAGAGAAAAAAAGGAAAAGAAATAGGACTAAAGTTTGAATTTTCTGTTATATTCAAAGGTTGTTTGCTTACTTTATATTTCTTTCTTTAAGTGTGCGGAATTTTACAACTTATTTGTACTTCTGCTACTTGACAGTTCTGTAGTTATGATTTACATGGTTGTTTCACATAAGTCTAACTGAGTTAGTGGCTATACGCTACTCTTTGAATAGCACATTGTAGAACAACACAGTATTGACATGTCTTACACAAGTGAAAATACAGTGCTGTCTACTAAAGAAGGTAGCTATGCAGCCCCAATTACACAAGACTTAGACAATGCAGAGCAGGTCATCCCACCACAGCAGGCTGATATAGCTGACCAAATTGAAGTTGCTGCACAAGTACAACAACCACAAGTCACAGATATTAGAAGAAGCCAACGTGCACGCACACTCACTGAAAGGGGTAAATCACTCCAAGATGCTAAACTAAACAAACTGAAAAGAAGCTTTGAGCAGAAGTACAGAAGATGGAAATATCACATCAATGGTTTGAAAAGAGCCATAAAGAACAATGATGATGCTGAGTTGGTTTCTGAAGTTGTGAGCACTATTAACGCCATTCAGTCTGAGGTCGACCATATTTATGATGACATGAGACGCATTATAAGCCCTGGACCTGAAATTCGGAGGAAAATTGACACTTGTTTTGCCATTACTAGTACTGCAAATGAGAAGGCTCAACGCTTCCTCAATGGGGATCCTGAGGACATTCCATGGCCTAATTCAGATTCAGTGTTTGAAGCCACCGTGTCCAGCGTCATCTCAGCAACCTCCAATAAGTCAAGGTCTGTTTCCAAGATGTCCAGTCAATCCTCCCATGATTCTCAGCAGAAAAGACAAGAAGCAGCAGCTGAAGTAGCGGCTACACAAGAGGTGATTAAAATAATGAAGACACAACATCAATATGAAGAGGAAAATAGGAAACTTGAGGCAGAGGATGACAGGGTTACAGCTGAGAGAGAAGCTCAAGAAAAGGAAATAGAAGCAGAGCATGCAAGAAAAAGGGCTCAATTTATTTCGGAAAGTACTATGAGGAAAATAAAGTTGGTAGAAAAGAAAAAGGAAGTGGAACGATTGGAGGAACTAAAAAAGCATAATGCAGCACAAGCAAGATTACAAGTTTATGCTGAAAGCATCAAAGGTGAGGAGTTTGAACAGTGTCCTGTTCCTCTTCAACTAAGACAAGAAGATTATACTTCTCAACTAAATGGTCCTATTTCACAGCCATTCATGTTCACTCAAGTCACTGCCCCTTTAAACCAACCCTCTTGTTCTCCTCAAAAGGCTCCAATCACGCAAGCTCATATCTCTCAGTCAGCTATAGTGGCTGCTCCAAATTAAGCTTCTAATGATCTTGTGAAGGCACTTGCTGAAGCGATTACAGCCAATAGGATTCCGATTCCAGAACCAGTTGTTTTCTCGGGAGATCCTCTTAAGTATAATGACTGGAAACTGTCATTCCAAACGTTAACTGATCGCAAGAACTTGCCAGCCCAAGAAAAGCTCTTCTTTCTGCACAAGTATGTAAGTGGTCAAGCTAAGAGAGCTATTGAAGGACACTTCCTGGTTGGAACAGAGACTGCTTACACGGCTGCTTGGAACATACTTGATGACAGGTTTGGCAATCCATTTGTAGTTGGCAAGTCGTATCGTGACAAAATACAGTCATGGCACAAGATTTCTACCAAAGAAACCAAAGACCTCCGTCAATTTGTAGATTTTCTGAGCAGTGTTGAATCGGCCATGCCTTATGTTCAAGGTTTACAAGCTCTAAATGACTGTGTTGAAAATCAAAGGATATCAGCCAAATTGCCGGAATGGTTGAGTTCACGTTGGAATAGAGCAGCAACCAAGTTCCAAGATGAATTCAGAAGATTCCCTGATTTCAAGTACTTTGTTGAATTTCTCAACAAAGAAGCTAGAATCGCATGCAACCCTATCACCTCACTGCAAGCAATAAAGCCAGCAGAGCAAGAAAGAACCAAGCACACTGATCAAGATAACTATAAGTTTCAACGGAATCGCAACTCAACTGCCAAGACATTCACCACTAGTTCCAGTGAAGGGACTGGTATTATGTGTGTCTTTTGTAAGAGATACGGCCATACTCTTTGTAAGTGCCACAAGATTATGGAAAGACCAGTTGAAGAAAGATTGAAATTTGTACAGTCAGAGAAGTTGTGCTTTGGTTGTCTTAAGACTGGTCATAACTCAAAGGGCTGCACCTCTAGGAGTGTGTGTGAAAAATGTGAGAAGCGTCACCCAACATGCCTACATCAGGATCGTGTAAATAAATACCTAGGCCAAAGAGGTAGAAGCAATCATGATCAGTCTAAGGACAATCACAGATCTGCAGACAGAATAGCTGAATCCCAGAAGGTACAAGAGTCTAAGCCTGTGACTTCAAACAGAGTAGTTCAAGAAAGGAACAGCACTCACACTTCATCGATCATTCCAGTATATGTCTCAACAACAGCTGAACCAAGGAAGGAGATTTTAGTGTACGCTTTGCTTGATACACAGAGCGACACTACTTTCATTTTAAAGGTGTGGTGGAGGGGGCGTGGTTTTGCAAGGTCTGTAGCGGGAGAGAGAGAGCCGAGCTGAGTGGTGAGTAAGTAGGTCAAGTGCAGATGAGTAACACCTGTGTCTGATTGCAGAAATTGGCATGGAGAGACTGCATATAAGCTGCAGCGGGGAGAGAGTTGGGAGAGAGAGTTTTGGACTGGGACTTCGCGTGTCTGCCTGCCTGTACAACATCTGTGAAACTGAGTGAAACTGAGTGATTCAACTGACGTTCTGCTGAGACTTGTTACTGTGTTGATGCGCCCACGAGCGCCCATTTTTTGTTTGTATTTAAAGTGTGGAGAATAAAATCGCGAGTCCCAGTCACGCCGACCCCGCCTTCTTCCTTTCCTCACCCACACACTCATCGAACCTCATCACAAAAGGATACAGCAGAGACACTTGATATCAAGAAAGACCCAGTCAAACTTAAGATTTCTACAATAACTTCCAAAACAAAGGTTGTGTCCAGTCACAAATTGAATGGACTACAAGTAAGAGGTATTAAGTCAGAAGTGAAAATCAAACTTCCAACGACTTACACTAGAGACTACATACCTGTCAATAGATCTCATATACCCACGTGTGAAACCGCCAAGAACTGGCCTCATCTAGAACATCTGGCAGATGAAATGGCTCCTGCACTTGACTGTGAAGTTGGTTTATTAATAGGATATAACTGTCCACAAGCCTTACTTCCCCGAGATGTTCTCAGCGGTAATGAAGATCAGCCGTTTGCTCAAAGATCTGTGTTGGGTTGGAGTATCATTGGATACAACCACTACGACGGGGACTATGAAGATGAAATCGGTGTGAGTCATAGGATTATCCTGAAGCAAGTTCTATCACCATCTCACAAACTCAGGTCTGAAGTGTGCTTCATACACAGGAGCAAGGTTAAAGAGATGATCACTCCAGCAGAGGTACTGAAGGTTTTTGAGTCTGACTTTGTTGAAAGGAATAATGAGGAAGTATCTACATCACAAGAAGACTTAAGGTTTTTGACAAAGTTAAGCAAATGCATTAAGCAAATGCAAGACGGGCACTATCAGATGCCATTGCCGTTTAAGGGCGAGAGACCAGACTTGCCAAATAACAAAGCATGTGCAGAGCATCGACTCAAATCCTTAGAGAAGCGTTTAAAGAGGGATGAGCAATACCACAAGGACTACCTGGGTTTCATGAAAGACATAATAGCAAGAGGTGATGCTGAAAAGGTCCCAGAGATTGAGTTAAGCAATTAGCCAGCATGGTATATCCCTCACCATGGGGTTTACAACCCGCAGAAGCCAGGCAAGATTTGCATCGTCTTTGATTGCTCTGCAAGATTTCAGAATACTTCTCTGAATGAGCATCTACTGACTGGGCCTGACCTCACAAACACCCTTGTTGGGGTCTTGTGTCGTTTCCGCAAAGGGCAAGTAGCCATTATGTGTGATGTGGAGCGTTTGTTCCACCAGTTTTATGTTGCTCCTAAGGATCGGGACTATCTCAGGTTCTTATGGTGGGAGGAAGGCAACATGGAAACCCCACCAGCAGTTTTTCGAATGAAGGTCCACTTGTTCGGAGCTGCCTCCTCACCAGGATGTGCAAACTTTGGGCTCAAGTACATTGCTGCACAAGGTGAATTCAAGTTTAATCAAGCCACAGTGAAGTTTATACAACGTAATTTTTATGTTGACGATGGCTTAACAAGTGTGGACACCGAAGCAGAGGCAATCCAGCTTGTATAGGAAGCCAGGGATCTCTGCAATACCGGGAAGCTCCGCTTGCACAAATTCATCACCAACAGCAAGAAGGTAATTGCCACAATTCCAAAGGAGGAATGTACTGAAAGTGCGACAGACTTTGACTTGGCCCTAGGAGAATCTAAAGTAGAGAGGGCGCTCGGAATTCAATGGTGCGTAGCTTCAGACGAGTTTCATTTCAGAGTGCTAGTAAAAGAAAAACCTTTTACTAGGAGAGGAGTGCTGTCTACAGTTGCTTCCATTTTTGATCCACTTGGATTCGTCGCTCCCTTCATTTTAGTTGGGAAAAGTATCCTACAAAGGATGTGTCAAAACAAGACAGGTTGGGACGAACCACTTTCTGATGACCTCAAGCCGCATTGGGAAGCTTGGCTGCGAGACCTTCATAACCTGTCTTCGATAAAGATAGCACGTTGTTATGTGCCATCAACATTGGAGGATGTTCAACAATATGAGTTACAACATTTCTCAGACGCCAGTCAGTCAGGCTATGGAGGATGTTCATACCTCAGATCTGTGACCAAGTCTGGAGAGGTCTACTGCACTCTCCTTATGGGTAAAGCTAGGGTTGCCCCAACAAAGGTAACAACAATTCCCAGACTGGAGCTCTCAGCTGCTGTGGTCGCCACAAGAATTGGTGATCTGCTCAAAAGAGAACTAGAATTGGATGGCATTCATGAATACTATTGGACCGACTCCAAGGTTGTCCTTGGTTATATTAACAACGATGCACGACGGTTCCATGTATTTGTAGCCAACCGAATTCAGCAAATCAGAACAAGCACTGAGCCTTGTCAATGGAGATACGTTGCTTCAGATCAGAATCCAGCTGACCATGCCTCTCGGTGGCTCACTGTAAAGGAACTCATGGGATCGAACTGGTTTACTGGTCCAAGTTTCTTGTGGCAAAGAGAACTTCCTAAGGAGGACATTACGGTGGGAGAGGTTGACGATGGAGACCCGGAGCTCAAAAGGGCACAGGTTCTTATGACCAAGGCAAAGGAAGAGTGGTCTCTTTCAGATCGCCTGCAAAGGTTCTCAGATTGGAAGAGGGCAGTAAAAGGCGTAGCGAGACTCAAACGTTATGCAAGGAGGGTGAAAGGTTTGGTAGAAAGATCAAACAAATCCACTACTCTGGAAGAAAGAAAGGATGCTGAACAATTCATAATCCGTACAGTCCAAGAAGAAGTGTTCAGTGCCGAAATCAAGTCTTTAAGATAAGGGAAAGAAGTTAATTCAAATCAGTCCAACAAGCTATACAAGTTAAGTCCATTTATCGATGATCATGATATCCTACGGGTTGGAGGAAGATTGACGCAAGCAGAACTTCACCCTCCTATCAAGCATGCAGCCATTCTTCCTAAAGGGCATCATGTATCTCGTCTACTCATAAAACACTTCCATGAGAAGGTGCAACATCAAGGTCGTGGCATGACCATCAATGAAATCCGTTCCAATGGTGTTTGGATCCTGGGATGCAGTAGTGAAGTGTCATCTCTCATCTACAAATGCATTAAGTGTTGGAAGCTAAGGAAATCCAATCAGGAACAAAGGATGGCTGACCTGCCACAGGAAAGGATGGAAGCTACCCCTCCGTTTACTTATAGTGGCATGGACTGCTTTGGACCGTTCTATGTTAAAGAGGGAAGAAGAGAGTTGAAGAGGTACGGCCTCTTGTTCACCTGCATGTGCTCACGTGCTGTTCATCTTGAGGTGCTAAATGATCTTACCACTGATGCCTTTCTTAACGCACTGCGTTGCTTTATTGCTATACGTGGCAAAGTAAGTCAACTGCACAGTGATCAAGGTACCAACTTAATTGGTGCAAAGAGAGTGTTCTTGGAGTTGATGAAGCAGATGGACCAATAACGTGTGAAAGAGTTAGGCTGTACATTGGTCATGAACCCGCCTGCTTCCAGTCACATGGGTGGTGTCTGGGAGAGACAGATCCGGACTGTAAGGAGTGTATTGACGGCCATCCTAGATCAGTCTGCAGCGAGACTGGACAGTTCTTCCTTAAGAACATTCATGTATGAAGTAATGGCGATCGTAAATAGTCGACCATTGACCTCAGAGCACATCAATGATCCTGTGGGACCAGAACCGTTGACGCCGAATCACATACTAACAATGAAGCCAACTATCATTGCACCACCTCCTGGAGAGTTTGTAAGGGAGGATCTCTATCTTCAGAAGAGATGTAAAAGAGTTCAGTTTCTGGCGAATGAGTTTTGGACCAGGTGGAGAAAGGAATATCTTTTGAATTTGCAGCAGAGATGTAAGTGGAACAAGAGCAGGAGAAATGCCAAGATAAATGATATTGTTCTGCTCCAAGATGACTTGGCACCACAAAATCAGTGGAAGCTAGCCAAAGTGGTGGAAGTCTTCTCAGGAACTGATGGAAGAGTGAGAAGACTCAAGCTTCTTGTTAGTGATGCAACACTAGATAGCAAGGGTGCACGCACAAGCAAGTCAGTCTACCTAGAAAGACCCATACACAAAACAGTGTTACTACTTGAAGCTGATTAAAGGGTTAAGTTTGACAAGAATGTTTAACTGTGTATGCTTAATGTGTATACTTACCCCTTAATGTTTAGAAGTTCCTGCTTAGTTACTTGAGTATTCTCAACTTCGATTAAGAATCACACATTGCGTGATGGTGGGAGTGTATCTGCAGTCACAAAGCTCTCTGTCTATATTGTTAATTTCCACTAGATGGCGTTTGTGTACTTCAGCACACATTTACTTAAGCTACTTTTGACTAGTCTCATTTTTTATATTTTGACTACCGTAAAACTTCAAATAATAGCCCGGGCTTCTATTTACCCAAATCACCGAACTGCACCGGCTTGTATTTGAAACAGGCATCTATAAGAGACAGGCCTTTAATTTAGTGTTGAGATGTTCAAGCATGACGGTAGGAGGTTACCACATTATATTACGTTTTATTTATAATTTAATTCGAATGTGTTTAACAAATCATTTAATGTAAGAAATTAGGGTTGTGCCGATGGACGATATCATCGTGATGCCACGCCCCCGTTGCGAGTCTGTTGCGAGTGCGACACACACTAATCCTCTTCTATAGTTATAGTTAAACTAAAAATTTAGCAGGGATTGCGCTGTAAATTAATTTGAGAATGTAACTAATGCATATATGCTATTTTAAATACTGTAGTCTATGCCAGATATATGTATAGCCTACATTTTGAAATCATTTGAGGCTGAAACATCCATAAGCATGCGTGTTTATTTTAGCACTTCCGTCAGTGAAACAACACAGCCTATTCACATTTAAACGATTTTCAGTAAATAATGGTTACCTAAAGAATATAAGAAAATTAAATATTAGTTAGAAAAATATTTGATTCATACTATTTCCCCGCAAAGACGTACTCTGCGCTTTGAGAGGAATGGGACAAAAGCTGGATAGACACCTTTCAAATATATCTCCGTGTTTTCTCCTGATGTTGCAAGGCAACACTTGTTGTAAAAGTTCTGAAGAGCGGATTTTATCTTCCACAAGGTCAAGACATTTAGGCAATGTTTGATTATTCACAGCCAGAGAAAACGAAACTAAAATCACCGCGGCGTGTGTGTGAAATGCGCTATTCAAATAAACCAAACTTGACGCGCATTACCAAGTTTAATAAAAAGAACAAACTGTGTTAAATAAAGTTTCAAGTAAAAAGGTATTCGTCCCACAGTTTTTATTGTACTTTACCACAGTAAAGGATGTGAATAGTTATAATAGACTTAATTATAAGCAAACGAAAGGAAGAAACGTTTATAACGTTAATCCCCTGCGAAAATGGCGACGTCCCCCCCGCTTCCATCAGAAGCTACTGTCAGGCCACATACCTAAGGATAACATCCCGAAGCTAATGAAATATATCTCATCCTTCTCCCTCGCACACACAAACACACGCGCACGTCTGCGCGCAAGCATTAAAGGAATTTTTCAGCCGTTCCGTATCCAGCTTTACCCACGCTTGAAATTTGACAACTGTCAGCTTAAATGTCAAATTATACTTTTCTCCATGGTGGTATTGAGAGAATTAAGAAAAACTGAAGACTGAAAGTACGTTAACCTCTTTGTTATGTTGCCATAGTGATGAGTCGTTCATGAACGGTTCCGTCTGTCACGTGGAATCTGATCAAAACATAGAACAGACGATCTGACGGGTTTGAGAAGATCAAATACAGCCCGATACTAAAAAACAGACCCGGCCTCTATTTGAGACCGGCCTTTATTTACCCAAACCTGTCGTCACACCAGGCGTTTAAAAGAGACAGGCGTCTATTTGGGACTCGGCTATTATTTGAAGTTTTACGGTATTTTATAATATTTATTGTGATTTCTATACTGAGCTGCTGTTTATTTGTGAAAGATTTTTTCTTTCTAAGAGTTTTTGGTTATATTTTATTTTATTCCCATCATGCTTTTGTATGTCACTTCCTGTTTTGTCATCCACATGAAGAGATGGAATGATGTATGCATCACAAAGTTAAAGGTGTTTCTCTCTGTAATCATAAGTCATCCAACCAAGAATCTTCAAGATATAATCCCCTCTCTTAGTTCACAAGCAGGCAAAAGTGGTATGTGGATATATTTTCTGTTTATTTGCGAGTTTAATGTGATATTTTTGTTTTCCATGTAATTGATGTTATGTTGTATATTTCGTTTTTGTTCAGTTCTACGGTGTTGGTGTCTATGTCAATGAGATCATTAAACATCTGTGAAAAGGAACCTCAGCCTTCGCATCGTGACTAAGGGCGGCATAAAGGTATCTAAACTAAAGATAACTTGAAACAATAAGTTACATTATGAAATTTCTAAACTTTGTGAAGGATTAATGAATTATGGGTTAATGAATTTAACATTATAGTTAAAGTCTTAGAAGACTGTTGAAAAGATTATCTGGGTGAGAGAGAGAGAGGCTGGAAGCAGGGACTGTACTCTATCTGTTACCGCTCAGTTAAAGCTGAGACTACACAAAAACAATGATATCAGAACAAAACAACCCATCTGACTTTTCTAAAAATAAATAACTAATGAACAGACATATTTGAAACTGGTAAAGAGACCATGTAAAAGCACATTTTGATAATGAGCAGTTCATATTTTTGTCCTGATTAAGTGTAGTCAAGAATACAGGGTTAATAAAGAATTTTGAATATTTTCCCCTACTGATCGAATGCACCACAATCCAATCCAGTAGGTGGCGGTAATGCACCTACAGATCAAAGCGCGGCTTAACAGACTTCAAGCACGAAAAAGACAGAGACAGGACAGCAACAGTGTTTTTTTAGAGGTAAGTACAAAAAGATGAATACAATTCATCTCAATTTTCATTTCGTGTTTTCATTTATCTTTATTTCTTACAACTTGTGTGCTTCTCCTGGGCGAGTCAGAGTGAACTGCAACGTTAATAAAGTCACGTGAATGCCCTCCGTACACCACCAATGCCAAGAATATTCTTTAATACATTGAATTTCAGTTTGTTTTTCACCAAACCAAACCAAACCCTATCATATTTTTTTATTAATCTTTATTTCTTAAGCTGGGCATACACGGTGCAATTTTCGTCCGATTTCGAGCCGAATTCTGACTCGTGCAACTCTTATTTGGGTCGGGACAATTTTCAGCTTTGTCGTGCGTCGTTTGTTGTGAGGTGTTCGCGTGATTTTAGAATCAAAATGATTCATCTGTGCGTGCAACGAGTAAGATGTGCATTTGTGGATCCGGTGCCGCGCATGCATTCATTGACTCGTTTGTGAGTCGATCCTATTTGATTCATATGAGTCAATGAATGCATGCGCAAATGCACATATTACTCGTTGCACGCACAGATTCTGACCAACATTAATACAAAATCGAAGTTTTGCATTCACAATTATGTCTATTTGTACAAAATGCTGTACATTCATGCAATTCTGTATTTAGCACACACAAGTTGAAAGGCATTTGTTTGTGGACATTAAAAATATCTACAAAATGTATCAAGTTCATGGATTATTGTGCGTGCATTTATTAATAATTTTGATAGTAAAATCATCCCATATTTGTCCAGTGTACAGGGAGAAACGAGCGGCGATCGGATGAATTTCTGATCGACCAGAATTTCAGAATTCCAATTTAATCTTTAATGCAACAAGAAAGAAGAGTGAGAGCTTTACGTTCTGTAGGCAGCTATATCAAACTGCATAAATTTAGCAAACTGCTGCACCTCCAGTTCGTGTTGCAAAATGGATAATCTCTTACAATCCACTGTGTAGCCTATCCAGCTCCTTTTTATTAATTTAGCTACTCGATTATTGATTTACTTGTTTCACTTTCTCACGTTATTTGTTTATTTACTATTATTTACTATTAAGTACAGTATTAATATTAGATAAAACAAGATAGATATTTGACATTTCTGTCTTTATTGACGAGTTTCCATTTGTATTTACTTCCTTTTTGCCAGGTTGTCATGTTTTTCACTTGTGTTATAAATTCAGATGTAATTGCATTTATGTCAATGTGAGATTTCCTGTTGAAACTTTGGTGGTATAAATAAATACATTTGCATGTGAACTGAAGGATGTTGTTTACTTTGAGTGACTTTTTGATACAAAATCATATCAATTGCTGCCATACATAAAAATTAACTGGCATATAATCCTGCTGTACATAAAGCAAGATTGATTTTATAGTGTTTCTATGTTGATTCAGTGTTAAATAAGTGATTTAATTTAAGTTGAAAAAATATAGATTTTAAGCCCATCTTGATCTATTTTTCATCGTTGAAATAACATTATTTCAAGGTGCAAACTTGATGAAAAATCAATGTTAAATTTCAGCATTGATTCAATGATATTTTAGTTTATGCATTAACATTGATTCAACGATGATTCAATGTTGGTCTGCTATCTGGGCAGGTTGCTCTGATAGTGGCCTTCAGCTCTTCTGCATTGTTGGGTCTGGCATATCACATCTTCCTATTCACAATACCCCATAGATTTTCTATGGGTTTAAGGTCAGGCGAGTTTGCTGGCCAATTAAGAACAGGGATACCATGGTCCTTAAACCAGGTACTGGTTGCTTTGGCACTGTGTGCAGGTGCCAAGTCCTGTTTGAAAATGAAATCTGGATCTCCATAAAGTTGGTCAGCAGCAGAAAGCATGAAGTGCTCTAAAACTTCTTGGTATACAGCTGCGTTGACCTTGGACCTCAGAAAACACATGGACCAACACCAGCAGATGACATGTCACCCCAAACCATCATGGATTGTGTGCCTCTCCTCTCTTCCTCCAGACTCTGGGACCCTGATTTCCAAAGGAAATGCAAAATTTACTTTCATCAGAGAACATAACTTTGGACCACTTAGCAGAAGTCCTTTTTGTCTTTAGCCCAAGCGAGACACTTCTGACGCTGTCTGTTGTTCAAGAGTGGCTTGACACAAGGAATGCGACAGCTGAAACCCATGTGTTGCATATGTCAGTGCGTAGTGGTTCTTGAAGCATTGACTCCAGCTGCAGTCTACTCTTTGTGAATCTCCCCCACATTTTTGAATGGGTTTTGTTTCACAATCCTCTCCAGGGTGCGGTTATCCCTATTGCTTGTACACTTTTTTCTACCATATCTTTTCCTTCCCTTCGCCTCTCTATTAATGTGCTTGGACACAGAGCTCTGTGAACAGCCAGCCTCTTTTGCAATTACCTTTTGTGTCTTGCTCTCCTTGTGCAAGGTGTCAATGGTCGTCTTTTGGACAACAGTCGAGTCCGCAGACTTCCCTATGATTGTATAGCCTACAGAACTAGACATAGATACCATTTAAAGGCCTTTGCAGGTGTTTTGAGTTAATTAGCTAAAGGCCTTTGCAGGTGTTTTGAATTAATTAGCTGATTAGAGTGTGGCACCAGGTGTCTTCAATATTGAACCTTTTCACAATATTCAAATTTTTTGAGATACTGAATTTGGGATTTTCCTTAGTTGTCAGTTATGATCATCAAAATTAAAAAGAAATAAACATTTGAAATATATCAGTCTGTGTGTAATGAATGGCTATAATATACAAGTTTCACATTTTGAATGGAATTAGCGAAATAAATAAACTTTTTGATGATATTCTAATTATATGACCAGCACCTGTATGTGTGTGTGTGTGTGTGTGTGTGTGTGTGTGTGTGTGTGTGTGTGTGTGTGTGTGTGTGTGTGTGTGTGTGTGAGTGTGTGTGTGTGTGTGTGTGTGTGTGTGTGTGTGTGTGTGTGTGTGTGTGTGTGTGTGTGTGTGTATATGTATGCCGGTTCACCATATTTGCGTGTGGACCATGTATGGCACTAAATACATTTTTCCAGTAAAGCATAATGATTAAGGGGGGCCTTACACAAAGAGCAGCCTAGGGGCCCCTGACCACCTTAATCCGCCTCTGGACCCAAGCATGGTCATTGGTCAATTGCAAGTATTGTCAGAGTGATTACATCAATCCAATCAAATGTTTCTGTTATAAATGTTAGCAAAAAAATGTGTGAAAAGATCATTATTTGACATGAAATATTAATGATATATGTTCTATATCATTAAGTCACACACACACACACACACACACACACACACACACACACACACACACACACACACACACACACACACACACACACACACACACACACACACACACACACACACACACACACACACACACACACACACACACACACACACACACACACACACACACACACTTATGTTGGGTTTTCATGTTTTATGGGGACTTTCCATAGGTGTAATGGTTTTTATACTGTATAAACTGTATATTCTATCCCCCTACACTGCCCCTGTCCCTAAACCTACCCATCTGAGGAGACATTCCGCATTTTTACATTTTCAAAAAACATCACTTAGTCTGATTTATAAGATGTTTTCCTCATGGGGACCAGCAAATGTCCCCACAAGGATGAGGATTTCGGATATTGCCAACTTTGTGGGGACATTTTGTCCCCATAACGTAGGGATTACCAGTCCACAAACACACACACACACACACACACACACACACACACACACACACACACACACACACACACACACACACACACACACACACACACACACACACACACACACACACACACACACACACACACACACACACACACATTGAGACAGCCAATACTTCAGTGTTTCCTCTACATTCCTTCAAGTGGTGGACCACCACTGTACGAAAATGACCACCACGCCACATAGGTAAAAGGAGAAATTAAACATTACAAACAGAAGTCTCTGAGATCCTGACACCTTGCACTTCTGGAGACTCCAGGTAGGTTGCAGCTTTGGAAAATGGTGGCGCTGGAGACTAAAGGGTTCCTGATGGTTTCACCCTTAATTCTTCACCTTAATTCTTAATTCTTTTGCAGTTAACAGGTGTCTTTTCTTCACCACCTGTTTTTGTCAGATCCTGCTGACCCAACGAGCATTTCACTGTCCAATGGTCATGCCTTAACTGCAATGTCTAGTATTGCATTAGTATTGCATCCTTCTCATGGGCATTTAATACTTTTTGACTTTTCAGTCTGAGTTAAATCTCTTTTTTGGCTCAATTTATCTGTAAAAGAAAACATGCCTAATAATTCTGCACACCTGAATACAAGGTGATTTTCATTTCCAGCCTTCATGAACAATTATATATCACTTATACATTATTAAATACTAAATCAATAGTAGTTATTAGGATTACTGGGGTTTGGAATTGGTCAAATGTGCCTGGAAAAAAAATATGATCAGAAAATCAACGTGCCTAATAATTCTGCACTCCCTGTAAACCAACAGGAAGACTACAGCATCAGTGCAGAACACCCTGTTTTACTGAGGCAAAATCACAACATCATTACTAAGACACAAACGCCATAATAAAAACGGCGGGGATTCCCTTCATCTCTGCTGAGGGAGCGGGTGCGGCTGACCCACGAGCAGGTGAACAATAGCCGCTTTTTCACCGCCAGGCCAAGCGTTTCTTATAATTGTAAGGAACGGTTCCAGTTGTCTTTCCACTTGAGCCTGGTACGGCACGGCACGATTATAAACCATTCTCTGCCCGGAATTCTCGGCACGGCTAGCTAAAATGCGTGTAGTGACGTCGCCACAAGTGTGTCACTTGTCTGTTGCCTGGCTACCAGTTTCTCTATTGCTGGGTAAGCGCGCTATTTGAGCGACGTAAATACAGATTAATAATAAAAATAAAATAAATACCTGATCGCCCTCCATAACACACTCCTCCTGCTGTGCATCTTGTCTTCGACTGGATGAAGATTCAGCAGCCTTTAAGTATCCAGTCAATGTAGGGATTTTTTTTTGTATATCTTGGTTACGTTGTTCTTTTTACCTTTGTATCTTCCGTTATTGTGTTCCACTATTGTGGTTTCTTTCAGACATTTTGCCGCTATGCCGTCTTGTCCGTCTAGCAATAGCAGTTACGTAAATTAAAATGATTGACATGATTTGACCAGCAGCTGATTGGACAGATCTATCCAATCACCTGCTTATTGTTTCTTATGGGCCAATGAGGGTCTTTTTTTGTTCGCGCTGAAGTAAATTTTAAATAATAAAAAAAATAGTCTGGCCAATCCGAGGCCCCTGCACTAGAGGTGGGCAGATCGATACTAATATCGATAATATCGATACCAACGTTGGTATCGGTATTGATTGATACCAACGTGAAAATATCGATACTTAAGTTTCAGTTTCTCTCGTTTTGCGACCTGGCCGTGTTTGTCAAAATGCAGCTGCTGTCGTCGAGCAGAGCAAGCTCTCAAGAGTGCTGCTCGTGCTCGACACTGCTCTCCTCCCCCTCTCCTGTGTTGTACCATCACGTGACTCACCACTAGCGCTACCACCAGCAGTCAGGCGCGCGCGCCGCTCAGCCGCGCATTTCTAACAGCAGTCAGTCAGAGGCGGAGAATGGCATCAGAGAGAAAGAGGAGCGTTGTATGTAAAACTTTGTGACTTTGTTTATTTAAGAAACATTTTTTGTTAACATGCTACTTGAAAAGAGAATTAGTTTTTACATTTTTTATATTTGTGAAGTAATCATTTTGTAACTTTGTTTATTTAAATAAAACAGAAGTAACCAAAAGTTGTTACTGAACAAAAGCTTTTGTAGTACTGATTAATAACCCAAAATGCAAATCACAAAAACAAATTAAAAGTCATGAAAATTCATTTAGATTTAGGTTGAAGACGCATCCACCTTAATTATTAAAAAGTATCGATATTGGTATCGGTATCGGCGATACTGGCCCTGTATTTACTTGGTATCGGATCGATACCAAATCTAGCGGTATCGCACACCTCTACCCTGCACACATGGGGCCCCTAGGCTGCAGCCTCTGCGAGCCTGTGTGTTATTTCGCGCCTGCTTGGGTCACACACAGACTTCAACATTCAGCATGCAAAACACAACAATGGTAATAAGGTTTTTTCTTATTATTTATTTTATTATTAATAATACCTTTACAGTTTTATTTGCTGTCGTTATTGGGGTTATACCGACAAAAGACAATTGGTAAAATACAGCCAAAAATAGTAATACAAATCAATTAATTTATTCATGTCGCAATGCACTCTGGGAGTACACTTCCTCAGATCACAGATATAATTAAATTTACAAAACTTAAATGGTTTAAGTAAGAACAACTTGAGGCAACGAGTTTGCACAAGTAAACTGAACAAATTAGCTTTTACGGTGTATATCAATTTTGGAATTGAATTGATCTAAAACAGAAAATTGTATGAATATACCTTTTATTTGATATAACAAATAAAATAATAAAACAATTGATATAAACTTAACTTACTTAGTAATTTGAACTTAAATATACTATGTGTAATAAGTACAAAGTAACTGATATTACGAATTATTTTAAGTTAAATTAAATTAAATTTTTAAGTTCACATTACTTAATTTTTTTGGGCAACCAGTTTCCTCAAATTTTTTCAGTAAATTCAACAGACAGAGAGATAGACAGATAGACAGATAGATAGATAGATAGATAGATAGATAGATAGATAGATAGATAGATAGATAGATAGATAGATAGATAGATAGATAGATAGATAGATAGATAGATAGATAGATAGAAATTTATAAATATAAATGAAAAACGAATCGTTTTAATTTAGGAATAAGATTGATAGATAGAGTATACACACAGATGTGCAGGAATATGCTACGCATATGTGCACACATTGAATGCTTTTGCAGTTTCACACTAATGAACATGTAATGACTTGCACGAGAAAACTGAGATGCAGTGTCATCTACCAGGTGTCATGGTGCAGACGAGACAGGAGATCACATACGTCTGTTTGTCTGCTTAGAGTTTCACTGCGTGCTTGAGTGTCTGTATATTTGAATGTGTTTACCGTACACACTGGTCAAGACACCTTATGCTATCTTTGCAGGCTAAAATGACATTAGTAAGAATCCCTCTATACTGTGAAAACTGCTGATAGTTTTATACAGCAAATGATCATTTGGAATCATTCTTGTTGCAGATACTCCAATAACCATACAGCAATTTTGAAGAAAGTGGATGTTAAATGAAAGTGCAAAGCTTAATAAAGTGTGAAAATGTGTTTAATTGTCTTTGAAGGAAAACCTAAACCTTCATTAAATCTTTAAGGAGGCTCTTCTTGTGACAGCAGCGTTAGGTGTCATGTGTCCCAATGAGTGAGAGTGCATCAAACTGTTTAAATGGATGTGGCATACCGTGCTGCGGGTCATCCAGAATGTTTTTTTTTTAACAGATTGTTCCTTTAAACATTGATGGAATTTAAATCTGCTCTTCTGAGAGGCTAGATTGTTTAGTTCATGTAAGTTCTCAGATCATTTGAATATTGTTTGTGCTTTGTGTTAATTCCTTTGTCTTAAATAGATTTTTTTCTCTCTCTCTAAAAGATTTAAACCAAACTCAAATCGACCAGACAATTGTTCCAGCTCATTTAACATACTAATATCAATCACACAGGTAAGGTCACGTGGCGTTGCTATGGCAATAGGGAGTCAGTTACTCGAGAGCAGCTGCACACCTGTGCAGTAATTTATTACACCACAGGTGCAAGGGAAATAATTCAGAGACTAATAGAGGATCAGAAGGGCAGCAAAATGCCAAAGAAAAGTGATACAGCAAGACAACTGGAAGATGGTGAGTTATACTTTTTATTTAAATGTAGCATTATTTAATAGTTACAATAACCCTAATATCCCTAATGCTCATTATTTTAGTGAAACGTTATTTAAAATCCTGTCATATGTTGACATTCTGTGCTTAAGGAGCTACTTATATATTTTTTTTGGTAGTGGGAATAGATATTGATGGAGAAGTGGAGAGTGCTGAAGGTAAGAAAAAAGATTACACTGAATTGTTTTTCTTTTTTATTAGGTGGTGTATAAGGCAAACATCAATATTTCTGGGTTACCCTTTATTTTGTCCCTGTTACAGTGTGATGGTTCATTTAAGTACTGAGTAATATTAATTAAATACATGTACTTACTATAGGGTTAGGATAGGATTAGAGTTTGGTTTAGGGTCAGTTGCATGTAAGTATGCCTAATTTATACTTATTACTATAGTAAATACATGTAACAAGAACACGTTAAAATAAAGTGTTACCTATTTTTGCTGCTTATAACCTAGAAAACACTGAGCAACTAAAACTCTACATAGTGACAGCAAGTTTTTAATATAACCCCCCCCCCCCCCCTCACCCATCCCCCCTCCCCCCACACTGTAATAAATGATTGTGATTTTAACGGTATTTTACTGTAAAAATGCTATGGTGAAAAACAGGTAATTGGTCAACAGAAAGTTTCCATACTATATACGGTGAATAACTGTAATAGATCTAACTTTACATTTCAGTACAGTAAAATACCGTTAAATGTACAGTTTTTGGAAGTGAAAAAGAACAAGTCATTGTGTAATTTACAGTGAAAACCCGTAAATTGACATTCCCAGAATTCCCTGCGTGACACTTCGCATTTGATGTATTTTCATTGCAATAAATATGTTTCTTCTTTGTTTTTTCTAATCAGTTATGTACATTAGGGTTTTATGTTACATCTGATGCTGTTATATGAATGTTTATTGCATTTTTTCAATTTCATGTGTTTTACCATGATGGTGTTTAGTGTTTGTGTGGATGACACTGAGCACCTTCTACATATTAGTATTGTCCTCTTAAAAGCTGCTTGTGATGAGCTTTGAGTCATCACGTGATTCTCATCACCACTGTGATTGGTGGTTGTCCGTATATATCAAAGGTACATAACAGATATTAGTATTTCAATTGGTTGGTAATTTAACATTATTTCAGTCAATGAAATATGTTTTTTTATCGTAAATTGTTTACAGTGTAAACAAAATCATTACAATATAAACCTTTAAATTATACGGTTTTGAACTGTAAAAAAAACATTTTTTAACCGTAATTATTATTACATTATAAACCTTTAAATCATATGGTGCTGTCCCTAAAAACCTAAAACGTTACTGCTGTATTTTTTACTGTAAAGTTCTGGCAACCACAGCTGCCGTTTTTTTACCGTAAATTTTACGGGGATTTTTTTTACAGTGCAGAATTTGTAACAGTCTGGTTTTTATCTTTGTTACTCAGCAAGAATGTCTTGTTTTTATGCATTTTCATGACAATACAATTGTGCTCTCTTTTTTTCAGAGGACAAAAGAGCAAAAGGAAAGGGTGCCAAAAAATCAGCAGCCGGTAAACGGGGCAAAGCAGCCGCCAGTGAGGATGGTGAGGATGAAGATGAGGATGATGAACCCCCCAGAAGTCGTCGAGCGGCTAATAAAAAGAAAGCTGCACAGGCTGATGAGGAAGACAGCGATGATGATATTCCACAGAGGAGACGTGCCGGGAACAGGAGAAGAGGAAACGTGCGAGAGAGTGGGGGGGATGGGGGAAATGAGAAGTCCGGCAGAAAAAACAAGAGAGGTGGGAACAAAAAACAGAAAGGGAAAGGAAAAGACAAGGACAATGACAAAGGCAGCGACAAAGATGAAAAGAAGAAAAAGAACAGTAGGTATGCTGACACAAGTGGTAACGAGAACTGGATAATGAAATGATAATTCATTAACTGCTCACGTGTCGTGAAGGTGTCCTACAGCAAGAGATCACTGAATATAAGACACAACTCTCCTGGAACTCCAATTAGATAAGCTAACTTAATGTTTTTTTTTGTTTTGTTTTTTTCTCTCTTTTACAGTCCATCCCCAAATATTTATTGAAATGTTTCTAGGTTTTTAAGGTGTAATTTACATGCCATATTATTGTAAGTGCTTAGTTTTGTTAGAAAATATATGGTTAACTATCCGAGCCTCTCCCTATAACCGCGACAGTATCTTTTTAACTATTCAAAGCCATTGCATTTTTAATACTATGTCTCCCCATACGCTCTAGACACACACTTGTACTGGTTAGAGCTCATGCATTAATCTCCATTTAAAAAGCTTAGACTTCTAACTATATATGCTCGATATTAGGGTTAGTCTTATGGATACAAAACAAAACAAATCTATGTTTTGGTCTAGTTTTTTTAATCAACATTTATTTTGCACATTATTTTAATGTGTCCTTGATACAGTGTAATTACACAAATAAGTGCTAAAAATTTAATTATGGTTACACTTTATTTTAATTTGAGCTTGTTACGGTGTAATTATACATTTAAGTATGCAGTAATATTAATTAACAACATGTGCTGACTATATAATTAGGGTAAGGGTTTGGTTTCGAATTAGTTGCATGTAATTATGCATAGTTTACTGTTATTACTATAGTAATTAGATGTACAATGTGTAACAAGGACACTAAAATTAAGTGTTACCCGTATTACTTTAAGTTTCGGGTTTGGTTTAGTGTTAATTGATTGCAATTAAGCATAGTTTAATGTTGTTATTATTGTAAAAAAAAGGGTTACCAATCTGTCCTATCTTTACAATTCTTATCCTTATAAAATCAATCTTTAAAATGTAATTTTGTTGTTTTAAGCCTGTGAAAAATGAAAATTCTGTCATTAATTACTTACCCTCATGTCGTTCGACACCTGTAAGACCTCCGTTCATCTTCGGAACACAAATTAAGATATTTTAGTTGAAATCCGATGGCTCAGAAAGGCCTCCATTGGCACAATGTACTTTACACTCTCAAGACCCATAAAAGGTAAAGACGTCGTTACAAAGTCCATCTCACTACAGTGCAGGTTCTACAATCATTTTATGAATCGACGAGAATAGTTTTTGTGCGCAAAAAAACCCCTAAATAACGACTTATATAGTGATGACTGATTTCAAAACACTGCATCATGAAGCTTCGAAGCGTTATAAATCAATGAGTCGATTCAGCGGTTTGGATCGCCAAAGTCACGTGATTTCAGCAGTTTGGCGGTTTGACACGCGATCCGAATCATGATTCAACTTGCTGAAGTGTTTTGAAATCGGTCATCACTACATAAGTCGTTATTTAGGGTTTTTTTGCGCACAAAAACTTTTCTCGTCGATTCATAAAATGATTGTAGAACCTGCACTGTAGTGAGATGGACTTTGTAACGACGTCTTTAGTACCTTTTATGGGTCTTGAGAGTGTAAAGTGCATTGTGTCAATGGAGGCCTTTCTGAGCCATCGGATTTCAACTAAAATATCTTCATTTGTGTTCCAAAGATGAATGGAGGTCTTACGGGTGTCGAACGACATGAGGTTAAGTAATTAAGGACAGAAATTTCACTTTTGGGTGAACTAACCCTTTAAGGCTGGAATACACTACACAACTTTTAAAAACACTAGGCATCATACACTTGCTGACTTTGTCAATGGTTACAGATGGAAAAACGGGGCATCATACACTAAACAACTGAATCACACACTACCAGACTTTCAGTACAACAAACGACCAGTGTTGAAAACGTGGCCAAAAATCTGTAGTCAGGTTGTGTATTCCAGCCTTAAATGACCTTGAACAACATTTAGTGAAGTGTATGCAAGACAAAACAATTAATTATTATTTATGTTATCTATGTCTTAGTGGTGATGATTCCAAATCAGACGAAGAGGACGAGTCCATGTCTGAAGGAGAAATGGCCAAACTGATGGAGGAGGTGGAGGAGAAGAAGAAACTGATAGCAAACATCAGAAACAAGCCTTGGCGAATGAAAAGACGACTTAAAGTCCTCAGGTACTGAGCAATCTTAAATGTAATGCAAAAAAATGTTAAAATGAATCAATAAGCTTCAAGACACCCCATTAGGCCATGACTAAATTCACAGTACAGCAAGGCTTTATGTGCCTTATTGTTTTAATAAAACAATTAATATAAGATAAAAGTATTAAGGACACATTTTTATGGAAACATTATTGTATTAATAACCCTCTGGTGCTGCTTGCATGGTGGACTGATTTTTTTTATTTCAATGAAATTAATGTACTATACTTTTATACAATTTGATATATTTTTTTTTATTTAATATTTTGCATTTTTAGGGGATTTTATGCTACTAAATTATATTTATGGAACAGCTGTGATCCATTTATTACCTGCTGACTACTTTTTGAGCATAGAAAAATATATTTTCCAAAACATGTTTTACACTAAAACTATGAGAAAATCAAAGCTATAAATCTAACTATAGTTGTGCTCCAAATTTGAATTTGATATCTCAATAAATTAGATATCAGTAAGGTTTTGTTTGGGCGCAGTACCAAACATTTCCACTAGATGAAATTCATCTCCTATTCATTGGAAGGAGTTCAAATGTTTTTTCACAACCATTTAACCTTTTCGAGTCAATGCCTTTTGTGTGTTTACATAGCAAGTGCCAAAACCTTTACACATTTTCGTACCATTCAGATAAAATCCAAAACATAAAATTTTTTGGTCAAAATTTGTTGAACAGCACCAGAAAGTTGACTTGTTTCATTAAGTTCATTCTTCAACACTATCTCATGACCAATTTGTACGTATTTTACGAGGTGGATCATTTGTACGAATTCGTACGACCTCATTCTTATGATTTGTTTAAAGAGCCAGTGATGGGTAGGTTTAGGGGCGGGGTTACGTACGAATTCATACGTATTAGGCAACTCATAAAATACATATGATTTAGCAAAAATCATACAAGTGAGTTTGTACGAATTAAATGAGTAAAATACGTATGAATTGCCGTGAGATCAGGTTGCATTCTTCCGCTAGTCCCTGGTGTAACTTAAAGGGATACTCCCCAAAACTCCATAAACTCCAAAGAATGAAAATTATGTCATCGTTTACTAACCCTCATGGGGTTCCAAACCTGTTTCTTTCTTTTTTGGAACACAAAAGATGATATTTTAAAGAATGTTGTGAACCAAACAACCATATCTCATTTTGGGGTGGAGTATCCCTTTAAATTTTGTAGATTAGTGGGTTTAATTCTTAATTCTTTAATAGGCCTTGACATGAGTGCTGTGCTGTGCAGTGACAATATACCCAATGGTAAACAAGTTTTCCATATCATAAATGTAGCTTTAAAAATGATAGTTCTAGTCCTTGAAGCTGATTGATTAATAGTTATCCAGTTAAGTGTCAGTGTTAAATTTTAGAGTTATGTTATGTTTCATTATGTTTTTGTTCATGTTTCTGTGTTTTCTGTGCAATATTAGTTTCTACAGTTCCTAAGTTCTCCTTGGCTGTGTCCGAGAGTGGCCCCTATACCCTCATTCACTATTCCCTACATAACTCCACTAATGTAGTCCACTTGAAGGAGTGAATGAAATCGAGTGAGTGTATTCAGACACAGAGTGCGCCAGAAGTTCTCTGGGAATTAATTTGGTACGACAATCACATTATGTGCATTATGGGAATTCTCTAGCCGTTGAGTGTACATCAGTTATACAATCGTTATTGCGGGCATTATGGGATTGAATGAGTACACTTGATAACAATCCACATTGGTTTCAGATACCACTATAAATGGCTGTCTCCTCAAATAGTGCCCTATTTAAGGGTAGGGGGCAATTTCAGACACACCCCTTGTTTGTTGCCTTGATTATTGACTTCGTTCACCTGTGTTCCCTTGTTAATCCTGTGTATAATGCTGCCTTCACGTGCTATCGGAAATTTCCTAATTCTCACTTTAGAAGTCGTGATTACGAGCTTGTTGCATTCAAGTGCTTTGTTGTCGGAGTGAACAGGAATCATGGTGGACACCAGGTTATTCTTGCCTATTTATTGGGGAAATCTTATTAAAACCAACATCATATGTAGGCTCCCATGCACCGACAACCATATAAACATTCCAGATAGTCCGCTTTCTGCTGATTCTGTAATTTCAGTCAAATGCAGGCTATTTTCGCTGTGTACCAAACATACAATACGCTTCAAATGATTACTCTTACATGTAAATATGTACTACATTAATGTCAAGACAAGACGACCTAGCTGTTTTGGGAAAAAAAAATAAATAAATAAAACCATCGACCATCGACTGCGAGGCTTTCCTCTCACAAAAAGAGCTTGCGCGTAACACGTCTTTTTCAAGACGGCTCGCCCGTGCACTTCCGGGTGCGATCGATTTCCGCTGCTGTCTATAGGCGCATTCACTGCTCGAGCGTGTTTGAGCTTCAGCACGTTCGGGCAGTGTTTGCGGATGTGTCACGTTTCCATTGCGGGAACGTGACCATCGCGATGTCGCGGTCGAGACTCAATGATCTCCGTGAGGAGAGAGAGTCCCCTCTGCCACACCCCAATCTACCGCCCCCGAGTGAGATGGTACTTTGGCTGGTGGCCAGGGTGACCTGAGGGCGGTGCTGTGGCACCCGACAGCTGTTGGGCCCCGCCCCCAATGCCTTTCGCTCCCGGGGTGCATGAGGAGATCACGCGGTCCCGGAAGTCCCCGTGCTTCCTGCGACCGTTTGGTGGCCTCCTCCGCCTTCTCTGCCCTTGATGGGGCCGCTGCCTTGGGTACACTGGGGCCCCCTCCCCCCCACTGATGAACTCTCTGTTGCGCACTACGGTGTCCACAGAGGGCTTTGACGTGGCGTGGTGTGGCTGACCTAAGCACCCTCCCAAAGCTTGTGGGCTCGTCTACTTCGGTGGCGTGATCCTGCAGAGCTACGGGCAGGCCGCCACCCCTTTTGCACATGCACAAGGGTGGAGCCGACCCAGGGCTCTTCATTGAGCTGCGTGCCGCAACTGATCCCGCCCCCGGGCGGTGAAGGTGGCCACACGCTCCCTGGGTCGGGCGATGTCCACAGCTGTGGTCCGGGAGAACACCTGGCCTTACCTGGTGATGTGGAGGACGTTGAGCGGGCCCGCCTCCTCAACTCACCCATATCCCAGGCTGGCCTCTTCGGCGGCGCGGCTGAGAACTGCGCCCAACGGTTCTCGGCCGCCCCAGAGCAGACTGAGGCTGTAACACGTACTGCCCCGGCGGCCAGCTGCTGCACCAGCCGCCGGCTCAGTCGCCTCAGTCCGCTCGCCGCCGAGGGCGCCCTCCCTCTTCCCGCCCGGCCCCAGCAGCAGCCTTCACCTGGGCCGCGCCGTGGAGGTGGTTGAGGATGTCGCCCAGTCCGCTCCCCAGACTGGTTAAACGCCAGGCTGGAGGTGGACAACTCAGAGATGGGTTCCAGTTCTTCCCAGGGGATGGTAGCAGGGCCTCTCCTTCCCCCGGTGGAGGGCCGGGGTAAAATCCTTCCGCTGCTGGCCCCCGGGCTAGCAGCGCTTGGGAAGAACTCATGTTCCTGTCTCTGAGGACCCAGAGACCAGTGATGACAGTGTGCGCCACCCACGGGTCCCGCCACTCGCATCCCTCTCTGTCACCAGCCTCCTGGCAGAGCAGACCCCAGTGGAACGCTCGTCCTTCCCTGGTCTCCTCTGTCAGGACGCAGCCGTTAACCATGCCCCGACCCTGGGACGCCCAACAGCCTCCCCTGTCCGGGCCGGTAACGCTGCCTCGCTGCCCCACCCTGGGTACTTCTGCCGTCCGTATGACCCCGTTGGTGCAGTCTCTGGAAGCATGGCTTCAGCTTCCGGGGCTGTCCCGCTGGGTCGCGCGGACCGTCAGGCGCGGCTACGCGATTCAGTTCGCGCAGGCTCCTCCCCGCTACAGGGGAGTCCGCTATACCGTGACCGGGGCCCATGC
This sequence comes from Gobio gobio, assembly GCF_949357685.1. Taxonomy (NCBI): domain Eukaryota; kingdom Metazoa; phylum Chordata; class Actinopteri; order Cypriniformes; family Gobionidae; genus Gobio; species Gobio gobio. Next base: position 16,772,741 of record NC_137100.1, on the reverse strand, counting down.
CCCCGTCATGCGTGCGGAGATTGCCACCCTACTGGCGAAGGGTGCGATCGAGCCTGTCCCTCCAGCCGAAATGAAGTCGGGGTTCTACAGCCCCTACTTCATTGTACCCAAGAAAACCGGTGGGTTACGGCCAATCCTGGACCTTCACATCTTGAACCGATCCCTTCACCGGCTTCCGTTCAAGATGTTGACTGCGAAACGCCTTTTCGAATGTGTTCGTCCTCACGATTGGTTGCAGCGATCGACCTGAAGGACGCCTACTTTCATGTCTCCATCCTTCCTCGACACAGACCGTTCCTACGGTTTGCTTTCGAGGGGCGGGCATATCAGTTGGCGGTCTTCCAATTCGGGCTATCTCTGTCCCCTCGCGTCTTTACGAAGATTGCCGAGGCAGCCCTTGCGCCCCTTCGGCAGCACGGGGTTCGCATCCTGAACTATCTCGTCGACTGGCTCATACTGGGCCACTCTCGGGAACAGGTTTGCGGACACAGAGATCGGGTGCTCCAACACCTAGCCCGTCTGGGCCTTCGGGTCAACTGGGAGAAGAGCAAACTCTGCCCCGCGCAGAGGATCTCTTTTCTCGGTATGGACATCGACTCGGTCACCATGTGCGCGCAGCTTTCGAGCGAGTGCGCGCAGTCTCTGCTGACTTGCCTCCGTCAAATCGAGAGCAAGAGTGCGGTTCCACTGAAACTGTTTCAGAGGCTCCTGGGGCATATGGCATCTGCAGCCGCGGTAACGCCCCTCGGATTGCTTCATATGAGACCGCTTCAGCACTGGCTTCGCGATCGAGTCCCGGGATGGGCATGGCAGTCTGGCACGCTCCGGGTTCAAGTGACCCGGCCCTGCCTACAGACGCTCACCCCGTGGTCGAACCTCAGCTTTCTACAGGCAGGTGTTCCCTTAGAACGAGTTTCCAGGCCTGTTGTCGTATCGACGGACGCCTCTGCCACGGGTTGGGGTGCCATGTGCAATGGACAAGCAGCCGCGGGCTCCTGGACAGGACCCCAGCGCCTACTACATGTCAATTGCCTCGAGTTGCTGGCAGTACGGTTCGCCCTGCACCGCTTCCGAGCGTTGCCGAAGGGTCAACACGTGCTTGTCCGGACAGACAACACGGCCGTAGTAGCGTACATCAACCACCAGGGCGGTCTACGCTCCCGCCGTATGTCTCAACTCGCCCGCCATCTCGTCCTATGGAGTCAGAAGCACCTGAGGTCCCTTCGTGCTGTCCATATTCCGGGAGTCCTGAACCACGCAGCCGATGAGCTTTCGCGGTTTCAGCCTCTCCCGGGAGAATGGAGACTCCATCCCCAGACGGTCCAGCTGATTTGGGAACAGTTCGGCGACGCACAGGTAGATCTGTTTGCCTCCCACGACTCTTCCCACTGCAGCCTGTTTTATTCCCTGACCGAGGGCACGCTCGGCTCGGATGCACTGGCGCACAGCTGGCCGCGGGGCCTACGCAAATATGCGTTCCCCCCAGTGAGCCTACTCGCACAACTCCTGTGCAAGATCAGGGAGGACAAGGAGCAGGTCCTTTTGGTCGCCCCGTACTGGCACGGCCGGACCTGGTTCCCCGAACTCATACTCCTTGCGACAGCCCCTCCCTGGCCTATTCCTCTGAGACCGGACCTCCTTACTCAGAGACGGGGCACCCTATGGCACCCGCGTCCCGACCTCTGGAACCTCCACGTGTGGCTCCTAGACGGGACGCGGCAGGTTTGAGTGGCCTGCCACCTACGGTGGTCGCCTCCATCACTTCCGCTAGGGCAGAGTCCACTCGGCATGCCTATGCGTTGAAGTGGAACCTCTTCGTCACCTGGTGCTCTTCCCGCCAAGAAGACCCCTGGAAATGCCCGATCGGGTCCGTGCTTGAGTTTCTCCAAGAGGGGCTGGAGCAAGGCTGTCTCCCTCCACCCTCAAAGTTTATGTGGCCGCTATATCTGCCCACCACGATCTCTTGGAGAACAAAAAGGTAAGTCAGCACGACCTGATCATCAGGTTCCTGAGGGGAGCGAGGAGACTGAATCCTCCTCGCTCTCCTCTCGTACCCTCTTGGGACCTCTCAGTAGTTCTAAGTGCTCTGCAGAGGTCTCCCTTTGAGCCTTTGCGGTCGGTTGATATTAAGTTCCTGTCGATGAAGATGGCTCTGCTGACCGCATTGGCCTCTCTTAAGAGGGTTGGGGACCTGCAGGCTTTTTCGTTTGACGAAGCGTGCCTGGAATTCGGGCCGGCTAACTCTCACGTGATCCTGAGACCCCGGCCTGGATATGTGCCCAAGGTTCCTACCACTCCCTTCAGAGATCAGGTAGTGAACCTGCAAGCGCTGCCTTTGGAGGAGGCAGACCCAGCCTTGGCATTGCTCTGTCCAGTACGCGCCCTCCGCGCCTACGTAGACATGACGCAGTGTTTCAGGACCTCAGACCAGCTCTTTGTCTGTTATGGTGGAGAGCGGAAGGGAAGTGCTCTCTCAAAGCAAAGGTTGTCTCACTGGATAGTGGACACCATTGTTTTGGCTTACCAGCAGCAAGGTCGACCATGTCCCCTTGGTGAGAGGGCACACTCCACTCGTAGTGTGGCCTCCTCTTGGGCTCTAGCGCATGGCGCCTCGCTGACAGACATCTGCAGAGCTGCAGGCTGGGCGACACCCAACACAATCGCCAGATTCTACTATCTCAGAGTGGAGCCAGTGTCCGACTATGTACTCGCCACCCCGAGGGGCCGGTAATGGACCAGGCTTTGGTGTCTTCGCTTGCTCGCCACTCCACTCCACGGACTGGATACGTGCGATATTTCCTCAGGTGAGCTCCCCGAGAGCCCTGAGCTCCTCCATCACTGCTTACGCCGATACCTGTGTGCGGGCTCGCCCAGTCGCTGCTGGACTCTTCTATTACGCCCATATCCAGCATAGCCTCTAATTCCACCTGAACGACCTTTTTCTTGTGTTCAGGTAACCGGTAGGGCCGACTGCGAAGCCTAGCCCCTCTGTTGTAAAGCTGTCGTTGTCTGTCCTGAGCCTGTAACAAATTCTCCATTGATAGCCGCCCCAAAGTGTGGAGTTTTGTTCTCAGTTCCAGGACATACTGAATTTCGTTCTTACTCGCGGAAGGTCCGTCCTCCCAAGCCTCCTTAAGGACATCCAGCACCCCCCGAGGCTGGCGCCCATAAAGAAGCTCGAAGGGGGAAAACCCCGTGGAGGCTTGCGGGACCTCGCGAACAGCAAATAACAGAGGTTCTAGCCACCTATCCCAATTTTTGGCGTCCTCGTGAACGAACTCACGAATCATGGATTTCAACGTGCGATTAAATCGTTCCACCGGGTGATAGACGCTGGTGCGAATCGATTTAATGCCCAACAACTCGTACAGTTCGCGAATCGTTCGTGACATGAACGCCGTGCCTTGATCGGTGAGAATCTCTTTCGGAATTCCCACCCGGGAGATTAAGGAAAACAGAGCGCTCGCAACACTTTTCGCCGAAATAGTGCGGAGCGGGACTGCTTCCCGGTATCGCGTTGCATAGTCTACCAAGACCAATGCAAAGCGATGCCCGCGTGCTGACCGTTCTAATGGCCCGATGAGGTCCATACCAATTCTCTCGAAGGGGACCTGCACTGGCGGGAGTGGGCACAATGGTGCTTTTGGGGTGGCCGGTGGGTTTACCAACTGACATTCACGACATTGCCCGGCCAGAAGAAGCGGGCCATTAGACGGTTAAGCGTGGCCGTTTGTCCTAAATGCCCGGCCATCGGATTAGAATGAGCCGCCTGGAAAAGCATTTCCCGGCGGCTTCTAGGTTCTAACAACTGGGTTGTATTCTGTTTTGTCTGGGCGTCTTGGGTCACCCGATACAACCTATCTTTTAACACACAAAAATACGGATAAGAGAGCAGCTGGTCAGGGTGGAGAAGGTGGCCGTCAATGGAACGGACCTGCGTGAACGCATTTTTAAGCGTCTCATCCTGGGATTGTTCCAGGGGAAAGTCATCGCGGTCTGTGAGAATGGGCATCTCACGAGCGCTCTGTTCCCCCGGAACAGCTCCCAGAGGTCCCGAATCCACCTCTCCCACCTGAGCAACCGACTCTTTCCGGTTTACCTGTTTATCCCAAGAAGCACCCGCACACAAATGTCCCAACAATTCATTAAAGGCTGTCCAATTGGTCCCCAAAATTAGCGGATGCCGGAGGTGCGGATTAACTGCCACCTCCACACTATGCTTTTGACCCCTAAATAGAATATCCACGGCCAGCAACGGATATTTCACCACCTCCCCGTGCACGCACCTCACCGTAACCGTGCGGCCGGTACCCAATGCCTCAGGGCGAATCAGGCTTTGGTGGATAGAGGTCTGGTTACAACCTGAATCAACCATGGCCTGATACGTACCCCCCTTGATACTCACAGGAATTAGGTACAGCCCAGCTTGATTGGGGGCGGCTTGTGGAGCGTCGGGGACCCGGACCAGTGTCCCGATCTCCATAACGGGACAGCGGTCGATGAAATGCCCCGGATCCCCGCAGCGCCAGCAAGCCGGCCCAGACTTCCCCGCCGCCCTAGTGGCTGGAAGTAGGTATTGTGATTGACGTGGAGAGAACGCTGAGGCAGATGGGGAGGCGTAGGGTTCCGCGACTGTCGCCCCTCCCCTCTGGAGCGGGCGGGCTGATGCTGGCGCATCGATGGGGCCGCCAGTCCTCCACCGTGGGGCCGGTCTGGGCGGCAACAGCCCACGCGACCTGGGAAGGGGAACAGGCTTGGGGAGAGAAGGGGAAGAAACAGAGGGGGAGAGAGAGAGAGAGAGACGCAGATGGTAAGGGCTCGCCGACCCCGTGGCACGCCACCATGTGGTCCTCCGCCAACTGGATGGCCTGGGATAGCGACGTCGGGCGGTGGCACTGGACCCACTGCGCGGTCTTCTGGGGAAGCCGCGCGATGAACTGCTCCAGTACCACACGGTCGATGATTCCCTCGACGTCGCCTCCGGCGGCCATCAGCCACTTGCGGCACGAGTCCCGGAGCTGGTGCGCGAAGGTGAAGGGTCGACCGGATTCGCCGAGGGTCAGGCTCCGGAAGCGCTGTCGCTGTTGCTCTGGGCTCCGGCCGACCCGCTGCAGGATGCCGCGCTTCAGGTCTTCATAGTCCAGGAGATTCTGGACTGGCAGTTGGTGTGCGGCTACCTGCGCTTCTCCTGACAACAGCGGCAGGAGCCGCATTGGCCAGTCCGACCGGGGCCACCCCCGGGACTCGGCGGACCTCTCGAAGAGGTCGATGAATGCCTCCGGATCATCCTCGGAGCCCATCTTCGAGAGGTGGATGGTGGCGGCCGAGTCGGTGGTATACGGGGGGTGGCCGGAATCTCCCGGACCAACCAGCTCCGGAACAGCTCGCGGTCTTCAAGCTGGGCGTGAATGAGGGCCTCAAAACGTTTATCCTGTTCGGCCCTCACGGCCAGCAGATCTTCAAGAGTCTGTTGGTGAAGACCGGCGAGCGATGACCCCAGGTCCGCAAGCGGCGTCTTTGGCGGGGTCTGCATGGCGGCGGCACTCTTCTTCCTTCCCGGGTTTCGGCACCATGTGATGTATGTTCGTGTGTGGAGAAGGAAGAAGGCGGGGTCGGCGTGACTGGGACGGTCGCTTTATTACTCAGAACTTTTGTAAACAACAAAACAGGCGCTCAGGCGCATCAAAGGCAACAATATACTCAATTTCCCTCAGCTTAATCACTCAATATTTCTCTGCTTCACTCCTGCAGGCAGGCACTCGCGACGTCCCAGTCCAAAGCTCTCTCACTCCTCTCTCTCCAGACAGCTGCTTTTATGTTCTCTCCACGCCAATCACTGGAACGAGACACAGGTGTTAGTAATCTGCACTTGACCTACTTACTCACCGCTCGTCTCCGCAGTTCCTCGCTCCCGCTACAGACTTCGCAGAACCACGCCCCCTCCGCCACACTGTGTGTCTGCCCTCTAGCGAGCCCAGACCCTCGTCTCCGGCCAGGTGCCCCGTGTGCATGGTATTTCACCGTAAGTCTCCGCAGTGAGCGGGTTTCTTCCCTTGGCGTGTCCCCCGCCAACCCTAGGGTTAAAAATCCACCTTCGGCTGGTACCCTAGAGATCTCCATATGCAGCCCCTAGCCGGGTCATATGTGTCTCTTAAGTCCTCCCCACGGGCAGGCATCCTTGGCATTCCCTCACTGGGATATGCTTCCCAGTGTACCTTGGTAATCCTGTGATAAGTGGGAGTCCTTCGTCCGTACTAGTCTTACGACAGGGTACTCACACTTACGCAGGGCACTGGAAGACAGCTGAGTGGCGGGATTATATTGGGACCCCCATTCGTTAGTCACTAACGTTACGTCATAGTGACTGAACGAAAGGGAACGTCTCGGTTACGGATGTAACCCTCGTTCCCTGAGGAGGGAACGGAGACGTAACGTCCCGTTGCCACATCAGCTGTGCTACCTGGAACACAGGAGTTCAGTCTTGGCTCCTCAAGCAGGTAACATAATGCGATATTGCCACGTACTTCCTTATATACTCATGCGGTGAGGCGGAGTTACGCATGCAAATTCCGCATGCCCCATGGCATTGGCACGGCATTGGCCGTTTTCTCTAAGCTCGAAGATGATAGGCTTATAAGCGAAACCCCCATTCGTTAGTCACTAACGTTACGTCTCTGTTCCCTCCTCAGGGAACGAGGGTTACATCCGTAACCGAGACGTTCCGTTACATTAAGTCTTACTGTGGCCATTTGCAGTGATGAGTAAAGTTTTTAATCTCCTCCTCCTCCTCACATTCCCATGTTCTCCTTGTGTCCATAGAGAGGCTCAGCAGTTTGTGGATAAATTTGAAGGTGCTTTGGGCAAGGGGAAAGGCAGGAAACTGTATGCCTACAAAGTGATGATGATGAAGGTAGGCATATGAAAATCTTCACTTTGTGCATCACTATTACTGTTATAAATTATTATAAAACATTCCTATTTTAAGAGAGATCAGACCAGAATGTTATATAAAGACGTTTGGAGTACACTTTTTTTCACCACAGCCAGAAAGCAACCACCTAGCAATGCCCAAGTAACCACCCAGAACTCCCTATCAACAACATAGCAATGGGTTGAAACACAACTTGAATACCTTGGCAACCACAATACAAAACCCTAGCTTTTAGCAATAGTTAAACTCCAATAACCTTTTATTGTAAAACGTAAAAATCTAGTTACATGCAGCTTCCTAAACTTCCCTATTTGCTTTGTGCCTCATCGTACAGAAATGGATAAAGTTTCAAAGAGATTTTGAAAATTTTAGGACGTCGTGCATCCCATGGGAGCGGAAAATAAAGGAAGTTGAGAGTAAGTACTAATTATTCCCATACATATTACATACAGGAATGGTGCATATCATTTCAGCTCTTTTACTGATGATAGAAAATGATTTATTTGACCTGTTTACTGAATTAGAAATTGAGCCATATTAATTGATTTGAATGTTTCTTGCAAATAAAAAATAAGAGGTACTCAAATGAAAATTCCTAATTCTGAGCCTTGGTGATGTTTCATCCATTTGCAGGTCACTTTGGCTCCTCGGTTGCTTCCTACTTTATTTTCCTCCGTTGGATGTACGGCATGAACTTGGTCCTCTTTGGCTTGACTTTTGGCCTGGTTGTGATACCAGAGGTCAGTGTATTATCAATTATGTTGTGCTTTACCGGCATAAGAAATAAAATGATCCTCTTTTGCTTTAAATTTGGCTTCAGAGATCAATAAAGTATCTTTGTAATATTTATATCTATAAAAATGGCTTCTGCCCTTCACAAATTATTTAAACATATGGAATTATCCACAAGGTTCTCATGGGACTTCCATATGGGTCCATTCCTCGGAAAACTGTGCCGAGAGCAGATCAAGCCACTGCTATGGACTATGCTGTTCTCACGGATTTCAATGTAAGATCATGAAATATGTATACAATGGGGTCTGAAATTTTGAGACCACTAGCGAAAACATGTCTATTTTGAAATTTTCAACAAACATTTTGAGTGAAAGTTGAATTGAAAAATAAACCTCAATTTCAGAACGTCTTAGTATTTTATGTCACTCTTTTGACAGTAGCAGCATGAACTCCACAAGTTCATGTGAAACCTAATGATCATGTTCTCAAGCATGATTTGAAAATTAATATCTTGTGCTATACAATGGAAGCAAAAGCATCTGTACAAATCAGTTCACATGATCAATGCCACAAAATGTACTTATTTTTATCAGTGACATACAAATAGTGTGGAATCTGAAACATTTATTTAATTTTGCATTATTTAAAATGTTCTGTTTATTTACAGGTTAAAATTAGATTTTAAAACCTCAGATTTTTGACCCCCCTGTATATATTTTCTTTGAAAACTGTGTTATGGAATTATAGAGTTTTTCACATTTCTTATTACCATTATATAAATGTATGGTTATCAATAATGCTTTTTGATGCCTTCTCTTTGACAGGGTTACTGCAAGTACTCTGTACTTTTCTATGGCTACTATAATAACCAGAGAACCATTGGCTTCCTGAAGTTTCGTCTCCCTCTGTCCTACCTCATGGTGGGCATTGGGACCTTCGGGTATAGCCTCATGGTTGTGATCCGAACGTGAGTCCCTCTTTCATTCATTGCTAGATGTTGTAGCAATGACATGAAATGTTCTTGAGAAGTAGATATGACTGTGAATGTGTATGCCTATACAAAAAAAATTCTTTAAAAAGTATAATTGCTATTAGTTCTTCGTGGATGACAAAAGCTTGTACAGAATCTAGTGTATTGTCTATTATCTAAATGGTTAAAAAAAAGTGTTTTCAGATTAGACACTAATGCAGAAAAAAACAATAAACCCTCCAATTTAAAGGTGAAGTGTTTAATTTTAGCACTAGTGGAATTTTTTTTTTTTTGGGGTAAAGTTAACACTCCTACTACTCCTACTAATTAGTTCCCCAAACACTCACGATGCTTCCAGTGTCATCCACTTTCAGCTAATTTTGCTGTACAAAAACAGTCTGTAATGCTGCTTGATACTGCAAACTTCTGTTTGTTATCATATGGTACTCAGAAATACACTGTTTTGTAGAACAGATAGTTTTACCATTGACTGCACTTTGCCATTCTTAATTATGAATCGGAAGCCTTGCATATTCACAGAAAATGGTTGCAAAACTACATTTCAATTTTGATTGAATGATTGCTATTTCTGAATTGTATATGCATATCTAAAATCTGCTTTACATGTGCATTTTACACATGCATTTGTAACAGTTTTGTCAAAGAAATATGCAAGCATGTTTCCATGTCAGTAACATAACAATAAGGTAATTGTGAGATAAAAAAAAGATGCAATAGTAGTATTTTGAGATATAAAGTTGCAATTATGAGCAATAGTCAAAATTGTGTGATATAAATGTGCAATTAGAGGAAATATAGTCAGTATTGTTAGCAATAAATTCACAATTATTTCATATGCATTGTGAGAATTATAGAATTGTACAACATTATAATGATTATGACAGAATTGTGAGATATAAATTTAGCTGCACAAATTATGAGCAAAAAGTTGTGACAAAAAGTTGCAACTGAGAAACATGTCATGATAGCTTGAAAATTAGTAGTCTGAAATTAATGAAAACATTTCGTTCCTTCCATTCAAATTAAGAAATTGTACCATTTTTATTGATCCTTTCATGTATTGTAATATTATTTTGTGAACAAGGGCAGTCAACCCTCTGGGGAATGGAAGTCATTTTTCATAAAAAACTTCACCTTTAAATATGAAACATTTTCTTCAGTTAGCCTAACAGAAAGTTCACCACACAGTATTATTGTATGAGTGTTACCAGTATGATTGTTGTTGTTTTGACTGCAATTGGAAATTGCGCTTCTGTTATCCTGCCGGCGAGATTGGATTCTCTACAAGTATTGAATAAAGTCCACTCTCGCTGTTAGGATGGCTAAAAACGCAGATGTGGGGGGAGGGGACGGAGAAGACAGTGAGTTCACCTTTGCCTGGAAGATGTTCACCAGCTGGGATTATCTTATTGGGAACGCTGAGACAGCCGACAATAAATACGCCTCCATCACCACCAGCTTCAAAGTATGTGCTTTTGTGTATATGTGGAAGTGCTTGGGTAGGTGTTGATGTGTGTGTGCTGACCACTGCATTTTTTTGTTTTTGTTTTGGTTGTCCTTTCAAAGATCTGAGGAGCTCAACTCTCTGTAAGGCCAAGTAGTCTGGCCAGATCAAGTGATATATTCTGTAGATCCCAAACGGTTATTCATGAGATTTTCTCTGATTGGAACCTCTAATGTGTTCTGCAGGAGTCCATTGTGGATGAGCAGGAGAACCAAAAAGATGAGAACATTCATCTGAGAAGATTCTTACGTGTCCTAGCCAACTTTCTCATCACCTGTACACTGGGTGGAAGTGGCTATCTCATCTACTTTGTGGTCAAACGATCCCAAGAGTTTGCAAACATGGACAACCTCTCATGGTACGAGAAGAATGAGGTAAATATAAGCACAATACCACATTCAATGTATTTTCTTAAGTACACTAACAAGAGGGGTTGGTCAATGAAACTGAAACACTGGCCAATGTAGTATTGGAGGTTTCGCGTCTATGTGCGACCTAGTGGCCAATCTTTTACATTCTATCAGAGTGTGAAGGTTGAATTACCAGAACAATAGCACAGTTGTAAATAATATATTGCAATCCACAACATAATGGGAGACATATCAGAGTTCAAAAGAGGACAAATTGTTGGTGCACGTCTCGCTGGCTCATCTGTGACCAAGACCAGCAAGTCTTTGTGGTGTCTCGAGAGCTATCCAGGGTAATGTCGGCATACCACCACGTAGGATGAACCACATCCAACAGGAGTAACTGTTGATGCAAGAGAAAGCTGTCTGAAAGGGATGTCCAAGTACTAACCTGGATTGTATCCAAAAAACATAAAACCACAGCTGCCCGATGTTTTAAATGATTCTCCTGTTTGCACCAAAATTGTTCGACGGGAGCGTTTAGTCAATATTCATGGTTGAGCTGCCAAATCTTTGATCACTCATGCCAATGCCAAATGTCGGTTTCAATGGTGCCAACAGTACAAATCTTGTGCTGTGGACAATGTAAAACATGTATTGTTCTATGATGAGTCCACCTTAACTGTCTTTCCCACATCCTTGAGATTTACGGCGTGGAGAATCCCCAAAGACACTTAAAACCTGGACTGTTGCGTGCCCAAAGGGAAGCACAGGGGTGGATCAGTGATGGTTTGGGCTGCAATATTATGCCATTCCCTACTGTTCTTGATGGGCACGTCACTGCCAAGGACTACCAAACCATTTTGGAGGACCATGTGCACCTAATGGTTCAAACATTGTACACTGAAGGGGGTGCAGTGTATCAGCATGATAATGCACCAATACACACAGCAAGACTTGTGACAGAATAATTTGATCAACATGAAAGTGAAGTTGAACATCTCCCACAGCCTGCACAGTCACCAGATCTTTGAGCCCTTTTGGAGGAGCAAGTCTGAAAATGTTTTCTTCCACTAGCATCACATAGTGACCTGTCCACTGTTCTAGAAGAGGAATGGCTCAAAATCCCTCTGGCCACTGTGCAGGACTTGTATCTGTCATTCCCAAGACAAACTGATGCTTTATTGGACCCAAAAGGAGGCCCTACACAATACCAATAAATGATTGTGTAAAACCAGGTGTTTCAGTTTCATTGTCCAACCCCTAGATGATGTAATTACAATAACATTTGTATCTCAGATGGAGATCATCATGTCTCTGCTGGGGCTGGTGGGTCCGATGCTCTTTGAGACTATTGCCGAGCTGGAAGAATACCACCCACGTATCGCTCTCAAGTGGCAGCTGGGGCGTATATTTGCGCTCTTCCTTGGCAACCTCTACACATTTTTGCTTGCTCTGTTCGATGAGGTCAATTCGAAAGTAAGTTTTCTGATGATAACACTTTTCATTTTCTATTCTTACAATATGTTTAGTAGGAGATCAGTGATTTTTAAGTGAACAAAACCATTTTTGCTTCAAGCTCGAAGAGGAGGATTCTATAAAAAATGCCAGCCTTTGGTACATTAAGGAGTATTATGCCAACTTCTCGGCCAACAACCCAAACTACACAGGCACTCCACCTCCAATGGACCCTGGTGATGTCATCAGAGGTCCATGCTGGGAAACTGCAGTGGGATTAGTAAAGTGTCCATCTAATTCCTCTAGCAGAAATCATATATAAAATACTGTAGATTGTGATTAATTGATGAGACATTCTGATCTAAACATGTATTTGCATATTTCTTGTGGCTTTATATTTGTGGTTGAAATCAAAGCATTTACCTCAAACCATTCCCACCCCACCATTAGGAGTTTGTGAAGCTGACCATATCAGATATACAGGTGACTTATCTGACCATCCTCATCGGTGACTTCCTGAGAGCGCTGATTGTACGTTTCCTGAACTACTGCTGGTGCTGGGATCTGGAGGCTGGCTGGGTGAGTCCAATATGTAGGTTCATCACCAGTAACCTAAACTGCCATTTAGGTTTTGATAACTAACAGCCTTTTTTTTCATTTTCAGCCTTCCTATGGTGAATTTGACATAAGCGGCAATGTGCTGGGATTGGTATTTAACCAAGGAATGATCTGGTATGAATGAATGCTTGTCATTAGTATATTTTTGCCATATTTTTTCATAAAAAAGAATTATGAAATTACATAATGAAATATCTACTTATGTCCTATTGAACTGCACTGTAAAAAAACATAACATGAAAAAAGTTGCAAAGACTGACTTTGTTGTGTTGGTTCAGTAAAAAATCCACACTGTAAAAATCTTGTACAAAAATACTTTTTTTGTTATTGTTGACTCAACTTTAGTAAACAACAGTTATACGAACTGAAAATAAGTTGTTTGTGACACAAAAAAAACCAAAAACAAAATAAAAAAACACGTTTAGTTGAGTCAACTTGACATTATTTGTTTTCTGTAGAGGTGCAACTATGTTGGCTGCCAGCATGCATTGCGACATGAAGCATGTCACCATTGTTGAGATTCATATGCTGATTCTTGATGTCTGTGTGTGCCAAAATACTTTTTTTCCCCGTAATGTATTTTAAATTCAGAATGTCTGTTCTGCTAAAACAAAATTTGGCTGATAAAATATTAATTAAGAAAATTAGCTTTTGGTCAGAAATAAGATTAATGATTTATTTGAGTTTATGAGGCTGAAATCTTGATCATCTTGGTTTCTTTCTTAGCAACAAATTGTGCTAAACACTGTTACAAAGACCACTAACTCACAGAAAGAGTCAAACCGCCCAACCAAAGGAAACACTCATCACCAAAATGGTAATGACCAAATGATTTTCAATAAAAAAATTCAACATCTAAACCTGTTAGTTCTTAAGAACTTCTGTTTCCAATGGACATTTTTTGAATTGGCTCAACTACAAAATATTTGTTAAAGAATAGTTGCACCTCTCCAGAAAAAGTTGACTCAACTAAAAAAATGTTTGTGTCACAGACAACTTATTTTCAGTTCGTATAACTGTTATTTACAAAAGCTGAGTCAACAAGAAAAAGCTAGGGGAAATTAGTACTAAGATTTTTTTGTTGTACAACCTTTATTTTTTACAGTGTGGGTCAAAAATCACTCTTAAGTTCAACTAAATGCATTTAATACAAATGTAACTATAATAAAATGTATTTTAATTGTAAATAGCATGCAGTTAAGTGTTTAGAAACATTACATTCAGTTCACACTTAAATATATTCCTTTAAGGTAGCCTATATTATTTTTAATAAATACTCTTTTGTGTGCTGAAGTGTAGGTATAACGGAGGCCAGCTAGTAGTTGCTGTGTGGGTAAACCTCACTCCTCTGATCTCGAGAGACGCTTTAGCAACTGACGCTAGAGGTTGCAGCCTTTAGCCTCCTTGTTAGAGAGCGTCCGACTCTCATGCCGGCGGACCCGGGTTTGAGCCCCGCTTGGAGTGGGCGGTTCAAACAGGAGGGGTTACATAGGCTACTTTTTCACAAGGGTTAGCTTAGCTATGCTAGCATCAGACTGTTGGAATCAACTGAAAGCTTGTGCTTTCCGTAACACTATTTGTGTGGCATTTTTGTGTATTAAATTGAAATATAAACATAAAGAGAGTTGCTGTAAGTGGAAATTTTCAGTTTAATTATTTACAAGGTTCCATGTAAACCAAGGGTGTCCAATCCTGCTCCTGGAGGGCCACTGTCCTGCAGAGTTCAGCTTCCACTCCAATGAAACACAACTGAACCAGCCAGTCAAGGTCTTACTAGGCATATTAAACATTTTCAGGCAGATGTTTTGAGGCAAGTTGGAGCTACACTCTGCAGAACAGTGGCCCACCAGGAGCAGGATAGAACATCCCTGTTGTAGACTGCAGGCAGCACACTAGGTTAAAAAATGCTTTGAAGCTTTTCATCTTGGAAGAGACAATTTAGACATTGTAATTACCATCAACATTGGACATATTCCAAAACAAGATTTAGCCACATACTCTTTTGTAAGTGTAGATATCAATTTGTTTGTCTGTATTTGTCAGGATGGGGGCATTCTATGCTCCTGGTCTGGTGGGCATCAATGTTCTGCGGCTCCTGAGCTCCATGTACTATCAGTGCTGGGCTGTAATGGCCTGTAATGTCCCACACGAGAGGGTCTTTAAAGCTTCTAAATCCAATAACTTCTACATGGGTCTGTTACTGCTCATCCTCTTTCTGAGTCTCCTGCCTGTGGTTTACACCATCATGTCTTTGCCTCCCTCCTTTGACTGTGGACCCTTCAGGTACATACACAAACACACACACACACACACACACACACACACACACGTTACGTTTCCATGTTTTATGGGGACATTCAATAAGACAATCATTTGTAAATTTTATCCCCTATTCCTAAACCTAACCACGTACATAAACATTTTTCGATTCTCAAATAACATCATTCCATATCATATATAAGCTGTTTTCCTCATGGGGACCAAAAAATGTCCCCACAAGGACTTCGGATTTTTCTGGATTTTTGGGGACATTATGTCCCCATAACGTAGGGTTAACCAGGACACCACACACACAAAACAAGCTCATATGCACACAAACACATACAAGCTAATACCCCAAATAAATTTTTATGATTAAATTTACTCATGCTCGTTGTGACATTTCCTGTTACCACAGTGGGAAGGATAAAATGATTGACATTGTTATGGAGACCATTGATCTGGATCTACCTGCATTTATGGGAACGATCTTCGGCTACCTAGCAAACCCTGGACTCATTATAGCAGCAGTGCTTCTCATGGTGTAAGGACATTTTTAAAAAAATAAATACAAAAAAACTGAGCACATAATTCCTTACATTTTGATTTTTGATTTCTTACAGTCTGGCCATTTACTACCTGAATTCAGTGTCACAGGCCTACCAGAATGCCAACTTGGAGCTAAAAAAGAAGATGCAGATGGTTAGTAGTGTTTATGTTCAGGGATACACAACAGTCCATTCTAAGATTTGTTAGATTGATAATTTTAAGCCAGTGTGTGTTTCCAACTTTAATTTATAGGCAAGAGATGAGGACAAGAACAGACGGAACAACAAAGACAGCACTAACCAAGTAATGAAGGACCTGGAGGATCTACTTCCCAAAAACTCTCCTGCACATCATGCCCAGAATAAAGCAGGTGTGCATTGCATAGAATGTTATGTTACTGATGATCATACATTAGCATTTAGTACACTTTTAAAGATAAAGGTTCCAAAAGAGTGTTTTCATAGGGATGCCATAGAAAAAAGAAAAACATTGGCTCCTAAAAGAACCTTTCAGTGATCATTCTTAAAAGAGCCATTTTTCTTAGTCTGAAGAACATTTTAATAGCCTAAAGAACCATTTGTCAAGGATCTGAGGGAGAGAGGACACAAACGCAGAAAGAACAGTAACAGAATGTATTGATAACAGCTGACAGGCACAAGAAATGTGTGGTGTGTGTGAAAAAGTCCAACAACAGGGCAGGGCACAAAACACGCAGACAGGTAAGCTGAGGCAGAAGAGGCAGCACTAGATGGCGGGGTAGTTGCATAGACTAGGCAAGGGCACAATAAACCAGAGATTTGACATTTGAAGATTTCACAGACACTGATCCGGTCTAGCAGGCAGAGAAACCAGGGGCTAGGGAAACTTAGATTGCAGGACAGGACAGGACTGGAACAGAATAACACTCAACACAACAAGGCAAGACTCAACAACATAACAAAAGACAACACAAAGAAAGACAGCAATATATGTCAAGAGCAAAAAAAAGACTGACAATTCTACACTGTAAAAAAACGGCCAAATTTTGACAGTAACATACTGTTTTCCAATGAAACAGTAATATACCGTAGAAAACAATGCATTCTGGGTAATATTTGTCATTTTCGAGAAAATAGCACTCGAAGTCGACACTCAGAGGCTGTGCTCCAAATCACACCCTATTCCCTACACTAGTTTACTGATATAGACCACTTGACAGAGTGAGTGAAAAGAAGTGAGTGAATTCAGACACTGATGAACACCTGCTGTTATCACTGAAGGAAAGAGAAACATGAACAGAAAAAAAGCTGATTTCATCAACTGAAGATAAAAGAAGACATTCAATCTCTGAAGATCTCAGCAGAGGAGGATTAAACAACTTCATGCATTACTAACCAGACTGACTTTAATTTTGGTCAGACGTCTACAGAAGCTGTTATTGAGAATTGACAGATGTTGTTTTATTGTTTCTTTTGACGTTACCATTATGGTGATCAGTGTTTGCTTTAGTTGGGATCTTGAACCTTGACATATAAACAGTAGCTTTTCTTTCGCTGCTGTAAATGTGTTTTTAAATTACATTTCTTATAGCAAGCAAACCCGAAAGACAATGTAAATAGATGATGTTGACTATTAATGGTCTGATTCACTGAGCTCCTTCAAAGGCTGTTCTATAATGATATAGTATGTAATTTTTTTAGGGTGTCCCAAAAAAGACATGAAAACAATTTGTGTGCAAAACATTTCGAACACCAATATTATTCAGAATCACATAGACATCAAGAATCGGAGTATGAATCTCAACAATGGTGACAATCAAAAGCTTAATTCTGCAATGCATGCTGGGTACCCGCATTGTACAAAAATCGTCCATGACTTCCAGCATGCATTGCGGCACCAATAAATTATGCTGCTGAATAGCCTGGTTAGTTTCTTTAATTCTAACTATTTATCTTTATTTTTGGTGTTGTTTTTGTGTTGACTTTTAGCAGTGTTTTGTGATGTTCAGAGTTGTTAATCTTAATCTTCTTAATCTTTTTTGTTGATTGTGACCATTGTTGAGATATATAAGCTGATTCTATGTGAGTCTAAGTTAGCCTGATGTCATCATACTCAATTCTAGTCAGAATATGAGTCTGATACTGCGTGATTATGTGATTATGGGGCGTGTTTCAACCGAACCAGGAAAGACCTCAATTGGATAGACCTAAAACCAATCAGAGCAACGGGGCGACGCATAACGTTAGTTATCAAATGTCAACAGAACTTAACTTCACTGTGTTGCCATGTCTGCGGGTTGAAGCGACCCCAATTATGTGACATACAGACCCAGGAATGCAGAATTTTCGCTGCCAGCCCTGCCAAAATAACACATATTTTACCCCCTAAATGCTTTTTTCCCGGAGACTCTATAGATTCTATAAAAATATGGTAACTTTAAGTAAAATTGTCACCCTTCAATCCATGTGTTTCTTTCTGCCTTAGAAAAAAAGCATGACCAGGGTGGAAAATCTCCAAAAGTGAAACCAGGCACAGCTGGAAGTGATGTGCGTCTGCAGAAAGATGTGTCACTCGCATCGGCCAATCCTAATGCCCGGGGGCCTGTGACTCGAGCACCAGGCCCGAGGGGACCTGGACCTCTACCTGGCCAAACAGGGGCAGGCAGGGGTCAAGGGCCACCCCCTAGACGCTAATGTGTGATCTATTCATTATTGTGTGCCTTCCCCGTCTACACACACTAAAATTAATGTAAGCATTGGTTGTTTTTCCAGACAAAGAATATTTAAAAGTATTACATTATTTGCTGCTGGACACTTCTGCAGAAATGTGTAAATGATAAGTATCCTTGTAAATTGCATACAGTGGCCCTGAAGGAATTTGGACATTCAGTCACATCTAAAAATGTTAGAATGCAATTAGCAATTAGCATCTTCAAACAGATGCCAGAACTTTTCTTAAAACAAACTTCTTCCCTACATTCACTGAACAGTTTTTGCAGTTATTATTAACCAACTGAGTGATTTTCAAGATAAAGTCAGTTTATCAGGTGTCGTTCATCATATTAACTATAAACATATTCCACTAACATTTGACATCCAAAAGTGTCCAGTATATTGGTTGTTTTATCATCATAAAAAAAATTGTGAAATGTTGCTTGTGAAGTGTGATCTAGCATTTATCTTTTAAAATAAAACTTGCTTTGATGTTTTATTGTCTATATTGACATCCATGCATTTTTAATTGTGTCTTAATGTGTAAATACTCTTTGGGCTGATGTATGTGAGATGTTATATAAATTATAATTAAATGCATATAAATTATACCACTGCATTTACCTTTTGAATAACTGAGTTACAGGTACAATGCGTTTGTTGTCTATTCTGTTTTGTGTTTTATAATAAATATATGATCTGAGAAGTTTTCAATCAGTTCTTTGCTTTAGTGAGAGTTAAACTTAATGAAGATTGGGTTATGATCACTAAGATAAATGAATTACTTTCTTCCAATGAATAAGCGCTTAAACTGGTTTGGAACGTTTCTGCATTTTTTTTCTTTCTTTTGTGTGATTGTATGATACAAACCCAGAACCCAGTTATACAACTTTACTTTTTCAAACCTCATGAGCTCTTTGTCACCTAAAATGCCTCTGTAGTATGACAGAACTCAGGTCAAGATTTGTAACTTGATCTTAAAGAGTAAGAGTAAAGAGTTAAAGAGTTCACCCAAAAGTGAAACTTTTGCCATTATTAACTCAAACACAAAGAAGGCTTTTTGAAGAATATTCACTGTGCTCTTTTCCATTTGCTTTCCACATAAGTTCCCTTACAAAGTTTATTCAAGTGTTTATTAGTGTGTCTAGCATACTTCTTTTAAACTAAAAATAAGAAAGTTTTCTTTAATGTTTAATACTTCACCCAAAAGTGTTAAGAGTTCACCCAAAAGTGAAACTTTTGCCATTATTAACTCAAACACAAAGAAGGCTTTTTGAAGAATATTCACTGTGCTCTTTTCCATTTGCTTTCCACATAAGTTCCCTTACAAAGTTTATTCAAGTGTTTATTAGTGTGTCTAGCATACTTCTTTTAAACTAAAAATAAGAAAGTTTTCTTTAATGTTTAATACTTTGATTGAGTAGCCTATTAAATATAAATATTTTTACATAGTTTTACATAGACTTATTAAACTTGCATTGTTTGAAAATATTGATTAGAATATTGATATAAAACAGAAATGCTAATGTTCCTAATTCTGTGTATCTGAATTTTTGTGTAGGCAAGTCCACTGATAGTGTACATAGGAATTTACATGAAATCTACTTTCGAGACTTCAATCTATCCATGTTTTCACTGTTATATGGTAGGGGGCGCTATGACTAATCTAGTACAGAGACTACAGACTCTCCGGACTCCAAAGCTGTGTCCCAAAGTGAAGGCTGCACCCTCTGAAGGCCGCATTTGAAGTGCGATTGCGTCACAGCGGCACTACGAAGGGTGTCCCAATGTTAAAGCTGCACCTCTGAAGGCCACATTTGAAGTGCGATTGCGTCACAGCAGTGCGACGATCGAAGGCTGCCGCAAGTCGAAAGCAACTCAAAATGCGCCCTCTGTTTCTCAGGCAAAGGAAGGGTACAGCAGATGGAACCTTTGCACAACTTCGCAGCCTACCCTATCCCAGAATTCATAGCACACTGGTGACTACTGGATTTGACTGGTCCGCATTCCCGCGGCACTCGATCAGATTTCTTGCGGCGCGGGTTTAAATTTCCCAGTGAAAGACGGTAGCGGTCGGTAACTCAAGTGTAGCCTGGCGCCACCGCTTGAACTTGAAGTAAACAAAACGTTTAGTGCATTCGTGGTAGAGCAACCTGGCAAGATAAACTGTAATTTCCCATTTTTAACTTGCATAAGGGTTATTTATTTCTCAACCATTCTCTCAAGAAGAGGAATCAGTCCATTCTCTCCTTTTTCGCTCTTTCTTTCTTTTTTCTTTTATCTTTCTTATTTCGGCCCTTTCAAATTAGATCTGCGCGGGGCTGTTTTTCGTCCCACTCCCGCAATAGGATCTATTCCGCTCCGCACCCTCCCGCTCGCGCTTCAAATTCACTCCGTGCTCACGCGCTATAAATTATTTTCTTCCCGACCCGACCGATCCAGCTAAATTTAGATTTCGTTTCCAGAATCTCTCTTTTAAATGTCCCCTACAGAAAGAGAGAGACTGGGGATAACAGAAGTAAAAGGCTATTGGCCAAGCAATCATTTATTTATTTTTTCTTATCATAGCCTACTGTCAACACCGTAGCTAAAATATGTCACAGACAAAAATAGGCTAAATCAAATACGACATCTGTCACTCAAAACTATAAGTGAAAATGCAAATAAACGAAAACTGCTGACTTTACTGCAAAATAAAGTATTTTATATGAATGAATGAATAAATGAATGTCGCTCACTGGCGACGGTCCATTATACCGAAAGTCTCCTCCAAAAGCTGAATGTAAAGTCGTGGCCGGGATGCACAGAACAATTTCTCTATATTATTAGTGTTTTTTTTTTATGCAAGTTATTTGTAAATTAAACCAAGGAATTGCTGTATATTGTTCATTTTCATTAACTTGAAATGTGTAGGCTAAATAAAAGAGAGGTGGTTGTTCTGTAGGCCTACATTCTGTTTATTTTTGTAATGAAAGTTATAATTTGTAGCTATTAAACAAATTCATATGTTCATGCATATATTTTCTTGTCATGTAAATTAAAATGTGTAAATGAAAATAAATTGGTCTATACATTACTTAAAGAACTTTTTACAACTATTCATAGGCCTACAATAAAAATCAGAAACAACAGAAATTTAAATTAACAGCTGAAACAGAAGAACACATTTCTACACTTTGATTGAGCTGAGCGGGAGACGCTGGTGGAGCTGGACCGGGATGGTAATGCACAATAGAAACCCTGGTAGGGCCTGTGCCAGCGGGACATCATCTTCATCTGGGATGAGTGCATATTTCCACTGTCCGCAGGTTTGCGGTGCTGAATCGGTCGACGGCTGGCATGGCATGTCATAAAAAGTAGCTACAATTGCATCTGAGATGATGTGAGCTGAAAAAAAATAAGTAAATAAAGACTTGGACGTAAATATATAAATGTTTAAAATATATTGTAACAGTTACATTTAACATAATAAATAAACAATAGTTGCAACTTAACGATTAAATATTTAATTAAATTTAAAACAGATTTACGTGCTTATGGTCCAGTCTCCCATCATCGCAGGCTTTGAAGCATGTCAAAATCCAATAAAACTCAAAAACAGCAAAAAATAAATAAATAAATTCTGCTCCATTTCTCTTTTTAAAATCTTCTTACGAATGTGTCAGTCACACACCTGCTACAGCCCAGTGTTGCCAAGTCTGGAATTGGGAAGCATTTACTGTTGATGTGGGTTGTTTTGTTTGTAGCCTATAGTCCACAGGTGTAAGTTGTCTTTACTTTAGCAATATTTGTACTGGGAGCCCCCGCGTTTTGGCATATGCTGACCCATTTTGGCCGTGATTCCGCTACTTTTGATTTGCAATTGGAGGGGTTTTGTTGTGCAGACCTGGCAACCCTGTCCCTCGGTTCGCCCTTCATGCACTTCGAAGGCGTGGCCTGGTCTGG
Organism: Gobio gobio; assembly: GCF_949357685.1. Classification (NCBI taxonomy): domain Eukaryota; kingdom Metazoa; phylum Chordata; class Actinopteri; order Cypriniformes; family Gobionidae; genus Gobio; species Gobio gobio. The sequence goes on along the minus strand of NC_137100.1, from coordinate 16,750,714 downwards.
CCTTCGAAGTGCACGGCCTTCGAAGTGCGTACCCTTCACTTTGGGACACAGCTCATTTGTGTGTTGATCATCGTTTTGAATCGGATCAAGGCTTTGTCTTTGACAAAAATGCAATTTTCTCAACTGTTTGTTTAAAATGTTGCCTTTCTTTATGAAACTTACCCACATTCAAGTGTTGATAAAAAAGGATGCATAAAGCTATAATAAAATGTTCTGTTAAAGGTATAGTTCAAGTATAAAAAAATGTAGGCCTATATCTACACTCTCAGAAAAAAAGGTACAGTGGAGGTACAATTTTGTTCCTTGGGGAACATAACGTAAAACTGTACCTTTAAAGGTACACAATTGGTCCTTAGGGTACAATTATACAATTGGCAGGCAAGCTCGGTCCTACAGAGCCGCTATCCTGCAGAGTTTGACTCCAACCCTGAAAGACATCTATAGAAGCTCTTATTGAAAATTAACAGAGGTTTAGATGTTGGTTTTATTGAAAATATTTGGTCACCATTATAGTGATAAGTGTTTACTTTAGTTGGGCAGTTTAACTCTTGGCTTTTTATGTGAGTTTATGTGTTGTTGTTTTTTTTACAGTCTCAACAAAACACAAAATCTGTTCAAATTTAAAGAAGCCTTAAACAAAAATTGTCATTAAGTAAAATGTTTGATTAAACTCATCACTGACCAAAAATCTTAATGAATAATATTCACCAACAATACTTTCTTGCCACAGATCAGGCATACTGAATTTGATTTTTAAATTCACGGAGATAATTTTTTTTTTTGATGCACACAGATATCAAGAATCAGCATATGAATCTCAACAATGGTGACATACTTACTGCTGAAATGCATGCTGGGAGCAATTGATTTTATACTACAGCTTAGAAGGTTGGAGCTAAAGGTTGCAGGACATCAGCTCTCTAGGACCGAACTTACCCCTGATTTAGAGGTACAAAAATGTACCCTTAAGGAGGGTACCACCCCAGTGACGGCCACTTCTACCTTAAAAGGTACAATTTTGTACTCTTTTTTTTTTGAGAGTGTACATTTGAATGTAGTAGTACACTGAAAGTGCAAAAACAATATATAAATAGTAAACTTTAAGTATAATGTTATGTTCACTTAAAGAAAACTTACAAGTATACTTTCAGTATAAACTAGTAGTTTACCGAGAGTACACTTAAAAGTGTACTTTCATAAACTAAAGAATGTACTACTTGTATTAAAGTAGTAAACTACTAGTATACTTGTTCAATGCAGTACAAATGAGAAACCTAGTGCACTTAAAGTTTATTACTGTTACACTTAGAGTACACTTAAACATATACTTTTATATACTAAAAGTGGGCCAATTTGGTCCCAAGCGGTATTGAAATAGTACACTTAAGTTTACTACTAGTATACTTACTACTTAAAGTATACTTAAAAATATTCTTGAACATTACTTAAGTATACTTCATAAAATGAACTTGAAATCTACTTATTTTTTGAAAGGTTTATGGGGGGTTTTGAGCAACATTGTAAGTAAATGTTGACAGAATTTTCATTTTTGGATGAACTATCACTTATAATTGTGCATGAATAATATAAATAAATTAGAAGAAAATGAAAAAGTTTATCTTATACATTTCACAAATCCTACAGTTTGAGGTGAGTGCAGCAAATACATTAAATGACTACAGACAGGTACAACCAGAACAACCTGGTCTAACTCCTCCACGCAGCCAAAAGAATAAAAGGACCGGTTATGTTCCTGAAATTACTCATTTCGCTCCAGCTCTCACAGAATTCACAGGGGAACAGGTGAGATATCATTGTAAATGTGTTTTACTGTCTTCTTGAGTAACTTATCTTAACAAAGCTCTTTGAAGACATTTGACATTGAATCAATGAAATATTACGACTGTTCATAAGTGCAATCTTGCATGTTTTAGTTTGTTGTAGGTACAAAGGTTTTAATAGGATGGCTTTCTTCCAGAAATTTCTCCAGAAAATTTGTGATGATGACAGTAGCAAGGTAAGTACAGAATAAACATGACCGATGTTTTGTACATGCAAGCTAACATTCATTAAATACACCTCAACATCATTACTTATATTAAGTCCATGGTCTGATATTTAGTGGCTCTTGTTATATGTTTTATCTCAGGGTTTTAAAGGTCGTACAGAGACGGCATACTTTGGAACAGTCAAGGCTGATCCAAACTTTAGTGCCCAAAATGATGCTGCAAAATTGAAGAAAGCCATTGAGACCAAAGGTACATTTTGAATTGCACATTACATTGTGTTTTAGAGTTAAAGGTCCATGAACTTAATGGATAATGTCCTGGCAGAAAATGACATGTACCTTTTCGAAAATCTGTTTTTCTACAGATTTTTTTTACAGTGTAGATATCACAATAAATGCAACGATAAATATGTATAATTCTGTCATGTCCCTGATACTATTGTTCATTTTCAGCTAGATATATGTTATGTATGTTTATTCAAGTTATTGTTTTTTTAGAAAAGGTGTGGAGGACACACCCCTGCAATAACTGAAAAAAAAAAATACATTCTTAGAATGTATTCCCAAAAATAAATAGTTGAAAAGCAAAGAGCCACAGGCATGACACTAATCCATGTGCACTGGGACAAAACAGGCTACATGACAAAAATAACTTATGTACATTTTTATTTTAATGTACACATTTAATATTACTTCTTGAATCAAATTGAATTGAATTGAATAATCCTTACATATTTTAATTGAATAATTGAACAATCCTTAATACATTTTTTAATTAAAATACATAAAGATTATTCAATTCAATTTGATGGAATTTTACTATTAATTAATTTGCATAACTCTTTAAAAAAAAAAAAGGGCTTTACAATTGTTACACCAAGGAATTTTTTTTGTATTAATCTGTATTAATCTATAATTGTTCAGAATAGGTGTTTCTGTTTCTCCCGATTTAATTTTTTCTTCTCAAAAATATGTTTTTCTCTTAGTGTATAGTACTTAGTGCATATCAACAAAATCAGATTAAAAAATAATCTCTACTGTCAAGTGAAATATCACATATATTATATGAAAAATTTAGCATTCAACTCAAAATCAAATTAAATTGTACATTTGTTTTAAGAAAATTTAGTGACCATGTCCGATGAATTTAAATGTTTCTATTTAAAAAAAAAAAAATAATGGCAAAAAATCAGCACCAGATTAAATATCTAGTTCAGTCATGAAACTCTAGATGGCGCAGACTAATGCTAACAATCACATTATTTACTGACACAAGCCTATGCTAATTCTGCAGCCAATGAGCTTAACATTTGCTTAACGTTTGCTCAAAATTTAAATAGTCTGGTTCATTGTTTGCTATAAGCTAGCCTGCAACATGCTATCAGAGTGCCTATGAAACCCAGCTCCACCTGTCTAGATCTCAACGGGATTCATGTATGCCTAGTGGTGCAGGGATGACATCAAAACCCGGAAGACTAATTCGCCACTGTTTCCCTCAAGATTTTTCTTTGGGGTTTTATGATGGGGCTTTCCAATTTATGAGTAAACATAACTTGACGATACTTGAACGTTTTGTTCTACAACATAAAACGTATATGCTTTCATCCCAAACATTCTTGTCCAGTTACTTGTTACTTATTAGAAACATATGTTTTGTTTTGTTTTTATATAAACAATAGCAGGCTAGCTCTCTCTCACACACTATACCCCCATCATAATAAAAGTCCTCACAACAACATCCACTATAACACAGAAGAGATACAACTGAATTAACATAAAATATTCAAATATAGCATGAGCATTCATCTTTCAGCACCCTGCCAAACTCGTAACTCTTACATTAACAGCTTTAAAATCCATGTTTTCTATATGTGTGTGTGTCACTGATCTATAAACAAAGTCCATACTTATTCTGCAGCAACAGCAGCCGAAAAAAGCAACAACACAACAGTGTGCGTAGCAAATCTAGTCCACCAAGTCCAAATACATTGTCATATCCATTAACATGCTAAAACTATTCCAAGAATTGTCATGATTGAAATGATATATCCAATACACAGCTATGTTGCAATATATGTTAGTACATTTTAGTTGTACTTCTTATGCACCATGAATATTGTGCACTCTGCAATTGCCCATTTACACCCAAAATCAAAGTATAGAAAAAGGTGCAGTTTTGTCATTTTTGATTTTGGTCTGTCCTCAAATGAAGGTGTGGATGAAGCCACCATTGTGGAGGTTCTAGCAAAGAGGAGCAATGCACAGAGACAACAGATCAAAGCAGCCTATCAGCAGAGTACAGGACAAGTAAGCATATTCACATCCTCCAACAACATTTGTCTTTGGCCTATTTTTATGTGTAAAGATGGTCTGGCACATAAATGTGAGACTGGAGGAATGGATGGAAGAAAATGCAATGTTCTAGGGTTGTCAATTCATAGTTCGATTCATGTTTTTTCATGATTTATGAACATGCCAATGTTTTAAAGGTTTATGAGCCGATTTAGACTAAATTTACAACATTTTACCAGCAGGTGGCACTTTCATCAAACTTTTATGGTACTCTTAGGTCATTTTTTCAGTGCATGAAAGCATTTGTAAAATACAGCATTTTACAAACAAACAAACAATAAATAGGCTGGCAGACAGTATCTGGCCTTGGAACACTGAGTATTGTTGTATTCTGTGTTCCACAGTTGTACTCTGTATGACCCAAGGAATCTAGATAGACTAGACTCATGACTTTGCAAATGATTGGACCGTTAAACGAAAGTTATCAGGAAACTGTGCAGTTCATGTTAATGCATTTTTATTCTTATTTCAGCTTTTTACATTTTATTTATTAAACAGTTCACAGCTCAACAAATATATTTTTTTAAATTTTGTGGACAAAAATACTTATTGATGGAAACGGCTTAGGATACTATTTAAAGGGTTAGTTCACCCAAAAATGAAAATTCTGTCATACTTACCCTCATGTCGTTCGTCTTTGGAACACAAATGAAGATATTTTAGTTGAAATCTGATGGCTCTGAAAGGCCTCCATTGACACAATGCACGGTTCACTCTCAAGACCCTTAAAAGGTACTAAATATGTTGTTACAAAGTCCATCTCACTACAGTGGTTCTAAAATAACTTTATGAACTGATTCACTGATTCATAACGCTTCGAAGCTTCATGAGGCCGTGTTTTGAAATCGTCATCACTATATAAGTCATTATTTAGGGTTTTTTTGCGCACAAAAACTATTCTCGCCGATTCATAAAGTTATTTTAGAACCACTGTAGTGAGATGGACTTTGTAACGACGTCTTTAGTCCCTTTTAAGGGTCTTGAGAGTGAACCGTGCATTGTGCCAATGGAGGCCTTTCAGAGCCATCAGATTTCAACTAAAATATCTTAATTTGTGTTCCGAAGACGAACGGAGGTCTTACGGGTGTCGTACGACATGAGGGTAAGTAATTAATGACAGAATTTTCATTTTTGGGTGAACTAACCCTTTAACATTTAAAATATATTGTGAGTGCCTTGGTCTAAAGGTCTTTCATAATTAACCTTGGTCTCTAGACTGTAAAAGAAAAGTGTATTGTATTATGTATAAATAACTTTTTTTCTATATATTTTTATGTGTCAGTCTCTGGCAGATGCACTGAAAAAAGGTCTGAAGTCAGATTTTGAGGAGGTGGTCCTTGCTTTGCTGATGACACCGCCTGAGTATGATGCTTTTGAAATGAAAAAAGCCATTAAGGTACAATGTTATATTTTGTTTCTTCAATAATTCTGTTCTTAATTATAAAAATTAAAACATTAAAAAAAGAAATACAAAAAAAAAACATTTAAAATGTAAAACTATTTTAACATTTTGTCTCTTAATATTTCAATATTTTTACAAAACCATATTTTTTATTTTAAAAATGTAACTTATAATCAGGGTCTTGGGACAAATGAGGCTGCCTTAAGTGAAATTCTAGGGACCAGATCAAACAAGGAGATCACAGCAATGAAAAGTTATTTCAAAGACGGTAACAACACAGATCCAAATACATGCAAGTACTTCATGAATGTAGATGTCTATGTAGCTGTTAACACGCTTCCTTTTTTTTACAGTCTATGGAAAGCTGCTGGAGGAAGATATTAAAAGTGAAGTTAGTGGAAAACTCGAAACTGCCCTGGTTGCCCTTTGCAAGGTACAAAAATAACATTGTTTAGTGTTTTTATGTTACACGATAAGAAAGCTAAATCTGTTATGTATGCTAAATGAATATCTCATAACTTCAGGCTACCAGGAGTGAAGATTGTAAAATTGACGATGGGCTTGCAAAGAGTGATGCAAAGGTACAGCTGATTCCACAGCAACATTGTAACAACTCTGACCACATGAATTGATTTATTTAGATAAGCTGATTTGTCTGGGTCTAAATAATTGTAACCTAAATGTAACCTGCTCTGAATTTGGATTGGTTGGTACACTGTTACCCCTTTTCCACCAAAGCAGAGCCAGAGCTAGATCGGAGCCAGAGCCTAGTTTCAAATCGGTTCTTTGTGTTTACACACACAAAGCCCCAGCTCCGAGCCAGGAAAAGTGGTTCTTAAGTAGCACCAAAACATTGCTGGGCTATAACAGGGCTAGAAGTAAGAACCGATTACGTCAGGCGCTGGGGGCGGGGTCAACAAGACAAACACAAACTTTAGATCCACCATTTTTGAAATAGCAGCTAATGGAGCTAACAGCTGCTGTTCGTTTGTAATCTCCGTCTATACAAATTACGGCGAACTACATGAATTTGTTGGATTCGCTGTGTTTGCGTTGTGTTTTGATGCCGATGTAGGATCGTAAAGCCATGTGAATGAATAGTAACGCAACGTTTGCATTGTTGATGGAAGGCTTGTTCGCAGCGGTGCTGTGCAGAGACCGATCGCCGTATGACAACGAGTCCAGCGAGAGCACATGACTCCTTATGCTTTTGATTCACTCATGCGTTTTTTTTATATCATACGTGGATCGGTCTGCGCAGTGACGATGCATCTCGAACAAGCCTGGTGTGTTTGTGTTTCCCGCTGCCCAGGGTTGCCAGGTTTTCACAACAAACCCGCCCAATTGCTACTCAAAACAAGCCCAATCGCGTTCCAGGGGGGGATTCCCCAGTAAAAATCACATTTGGGGGTAAAATATGTGTTTTTTGGCACTAAAATTGGCATTCCCGGGGCTAAATATCACAGAATTGGGGTCGCTTCATCCCGCGGACATGAAAAAACAGCCCACGGCAAAACCACATACTTGGCAACATTGCCGCTGCCTCGCTAGTGTTGCTGAGAAAGATGAGACGTATACAGTGACGTAAGACATGGCTCTGTTGTGGCTCTCAGCCCGTGGAAAAGCAAACCGGTTCTTAGAAGGCTCCTCAGTCGAACCAACTATGAACTGGGACTAGCTCTGGCTCTGAACTAGCTCTAGCACTGCCTTGGTGGAAAAGGGGTATGCAAGACCCAACAAGTTCAGCTAACTCATTTCAATTGAGGACACCGATTACCTCAAACCATTTAGGTTTATAAAAAACAATAGTTATGAGTACTCTGCACTTATTTTAATCAAGTCCACTAAAAAGGATATTTCTTAATATACAATTAAACTTTACACTGCATTCAAATACTTGATATAGCTGAACCTTCCCTATATTGAGTAAAACAGATGAAATTACACACTTTAAATGAACTCAGAGTGCTTGCAGTTACTGCTAGCTCACAATTGCACACACAAAGTCAAATCTAGTAAGTTAAGCTATCTCATTAAATTTGAGGACACTGATTACCTTAATTCTTTTAATTTTAGAAAACAATGGTTATGAGTACTTTGAACTTATTTCAATTGAGTTTACTAAAATAAGACACTCATTGCAATCAAGAAATTAAGTGATTATTTAAGTGATGATTGGGCATTAGTGATGAACACCTGATGATAATGAGCAGAATCAGAGAAGGAAAGAGAAACACAAGAACTACAACTGACTTAAGCCACAGCTTTAGATGAAATAACAGAAGTTAAAAGAAGACATTAAATCTCTGAAGATCTCGGCAGGGGAGGATTAAACAACTCCACAAACAGCACTACCAGCTTCACACATTACTAACCAGACTGACTTTATTTCTGTAATTTCTGTTTTAATGAAAATAATAGTTTAGAGTGTTTTTGTTTTAGTTGGGCTCTTGACCGTTAAATCTTTAGTTTTTTTCTCTGGCTGCTTTTACTGTGTTTTTAGAAAGCACATTTGTTATGGTAAGGGATGCCAAGAGAAAATGTGATTAGGTGATGTTGGCTATACAATGACGTTGGTATAATCATCCTGTAGTGGCTTAAGTCACTGATCTCATTCAGAGTCTTATGCTCTGGTTATAGCGGTATTGTGTTGTTAATTTTTATATTATTTATAATGGTGGCTACATGATTCAACAGCACGAGATCCAGCAATGTTGTGGTAATTGAATAATATCCATGATTTTCAAATCATGTAGTTCTTAAAAGGTTGTTATCTATGGCATTACTTAGACACACACAGACATCAAGAATCTGCGTATGAATCTCAACAATGGTCACAATCAATGAAAAGCTTCATGCTGCAGTGCATGCTGGGTACCACCGATCAAAACTCCCTCGTGGGTTCCAGCATGCATTGCGGCATGACTAAATTATGCATCTGTATTGTGACAAATTTTCTTTGATTCTTACTATTTGCTGTTACTTTTGCTGTGTATGTTGTGACGTTTTTGTAGCTTGTTTTATGTTCAAAGTTGATCTGTTACTTTGAATATTTTTTTTTATTGTCACCATTGTTGAGATTCATACTCTGATTCTTGATGTCTGTGTGTGTCCGAGTTTTGTTGTAAATTAAAGCCTTTTGTGTATTCATTTTATTAACTTCTGCATATTCTTTGATTACTGCATCCATCCTGGATCTTGTGCTGTAGAATCACTAAGGTTCTATTATGAATAATACAATAAAATAATAACACAAAAGCTCTATAACCAGAGCGTTAGACTCTAAATGAAATCAGTGATTCTGTCACTACATGACAAAAATATCATCAGCAAAAAACAACCAACACTAGCTGATCACGTTTTCTCTGGGCTTTTCTTATTATAACAAATGTGCTTCGTAAACACGGATCAGGGATCAATATCCCAACAACACTGACACTAACACTAACGCTAACACTGAACACCATCATGGTGAATTCAAACAAAACTATTATTTTCAAAATGACAGAAATAAAGTTAGTCTATTAGTAATGTGTGAGGCTGGTAATGCTGTTTGTGGAGTTGTTTAATCCTCATCTGCTGAGATCTTCAGAGATTTAATGTCTTCTTTTATCCTTCAGATGATTTAATCTAAAGCAGTGGCTGAAGTCAGTTGTAGTTCTTGTGTTTCTCTTTCCTTCAGTGATTCTGCTCATTGCCATCATCAGGTGTCACCACCAATACGCAATTATCACTTATTTAATCACTTGACAATACAATTATTATCCAATAATCATGCTGGGAACTAGAAATGTTCTATAACTCATTCAGTTTGAGTTCTGTTTCAGTCATTGTGTCCACACAACATTCGGTAATATTTGAGTGCAGTGAACTCATTTTTATTTAGTACATACAACTGTTAGGTTTTACAATGTAGGCATCTGGAAGTATCCCATTCATTGTTTCCAAATACTATAATGTATTCTTCTGTCGAAGCTATAAGTCAGTGTGATTTGAATTAGGCATCATCAAACAATACACAACACTTAGAAGTGCCCTCAAGAACTTTGGCCTCTCTATTGCCAACTGTGATTGAAACATAAAATGGCAAGTTACAAGTACTTTGCTTTTACATCAGTTGTATTCTGTACGATTGAAACATTGTGGCATAATTGCATTGTCTCCTTATAATCAATCCTACATTTTATACAGTGCAGAATATGTACCACTTTGTGGGGGGGGGGGGGGTTTCTAATATTTTTTTGCTTAATTTCAAATGGTGTTGTGATTCATTTTGAAGCTGGCTGGTTCAGTTTAAGGCTTTGAACTCTATAGGTTTTTTAATGCCTATTGAGGAAATTAATTAGAAAAATGCATTTGTAAACACTTTAAAAAAAAGGATGATTATTTGTGTATTTAAATTTATTCGTTTAGGGCATACTTTTATCCAAAACATCTCTGGATAACAAAAGTAATATATAGAGGTAATTTTAGTAGTGCTGAATTTTGATAGTAAACTAGTAATTAAATTAAATTAATTTGCTTTTATTTTTGCTTGAAAAGTACTCGTTTTGTTTTTGAAGATTATTTTCTTCCATCTTATGCACATCAGATATGGTAAACGGAGGCTCATATGCGCATGCTTGAGCCCAGTGATGGAGTTAGAGATGGATGTCGGGTGGCCGTGGGCCTAGACACCCCTGAGATTTGACTGGTCACCCCGGGCACAACCCCAAAATTTAATTCACTATACTGTCAGTTACTGATTGATGCTGATTTTTCATGGAACCACCAAGATTCAAGATTACTTTATTTGTCCCTAGGGAAATTTGTCTTGGACATACAGGCTGCCACATAGAAATACATACAATTATAGAACATTAGCAAACACAGAAACAAGTGCAGACATACGTGCATTCAGTACTTACAACTCTGCCCCTCATTCCACCCCACCTTATGTCCTGAGTTAAGGAAATTCACTGATAAAGGGATGAAAGAGTTGTTATATCTATTCAGTTACCTTTTCCTATATTCGATTGGAACCCTATAGTGTCTACCCGATGGGAGCAGTTTGGACACTGAGTGCAGGACATGAGGACATCCGCTATAATTTTCCTAGCCTGTCTAGCTACACTCTAAAACCGGATAAGTTGAGTTTACTTAAAAAATTTGAGGGAAGTGGTTGCCCTAAAAAATTTAAGTAATGATTACTTGATAAACTTGAGTTAAATTTATTTAAGAATATTAGTCGTTCTAATAACTATTTTAAGTTGAATAGACTAAATACTTTAATTTTAAGTAATACCGCTGTTTAATTACTTCACTTATCTTTTTAATTGCATTAAGTTGTTCTTACTTAAACCGTTTAAGTTTTGTCAACTTAATTCTGAGGAAGTGTACTCCCAGAGTGCATTGTGGCATGAATAAATTAATTGCTTCGTTTTACTATTTTTGCCTTTATTTTACTATTTGTCTTTTGTCAGTATAACCCCAATAATGACAGCAAGTAAAATAGTAAAGGTCGTATTAATAATAAAAAATAAATAAATAAAAAAAAATAAATCCTTGTTACCATTGTTGTGTTTTGCATGCTGAATGTTGAAGTGTGTGTGTGACACACTCAAGCATGGTCAAATGATATTGTGACAAACTTAGAGGGATTATATCAACTCAATTAAAAGGTTATGCCATAAATATTAGCGAAACAAATGTTAAAAGGTCATTATTTGACATGAAAAATAGTTATGTTCTATATCATTATTGGACAAATATATATATACATATTTATATACATACATATATATTTATATACATATACACATACACACTATATATATATATATATATATATATATATATATATATACACATACACACTATATATATATATATATATATATATACACATACACACTATATATATATATATATATATATATATATATATATATATATATATATATATATATATATATATATATATATATATATATATATATATATATATATATATATATATATATATATATTTATTTTACTTCCCTCGTTTTGAAATCAATTTCTTGTTGCATTGCTGCATTAATAGGATTAATAGGATTACTATGATATGAATGAAGTTCCAAGTGTCCAACCAAAGGGAACACTAATCACAATTATGGTGAGAAGAAGTGGAGGAAATGAGTGATAAGTCTAGAAAAAATTGCCCTGCCTCAAAAACACTTTGCCCGTCTGCCCGTCCACCCGCTTGTTTTTTTGCTTTGGCAAAATGGTACTCAAACCAGTCAAGTAATGTTTTCTTGAGTTTTCTAAGTAACGAAGGCATAGCATGCAAATAGTTCAGATTACTTACTTGTTTTAAGTAAGGTCAACAAATTATTGGACATTAAGTAAAGTTTACTAAAAAGTCTTAGTAAGAACAACTGTTGGATTTTACAGCGCATGGTCTATGTATTACTGTACATTTCAAAGGCAGCACACAGGTATCTTTGGAGCATCTTCGGGAGAGGAGGACAACAACATGTCAAGCTCTTTGGTGAAGTTGCTCAGTTGGCCTAGAGGTGGTGCCTTGTTGGTTTTCTTGTTCAGTGGACAGGAAACATAAGTTCTTCACAAAAGCAGGCTTTACAACAAGGTTTACACATACTGTAAAATAGGACGTATATGTATGCATTGTAAGTTGTAATAACCTGAAAGCATGTAATGGCATGTAAATGCCTGTATATTGATGTGCATGTAACCACACTCCCTGTCTCTGACTTTTGGACATTGTTTTCTCAGACTCTGTTTGAGGCAGGAGAGAATCGGATTGGTACTGTTTGTTCTGTCCTGATTGATGTCCTCACATCCAGGAGTGAATCTCAGCTGTGCAAAAGTAAGTTAAGAAGATAGATGTATACATATATATGTAGATGTTACATTTATGATAGTTGACTATTTTTGAGGCACTATTATTTTATTTAAAATATATTTGCAGTTTTCAAGTATTATGGCCAATACAGCAAGCAGGGTTTAGCCAAAGCTCTGGAGAGTGAGCTGCATGGAAACATTGAAGACTGTCTGATGACTTTGGGTAAGGAAACAAGTATTCATTTTAGGTTGTGTGTATGTACTGTATGTGGGTGTGTGCAAGAGATTCTAGACATGTTATATGCTTCAGTGATCGAAAGACTATGAGAAACTTTTTAGGAAGCTTGTTTTTCCAGCTCTGCATGTTGAGGGTGGGTCCAGACAGTAGTATCTCACAAAACCTTATCACACAAAGGAAGGTACAAAGATACAATAGAAACTAAGTTAAGCAGTAGGAAGTCACATCTTCAGTTTGTGCACACATAACAGCCTCTTACGAACATACAAACCTCACATCATTCTTTCTTTTTTTCATGTTTAGTGAAGTCTGCTTGGAACAAACCTGCCTTGTTTGCAGAAAAGCTCCATCTGGCTATGAAGGTAAAGTTGCTAAGGAATTCATGGAACGTATTCCATTACATCCATGTTTTTGATATCCTCAGCCTTTATTTATTGAAGGATTTTCATATGAATCCATTTGAATTTAATTTGAAACATCATGAAATGCATTTTCAGATCTTTATATAATGTGTCTGGAGGTTCCCTTTCGTTCAGTCACTACGACGTACGTTAGTGACTAACGAATGGGGGTTTCGCTTAGAAGCCAATCATCTTCATCGTATTCAACAGCGCCCAATGGCAGTGCCAATGCCATGGGCATGCGGAATTTGCATGCGTAACTCCGCCCCACCTCGTGGGTATATAAGGAAGTACGCTGCGAACATCGCATTATGTTTCTGCTTTGGAGCCAAGAGGATCTCTTCACTCCTACAAGCCTGAATTCTGAAGTCTTCTCTTCAGTCTTCGAGAGACCAGCGGTTCTCCAGGGTGTTGGTGTTACGGCGCGTTCCAGCGATCTCATGCTGCCTGCCTGCTGATCTGTGCAGTGATCTGCAACAGCTGTGTGTGTGTTTCCCTGGGCGCTTCGGCACTCTGCAGAGCTTTCCTCTCACAAAAAGAGCTTGCGCGTGGCACGTCTTTTTCAAGACGGTTCGCCCGTGCACTTCCGGGTGCGATCGATCTCCGTTGCTGTCTATGGGCACATTCACTGCTCGATGTGTTTGGGCTTCAGCACGTTCGGGCAGTGTTTGTGGATGCGTCATGTTCCCACTGCGGGAACGTGACCATCGCGATGTTGCGGTCGAGACTCAGTGATCTCCGTGAGGAGAGAGAGTCCCCTCTGCCACACCCCAATCTACCGTCTCCGAGTGAGGCGGTACTTTGGCTGGTGGCCAGGGTGACCTGAGTGCGGTGCCGTGGTATTAAGAACCCCGACGATCATTCCTCGGGCCACGCCCCCTCTTGCACATTGCTTAAACCCGCGAGTGTTGGACTGAAACAGCGGCCCGTCTCTGACGCCTCGTTCGTTTCGTTCACGCTCCAGATAGCAGTGAGATGTCGATCGCCGCATCCCAAGGTGGGCTGGAGTCCTTTGGGGATGACGATTAGGAGTTGTGCTCCGCCTCCGGGTGTGTCAGCGCTGCCTGATCCGACCTAAGGTTGACAGCCATGTTATCTCGGGCAGCCGCGAGTCTCGCGCTGGTGTGGAACTCCGCCCAGTCGCGAGTGCTCGTGGTTGCGCGATTGGTTTTTGGGGACGGCACCCGACAGCTGTTGGGCCCCGCCCCCAATGCCTTTCGCTCCCGAGGTGCATGAGGAGATCACGCGGTCCTGGAAGTCCCCGTGCTTCCCGCGATCGTTTGGTGGCCTCCTCCACCTTCTCTGCCCTTGATGGGGCCGCGGCCTAGGGTACACTGGGGCCCCCTCACCCCCACTGTTGAACTCTCTGTTGCGCACTACGGTGTCCACAGAGGGCTTGACGTGGCGTGGTGTGGCTGTCCTAAGCACCCTCCCAAAGCCTGTGGGCTCGTCTACTTCGGTGGCGTGGTCCTGCAGAGCTACGGGCAGGCCGCCGCCCCGTTGCACATGCACAAGGGTGGAGCCGACCCAGGGCTCTTCATTGAGCTGCGTGCCGCGACTGATCCCGCCCCCGGGCGGTGAAGGTGGCCACACGCTCCCTGGGTCGGGAGATGTCCACAGCTGTGGTCCGGGAGAACACCTGGCCTTACCTGGTGATTTGGAGGACGTTGAGTGGGCCCGCCCCCTCAACTCACCCATATCCCAGGCTGGCCTCTTCGGCGGCGCGGCTGGGAACTGCGCCCAACAGTTCTCGGCCGCCCCAGAGCAGACTGAGGCTGTAACACGTACTGCCCCGGCGGCCAGCTGCTGCACCAGCCGCCGGCTCAGTCGCCTCAGTCCGCTCGCCGCCGAGGGCGCCCTCCCTCCTCCCGCCCGGCCCCAGCAGCAGCCTTCACCCGGGCCGCGCCGTGGAGGTGGTTGAGGATGACGCCCAGTCCGCTCCCCAGCCTGGTTAAACGCCACGCTGGAAGTGGACAACTCAGAGATGGGTTCCAGTTCTTCCCAGGGGATGGTAGCAGGGCCTCTCCTTCCCCCGGTGGAGGGCCGGGGGAAAATCCTTCCGCTGCTGGCCCCCGGGCTAGCAGCGCTTGGGAAGAACTCATGTTCCTGTCTCTGAGAACCCAGAGACCGGTGATGACAGTGCGCGCCACCCACGGGTCCCGCCACTCGCATCCCTCTCTGTCGCCAGCCTCCTGGCAGAGCAGACCCCAGTGGAACGCGCGTCCTTCCCTGGTCTCCTCTGTCAGGACGCAGCCGTTAACCGCACCCCCACACCGGGACGCCCAACAGCCTCCCTTGTCCGGGTCGGTAACGCTGCATCGCTGCCCCACTCCGGGTACACCTGTAGTCCGATTGACCCCGCTGGTGCAGTTCCTGGGAGCCTGGCTTCAGATTCCAGGGCTGTCCCGCTGGGTCGCGAAGACAGTCAGGTGCGGCTACGCGATTCAGTTCGCGC
Source organism: Gobio gobio (assembly GCF_949357685.1). NCBI lineage: Eukaryota > Metazoa > Chordata > Actinopteri > Cypriniformes > Gobionidae > Gobio > Gobio gobio. The sequence continues at coordinate 16,735,033 of NC_137100.1, read as the reverse complement.
AGGTTCCTCCCCGCTTTCGGGGAGTCCGTTCCACTATGATCGGGGCTAATGCCCCCGTCATGCGAGCGGAGGTTGCCACCCTACTGGCGAAGGGTGCGATCGAACCTGTCCCTCCAGCCGAGGTGAATTCCGGGTGTTACAGCCCGTACTTCATTGTACCCATAAAGACCGGTGGGCTTGACCGATCCTGGACCTGCGCATCTTGAACCGTTACCTCCACCGGTTTCCGTTCAAGATGTTGACAGCGAAACGCCTTTTCGAAAGCGTTCGTCCAGTCGATTGGTTGCAGCGATCGACCTGAAGGACGCCTACTTCCATGTCTCCATTCTACCTCGACACAGACCGTTCCTACGGTTTGCTTTCGAGGGGCGGGCATATCAGTACGCAGTTCTACCATTCGGGCTATCTCTGTCCCCTCGCGTCTTTACGAAGATTGCCGAGGCAGCCCTTGCGCCCCTTCGGCAGCACGGGGTTCGCATCCTGAATTACCTCGACGACTGGCTTACTGGGTCACTCTCGAGAGCAGGTTTGCGGACACAGAGATTTGGTGCTCCATCACCTAGCCCGTCTGGGCCTTCGGGTCAACTGGGAGAAGAGCAAACTTTGCCCCGCGCAGAGGATCTCTTTTCTCGGTATGGATCGACTCGGTCGCCATGTGCGCGCTGCTTTCGAGCGAGCGCGCGCAGTCTCTGCTGACTTCCCTTCGACAAGTCGAGGGCAAGAGTGCGGTTCCACTGAAACTGTTTCAGAGGCTCCTGGGGCATATGGCATCTGCAGCCGCGGTAACGCCGCTCGGATTGCTTCATATGAGACCGCTTCAGCACGGGCTACGCGATCGAGTCCCGAGATGGGCATGGCGGTCTGGCACGCTCCGGGTACAAGTGACTCGGGCCTGCTTACAGACTCTCTCCCCGTGGTCGAACCTCAGCTTTCTACGGACCCGAGTGTCCTTAGAACGAGTTTCCAGGCATCTTGTTGTATCAACAGATGCATCATCCACGGGCTGGGGTGCCATGTGCAATGGACAAGCAGCCACGGGCTCCTGGATAGGACCCCAGTGCCTTCTGCATGTCAATTGCCTCGAGTTGCTGGCAGTACGGTTCGCCCTGCACCGCTTCCGAGCGTTGCTGAAGGGTCAACATGTACTAGTCAGGACAGACGACACGGCCGGGCGGTCTACGCTCCCGCTGTATGTCTCAACTCGCCCGCCATCTCGTTTTATGGAGTCAGAAGCATCTGAGGTCCCTTCATGCTGTCCACATCCTGGGAGTCCTGAACCGTGCAGCCTCGAGCTCTCACGGCTTCAGCCACTTCCTGGAGAATGGAGACTCCATCCCCAGACGGCCCAGCTGATATGGGAACGGTTCGGTGACGCACAGGTGTCCTGTTGCCTCCCAGGACTCTTCCCATTGCTCCCTGTATTATTCCCTGACCTATGGTCGGCACGGATGCACTGGCGCACAGCTGGTCGTCGGGGCTACGCTATTATGCGTTTCCCCCAGTGAGCCTTCTCGCACAGGTACTGTGCAAGATCAGGGAGGACAAGGAGCAGGTCATGTTGGTCGCCCCGTTGGCACGGCCGGACCTGGTTCTCAGAACTGCTACTCCTTGCGACAGCCCCTCCCTGGCCTATTCCTCTGAGACTCCTCAGAGACGGGGCACCTTTTGGCACCCGCATCCAGCGTTCTGGAAGCTCCACGTGTGGCTTCTGGACGGGACGCGGCTGGTTTGAGTAGCCCTCCACCTGCGGTGGTCGCTACCATCACTTCCGCTAGGGCAGAGTCTACTCGACACCTCTATGCGTTGAAGTGGGACCTCTTCGTCACATGGTGCTCTTCCCGCCAGGAAGACCCCTGGAAATGCCCGATCGGGTCTGTGCTTCGTTTCTCCAGGAGGGGGTGGGACGAAGGCTGTCTCCTTCCACCCTTAAGTGTACGTGGCCGCAATATCTGCCTACCACGATCTCCTGGGAGACAATAAGGTAAGTAGCAGCACGACCTGATCATCAGGTTCCTGAGGGGGGCGAGGAGACTGAATCTTCCTCGCTCTCCTCTCGTTCCCTCTTGGGACCTCTCAGTAGTCTTAAGTGCTCTGTAGAGGCCTCCCTTGAGCCTTTGCGGTCGGCCGAGATTAAGCTCTTGTCTATGAAGACGGCTCTGCTGACCGCATTGGCCTCGCTTAGAGGGTCGGGGACCTGCAAGCATTTTCGGTTGACGAAGCGTGCCTTGAGTTCGGGCCGGCTAACTCTCACGTGATCCTGAGACCCCGGCCCGGATATGTGCCCAAGGCAGGTGGTGAACCTGCAAGCGCTGCCTTTGGAGGAGGCAGACCCAGCCTTGGCATTGCTCTGTCCAGTACGCGCTCTCCGCGCCTACGTAGACATGACGCAGTGTTTCAGGACCTCAGACCAGCTCTTTGTCTGTTATGGTGGAGAGCGGAAGGGAAGTGCTCTCTCAAAGCAGAGGTTGTCTCACTGGATAGTGGACACCATTGTTTTGGCATACCAGCAGTAAGGTCGACCATGTCCCCTTGGTGTGAGGGCACACTCCACCCGGAGTGTGGCCTCCTCTTGGGCTCTAGCGCATGGCGCCTCGCTAACAGACATCTGCAGAGCTGCAGGCTGGGCGACACCCAACACATTCGCCAGATTCTACAATCTCCGAGTGGAGCCAGTGTCCGACTTTGTACTCGCCCCCCCGAGGGGCCGGTAATGGACCACGCTCAGGTGTCTTCGCTTGCTCGCCATTCCACTCCCATGACTGGATACGTGCGATATTTTCCTCAGGTGAGCTCCCCGAGAGCCCTGAGCTCCTCCAGCACTGTCAACGCCGACATCAGTTCAGTCTGCCCTTTCGAGCCCAGACCCTCATGTCCGGCCAGGTGCTCCGTGTGCATGGTTCCCCTCTGGCGACCCCCACACGAGTATTCCCACCGTAAGCCTCCTCAGTGAGCAGGTGTCTTTCCCTTGGCAAGTCCCTGCCACCCCTAGGGTTAAAAATCCACCTTCGGCTGGTACCCTAGAGATCTTCCATATGCAACCCTCAGCGGGTCATATGTGTATTCTCTAAGTCCTCCCTACGGTAGGCACCTTGGCATTCCCTCACTGGGATATGCTTCCCAGTGTACCTTGGTAATCCTGTGATAAGTGGGAGTCCTAGGGCCTTAAGTGGTGGGATCTCACACTTACGCAGGGCACTGGATGACAGCTGAGTGGCGCTGTTTTACAGGTTCCCCCATTCGTTAGTCACTAACGTACGTCGTAGTGACTGAACGAAAGGGAACGTCCGGTTACGTATGTAACCCTCGTTCCCTGAGGAGGGAACGGAGACGTACGTTTCCTTAGCCACGTCAGCTGTGCTGCCTGGAACGCGGAGTTCAGTCTTGGCTCCTGCAGCAGTAACATAATGCGATGTTCGCAGCGTACTTCCTTATATACCCACGAGGTGGGGCGGAGTTACGCATGCAAATTCCGCATGCCCATGGCATTGGCACTGCCATTGGGCGCTGTTGAATACGATGAAGATGATTGGCTTCTAAGCGAAACCCCCATTCGTTAGTCACTAACGTACGTCTCCGTTCCCTCCTCAGGGAACGAGGGTTACATACGTAACCGGACGTTAGCTTATGATGTTAGCAAAGTTTTTTTGCGCCAAAAAAGTTCAAATAATCATTAAAAAAAAACATTATTTTCAGTCTTCATTCTCTGTTAAAAAACTTTACTTTTGAGGGGCGTTACATCTTCCAGAAACGCAAGTAAATGCCCACTGCCATGATTGGTAAACATCTTCACACAGTCTCCAGATATCTATATACATCACTCAAAAAAAAAAAAAAAGGTTCTATATGGCACCAAAAATGGTTCTTGGCTCGTAATCATAGGGGAACCTTTTTTAATGTATTTTTTTTGTACTATATAGCTAGCCTGACATCGTCATACTCAATTCTTGTCAGAATATGAGTCTGATACTGCTCCGTTGGGCTGTGATTATGGGGCGTGTTTCAACCGAACCAGGAAAGACCTCAATTGGATAGACCTACAACCAATCAGAGCAACGTAGCGACGTATAACGTTAGTTGTCAAATGTCAACAGAACTCAACTGCACGGTGTTGCCATGTCCGCGGGTTGAAGCGACCCCAATTATGTGATATACAGACCCAGGAATGCGATTTTTAGCTGCCAACCCTGCCAAAATAACACATATTTTACCCCCCAAATGCCTTTTTTTCCCGGAGAACCCCCCCTGGAAAGCTATTGGGCTTGTTTTTGGCTAGTTTTGAGGAACGTTAGCAATTGGGCGGGTTTTGTTGTAAAAACTTGGCAACCCTGTGGTAACCTGCACGCACGCTGGAATAAGTAGCCTAACGTTAGAAGAAAAAGATGAGTGTAAACGATCTTTGCCGGTGTTGTAAAAAAAAGGATACACAGAGTTTACTTACCAACACGATCATCATTTCTGAGAGAAATAGTAAAGGTGAACGCATATACGAACAAGTTCTCCATGAAGGATTAGAACAAACTCAACCCATGCAAGCGCCTTTGATGACGTAGATGATTACGTTAATGTTGATCATCTGTCCATCATCGTCTAAAGCCCGCCCTGACAATTTCATTGGTCCGAACAGTTTCTGTTCGGGCATAATTACTTCTCTACCGATCAAGTCCAGACCGAACTGCCCGAGTAAAAATGTTGTGGGTGGGGCTAAGTTCGGCTGGCATCCAGGCTACTATATAGCACCAATTTTGGTGCTTCAGTGGTTCTTCAGCTGTTCTTCAGAGGTTCTTCACTGGTTCTTTGACTAAGGTGCTATAAAGCACCTCTGAAGAACTGCTGAAGAACCACTGAATCACCAAAATTGGTGCTATAGAGCACTGAAAAAGGTTCCTCTATGATTACGAGCCAAGAACCATTTTTGGTGCCATATAGTACCTTTTTTTTTAGAGTTTATGGCATAAACTACACTGGCATATGTTCAAGCTTTTATCTTACATGCACATACAAGTGAGTGACTACTGAACACAAAAAAAAGCTGATGACGTGTATTACAGGAGTCCTTTTATACTTACGGGTGCTCCACTTGTGATGTCATGGACTGTCGCCAGCCAATAAATTGGTGTGTTGCATCACACATGCTTCAGACACTGGTCATGCTGATGGTGCTCCCCAAATCTTCAACCTCATGATGCGGCGTTGAAGTTCCACTTTGAAAGGGAACTTTTTTGTTTAATCGCTTGGGCACTTTGTTAAAAATAAACTTCCGCCATATTTTTGGCAGTGCAGTTTGTCCACATTCAAGGATGGTCTTTCAACTTTGGATGGTCTTTCTCAAAATCTCACAGCTCTCTCACTCTTGTATTTGATGGACAGACATGAGCAAACCTATTTGGCCCTGTTTACACCTGGTTGTAAGATGTGTTTTGGTCAATTGGATCACAAGTGGACGACACTAGTAAATACAGGTGTAAATGGGGTCTAATACACTTTGAGCTTGTCCACTTTCGACCACTTCCAGACCTACTCACCGCCTACTGACCAATCTTACTTACCAATCTTAATTTCTAACACACACTCATAATGCTCGGTATGGTCTTGCTGCTGTTTTTACTCCGTCTCTGGCCTCGTTCATTTGTAAATTGAGTGAGCTTAGATTTGAAAAAGCCCATACATTTACCCACCCATAGATCCTCCCCTCGTATAAATCAGGACAGAAGTGTTTGAAAGTGGACAAAAAAAGACGGATTAAAACACCAGGTGTAAATAGGAATGTGCCTCCCTCGTCTATTTGCAATCCGGTCAAACAAATGCATCTTAATACCAAGTGTAAACAGGGCTCTTTATTTACATACGCATATTAATGTGCATGCAAAGGAAAATTGTGATGTTGCAATTGTACCGATTCTGGTGTTTCAGAAAGGGTGGAGAAAAAAAAATTGCATTTAGCTTTGAGGTGTAAAAAGTATTTATTGTAGAGTAACCTCTTATGTGTGTTTCATGACCTTTTAACTAATTCTGTATTTCTAGGGGTTAGGAACCAACACTGACACACTGACTAGAATCATTGTGAGCCGTTCAGAAATTGACCTGCAAAAAATCATTGAAGAATACAAGAGAATGTATGGCAAAACCCTTCAGGAGGACATTCTGGTGAGTCTCCAATTTGAAAAGCTCTAACCATATAGCTTAAAGTCAATATGAAATAAAGAAATAAGACCAAATATTTTCTTAATCACATATTCTGGAAAGAAACAGTCACTTTTCACAGTCTAATCACTTCCCAATGAATTTATTCAACCCTCTTTCTACATTAATTTTTTTAATTGTATTGCTGCCTGTTTCATCATAGCCTACTGTCCTATTAAATACAATAACTGTCCAATTTAAATATTTAGATCCCTTTTCTGGTTTTACAGAAGGAAACAAATGGAGATTATGAGAAGATTCTGCTGACTCTCTGTGGAACTCAATAATCATCTCTTACATGTCTGGATTATGTGGAAATTCATTACATGCGCCACGTCGGCACCCGTTAATTTCCCCATTTGGCTCATGAAAAGTGTTAGATTTAAATATGGAATAAATGTCAGTTTTGCACACCGTAAATGTTTGTGTGAATTTACAATATAATATTTATATCTACAACTTGGCATATTTTCAGAGTAGTAATTCAACAGTTTATCACAATTAAATGTCAACTCGTAATAAAACGCTTTATAAATCCAGGCAATATTTTACATTGATGAACATATTGGTTTCTTTACCATGTTACACAATATGTGATAACTCGGGCTGGAGCACTTGTTTGACCTTATCTGTGTGTCTGTCATAATTAAAGAGACAAATTCCACAAGTTGATACAACTAATAAACTATATCTAGTGAACAATATAATAATACAATACGTTCCTAAGTAAGTTTTGTTTTGTATTAGGTTTGGACAACAACTGGTAAAGTACTGCAAACACATTTAGTTATAGTATCACAAGTCTTACAGACAGGTACAACCAGAACAACCTGGTCTTACCCCTCCACCCAGCCTAGCCCAGCCCAACCCAACCCAGTTTTTTGGTGGGTGTGTATAAGGAATAAAAACAGGTTCAGTTCCTGAAATGATCCATTTCAGATCAGCTCTCACAGACTTCACAGAGAAACAAGTAAGTTGTCTTTGTAAATGCGTTTTACTAAAGCTAGTCATTATTAATGTGCAATGTGTCTGATGCTATATTCATAATTAAGCAATTGATTACTGATGGCATTTATATGACAATTTAGAATGTTCGAGAATGTTTGCAATGTCTGGTCATAAGCTCCTCTTTATGCATTTGCTTAGTTCTTTATAGCTTCTTCAAAGCTCGCAAGATGTCTCTTTTCCAGAAATTATTCCAGCAAGTTAATGATGACAATGTAAGTAAAATCAGTCAAAAGGATACATTTTAGGTTGGTCTTCTAGGTGATGATGGCTAACCTAGATACGCCTCAATAGAAACCTATCATTACTTATTTGTACTTGCATGTTGCTATATGTTTTATCTCAGGGTTTTAATCCTGCTCCTGTTGAGACAGGATACCTTGGAACAGTCAAGCCTGATCCAAACTTTAATGCCCAGAATGATGTTGCAAAATTAAAGAAAGCCATTGAGACCAAAGGTAAAGTAGAGATATCCTGCTAAATGCAAAGTGTTTGTATGCAAAATGCAAATTTAACATGCTCTCATGTTGCTGATACTGGTGTTGAAAAAAAATCAAGTAAAAAATGCTAATTAATGGAACACTTCATATTTTTAGTGTTGTTGCATGGAGGACACACCTCACCAATTATGTCATACCAGGAAGAATGCTAATATACTTTTACCCAACATACAACTCTCTTGGGACTTGTATTATTATGTTTCTAGCTTTATTGCATAATGTGTCTGTGATTATACACCAGGAATCAAGAGCAAGTGCCCATTATTGCAAGATCCACCAGTATTACTCTGTAGTATGAACATAAACAGCTTCTCATGTGATAAAGTGATGGATTTTGGCCTGTTTTCCACTTGTGAAGGTGTGGATGAAGCCACCATTGTGGAGGTTCTAGCAAAGAAGAGCAATGCACAAAGACAACAGATCAAGGCAGCCTATCAGCAGAGTACAGGAAAAGTAAGCATATTCACAGCCTTCAACATCTTTTTTTGAAATAAAAACTCACAACCACTACACAAACGGAAATGAGACAATGTAGAACAATGTAACTAAATGTAAGGTAACACTTTATTTTACAGTGTCCTCGTTACAAATGTGACATGTATTAAGTAATACATATAAATTATGCATAATTACATGCAACTAAACCAAACCTAATCCTAACCCTAACCCCATAGTAAGTACATGTAGTTCATTATTATTATTACTCAGTACTTAAATGTATAATTACACTGTAACAAGAACACCTTAAAGTGTCACCAAATGATACTAAACTAAACAGGTGAACGTAATCCAATCAGAAAACATAGAAACTAACTAGAAAAACAGAACTCAGGCACAGCAGAACAGAGAACAGATTGGTATACATGGTCTAATGAAAGCTTCAACAATTTTCTCTTTCTCTTACAATTCTTTTTATGGACCCTTGAACTTGACAGCATTGGACAATATAGATGTATAAGCCAAGTCATATTGTGCCATCTGCCCATTTCGGACAGATGTACTTTTGTACTGTTTTATCAACCCTTGAACTTGACATATGAAACAATACAAATTAATGAGCCAAGGCATTTATCTATTTGATCTACAGTCAAACAAAAAATTATACTTGTGGATGCAGGACACTATAGTTCATTTATGTAAGTGAGGATAGCAAAATAAAATAAACTCTGACATACCCAAAAATTCTTTATACAGTGGACTACCAGTAAAATTGATAAAAAATTTGGGACCAAAATTATTCAGACACATTGACCAGACCATGTTTTGCTTAAGTGTTTTTTTTTTCTTCTTTTTTCTTAAATGGTTAATGCGACCTTTTAAACCACAGACTGAACAAAATTAAGCATTGCTTGGTAATTGGTTGACCTAAATTGGTAATTTGGTATCATCTAAATGTGTACACTGTAAATTCTAACAAGTTCAGTTTACTTAAAAAAAATTGGAAACCGGCTGCTTTATTTTTGCAAAGCAAACTTAAAGGGAAAACTGAAGTTAATTTAATAATCAGCTAAAAGTAAAGAAAGCTAACACCTCCCAAGTGAATTAAGTAATACATATCAAGTTAGTTTAATGCCAATTCTAGTTAACATACTCTAGAATATTTACTAATCTTACTTAAGATTTAATAGTAATATTACTTGAGAAGCCAACTAACAACTCAGTGTTATATTATGTTCTGCAAACATCTTAAATACTATTATTTTCAACATAGTTTTAATCTGTCATTTTCAGCAATGGTGCCTTAAAAAAATGTGCAATCGGTTTCCAAATTTTCTTCAAGTAAAGTGAACATATTTTTAGTAGTTCAACTAGCATTGAATGCACTTAACACTAAATTAAGGAAGCTTAATTGCATCAAGTTGTTCTTACTTAAACAATTTAAGTTGTGTCGACATAATTCTATCTTTGATCTGATGAAGTGTACTCCCAGAATGCATTGCGACTCAAATAAATAGATTGCTTCGTTTTACTATTTTGACTGTATTTTGTCAGGATAACCCCAATAACGACAGCAAATAAATTTGTAATGGTCTTCTTAAGTAAAAAAAAAAAGATGTTTTGAATGTTGAAGTCTGTGACTCAAGCATGAGATGGTGGTCCAGTGGGTTAAACCGTGGAGCTGAGACGCAGAAGGTTGCTGGTTTGATCCCAGCGGTCACCACCAGTGTGTCCTTGAGCAAGGCACTTTACTCCATATTGCTCCAGGGGGATTGTCCCTGTAATAAGGGCACTGTAAGTCGCTTTGGATAAAAGCGTCTGCCAAATGTATAAATTAATAAAAATAAAAATAAATAAAGCATGGTCAACTCAAGATATTGTCACAAATATAGAGGGATTATATCAGCACAATTATAGTTTATGTCATAAGCGTTAGCAATAAAATGTTAAAAGATCATTATTTGACATAATATATATATAATGTATTACTTCCCTTCCTTTCTTTGAAATCATCGCTGCATCAATAAGAAGAGAATTACAATAATGTAAATTAAGTTCCAAGTGCCCAACCAAAGCACTAATCACCATAATGAAAAACAACATACATTTATGAAGTCAACTTATGTGACGCTCTCCCAAAATATTTACTTTTATTGTCAATAACATTCAATAACAAACCGCTTGTTTTCATTTCATTTATTTATTTTTGCTGTGGTAAAATGGTACTCAATCCAGTCAAGTAATGTTTACTTGGGTTTTCTGAGTAACAAATGCATTAGCATGCAAATAGTTCAGATTACTATTTTTTTAAGTAAATTCAACAAATTATTGGGCATTAAGTAAAGTTAACTAAAAAGTCTTAGTAAGATCAACTGTTGGATTTTACAGTGTACTTAAATTTAACAGCTGATTGGTTGATTGTAATCCATTATATACCGTTCTATCAAAGTTATCTGACATTATCAAGATTAATTTGTTCTGACACAGTTTAACTGAGTTTGTGTTATTTTTTATTACCATTTTCTAAACTATAGCATTTAAACTGTGATAATGTGAGAAAATGTTGAAGGTGTCTGAATACATTTTGGTTTGACTGTGAATCTGTCAAAGTCAAAGTTTAATGAACACAGATGTGACATACATTTTTTCTTGTTTATACAATTTTGTTTTGTGCTGATAGCTTTTGTTTTTATCATTAATCTTCAGCCCCTGGCAGATGCACTGAAAAAAGCTCTGAAGTCAGATTTTGAGGAGGTGGTCCTTGCTTTGCTGATGACACCGCCTGAGTATGATGCTTTTGAAATTAAAAGAGCCATTAAGGTACAACTTACTGCTCTTATTGCAAAATATATTTTTATTTTATATTTTATTCCAAGACTTACGCTACTGTATACTTAAATCTAAATACTAATACTAACATTTCATTGACAATCAGGGTCTTGGGACAAATGAGGCTGTCTTAAATGAAATTTTGGGGACCAGATCAAACAAGGAGATCGCAGCATTGAAGAATAAATTCAAAGAAGGTAACAAGAAAGACTGGCATAAAAACATGTTCTTCCTACAAGCAGATGTATGTTTATGCTGCTAACCTCTTTCTGGTGTACAGTCTATGGAGAGATGCTGGAGGAAGATATTAAAAGTGAAATTAAAGGACATCTTGAGACTACCCTAGTTTCCCTTTGCAAGGTATAAAACATAGTTCAGTGTAATTGTTATTACAGCACATTATATATATATATATATATATATATATATATATATATATATATATATATATATATATATATATATATATATATATATATATATATATATATATATATATATATATATATATATCATGTGTTGTATATTGATAATGACATATTACTATATCAATATCTCATAACTTCAGGCAACCAGGAGTGAAGACCGTAACATTGATGATGGACAGGCTAAGAGTGATGCAAAGGTAAAGATTCTTTATTACACTATGGCCAATGAAGTATGTAAGATATATAGTAATTAATAATACTGATGTTAGATGGAACCACTTAGCTTTTCTAAATTGTGTTTGTATGAAAAACAATAAACCACAGACTAACAAAAACAGCATGAGTATGTTGCCATTAACAGTCCATTATACAGTTTTGCAGTCATTATGAAAATATCTGAGAAATGCTAGACCAATCATAATCATGTTCTGCAGACAGACATGCAATAAGCATTATCAATTGAAACATTGTACATACTGTTTCTGACTTTTCTATGTTGTTGTTTTAGGCTCTGTTTGAGGCAGGAGAGAATCGGATTGGCACTGTTTGCTCTGTTCTGGTTGACATCCTCACAAACAGGAGTGAAACTCAGTTGTGCAAAAGTAAGTTAGGGAATATCACTCTTCTTCAGAGACAGTTGACTTTTAATATATGCCATTCCGGTGTACTTCAGCTCAAATTTCTTTTTTTAAATTTAAAATCTACAGTTTTCCAGTATTATGGCCAATTGAGCAAAGATGGTTTTGCCAAAGATCTGGAGGGTGAGCTGCATGGAAACTTTGAAGACTGCCTGATGACCTTGGGTAAATATACAGTACAAGCCTTCATCTAGTCTGTGTATATTTCTGTGGGAGTGTGAAAGAGTAGTTTCTTATTAAATTACTTTAAATATTTCAGTCCCATCTAAATGAAGGCAGCTCCTTAAAAACCTGTTTCTAAAGCAGGTTTCTCCAGCTCTGTGTGTTAAGGGCGGATTCATTCTGACACACAAAAACGTCTCGGTTACGTATGTAACCCTCGTTCCCTGAAGGAGGGAACGGAGACGTACGTCGGAACTGACCGACTGAAAGGGAACTTTGCAACCAGATACAAATCAACAACTCTTACTCCAAGAGTAACTAAATTGAAGAAAGTTCTTGAAATATCTGTTCTTACCATCTTTTTCATGTTATAGTGAAGTCTGCTGTAAACAAACCTGCCTACTTTGCTGAAAGGCTTCACCTGGCTATGAAGGTAAAGCTGCAAAGGAAATTATGGAATAATTATGATTATAATTATGGTTCCATTTGATCCATTTTGTTTCTTACATAATCTCTGAGTTTCGTATCTGGTCCAATGGCCAAAGGTGGTGGAACCCTTTTGTATTTCCATTTCTGGAGATTTTCAAATTATTATTTTTCTGGCCTGAAGTGTCCATCAGGGTGTCAGACTCTTGGTGGCAAAACGACTTTGTCCAACCCTGTTACTAAAATAAGCACATTTACACTTTCACAAATAACTCCAATATTGTTCTGGTTTTGGTCAGATCGAGTTTAAAGTTGGAATGATTTTTTTTTTTGTACAAATGCTAACATATAGACTACCATTATTAAAGGGTTAGTTCACCCAAAAATGAAAATTATCCCATAACCCTCAAGCCACCCTAGGTATATATAACTTTCTTCTTTCAGCCAAACGCAATCACAGTTAAAATACAAAAAATATGGCTCTTCCAAGCTTTATAATGAGAGTGTATAGTACCTGAGACCATGCGAGTCCAGTTCGGGGCGGAAGAGTGCCCTCTGACCCGATGCATGGCGTATTGAAGAATGCGAAAGCGCAGAGGATATAGCAAAACAAAACACTGGTCACAAAGTCTAAAATAATTTTTTTTAAAGAGAAATATCAGAGGATTTCGATATAAGAGAAGAGGAGCTTGAGTTTGTTGCCCATACCTATTAACCGCAAGAGGCATCTACTCTCACCTAAGCTTACGCTACTTCCACATCCTACGTCCTACGATCAGAGGTTACTCTTCAGCCGGAACTTTCATGTACAGCCATTACCGGAAGCCAGTGTTTATAGTTTATAGAGTTGTAAGTATGGATATCTTCTTAAAAAACCCTTCAGAAGGCCTTCATTAACTTACTGGAGCCATATTAATTACTTTTATGATGGATGGATGCGTTTTTTGGACTTTTTTTCAAGACAAAATCTCAGGTACTACACTCCCATTACAAAGCATGGAAAAGCCAGGATACTTTTTAATATAACTCCGAATGTGTTTGGCTGAAAGAAGAAAGTCATATACACCAAGAATGGCTTGAGGGTTAGTACAGTTTGGCATAATTTACATTTTTGGTTGAACTAACCCTTTAACAAATGGACAAACCAACAAAAATGGCTGCCAATCAGAATTCAGAAGCCATTAACTTACATTTTGTGGGAATTGAGGGCTATAATGAATCCATTTTCATTTTTGCTTATATTTCAGGAACGGTATAGACTAGAGACTCATTTCAAAACTTCTCTAAACTAAATTCTGAATCCCATGGCTTTACATTATTCCGGGGGGAAAAATGCCATTTTGAATTTCCTGACAATTTCCTTCTCTTTCAAACTCATTCTAAACTGTTAGACTAAAAATCTGACTCAGATTATTGCTACTTTATGAATTGGCCTTGCTTTCTAGGGACTGGGAACCAACACTGACACACTGACTAGAATCATTGTGAGTCGTTCAGAAATCGACCTGCTAAAAATCATTCAAGAATACAAGAGGTTGTATGGAAAAACCCTTCAGGAGGACATTCTGGTGAGTCTCTTTAATTCAAAATGAGTGATCTGAAAAAGCTTCTGAATTAGATTTCACATTCTTGGATCCATCATGTTTAAAACCCAGCATGTCTGAATGAAAGTGGCTTATGTGTTTGTTTTTTACAGAAGGAAACAGGTGGAGATTATGAAAAGATTATGCTGGCTCTCTGTGGCACTCAATAAACACATGACCCAGGCATGTAAACACTTCAGGATTTCTTCAGGAGTGTTTCATTAAAACACATTTTTGCAACTCATTGTGTAATAATCTTCTTTGACCAATACATTCATTTGAACATTCAAAAGACCTGTGGTTTAAATGTGTCAGGATACTTTATAGTACCTTTCATGAATAAGTTAAGGAAAAAAAAAGATATTATATGATTCTTAAAGTACTTCATGTCCATTCAAATACGTTTTGTGACATTTGACTATACACTGTACATGAAATCATGCAGTTGTTGCCATAAGGAGCTCTTTTTTCTTGATCTGACCACATATTTTGGTCTAGCCCAATGTATTCAGATTTATTCCATGAAATTGATTTATTAATGTGAATAAAAACAATCAATCTTTCACATAATGTTGCAGTGTCATATAACAATCTTAAAGCAGAAAGGATACAAACATTTTTGAATTGGTTCTTTTTGGTTCTGTTCTTGCAAAAGTTTTGATTCTGTTATTTTTGAATCCACAAATCTGACTTGTGGTGCAGCCTGGAATCACAAATAACTCCATGTTTCTTCATTTGGACAAAGGAGAACTGCCCCCATCCCCCACCCCCGACTGTGTATAGTTTCTCCAATTCTCCAGTTACTCCATCTGATGGAGTTTAGGTTGGTTATTGAACTGAAGGGACTCAAGTTGAATATTGTCTACTGTAGAGGTGCTTATAGCTGAATTTAAATTGGTCTAATATTTGAAGAAGTTTGTATCACTGATTCTGTTTTTCCCTACTATATTTCTGTGCTCTGAGATAGGGATGGGTGATATGGCCTAACAAAAAAAATCCCAGATTTTTTCCCCCTCCTACTTAAAATCAATCTGCAGATGACAAAGAAATTGTTCAAAACAAGTTTTAACTTTATTTTGTTTAAAAATATTTGCGGCTTGGTAGCACATACCTGGGGTCCAAAACTTTCAGCATGTGAATAAACCCCGGCTATTCCACAGTATAAATGGGCACCATATCTCTTGCATTATACATGTCAATGGTTTATGAATTGATATGCAGATAAAATTTACTTTTATTAACAACAGTAATGTGCAAAAAAAAAAAAATAATATATATATATATATATATATATATATATATATATATATATATATATATATATATATATATATATATATATATATATATATATATATATATATATATATATATATATATATGTTTTTCATGAGACGTTGTGACTTCCTACTTTTGTCCATATATTAGAGACTATAGGGATAATAGTATATTGTAAATGGCCAATAAGTCAATATATGCTCCTATGCCTATTTCTTCCACAATACCCCTTTAAACTTTTAGTTTTTCAAATCATCACATTAAAAATAACATTAAAATTGGATAATATTTAGAGCTTTGAATTGCTGGAAAAAGTGTGAAGCTCTTGAAAACCCTTAAACCTACACTGTGTAACTTTTTTAGTCTATTCTTAGCTAAAAACACTTAGTTCTTTCAAAAATATATGTGCTCATTAATGTATATTTACTTCTTTCAAGTAATAAAGTATTCTCGTAAGTTTATAATATGCCATTG
This sequence comes from Gobio gobio, assembly GCF_949357685.1. Classification (NCBI taxonomy): domain Eukaryota; kingdom Metazoa; phylum Chordata; class Actinopteri; order Cypriniformes; family Gobionidae; genus Gobio; species Gobio gobio. Next base: position 16,719,092 of record NC_137100.1, on the reverse strand, counting down.
AAAATACATAAGGTAATGGGATCTAACGGTGGTCGCCATGTTGGCCCTCCATCTTGAAAGTACATTAGCCAAAGAGGGACATACCCGTAAATTCAAGCTTCGCCTTTCGCGTTTTAACCGGTTTTAATACTCGATAGCACTGTACAAAATTCTCTGCCTCGCGCATGTGCGCGTCAACTTGTTCGGACTTTTCCTTGTGTGGTATTTCTGTGCATTAATAACTCCGTAAGTAATAATAGTTATTGTCATTGTAGATGTGTTTCAGAGTGTGTCATCGCGTAATTCAGTTGATGTCACCTCAGAAGTATTTTTGTGTCAACATACAATAGCGTAATGCTCACCTATTTGAATAATCATTCAGTTATTTTGTTATCAACAATGTTTATTCGTTTTTAGAAAATATTTGCTTGTAATGTATGTTGATGGAAATATGTATCAGGTCTGATCGGCATATTAACAATTGTTATACAGAGCGCACTGCAGTGCTAACGTTAAAGCGGCGCACACACTTTTGTAACCGGACACCGCTTGCTAGCAGCAGCAGCAGCGGCAGCTCCGCTCCTTTTAATGCAGCTGCATTTAGCGCCTATATATGGTACAATAAGCTCTGGTTTACGGTCACATTATACAAATGTAACTTATAAGTATAGTTATACAGTTCTTAACTGTGTATGTATATTTACCATCCTTATTTGTTCTCTCACAGAAACCACATTTATGTACATATCCACACAAACCTGTTTATGCCTTGCAATTGGATGACTGAATAAACATTACTATCATCAAAGTTCACTCTGGATTAGCTGCAGTTCTTTCTAGCCGAATAATTAGGCCAGTTGAGTTCCAACCATCCCACTGCGCACAGAATATCCCACAGGCACCGTGTCGAATGTGGACGAGGTCGAACTGGAAGCCATGTTAACCTTGGACTAAATCGGCCACCGTAGGAGTTGAAACAAAATCGGAATTGAGAGGAACAGAAACTAAAATTCACTGGATGGTCATATACCTTTTCACCACTAGATGGGGGAAAATATCACACAGTGTAGCTGAATTTCAATCAACATTTACTTACATGTTTATCACTTTTAGCAGTGGTTTATGTAACTTCAAAGGGTTGATGCATATCTCCAGAAAGTAGAGACTCTAAGCTTTCAAATGGTACCATGAGGTCAGAGCTCCTCCACAGACATTTAAAATTGAAAGTATATTATACATGATTATGATTATACCCTGTACCGGGTCCGCAGAGTTTAAGTGATTAACATAATCTTAAGTGTTTTATAAATAAAGGTGACTTGACTTTTGATTAATTTAAAGTCATATTTTAGAAATGAATGCAAAATGGACTAAAATGAATTAATGAAAAATACATACAAATAAGTATGCTGCTCATTTTGCAGCAAGCAATGTTTTCAGAAAGTACCTTAGGCTAATTATGATCTATCCAACATTGTTTAACATAAAATTGCCATGAATGTAAGTTAGGCCTATTATCCAGTGTTCCCAGTGTTTGCTGTACGAGAACACAGTGCACCTGTAGAAACTGATAGGACTGTAACTGGAGATGATGTGCCACAGTCAACAGATGCAGTGGAGCCATTGCAGTGGAATAGCGCTCAAAGGCAAACTAGGTCCTTTAGGAACTTTTTTTACAAACATTTGGTAGTCCCGTCTGTTGTAGACAATGTCAAATAGCTTTTTAATGAGAACTTTTCAATGAGGAGTGTCATCAGACCAATACTTCATATCATAACCATCTGAAGATGACACCAACAGCACTTTTTCCATATGCAATTTTTCTTGGGATTGGACTCCAATTTGTCCAGACGAGATTATACACAAACCGTTGGGCAGTTAAAATAACTGGAGGTCCTGATGCTGCTGATCTTATTGCAGACAAATATGGATTTGTGAATATGGGCCAGGTAAGTGCACTGTAAAATGTTTTGCCAGTTAAATGATTCATGTGGCAACATCTTGTAATGGTAACACTTTATTTTAGGGTCCAATTCTCACAATGAACTTGTTGCTAATTAGCATGCATATGTTACCAGGATATTGGCTGTTTATTACTTATATTTAGTACTTATAAAGCACATAATAATATTATTCTACATACCTTAATCCTACCCTCTATCTAAACTTCACAACTACCTACTAACTATTAAGAAGCAGTAATTAGGAATTTATTGAGGCAAAAGTTGTAGTAGATAGTTAGTTAATAGTGAGAATTGGACCCTAATCTATAGTGTGACCCTTGTATCAATTGAACAGTTTCACTTATATATACTGTAAGTGGGTGTTATCACGTTTATTTTAACTTTGTATTTATTCTTAATTCCTGCTTTACATTCTTATTGTAAGTCTCAATGGCCTATAACAATTGTGTGATTTGTCAACACAGACAGCTACTGTGACTTCAAGTTTTCTGTATGATCCCAGAATTGCAATGAGCAACTTTTCATCACAAAATATTGTGATACTATAGAGTGATAGTCCCGTATGGTAATAACAAGGTACTTCGAATTACCATATTTGAATACTTTGGAATGTTTTACGTCACTTTGTAAGTCAAGTCAATCGTGACTTATTGTCATTGAAATTAGATGTTCAACCTGGTTCATAGACAAAACTAATATTTTTAAAAACTCAAACTATATGCAAACAAACTTTAGGGATTGTTTCTATTTTTCTTTCAAATTAGACTTTCATTATTACGGAGCCTATCTCTGGGTCACTGGCTCTTGTATAATAAATGTGTTTAACCATGCAAGATGAGCTCCTAACCATGATGGCATCTTATACCCTACTTCAGTTAGTTAACCAACTGGCACACTTTCTTTGTCCCCTTACTACACAAATAAATAGCAGCTAAGAGAACATTAAATGTGACAGGATACTAATGGAGAAATTCAAATGGAATATTTGAGGTAAAAAAAAAACACAAAAACGGTGTGCAGAAATGCACCTGAAATGGATAATAGAAGTCTATAGGGCATCTATTTTACACTTGCCCCACAGACCACTGTAAGTGTAAAACACACAAAATCAGTATTTTTTTTTTTTTTTTTTTAAGAAATAAAGAATTCAATGGGGATTCATCAAATTAATCAAAAGTGACAGTAAAGACATTTTTTATGTTACGAAAGAATGAGCTTTCTTTCTTTCGAAAGAAAATGTTTCACGGTTTACACAAAAATATTAAGCAGCTCAACTGTTTTCAACTCTGATAAAAACAGGTAACGTTTCTTAAGCACCAAAGTAGAATATTTGAATGATTTTTGAAGGATCATGTAACTGGAGTAATGGCTGCTCCAGCTTGAAATTTAGCTTTGCCATTAAAGGAATAAATTACTTAAAAAAATGTTAAATTGTAATAATATTTCACTATATTATTCTGTTTGAATGCAGAATTGATGAGCAAAACAGACTTTACAAAAAAACATTACAAAAATTCTTTATAAAGATGCTGTCAGTTTCTAAACTGGAAAATTCCTTTAATATTACTTTTAGGCCAAATTGAATCCCGATGGTTTTTTGTGCAATGCTCCATGGGATTTTATAGGCCCAAAGTCACTGTTTGGGTTTTTTGCTCTGTGTGATTCGTTTATTTAGCTTTGTGTCATTGTTAACATGAAGGAAACTTCCCACACTCAGTCAATGAAATGTGTAACTGCCATCTACTGTGGGGCTGTTTAGTTCTGGGTAAATCTGGTATGTCTTCGGCCAACATCATAATGTCAAGGCACAGGTGTCAATGAGATATCAGCAGCCAAGGTTTAAGCTCAGCTGAATCGTGCAGTGCTAGCTCAGGTTGCCTCTGGTGGTAAGTCTATCAGCGGTGTAGAATAACCCTTTTGTTGTTTAATAGGCATACGTCAGAGATGGATACATAATTTATATCTCTGTCAGTCACCCCTGAGCAGCGGCTAACAAAATCTTCTTCCACTTGTGACACTGCAGATAGGTGGGCTAGTGGACCATTACCAGTTCCTGCAGAGGGGAACCATCAAAAGGTCCACTATTAAAAGCAGAGTGAACCACAGTCTCATCACCATGGAGAACAAGGTACAAGGATCATATACCTTCAGTCACAGAGACACCACTGAATAGTTAATACGTTAGACTACACCATTCTATAAACACCACACACACTTACCAAAACAGATTAAGACTGCGGTGCACCATAGCATGGATGCATCCTTAAACTTGCCAAAAACTAATGAATATTTCATTTCATACACTTTGGTTTGTGAAGCAAGTTATTTATGCAGTAGAACATCATAAATATCTTCTGATGCTGAAGGTGGAGTGGATCCAGCAACAGATGGTTCAGAAGAGAGTAAAAAGAACTGAGACAATGGACCAAACCCATGCCACCTCCTTCAATGACCCCAAGTGGGACAACATGTGGTATCTTGTTAGTATTCTACACATTACAATCAGCAATTTTATATTCAGATAAAATGCATTATTTAATTGAACAAACCTGCAGAGCTAAACCAATTAGTTAGTGAAAATATGAACATTTCAAAGCAATACGTTCAAAGGTATCTTTGAAATTTGGGCAATACGTATACTGTCAAATGTACTGACAAGCGTTTATGGTTAACTAAAATATACTTTAATATAATTTATTTTGAAACTTGGGTCACAATTTAGATTAGGGTTAAATTATCTCTATTAACTAACTATAGACTATGTATTACTGCTTATTAATACACTCCAAAAAATATTTTGGTCTAAATATAAGTTTTATGTATTTGAATTACATTACAATTTTCCATCCATTTGGACTACATAGTTTTAACATAAACAAACAAATAAACTTAATGTGATTCATATTTGTCAGTCAAACGGAAATGAAATAGGTAAGTTTTATGTAATGGTACACAGAAAAATGCCCATGATAAATTAACACAGCCTAGTGCACACTACTGAGATAAAGTACCATTGAAGCAGTGTTCAAGTTAATGAGATAATTGAGTGATGATTGAGAATTAATGATGAACACCTGATGATAATGAGCAGAATCACTGAAGGAAAGAGAAACACAAGAACTACAACTGACTTCAGCCACAGCCTTAGATGAAATCAACTGAAGATAAAAGAAGACATTAAATCTCTGAAGATCTTGGCAGAAGAGGATTAAACAACTCCACAAACAGCATTACCAGCTTCACGCATTATTAACCAGACTGACTTTATTTCTGTAATTTTCTGTTTATAGTTTTGTTTGAAGTCACCATGCTGGAGATCAGTGTCTGCTTTAGTTGGGCTCTTAACTCTTTAACTTTTTTCTCTAGCTCCTTTAACTGTGTGTTTATAAAGCACATTTGTTATGGCAAGGGAATCCAAGAGAATATCTGGTGATGTTGGATATTTATATATTGTTAATGACATCGTGTGGCTAAATCACTGATCTCATTCGAAGTCTAATACTCTGGTTATTGTGGTACTGTGTTAATAGTTTTGTTTTATTCATAATAGTTGCCATGTGATTCTACAGCACGAGTTACAGCACCGTTGTGGTATTCAAATAATATGCAGGATTTAAATCTATGGCATTGCTTAGATATACACAGACATCAAGAATCAATGTATGAATCTCAACAATGGTGACAATCAATTAAAATCTTCAAGCTGCAGTGCATGTTGGGTACCACCAATCAACCCCCCCCCCCATGTGTCCCAGCATGCATTGCGGCATGAATAAATGATGCATCTGAATTGACACATTTTCTTTGAAACTTACTAATTGCTTTTACTTTTGCTGTTTTTGTCGTGACATTTTAGTTGCTTGTTTTATGTTCAAAGTTGATCTGTTTATCTTATTTTTTTTTTATTGTCACCATTGTAGAGATTCAAACGCTGATTCATGATGTCTGTTTGTGTCTAAGTAATGCCATAGATTAAAACCTTTTGTGCACTTTTTTTATTTTTTATCTGGATATTATTCAATTAATACAACTGTCCTGTATCTTGTGCTGCATAATCACATGGTTAATACTATGAATACAACACAATTAATAACACATTACCTCTATAACCAGCAAATTAGCCTCTAAATTAGAGCAGTGATTCAGGCCAAAACAAATAGCCAACATCACCTGATAATATTTTCTCTTGGATTCCCTTGAAATAACAAAAGTGCGTTATAAACACACAGTTAAAGGAGCCAGAGAAAAACTAAACCTAAAAAATTAAGGGTCAAGAGCCCAACTAAAGCAGACACTGATCTCATAGTATGAAACTATTATTTTCATTAAAACAGAAATTACAGAAATAAAGTCAGTCTGGTTAGTAATGCGTGAAGCTGATAATGCTGTTTGTGAAGTTGTTTAATCCTCATCTACTGATATCTTCAGAGATTTAATGTCTTCTTTTATCTTCAGTTGATTTCATCTAAGGCTGTGGCTGAAGTCAGTTGTAGTTTTTGTGTTTCTCTTTCCGTCAGTGATTCTGCTCATTATCATCAGGTGTTCATCATTAATTCTCAATCATCACTCAATTATCTCATTAACTTGAACACTGCTTCAATGGTACTTTATCTCAGTAGTGTGCACTAGGCTGTGTTAATTTATCATGGGCATTTTTCTGTGTACCATTACATAAAACTTACCTATTTCATTTACGTTTGACTGACAAATATGAATCACATTAAGTTTATTTGTTTGTTTATGTTAAAACTATGTAGTCCAAATGGATGGAAAATTGTAATGTAATTCAAATACATAAAACTTATATTTAGACCAAAATATTTTTTTGAGTGTAGTTAGTAAGGTAGTTTTGTTAAGTTTATGTATTGAATGGGAATTGTACCTCAAAATTCTGACTTTATAACTGAGTTTGTATCTTGCAATTATGACTTTATTACAAAATTATGAGTTTATATCACACAATTCTGAGGGAAAAAAGTCAGAATTGCGAGATGTAAACTTGCAATTGCGAGATAAAAAGTCAGAATTGTGAGATAAAAAGTTGCAATTACCAAAAAAACATTTAAAAAGTATACTTTTATGATTTGAAGTACACTAGAAGTGCACATTCGTACAATCAAGCAGACATCTTTAAAGGGATAATTCACCCGTTTCTTTCTTCTGTTAAACACAAAAGAAGATATTTTGAAGAATGCTGATAATCAACAGTAGCCATTGACTTAAAATGAAAAAAAAAAACAATTACTAAGGAAATCAATGACTACCGTGAACTGTCTAGTTACCAACATTCTTTAAAATACCTTCTTTTGTGTTCAACAGAAATTATGTAAATGATGACAACATTTTCATTTTTGGTATCCCTTTAAGGCACTGTAGTGATAACTTGAGACATATTGATAAAAACATACTAAAACATGTTATATTTCCCTACTATTCTATAGCACTGTGATCACAACTGCTTGACCGACATGAACATTCAGGCCGCCTGGCGCAGGGGCTACACCGGGAAAGGGGTTGTGGTCTCCATACTGGATGATGGTATAGAAAGACAGCATCCAGACCTAAAACAAAACTATGTAAGTTATGACATATTAACATTTTCTGAAACAAATAAATTGGTCACACTTTATATTAGGTGCCTTTAACTACAACGTACTTACATATATTAAAAAAGGGTAAGTAATTTATTTTACAATGTCCTTGTTGCACAATACATGTAGTTTCTATAGTAATTACTATAAGTTATGCATAATTACATGCACCTAACCATAAATGAAACCTAATCACAATCCTATATTACTCAGCATTTAAATGTATAATTTCTGTAATAAACCCATAGCTGGAGGCAGATTAGAATCCACGTTGTAGAGGTATGCTACTATATTGTCAAAGAATCTATGATGACAGGCAATAAAAGTCCAGGCAAGGTTCAAAACACAGCAAGGAAGGCAGACAGCAAACATAATCCGGCAACACTTTATAATAACTACACTCTATGAAGCATTTCGTCACCTTCCTAAAGTATTTGCCTAAGTCATTTTTTGACAAAAATATTTTTTTTGCTTAAGTCATCTCCTCATGATGCTGGCCACCTCTGGTAAAATCCTCCACATCCTCAGTTGAAAAGATCATACAATTCTACCCCTGTAGTATAATGGCCTATGTCAAGTGTGCACTGCAAAACCCAACAAGTTCAGCTAACTCATTTCATTTGAGGACACCGATTACCTCAAACCATTTAAGTTTATAAAAAACAATAGTTATGAGTACTCTGCACTTATTTTAATCAAGTCCACTAAAAAAGGATATTTCTTAATATACAATTAAACTTTACACTGCATTCAAATACTTGATATAGCTGAACCTTCCCTATATTGAGTAAAACAGCTGAAATTACAAACTTTAAATGAAATCAGAGTGCTTGCAGTTACTGCTAGCTCACAATAGCACACACAAAGTCAAATCTAGTAAGTTAAGCTAACTCATTAAATTTGAGGACACCGATTACCTCAATTATTTTAATTTTACAAAACAATAGTTATGAGTACTTTGAACTTATTTCAATTGAGTTCACTAAAATAAGACACTCATTGCTATCAAGAAATTAAGTGATTAATTAAGTGATGATTGAGCATTAGTGATGAACACCTGATGCTGATGAGCAAAATCACAGAAGGAAAGAGAAACACAAGAACTACAATTGACTTAAGACACAGCTTTAGATGAAATAACAGAAGATACAAGAAGACATTAAATCTCTGAAGATCTCAGCAGAGGAGGATTAAACAACTCCACAAACAGCATTACCAGCCTCACACATTACTAACCAGCCTGACTTTATTTCTGTCATTTCTGTTATATTGAAAAGAATAACTTAATTGAAGTCACCACGATGGAGATGAGTGTTTGCTTTAGTTGGGCTCTTGTACCTTAAATCTCTAATAATATTTTTTTATCTGGCTGCTTTAACTGTGTGTTTAGAAAGTACATTTGTTGGGTTAAGGAATGCCAAGAGAAAATATGATTAGGTGATGTTGCTTATACAATGATGTTGGTATAATCATCATGTACCGGCTGAAGTTCACTTGGAGTCGCATTCTCTGGTATTGTGTTGTTAAATTTTGTATTATTCATAATGGTGGCTACATAATTCAACAGCGAGATCTAGAACTGTTGTGGTAATTGAATAATGAGCAAGATTTTAATATCAGGTAGTGCTCAAACGGTTTTAATCTAAGGCATTACTTAGACACACACAGACATCAAGAATCTGTGTAGGAATCTCAACAATGGTAACAATCAATGAAAAGCTTCATGCTGCAGTGCATACTGGGTACCACCAATCAAAACTCCCTCATGGGTCCCAGCATGCATTGCGACTTGAATTAATTATGCATCTGAATTGTGACAAATTTTCTTTGATTCTTAATATTTGCTTTTACTTATGCTGTGTTTGTTGTGATGTTCAAAGTTGATCTGTTTATCTGAATATTTTTTTTTATTGTCACCATTGTTGAGATTCATACTCTGATTCTTGATATCTGTGTGTGTCCAAGTACTGTTGAAGATAAAAACCATTTGTACATTGATGTTATTAATTTAAGTCCTGCATACTGTTCAATTACCACAACCATCCTAATCTTGTGCTGTAGAATCACATATATTCTATTATGAATAATACAAAACCTACAATAATACAATTACACAAAACCTCTATAAGCAGAGCATTAGACTCTGAATGAGATCGGTAATTCAGGCACTACATGACGATAATGTAATCAGCAAAAAACAACCAACACCAGCTGATCACATTTCCTCTTGGCTTTTCTTACCATAACAAATGTGCTTCGTAAACACAGTTAGGGCAGCCAGAGCAAAATATATTTGGTTAAGGGTCAATATCCCAACAAAAGCAAACACTGAACACCATCATGGTGAATTCAAACAAAACTATTATTTTCAATATAAAAGAAATGACAGAAATAAAGTTAGTCTGGTTAGTAATGTGTGAGGCTGGTAATGCTGTTTGTGGAGTTGTTTAATCCTCCTCTGCTGAGATCTACAGAGATTTAATGTCTTCTTTTATCCTTCAGTTGATTTCATCTAAAGCTGTGGCTGAAGTCAATTGTAGTTCTTGTGTTTCTCTTTCCTTCAGTGATTCTGCTCAATACCATCATCAGGTGTGTGTTTCTCTTTCCTTCAGTGATTCTGCTCAATACCATCATCAGGTGTCACCACCAATACGCAATTATCACTTATTTAATCACTTAACAATACAATTATTATCCAATTATCATGCTGGGAACTAGAAATGTTCTAGAACTCATTCAGTTTGAGTTCTGTTTCAGTCATTGTGTCCACACAACATTCGGCAATATTTGAGTGCAGTGAACTCATTTTTATTTAGTACATACAACTGTTAGGTTTTACAGTGTGTGACTTAGGCCGTTTTATTTTGCCTAAGTCAAAAGATAATTTGACTTAGGCAATTTTACAAGCTTTTCAAGATGGCAGATGCATCAAGAAGACCAAAAAGCTATTCAACCTCTGAAGTTATTTCCATGATTCAGGGCTCACCCCCTATTGGTAACTGATGAGGTTTACTATAATATAGGCTAGACTATAAATATGCCATAGTTTTTTGTCTTTTTATTGAGTCATTTTAGTCAGCATTTTAGTCAAGAAAAATAGCTAATTCAATAAAGCTAGCATTAGGGCTTCAGTTAACTCTTTTAAAACAATTTCATCTTTTTGTCAATTTTTTACCACATTACATGATCTAATTAACCCTCTGGTGCTCTTCGTTTAGGGGTTGCATTGGTTGTCTTCCCGGTCATAAGTGACCGGACACCTAAACATTAAACTTCCTCCACCCCAGTAAAACCAATGCAATTTATTTTTCTTCAATAATATTTTTTCTTTTTAATTTTGTATTTTGAGATTATTTGATGGTATTTTTTAATATTTATGCAATAGTTATGGTCTTTTTTTGCCATTGAAAATTATACAACTTTTTTTTTAATTATTATTATTATTGCAGTATTTCAGGTTAAAATAGAGACTAGGCCTTCAAAATATATTTTTTTGAAATGATTAGCACCTCTTTTGGAATTATTGAAGAAATCATGCAACCATGGGTGTAATCACTAGAGGTCTCTATGGAGAATTCCCTAGTTCTGTTTTGAACACATTTAATGATTTTTTGTTGATGGATTTAAAAAATCTCAAAGACTATTTATTATAAAGTTTTAGATTTTTGTTTTGTTTTGTTATAAATATAGATTTTCTTTCTGTGAATTTGTGTATTTTGCAGATTTCCCATTCATTTCCTATGGTGTCATTTTTGACCAAAGAGAACAAGTGGGAGTATTTTTTTTACGACCACTTAGCATGCTCAAATCATGGCCTCAATTTTTTTTGGTGTGTTTACATACCTAATGCAAGAAAAGTCACCAAATTTCATATAATTCCGATGAGGCTGTGATTTATAACATTTCAAAACAGAAAATTTTCCGGTCAGAAATGACCAAAGAGCACCAGAGGGTTATGAAAGATTTGAATAGGCTACCGAACACCGATAAATTATGTAATCTGTTTGGTTGTAAAATGTATTACCTGAATGAAATGAAATCGAATGTATCGTCCTGTGGAATAATTCATTCACAGACCGCATACGAAGATGTTCAACTAATAAAGATCTTCATCGCTGGCAAACAAAATAATACATTTTCAGATTTGTTTTCACTTGACTGTACTGTAGGTCCACCTCCACTTCACCCGACGCTTGAAGTTCTTAAATCTTCCTGTTACAAGAAACCGCTTCAGATTCAGTGCGTGCAGGAAACCAAACAAATCATTCAAACTGATTTGCGAGCTGAAATCGCACGGACATCGCACAGTATGCCCGCCTTAAGACAGTTCTGCCAACTTATTTGAATTTGAACAGAATCGACACAAAAGAGTGATTCATTTGTCAATTGAGCATTGCTTGTGCCCAGAAAAAAAGTATTTGAACAGAATCGACTCAAAAGAGTGATTCATTTGTGAATTGAGCATCGCTCATGCCCAGACAATAAAGATACAACAAAAAAAAACCGATTCATTAAAACTGTTTCTGTGAGGTGCGTAATGGTCCTGCTGTGATATTTGTTTGGAACTATTTTAGCTGCTGAAATAGAACAAAAACAGTCCATATTGCATCTAAAATGTAAATGACTTAATGTTAAATAATTGTTTATGGAACTGGTGTATGAAATCAGTGTAATTTTCAGTCGTGATGGTATTCAGGAAAACAACACTCTTGTTAGTGTAATGTTGCTTAACTGTATCATATGTTATAATTATAAAAACTACACAATTTTAACCGTGTATGTTAACTGAGTTTCTTTGTATGAGCGGCGCTCATTTGTTTTCGATTTTCTCCTCGAGAGGCTGCGCGAGCCTCAACAGCACAACCTTGTCAGTTCATTTTATATTATTATCCACTATCGATCGCCACTTACACTAACTGAATGCAGAATCATTATTGCACTTTGGTGATTCCCTAGTTTTTTTTTGTTTTGACGTTTTAACCAGGACACTTGTCCGTCGGGCAAGTAAAATAATTTTTCACTTGCCCCTTCAAAAAATACACTTGTCCCGGACAAGCGTTAATGTCGAGCCCTGAATTTATCATTTCTAAATTAAGTATTACATTTTTTACAAACCAGTTATTTAGGAGTTGTCAGTGGTTCATATGATCATTTAGAAAGTGCAAGTAAAGGATTAATAAAATATTTAAATGTACGTCTTATTCCTACTGTAATTCATGATTAATTCAGGTAGTAAACATTTACTAGTTGTCAGTTAACTATTTCTGTGAGCTCATCTAAAGTGAGGACTATGTATGCCTTGTAAAGCTTTTACAACGGAGATTTAAAGGCTCAGTTCTCTTCTGCACTGCTGTTCTCTAATGTTTTAAAGTTAGTACTGTTTTGACATTTCAAACTATTTTATTATATTATTATTGTTTTACATTTTATTTGTTGTATTTTGGCACTCCTGTAATCCATTGTAATCCATTGGTACATTTTTATTCAGCAATGTTTACACTTTACAGAAATGTTTTTTTTTTATATCAGATTGCAGAGGCTTAATTTCATTTGACTGCAGTTGTGTTTTCTGGAGGTCTAACAGGAATATTATTTTCTATGACTTTAAAGAGGTTTAATTTTAATTTGATATTAAGTTACTAGTTGTACAGTCTCCATTTTTGAGTTTTGAAATAAATATTTCTATTTGCTATATTCTTCCGGTGTTGTATATGTTTCCTTTTTCTGTTCAGAAGAGAACTGAGCCTTTAAATCTCCTTTGTAAAAGCTTTGCGAGGCATAAATAGTCCTCACTTTAGAGAAGCTCACAGAAATAGTTAACTGACAACTACTAAATGTTTTATAGCTACCTGAATTAATCATGAATTACAGTAGGAATACTTGTTTATAAAGCATTTATTAACACACTGAGTAACTATTACTATATGTCTAAATAATAACATGTATAAATGTACATTTAAATAGTTTATTAATCCTTTACTTACGCTTTCTAAATGATCATATGAACCACTGACAACTCCTAAAACTGGTTTGTAAAAAATGTAATACCTAATTTAGAAATTATAAATTGATCATTTATAAAGTATGAAAATACAATTATTAAACACATTATAGATATGCTTATAAATCAAGAATAAAGCATTTATAGCTGTATTTATAAACTGCCTATTGATGTCTATTAAGTTCAAGATTCAAGATTCAAGATTCAAGAGTTTTATTTGTCACATACACAGTTATATACACAATATACAACTGGCAGTGAAATGTAAACAGGTCCGCTCCATGGACAGTGCAAATAACAGTTACAAGAAATTAAATAGAAATAGAATAAAGTTAGAATAAAAAGTATTAACATAAGTAGAATTATAAATAAATCAAGTAAAAGATAAAAATAGGAAATAAGATAAAAATAAAAATATAAAAAATATGTGGATGATAAGTGAGATAAACTGTAGACTTAAAAATAAGTGGTTAACATAAAATATATAATATGTATAAATAAAGAAGTATAATGTGCAAGGTTTATTACAGGTTGTTACGCAGTAACAATAGGGACGTAAAGTAAAGTGCAGTGCAATTGCAGTATGTGGATGTTAATGTTAAAAGACTGTATGTTTATGCGTGTGCGGGGGTGAAGTGAGTCACGTGACTGAGTTCAGGAGTCTGATGGCCTGGGGGAAGAAACTCCTCCTGAGTCTTTCAGTCTTTGCCATCAGGCTACGGAAGCGCTTACCAGATGGCAGCAGGGTGAAGTGAGAGTTTGCAGGGTGATTAATGTCTCTGATGATTTTAGTAGCTCTACCTCTGCAGCGTTTGGTGAAGATGTCCTGCAGAGACGGGAGAGCTGAGCCTGAGATGCGCTCGGATAAGCGCACCACTCTTTGCAGGGCTTTGCAGTCGTGACTGGTGCTGTTCCCGTACCACGCTGTGATGCACTGAGTCAGGACACTTTCTATCGCCCCTCGATAGAAAGTTTTCAGGATGGCTGGTGAAACCCTGAATTTCCTCAGCTGGCGCAGGTGGTACAGTCTTTGCCTGGCTTTTTTCACCTGTGTCTGGATGTGTGTAGTCCAGGTCAGATCCTCGGAGATGTTCACACCCAGGTATTTGAAGCTGCTCACTCTCTCTACCGGTGTCCCGCTGATCATGAGAGGGGAGTATGACCGATGCTGTCTCTTCCTGAAGTCCACAATCAGTTCTTTGGTCTTGTTAACATTCAGAGAGAGACAGTTGTCCTGGCACCATGATGTCAGTTGCTCCACTTCGTCCAAGTATGCCGTCTCATTGTTGTTGGAGATGAGACCCAGGACAACAGTATCATCAGCAAACTTGATGATCGAGGTGGAGCTGTGTGTGGACAAACAGTCATGGGTGTAGAGAGAGTAGAGCAGGGGACTCAGCACACAGCCCTGTGGAGCTCCAACACTCAGGGTGATGGAGGTGGAGGTGAACTGGCCTACTCTCACCGCCTGGGGTCTGCCAGTGAGGAAATCTTCAATCCAGAGGCAGAGAGAAGAATTCAGGCCTAGATCCAGGAGTTTGTGTGTTAGCTTAATGGGAACTATGGTGTTAAAGGCTGAGCTATAGTCAATAAATAGCAGCCTGACATAGTTCCCACTTTTGCTGTCGATGTGAGTGAGGCAGGAGTGAAGGACGTGAGAAATGGCATCTTCAGTCGATCTATTGGGACGATAGGCAAACTGAAGAGGGTCCAAAGTGTCAGGAATGGAGGAGCAAATGTTGTTTTTAATGAGTCTCTCAAAGACCTTCATGACTAAAGATGTGAGAGCCACTGGACGATAGTCATTTAGGCAAGAGGGTTTACTGATCTTAGGTACAGGGATGATGGAGGATCGTTTGAAGGAGGTGGGGACAACAGATGTAGCAAGGGACTCGTTGAATATGGATGTAAAGAGCCCTGCGAGCTGATCAGCACAGGACCGCAGAACACGACCTGAAATACCATCCGGCCCAGCAGCTTTCCTGACATCCACACGTTTGAGTGCCCTCCGAACCTCGTCCTCCGAGACAGAGATCACGTGACCGTTGCTGCTCTGAGGGACTCTCTCTGACGCGTCACTCGCCGGAGTCGCGCTGCCGCGATTACCATCAAAGCGAGCGTAGAAAGAGTTTAACTCGTTCACCAGTAACGGATCAGCTCTCACCTCTGCAGAGGATTTAGTTCCAAAAGCACAGATGGTTCTCAGTCCCTGCCACATCCGCCGGGAGTCGTTGAGTTGGAAATGAGATTCCACTCGGTCTTTATAGCGGAGTTTTGCGGCTTTAACGGCGCGCCGGAGAGCGTAACATGAAGCTTTGTACTCCCTCATATCCCCCGTTAGGAGACCGGCATTGTAAGCGGTGGTGCGCGAGTTTACTGCAGTGCGAATTGAACTGTCCACCCACGGTTTCTGATTAGGGAAGGACGTTATAGTTAATGTTTGTGTGGCTTGCTCTGTCAGTGTGTTAATAAAGCAGAGCGCCACTTCTGTGAACTCGCTGACGTCTTCAGAACTCGCGCGGAACATGTCCCAGTCGACGTCATCAAGAGCTGTTTAAGTCAACTCAAGTCAACTTTATTTATATAGCGCTTTTAACAATGTAGATTGTTTCAAAGCAGCTTTACAGTGTTAAACAGGAAAATAATGCAGCATAATTTTATTCAGCTGTATAGCCATTCTGGAGGAAACGCTGATGTCATCAGTTCATTTCATTTATCATACAGTGACAGGGCTTTAGATCAATAATTAGATCAGTAATTTAGTTTATATGGTTAATTTAGTTTATTAATTAGATTTATTTCGATGTTTAGTTAAATTTAGCACTGAGCCTTGTGGTACTCCATACCGAACTTGCGATCTCTTCATTTACTGCTACAAACTGATAACGGTCACATAGGTATGATTTAAACCATGGTAAAGCAATTCCACTAATACCTGAGTCTACCTGAATACAAATTTCCGAGTCTATTCAAAAGAATGTTGTGGTCGATAGTATCAAATGCAGCGCTAAGATCGAGTAACACTAATAGAGAGATACAGCCACAATCGGATGATAAGAGTAAATCATTTGTAACTCTGATGAGAGCAGTCTCAGTGCTATGATACGGTCTAAATCCTGACTGGAAATCCTCACAGATTCCATTTCTTTCTAAAAAGGAACATAATTGTGAAGACACTGCCTTTTCAAGTATTTTTGACAGAAAGGGTAGATTTGAGATTGGTCTATAATTGACTAATTCTGTAGGATCAAGTTGCATTTTTTTAATAAGTGGTTTAATAATAGCCAACTTAAAAGTTTTCGGTACATATCCTAATGACAAAGATGAATTAATGATATTAAGAAGAGGATCTATGACCTCTGGTAGCATCTCTTTTAATAGCCTAGTCGGAATAGGGTCGAGCATACATGTTGTTGATTTTGATGATTTAACGAGTTTAGCCAATTCTTCTTCTCCTATAGCAGTGAATGAGTGTAATTTTTCCTCAGTGACACTACAATACTCTGTCTGATGTGATACTGTACTAGACGACTGCATGGTTAAAATTTTCTTCCTAATATTATCAATCTTACATGTGAAGAAGTTCATAAAGTCATTACTGCTGTGCTGTTTACAATCATCAGAAGTTGAAGCTTTATTTTTGGTTAATTTAGCCACTGTATCGAATAAATACCTTGGGTTGTGTTTGTTTTCTTCCAAGAGAGTTGAGAAATAAGCAGATCTAGCAGTTTTACGGCCTTTCTGTATGTGATCATGTGCTCTTTCCACGAATTACGAAACACCTCTAGTTTTGTTTTCTTCCAGCTGCGCTCCATTTTTCTGGCTGCTGTTTTAAGGGCCCGGGTGTGCTCGTTGTACCACGGCGTTGGACTATTTTCTTTAATCTTCTTTAAGCGCAGAGGAGCAACTGTGTCTAAAGTACTGGAAAAGAGAGAGTCAATAGTTTCTGTTGCAACATCGAGTTCTTCTATACTATCTGGGATGCTGAGCAGATGATACTGATGAGGAAGATTATTTAAAAAGCAATCTTTAGTAGCGGCAGTGATTTTCCCGCCATTTTTGAAGCGAGGGGGCGGCTTTGCAACCTTAGCTAAATTAAGTACATGATACTAAGTAATGATCTGAGATGTCATCGCTCTGCTGCAGAATTTCAATGGTATCAACATTTATTCCATGTGATAATATTAGGTCTAAAGTATGATTATGGCGATGAGTGGCTCCTGATACGTGTTGCCTCACTCCAATAGAGTTTAGTGTGTCTTTAAATGCTAATCCCAATACGTCTTTTCCGTTGTCTACATGGATATTAAAATCACCAACAATTAGTACTTTATCTACGGCCAGTACTAACTCTGATAGAAAATCAGCAAATTCTAATAAATTCTGATAAAGTCTGTATTATGCTCTGGTGGCCTGTATACAGTAGCTAACACAGATGTTGAACGCGTTTTATCATGTACACTACATAGCGTTACATAAAGCACCAAAACTTTGAAGGAATTATATTTGAAACTAGACTTCTGAGTAATACTGAAGATATTATTATAAATTTATAATATTACAGCAACTCCTCCCCCTTTACCTTACAGACGCGGCTCATGTTTATAACAATAATCTTGGGGGGTGGACTCATTTAAGGTAATGTAGTCGTCAGGTTTTAGCCAGGTTTCTGTCAAACAGCACATCTAGATTATTATCTGTAATAATATCATTAACAATAAGCGCTTTTGGGGAAAGGGATCTAATATTCAGCAACCCAAGCTTTATCAATTGTTCACCTGTATTATATCTTTTGTTTATTTGTTGGACATCAACTAAATTTTTACTGTTGAATGGTTTTGATGTTTTTTTGTATTTACTAATTCGGGGAACAGACACAGTCTCTATATGATAATATCTAGGTGAAAGAGTCTATGTGCTGGGATTTATCTGACTCCGGTAACGTGAGACAGCTAGCAGACGGTCGGTTTAGCCAGTTTGTCTGCTTCCTGACCTGGACCCTGGTGAGTCAAGGTTTAGTTCTAAGACTATGTGCCAAATTACTAGAGAGAAGAGCGGCACCACCCCAGGAGGGATGGATGCCATCCTTCTTCAACAGGTCAGGTCTGCCCCAAAAACTTTTCCAATTGTCTATGAACTCTTGGTAAGGCAGATAAACTGGCAATACTTTACAATGTGTTCAGTGAAGCACATGGCTTATAAAGGAAGTAAGAATACATAAAGTTAGTGCCACTAAAACTCCCTCTGGTGGAGGGATGAACTGTTCATGGGCTGAGATGTTACAATTATACTGTAACAAGGACACCTTAAAAGAAATTGTAACCCAAATAAGAAAAATAATAATAATTATAGGTACAATGTACTTATTGTGTTTATGTTGTATTGTAAAACACTTTTGGTGCTATTGAGGTGGGATGGTCAGAGACAGGTTTCGGTTACACTTTATTTTAAGGTTATTGTTAAAGTGTAATTATATATTTAAGTACTGAGTAATATTAATTAACAACATGTTAGGGTTAGGGTTAGTGTTTGGTTGAGGGTTAGTTGCATGTAATTACGCATAATTTACTCTTGTTACTATGATAAGTACATGTAGCATATGTAACAAGGACACTGTAACCCAGTGTTACCCAGGTTTCTTGGTATAGTTAGGTTTAAGATGTAAAGAAATGGTCAAAAGTGAAATTACACATTACAGAAGTTAATTACAGCTGTAATTACATGCAGGTATTTTTTTAAATAAAATAAGTATAATGTAAAACACTTTGGCAGAAAATGTACGCTATCCATTGACAAACCTGGTGGCTAATGTTTTAAAAAAATATATATTTCCTGTGTTTAGTTTCTGTTTCCTCTGTTACCTTGGTTCTCATTTGCTAGTTTGTATCTATGATTACAGATTACTTTCACCTGTGCCTTATTTAGTTTTTAATTTAGCCTACCATTGTATTTAATGCCGTTTATCTTCTCTGGTGTGCCTATTTTCTAGTGATCAACATTGTTAGTTTGGTTAAATAAAAAGAAAGCTGCATTTAGATCCTCCACCCACCATGACAAACAGATGTTATTAATGTGTTATTATATATTTATAAGGACGCACGAGCCAGCTATGATGTTAATGGCAATGATCCTGATCCAACACCACGTTATGATGCCACCAATGAAAACAAGTCAGTCCATTTCCACTGCGACTCAGTAGTCTCATTTCCCTCAGACTTCACATATTTCGATTTTTAAATACGTTTTAAAATACAATGCTCCAGACAAATATGAGGTTTTCCATATCTTTGTGATTTCATAAAGACATGGAACCAGATGTGCTGGTGTGGTGGCTGCCTCTGCAAACAATTCTCTCTGCATTGTCGGAATTGCCTACAATGCAAAAATTGGTGGTGAGTTATCAGAAGTTCATGTTTATGTTTTCATATGTATGTCTCTAACAGCTATGTTTGGTACATTATAAACTACTGCATACTATTATGCGTTATGCAACAATAAACATTTAGTGCTACAGTATGTAGTGGTATTCAAAACATAGCCCATGTTATTGATATCTATGGAGCTGTCCAATCTCCCCCTGTAGGTGTGCGTATGTTGGATGGCGATATGACTGATATGGTGGAAGCCCAATCACTGAGTCTGAGGCAGCAGTATATTGATATCTACAGCTCCAGCTGGGGTCCAGATGATGATGGTAGAACAGTAGATGGACCCGGGCCTCTTGCCCGGCTCGCTCTGGAGAGTGGCATACGCAAAGTGAGTGTGTGTTTGTGTGTCTGTGTACATTATTGGGTAGAGTTTGAGCTAAGACAACACTGATTTTTTTTTGTTTTGTTTTTTTGGACCAACTTAAAAAAACAAAATACTCTTATTTGTTTGGTTTGGTTCAAAGCTTACATTTTGACTTAACTTTAGTTTATGGTCCAATTCTCACTATTAACTTGCATATTAATTCAATTCAATTCAATTCAAATTTATTTGTATAGCGCTTTTCACAATACACATTGTTTCAAAGCAGCTTTACAGAAAGTGCATTTCATAAATGTACATTGAAAAATGTTAGAAAGAGAAAGTTAAAGAAAAATGTTAGAATAAGTTAATCAATCATGTATTATTTTAGGCCATAACAACGCTGGCGTTGAGTCGTCTCATCACAGGTGTTGGGGCATCTGAAGTCTCCATGAGAGGCTGGATACAAACTGGAGCTGACGAACTAGTTACCTCGGGACTAGTGTCCCGAGATAACAACAGAAAAGCAGATGGGAAATAATTAGCATAGCTGCTGTTCAGAATATTAATGCTTTTGATCCGATTTAACTGTAGTATAAAACATATTTATAATGTGAATGCTTGGCTAAAGAGATGCGTCTTTAATCTAGTTTTAAACTGGGACAGCGAGTCTGAACCTCGAACAATATCAGGAAGACTATTCCAGAGTTTAGGAGCTAAATGTGAAAATGCCCTCCCTCCTTTAGTGGACTTAGATATCCTAGGAATGACCAGAAGCCTCGAGTTTAGTGATCTTAAAGAGCGTGATGGATTGTAGGGCGATAGAAGATCCGTTAAATACACTGGAGCTAAACCATTTAGGGCTTTATAGGTCAGTAGCAATACTTTGTAATTGATACGGAACTTAATAGGTAACCAGTGTAGAGATGATAAAATTGGTGTTATATGATCATATTTTCTTGACCTAGTAAGAACTCTAGCAGATGCGTTTTGGACTAACTGTGGCTTGTTTATTGATGATGCAGGACAACCAGCTAATAAAGCATTACAGTAATCTAGTCTCGAGGTCATGAATGCATGAACTAACTTTTCTGCATCAGAAATAGATAGCATGTTACTTAGCTTAGCAATGTTTCTAAGGTGGAAAAATGCTGTTCTTGTAACATATGAAATATGATTTTCGAAAGACAAGTTGCGGTCTAATATAACACCCAGGTCTTTTACTGTAGTGGATAAAGTGACAGGACATCCTTCCAAGTTAAAGTTGTATTGTGAGAGGTTTTGTGGGCAGTTTTTTGGACCAATAAGTAATACCTCTGTTTTATCTGAATTTAATAGCAGAAAATTACACGTCATCCAGCATTTAATATCATCAACACACGCTGTCAGTTTAGATAATTTAGCGTTAATTTAGCACAATATCATATTAGTATGATATTGACTGTTTATTACTTATAAAGCACATATTAATGCCGGACCATGTTCTACATCCCTTAATCCTCCCTAATACCTAAACTTAACAATTACTTTAATAAGCACTAGTTAGGCGTTTACTGAGGCAAAAGTCATAGTTTATAGTTAGTTAATAATGAGAATTAGACCCTAATCTAAATTGTGCTGACTATTTACTATAAGCTTTGCTTATTATTGTACATTTTATAAATTTTTTAGTACATAACAGAAAATGTGAATAATTTTTTAAAAGACACCAATAAACATTAAGGTGTTTAAAATTGTTTTTAATTTATAATTGTCTTCAGTGTACAACCCAGCATACAAAAGAAAATCACCTGTTATTATTTTCCTCATATCCTTACTTTAGGTGAATAATTCCTTTAAATGTTGCAAGTAAAATAACTGAAAAAATAAACAGGAAAAATCTGTACATTCATTCATTCGTGTGTTAATAAATGCTTTATTAACAAGTATTCCTACTGTAATTCATGATAATTCAGGTAGTTATAAAACATCTACTAGTTGTCAGTTAACTATTTCTGTGAGCTCATCTAAAGTGAGGACTATTTATGCCTCGTAAAGCTTTTAAAAAAGGAGATTTTTTTGTGTTCAGTGAAGCACATGGCTTATAAAGCTACTAACAGGAAGTGAGAATACATAAAGTAAGTGCCACTAAAACTCCCTCTGGTGGAGGGATGAACATGGGAACATGATAT
Source organism: Gobio gobio (assembly GCF_949357685.1). Taxonomy (NCBI): domain Eukaryota; kingdom Metazoa; phylum Chordata; class Actinopteri; order Cypriniformes; family Gobionidae; genus Gobio; species Gobio gobio. The sequence continues at coordinate 16,696,657 of NC_137100.1, read as the reverse complement.
GTTACAATTATATTGTAACAAGGACACCTTAAAATAAATTGTAACCCAAATAAGAAAAAAAAAAAAAATTAGGTACAATGTACTTATTGTGTTTATGTTGTATTGCAAAACACTTTTGGTGCTTTTGAGGTGGAATGGTTAGAGACAGGTTTCGGTTACACTTTATTTTAAGGTTATTGTTAAAGTGTAATTATATATTTAAGTACTGAGTAATATTAGTTAACAACATGTTAGGGTTAGGGTTAGTGTTTGGTTGAGGGTTAGTTGCATGTAATTACGCATCATTTACTGTTGTTACTATGATAAGTACATGTAGCATTATGTAACAAGTACACTGTAAAATAAAGTGTTACCCAGGTCTCTTGGTATGGTTAGGTTTAAGGGCAGGTTAAGATGTAAGGAAACAGTCAAAAGTGTAGTAAGTATAATGTAAAAACATATATTTATTATTAATAATAAAATTATTAATTAATACAATTATTAATTTAGATAGTTAATTGGAACTAATTCCAATAGTTTCGTTTCTGTTTCCTTGGTTCTCATTTGCTAGTTTGTTTCAATGATTACAGATTACTTTCATCTGTGCCTTATTTAGTTTTTAATTTAGCCTACCATTGTATTTAATGCCGCTTTTCTCCTCTGATGTGCCTATTTTCTAGTGATCAACATTGTTAAAAAAATAAACAGGAAAAATCTGTACATTCATTTTTGCTTCTCAGGGCAGAAAGGGCCGTGGCTCCATCTTTGTGTGGGCATCAGGAAATGGTGGGCAGAGTCAAGACCACTGCTCATGTGATGGTTACACCAACAGCATTTACACCATTTCAGTCGGCAGCACCACTCAGAGTGGGCAAAAGCCGTGGTACCTGGAGGAATGCTCGTCTACTCTGGCCACCACCTACAGCAGCGGAGAAAGCCACAGCCTGGGCGTTGTGAGTCACTCACAAAAATTGAAGTGGAAGTGTTTTTTCCTCACTGGACCCATGCATATGTGTGTTTTCATGCGTATGTGTGTTTTCATGCAGGTGACGACAGATCTGAGGCAGCGTTGCACTGATGAACACTCTGGCACTTCAGCATCGGCCCCCATGGCTGCAGGAATCATTGCCCTCACATTGGAGGCAAAGTAAGTGGTCATGTCTAGTTCATCTGTGCTCTGTCTGTTAGAGCTGGCAAGCACTTTGTGGTCAAATCAAGTGTAGCGATCTTAAGTCTGAGGTTCAGCCAAATGGCAAGGGTAAAACACTTATCTTGGATCACCTTGGACTCTTTCCATTGGTTCAGATTGGGTAAGAGCTGCATTCTGCCATTGTTGCTTATGGGCTTTCAGTTCCACATACAGGTTTTATTGTAAGTATTTTTCTGCCATCCCTTAAGTGTGTGATGAATAAACAAATTTCTCTGTTCTTCGTCCTCAGTCCTGCTCTGACCTGGAGGGACGTTCAGCACATCATGGTGAAAACTTCACGTCGGGGTCACCTGAGCGCCTCAGACTGGCAAAGCAATGGAGCGGGATATGATGGTAGACTAAAATACGCTTGTATATTAAAAATAACTTATTATATAATATTCAACATATATTCAATTTAGCTTAAAATCTAAATGAAATACTGTGCAGCACACTTTTACTGTAAAGTGGATAACATAGTGGTCGACTTATATTGATTTTTTTGATGGCCAACCACTATTTAGTATGTTCCAGTACTGGGTTTTACTTCATACAACAATGATAGATTGATGACAGTCCCAAATCCTATCCTGAGCTGTGACATGAACGATTTGCAAATTTCAGCTGCTTGCAAAGTTGTGTATTTTTAATGGCCTTCAATGGAGACAGACACTTTTTGAACTATGGTGTTGTCACAGCATATCAGCAGAGATTCCACAGCATACATTAAGTATGCACACATACTTTTAAAGGTCCCATGGCATGAAAAGTTTTTTTAACATTAATATGAGTTCCCCTAGCCTGTATATGGTCCCCAAGTGGCTAGAAATTTTGATGGGTGTAAACCGAGTTCTGGCTGTCTTTCTCTGCCTTTGAGAAAATGAGAGCTCAGATCTTGAATTTTCCTGTTATGACGTCATACCAGGGAAGGTTATCTCCCCTTCCTCTGCTTTGCCTGCCCAGAGCATTCGGAGAAAATGGATTCAGTTTATGTCAGCACAGGCTTTACAAACAGACTTTACGATATGGATTCGACAGCACCGCGACAAACAGTGAGTAACAGTGTTCATTAATGCCTGATCTGTGATCAGGGATTTCTGATGTGTAGCTAATCATTCAAGTTCACTCAGACTTTCTTTCTAGATCCTTTAATGATCGCCGTCTTGATGCCCTAGCGTAGTGCATCAGTGAATCAAGCCAGTGACTAAAATGATCGTTTCTGTGAGTAGCATGACACAAATCCGTTTTTTAAGTGATTAAACTACAGAGAGCGGTCAAAGAACACTCTTTATAATATCCGGAGCTGTCAATCACACGTTGCGAGTGTATCTGCACACTTGCCCAAACTGCTGTTATAAGGAATGATGCTGTTATGCAGCACAGCGAGGCTCTTACTGTATTCAAGTCCGTCGTGTTTGCTGTTAGTTGATCACTGCATTCACGCGATCAACAGACTGCCTGTGTACTCAATGTTCATCACTGCAGCTTTTCATGTGATAGGAATAGATCAAAATAATGCTATAATCCACACTTTGACGATTCGTTCATCTCGACAGCTGTAATGGTACATTACATGTGTTACAAAGGTGGAAGAATTCTTATTATTCAGAACTCTCAGATACAAATAAGCTCGCGCTAACAGCACAACGCTCTCAACAACTCAGTACGTTACAATAAATGTAGCGGACCCCGTCCGAATGATGGCTAGACTTTACTGATGTTTCAGGAGTTTATTGAAACCGTTTATCTCCAAATATCACCGTAAGAGCTGAACAAAAAACAAAGAAGTGCGCAAAAACACCTCGTACACAAACTCTCTCTCCATAACATTACCAATAACAAACAATACAGCAAAATACACATACACTCAAAAAAATGATTCTTTAAACTTACTTAATTTAATTATGGACAGTGGTTCCACACAAGCAAATTGCTTTTTATTAACATTAATGGAATTTTTCTAATCTATGTAAACTCCTTGTGTTGGGACAACACGACTGAATGGAGAAGAATCTATGTGAAATTGTAATGTTGAAATAAATCAGTGGAATTGCTTCCCTATAAATAAAATCGGTTAAGTTAAATGAACATGCACACTCAAAAAAATAACTCATTGGACAAACTCAATTTACCTGAGGGGAGGTTTTCCATCCAATAAATATGTTTAACCCCAACTCATAAAAAACTAATTCATACAATGAAATGTAATTGAGTTGGTTCAACTCAATTTTATCTAATAGTTTAATTGATATTTATATACGTATAACATTACTTTTTTTTCTTGTCAAACTTAAATTTAAAAAAATAATTGGAAAACCAATTATAAGCAATTTAATTCATCATCATATACAATGTATATAATGAAAATATAAGAAAAGAGGTTTGACATTAGCATAGATCACTGGCGCCACTCTTCAGCATAACGGTAACCACAAAATTAAAAAAACATTACAGAAACCTCTCTAAATGTCCAACATAACTGAACATTAAACACTAACATTACTAACAACATCATTCCCTTTACAGAAAAACATATAAAATAACACTTTAATCGCTAAATTTACTCTCCTAATGCAAAGCATGCTGGGAACTGCCCAGTTAGTTATGTCAACACAAATATTTAATGTAGTTTTAACACAACTGAATTAAGTAAACTTCAGATTTAAATATATTAGGTTGATTGAACACAATTAAATTAAGTTGTGACAAAATTAGATACGTTTAAGTAAAGTGAACAGAATTTAAATGTGTCACATCTATGAAGGGCTTGAATCATTTTTTTGAGTGTAGGCTTCAACAGGGAAAATTGAAGTCAGTTAGAAACACTCACTTCCTGATGGCTGAGCGTACTGCGCAGCCTCAGACTGAGCTTGACATCATAGATGTGACGTGAGCAACCTGTCTGACAGTTGTATGTCTTCTAGTAGTTGTGCAAAGTGAATTCTGAATCACAGAATCTTGTAGAGACACATAGTGCAGCAGGAGCGACTTTTGATGAATGAAGCAGGATTTACGACATCTCTATCGGCGTTTATGCCTCCACGTCCCCCCGATTGCCTCATAGACAGTAAAAGATTGCTTGCGAGCTTCTCCTCGGGTCTATATGGTACAGCGCGACGGAGTCGCGTGGTTATGACGCAATCATTAGCCTATTTTTTACAAAAACGGCTTCTACGGGGCGATAGTTTAAGATACAAGGTAATGGAGCATTTTATACATTGTTGTGTTTGTTTAGAAATAAACAATGGTCAAATGGAGTCTTTAAACACCTCAGATGTAAAGATATTCGCTGTCAAAGTGAGGCCAAAATGAATGGGAGTCAATGGGATGCTAACATCAGGTGATGGCTTGGTTAGCAATGGCTGCCCCTATGGAAGGTACGGTTTCCGGGGGCTGGATTACCCCCTTGCTTTTTTCATATCACTCCGTAGACTGCAACACCCGTCAAAATAAAAGGTTCTACTTATTTACACAGATAACACAGAGCTAAAACCTATTTAAACGCACAGAAATGTCAAAAATGTACACAAAAATAAATTATAAGATATATTACAATGAAGTCTGTTACAATAAAACTTCCTCAGCTCTCCGTGGTTCACGAGTGCCCAGTCAGTCTCTCTCTCTCATGCATGCAGTGCCTGCAGTGCCTCGCTAAACCACGCCCCCTCCACAACATAATCTAACACTCATTTCAAATGCAAAGATGTCAGCCAATCACAACAGTGGGCGTTTTCACTGAATTCTTACAGCAGACACACCCCTTGAAACAGGGCATTCAGCCAGAGGGGTAATAACTGTATAGAAAAAATGCCATGTCTAAATATTTACATTTTTTGATGTAAAAATCATACTAACAATATAAGTACACCTTAGGAAACATTATAAAATAATAGAAAAATGCCATGCCATGGGACCTTTAATATAAAGTATTAGAGTTGAGAAGCAGTCATTGAAGGGATAATTCACCAAAAATGTGCTTATCAATTACTCACCCTCATATTGTTCCAAACCCGTAAAACTTTTGTTCATCTTTGAAACACAGATTAAGATATTTTAAATGAAATCTGAGAGATTTCTGTTCCTCCATTGACAGTCCATGCAACTACCACTTTGTCGCTTCAAAAAGTTCATAAAGAGATTGTAAAACTAATCCATATCAATCAATTAGTTCAGTTCAAATTTTCAGAAAAGTCTTGATCACTTTGTATGATGAACAAATTGAATTTAGGCTTTTCACAAACATTTCATGGCCACCAGAATATTATGTTGTATGAATATCTAAACATGCAATATATCAAAATATATCAACTACTCTAGCTTCATGCATTCATTCAGTAACATTAGGTAGTGTTTTTATTTATATGCTGTTTAATGCTGGTGATCGCGTTATTTTACATGTGCATATGATTACATATGATATTGCTTTTTTCTGCAACTTCTTCGCATTTGTTTTGATATGTGGATAAAGAGTACTGAATCTTTGATCTTCTGAAATAGTACTGATGAGATTCAGTACTCTCTCAGAAGATGTGTCATAGCGCCCCCTAGCATACACCAGTGAAAACAAGGAAAGGCGAAATCTGTGTTTGGCGGAGAAGTGTTTTCTCACAAATAACGGAACATTTTGTGTTTGGCTGGAAAAGGGTTAATGTTAAGTAATTTAATGTACAACATATTTCAAGATTATGAAAATTATTAGTCTGATTCAAAGAAGAATATCAGAAGACCAAGTCCTGTCTAAGAGGAGGAGCAGGGGATGGAGGAGGGTAATTAGCTGATAATACTGATGGACCTTATATATGGATGCTGTGATAGGCATCATATTGCTATAGAAAGACATGGATCAGCTTAGAGTCAGCTGATATGAGCTTGACTGATGTGACCTGCCGCTACGCTTGATATCAGTGGACGTAAACAGAAGCTCAACCGCAAGAACAAACGTACAAGGTCACGTCAGTCAAGCTCACATCAGACAGAAATCTCTCAACTGTGTTTCGAAGATGAACTAAAGTCTTATAGGTTTGGAACGACATGATGGTAAGTAAATGATGACCGAAATTTGGAATGAGCTAACCCTTTAATAGTTGCAAGGGAAAAAAAGTGTGCTCTCACATACACTGGCAGTATGTAAACTGTGTCATCACTGTTGTGCAGTTAGTCACCTTTATGGGTTTGGCTTGATGGATGCTGAAGCCATGGTGAAGGAAGCAGAGACCTGGAAGCAGGTGCCTTCTCAACACATATGTGAGGAAAACCTAGTCCAGAATGGCAGGTAACTGTTTGATCAAAATCCTTATACTTTATCACTGATGATTCCAAGCTCCTGTATTCATGCAAAACGTTCTCACTCCCAACTCGTCACATATTGACGATTGGTCAGGACCCCTCTGTGTCACTTTTTAACGCACAGGGTACTCCATTGATTTCAGTTGTTTGCCTAATGCGTCAGATCAAGACGCATTTAATTCTTTGCATTTGTAAAAGTAGACATGATTTTATGAATATTTATAGAATACTTTTATATTTTGGAGCAACTAACCCCACTCCTACCCTAAATCAACCCACTTCTCGACAATAAACAAAACATGTAACAGGCAAATAAAAGTACAGTCACAGGTATTTATTGCAAAATCTGACCAAAAACAGTATATAAAAGTAACTCATGTTGTATACCGAGTCTTCTGAAGTCATATATCTTCATGTAAAGAACAGAGTTGATCTTAATGTTTTAATCCTTGAAATGATGATCCTGTCACTCCGTGAATGCACGCACGCACTCAGTCATGTCTCATTCAAAAGATACACACGACTCTTTAGTAGGATGCGATCGGTCACGAGACACAAGAGCCAATGACATTTTACGACGTGTTGTTTTTTTTATACCGCTGTAACATCCTAAAACATTCTACACATCCCTAAAACCTATGACATTCATAAATTGATCTCACCTGCAGGTTAAGGATATCAGACGTTGCTCCAGGAGCCCCCGGCGGTGTCCTAGAGCCTGCTCAGCCTCGAATTTGAGTGCACTGGGCAGGTTGCTAGTAATTTTATATAAATATCTAGATCCCAATTAATATAGATATCTACAGGAAATAATCAGACTTAATGAAAAGGTTTATAAGAACAACCACAGAATGGTTTCTTTTTTTACTTAGAAAAAAGTTTCAGAATAATACAAAGTACAATAATTAGAGATGGTCCCTAAATTCACGAATATCGAATGTCTATAACGTCAAACCAACTTTACACCAGTCACATCAGATGCGCTATGGTTCTGCTGTGATCTTTGTTTGAAACTATTTTCGCTGCTGAAATAGAACAAAAACAGTCAATCACTGTATGATGAATACGAAATTACAAAACTCCCACGTTTCAGGGATGACTGATCTGAACGCCCCTGATTATGACATTGTATTCATAAGATTAACAGAATCGCGTGTGATTTGTTATAATGCGTAACGCAATAACAGATGCCTTTTGAGAAGACCCGCCAAAGTGGCTAGTGGGAGTGAATGTGTTACACACCACAGCTAAAATCCACCCACAAATGGCGGGTTGGCGGTGTTAATATCAAGCCCTGATTATAAGTGTAAGGCCCCTGCTAAAACCACACTCTAGTGATATATGGTTGACAGTTAAGTTGAACTTCCCTTTTTCCTTATCTTCACAACACCTTTAACCCAGACAGCTGAAATCCACAGCTTAAATCCACAGCTGAAATCCTATACCGCAAATGGCGGGTTGGCGGGTGTTAATGTCAAGCCCTGATTATAAGTGTAAGGCCCCTGCTAAAACCACACTCTAGTGAGGTTGACAGTTAAGTTGAACTTCCCTTTTCCATTATCTTCACAACACCTTTAACCCATTTCCTTTTGTGTGTCTTTGAATGTCCTTTGAATGTCTCATCCTTCCGGCGCTGTCTGTTGCACTCTTTTGTATCGCTCCGCTAAAAGATAATTCATAAACAATTAATTTGTCTTTAGCACTGTTATCATACCCATGTCATTTATGAGAGAACGTGTGGCCGGGGATTCATTAAAGGAATTCATAAATACTAATTGACCATTTAGAGCCAATTCTTCAGACGTAATGACGCAATTGACTGTTCGCAAAGACCCGCCCCCTTTAGTTACTGTTGCTATGTCCGACAAGCCCTGGTGCTCTCACATCCCACACATGTTCTCACGTAGAGAAAATACACCACAACACGCTGACAGACAGGACAGAGCAAGTTACTTTTGATGTGAAACAAAGTCTCAATTTTGAAATTGTAATTTTTTTTAAAGAAATTTAAACAATACCATTTTGTGGTTCTTTAATGTGTCGTGATCGCTGTAGGGCCTCAGTTAAAACTGCTCGTCAACCGATTATCTCTTCCTTGTTGTTCATTGATAAGCATGAAATTAACATGAATGAATGTACGTCAGTACACACCGTTTTTCCAAGTTCAAGTCCACCGGCGTTAATCTACTAACTCTCCTGACTGCTTTGTCGGACAAAATGGCAGATTCGGCGATGTGATTGGTCAGATCGCCTGTCAATCAAACTTGCGGCGAAGGGTGAATTGGTCACGAGACATACGAAAGCCAATGGACTTTCACTATCAAAGCTGACGTAGCGATTCTTCGGGCAGTAATTTTCTTATGTGTGCTTGATCTTCGGCGGAAGGAGACGCTAACCGCTTTTGGGGATTTTCTTCACACAAATCAATCATTTGGCCTTGGACCCCTTGGAATATTTGTACTTTTTGACAGTCAAATTTGCCTGTTATATCCTGTGTTTTATATCATATAACACACAAATGGGTAGGTTTAGGGATGGGATGGGGTTGGGTTACATGTTCGAACGTGTCTAAATAGCGTAAATAAAAAAAATTAATGTACATAAAAGTAACTTTATGCTGGCTGATTAAATTGAGAATCACACTCAACAAAATCATAACCCAATATATAATTTAATCATGACGATAAATTCCCATGAAATCAATGGAGCACCCTGCACGTCGGGCAATGACGCTAACATGGTCCTGACCAAGCAACAATATGTGACGAGTTGAGAACGTGTTGCTTCATACTTAATTACTGTCTTTACAAAACTGTCTTTACTGTTACTGGTGGTACCATGCTGCAGTGATATATACCATGGCATGCCATGATACTGAATAATTACCATATTCTTATACCAATGGTGTTTACATGGTATTCCTAGATATAAAGGATATTATATAATACCATGGTATTTTCATTAGTCTTTTTGACTGAAGATTCTCTCCGATTGTCTGTATTTATCTCAGGATCATAAGTCCAGAGAGGGTGTTGAGGTCAGTGTTCAAGTCCTCAGGCTGCTCTGCTCAGCGTCTGCAGCGGGTGGTCTATCTGGAACATATTATTGTACGTGTGACAATCACTCATCCTCACCGTGGAGACCTGTCAATCACACTGACATCACCCTCTGGAACCAGATCTCAGCTTCTCACTAACAGGTACAAATATACTGAGCCAGCCCAGGCAAACTGAAATGAAAGTAATAACTGTATGATTTATTGAAATGTATGATTAATCCTATAAAGCCTACATAAAGCCACATAAAGCCTTCATAAAGCCTTTATATTTGATGCACACATTTTGAAGGCTTCTAAATTATCAGCATTATTAAAGCATGTTGTACACAATCTTCTACATGCCTTCTGTCGGCTGACACTGCCTTCTGTCGTCTCATACTGTACATTTTAGCAATAAAAGACATTTTAGTGTAATTCTACACCCATTATTCTACACGCTCTAAAATCATTGCTGATTTTTAAACATAACAATACATTTTTAATTGTTAGCAATATTTCAACATGAACAACATATTTTACATCAACGTTTATTTGTACATCTCTCAATTATCATTATATTGAATTGCATTACATGAAATTCAACACACACACACACACACACACACACACAGACGCATACACAGACGCACACACAGACCCACTCTGCCGCAGGTTTGAGCATAATATTTAAATATTGTCTTAGACATATCATTGGGAAATATAGAGTGACAACTGATATTTATATGCAATTTATGTAAGTAGTCTGCTTTAAAAATTTCAGTAACTGCACCAAATTCCATATTTTTGCTCAGTTTGGTCCTCTGAATAAAAATGAGGGGTTTTTTTTTCCACGTCCTCAAGTATGATCTACATATTCTCATTAGTCATACTTTATGATTATGAGCCATAAAAGACTGATGTATCAGTTAGGATACTCAACAATAACAAAAAACATATAAGCAAACGTTTTTGTTTAAAGATTCAATACAATTATCCATTTAAAAAAAAAATCTGACTATTATTTTATGTCAGGCTTTAAGGTTAACATGTTTTGTTTCGTTTTTTTTCTTAATGGTGCTTATTAAATACTATCTAGAGTCAGAGGCGGACAGTAGTGAAGTATTTTTACTCTGCTTAAGTAGCCTACATTTTTCAAGTGTCTGTACTTTATCAGTGTTTTTCTTTGGAAAATTTTTACTTCACAACATTCCAAAGCATAATATTGTACTTTTTACTGCACTATGTTTCACATTGAATATCATTTAATACTTAAGTACATTAAAAATTTTGTACTTTTTTACTTTTAACAAATAAGAAAGTACTACATTTTTTATGTATTAGAATGTACTCAATCCGTATTAAAGGTAGGGCTGGGTAAAAAATATTGATTTCTCGATTTGAATAAATTCTCATTTTTACGAAACAATATCGATTCTTAAATCCCAATCCATTAGTCAATCCTGTTTTCAGTTGATGTATGAAAGGGACATTGTAGCACACCTCCCATCCAAAAAAATCGCAATAATCTTTGTGCTTTGTTACTATTGATATGAAACAAAGTCTCAGATTTCAAATTATGTCCATTTTATAACGAAATTCAAAACGTAAATACCATTTTGATGCCGTGGCGCGAGATCTCTCTGGCGCAGCCCAGCTCAAGAGAAGCGGGCAGCACACGTGAACTGTTCTTCTCTTTCGCCTTAAAACCAGTTACAGCGCGAAATAAATAGACATGAATGAGCATCTGAAAGTGTGTTAAAAGATAGAGTACAACTGGCCAAAATAGGTATCGTCACATGGAATAGCTCAATCAGTGTTTCAACCATGGAAAGACGTCAGTAAAATAGCTTGTAACGTCACATTTACCTCAGAAAAACCATATCCAGTGTCCATCAACAACTCCATCAGCTAGAAAAATTAACTCTAGAGAGGGGCATTTTGCTAAATATATGCACCGTATTTATAGGCTATTCATTATATATTTTAATGTTCTTCAATATTCAATAAATGTATGAATAAATCTGGCAGGTTTTTTTATGACAGCCACCATTTAAATGTTTATATTTCAAAAAAGAAATATAATTATGTAATTGTAAAGTTAATATTATAACTTTATTATTATAAAAAAAAACATAATTGAGTGCAATTTAAGTGTTTGTATAGAAATCCTTTATTTTTTACCTTCAACAGTTTAGTAGGCTAATATAGCCTAGTAGTGTACCTGATATATGCTCACCTAAAGGATTATTAGGAACACCATACTAATACTGTGTTTGACCCCCTTTCGCCTTCAGAACTGCCTTAATTCTACGTTGCATTGATTCAACAAGGTGCTGAAAACATTCTTTAGAAATGTTGGCCCATATTGATAGGATAGCATCTTGCAGTTGATGGAGATTTGTGGGATGCACATCCAGGGCACGAAGCTCCCATTCCACCACATCCCAAAGATGCTCTATTGGGTTGAGATCTGGTGACTGTGGGTGCCATTTTAGTTCAGTGAACTCATTGTCATGTTCAAGACACCAATTTGAAATGATTCGAGCTTTGTGACATGGTGCATTATCCTGCTGGAAGTAGCCATCAGAGGATGGGTACATGGTGGTCACAAAGGGATGGACATGGTCAGAAACAATGCTCAGGTAGGCCGTGGCATTTAAACGATGCCCAATTGGCGCTAAGGGGCCTAAAGTGTGCCAAGAAAACATCCCCCACACCATTACACCACCACCACAGCCTGCACAGTGGTAACAAGGCATGATGGATCCATGTTCTCATTCTGTTTACGCCAAATTCTGACTCTACCATCTGAATGTCTCAACAGAAATCGAGACTGATCAGACCAGGCAACATTTTTCCAGTCTTCAACTGTCCAATTTTGGTGTGCTTGTGCAAATTGTAACCTCTTTTTCCTATTTGTAGTGGAGATGAGTGGTACCCGGTGGGGTCTTCTGCTGTTGTAGCCCATCCGCCTCAAGGTTGTGCGTGTTGTGGCTTCACAAATGCTTTGCTGCATACCTCGGTTGTAACGAGTGGTTATTTCAGTCAAAGTTGCTCTTCTATCAGCTTGAATCAGTCGGCCCATTCTCCTCTGACCTCTAGCATCAACAAGGCATTTTCGCCCACAGGACTGCCGCGTACTGGATGTTTTTCCCTTTTCACACCATTCTTTGTAAACCCTAGAAATGGTTGTGTGTGAAAATCCCAGTAACTGAGCAGATTGTGAAATACTCAGAACGGCCCGTCTGGCACCAACAACCATGCCACGCTCAAAATTGCTTAAATCACCTTTCTTTCCCGTTCTGACATTCAGTTTGGAGTTCAGGAGATTGTCTTGACCAGGACAACACCCCTAAATGCATTGAAGCAACTGCCATGTGATTGGTTGATTAGATAATTGCATTAATGAGAAATTGAACAGGTGTTCCTAATAATCCTTTAGGTTAGTGTATATCCAAAATAATCGATATTAAATCGAATTGAATTGCAAGCTTGTGAATCGAACTCGGATCAAATTGTGAAATTTGTGTCAATACCCAGCCCTAATTAAAGGTAGCCTATTAAATGTAGTGCAGTAAAAAAGTACAACATTATGTTTTGTAATGTAGTGAAGTAAAAGAAGTAAACTGAAGTACATATATACTTTAATAATGTACTTAAGTAGAAAGTGATAATACTTCACCACTGTCCGCCTCTGCCTACAGTAGCTACAAATCTTTACCTTTTCCACTCTTAATTAATTATGATTATCTGTTTTAATTATTCTGTGGCTATTTCCTTTCAGACCAAATGACCACTCCAATGAGGGCTTCCTGAAGTGGGAATTCATGACAACTCACTGCTGGGGTGAAAAACCAGCAGGAGACTGGATCCTGGACATCAGAGACACCCCATCTCCACGGAGAAACAGCCGACTCCAAGGTGCCTATCACCTTTACCAATAAAATACTATAGTGGTAGCATAGGACTGTGATATAATGATTACCATATGGATTACTGAATTAATTGATACTACAACTGTAACATATTTTATTATGGTAGAAGCCATGGTTTATGTACGAAATGTAAACTACAACTGTAATAGAATGTAAAATGTTTTTCCTTCTCTATTGTTTATATTAGGGAAACTGATAGAATGGTCCCTGGTGCTTTATGGAACATCCACACATCCATACATACGACATGAACAGCCCCGCTCTGCCCAGCTTCCTTCTGAAGATGACACCCCAGAGGAGTACAATGGTGATTTACCCAATTCTTTTGCACAATGGCAAAACGACTTTATATATTATAAATTAAATAAAACAATACATTTTTGTGAAGTTTATTCAGCAAAGTTTGGAAGGAATTGAACCAATCAGCATGAGAGGAAGCCTGTATACAGCTGTCTCTAACCTCCATCCCACAACATATTTCCAGCCGGCCCAACTCCTCACTCTCGGGGGGTTCCTATCCCAGCCAGAGATATTGGGGGGAGTACTCCGGGTTTGGGCCAAATTCAGAACTCGAAGCCCTCCCCTCGGACAGCACACTAAATATGCATGCTCTATACTCTATCTGATTATATTTTAGCATGAACTTGTGAAACTAAAATAAGTAGACACTTAAGTCACAATAAAAATGCATGAACTGCATTAGAAGACTTTTTATCAGAATTTATCAGAATTACATTTATTTTCTGAGTTATTTTTAAATTACTTTCAACCAACTAGGATCACAATGAGAGAAAGATTTTTTAATGTATGTACATATAATGTTTGTCATGTAAGTCAGTTCTCCTCAAGTTCATTACACACGGACATGTTAGACTAACATTTGACAAAAAAGTGTCCAAATAGCCTAGATTTTATATTATTTCAAACCAAACATTTATGTTTTGTTTAAAACGTGTTTATGCTATTTAAAAAAAAAATGCAACTTGGTTTGATGTTTTATTATGTAATGCTACTGCTGTGCTGAGACATCCAGACACAAAAAATGCTTTCCTGCTAATGAACACTTGGGTTCACTTTTTACAACTAACGCTACAAGTTACAATACAAATATTTATCTTTTATTTTGGTGGAATATTGGTGAAAAGCTGTAAACTTATGTCCGCAAAAAAATTATGTGAATGTACTGTAACTAAAGTAAACCATGTGCTCATTGCATTCCCAAATGCACATTCAATTCACAACACTTGCAGAGATGGAGTTTGTGAGAAGCGGCAATTTCCGTGGACCGAGCTAGTCCGAAAAAACATGCTATTATAATCTGCAAGCGTGTTAATGAACATTGTCACTCTTCACTCTGAAACACATAGCGCAACTGAATGTAGGCCTATTCAAATCACACCATTTGTTTTAATGTAAAATTTAATTTAATTTAATTAATTATTAGCTTTTCATCAACCCACAAACCCCCATTATTTCACTCATTATACCATTCAAAAGCATGTATTTATTTTTAAGTGGGATTAACTGCCCACTTTTTGGGCCACTGTCAATATATAATTCTTTGTGAATATCTTTGCTTTATCCCTCTACTCTATATAAGGCTCTTGTGACGCAGAATGTAGTGAGGATGGCTGTGAAGGACCTGGACCTCATCAATGTGTTTCCTGCTTGAACTTTTTCCTTAAGTTCAAAAACAACACACGGTAAGAAATCTTTACTTTTCTCTTTGGTCCTTTCCTTCATTTTAAAAGGTTACTGATAATACTACAACTCATTTTTCAGGACTTGTGTGTCTGAGTGTCCAGGCGGGTACTGGGGCGATAAGAAGAGGTGTAAGAAGTGTTACTCCTTCTGTAAGTCGTGTTTAGGCAGCCGTAGTGATCAGTGCACGGCCTGTAGGTCTGGATACCATCTGAACGAGGAAAAGAACAACTGTGTGACCAGCTGTGAGGATGGCTACTATCTTCACCATGGTAAGAGTGATGCCACCATGTCAATAAGTCTGAAAAGACACATTACACTTGAATGAAAAATAAAGGTTCTTCCCTGCTGAAAAATCCAGTATTGCTAGCCACAAGCATAAGCTATGTTTTGCATACTGGGACCAGGATGGGATGCTGGTTGCTGGTTCCCAGAGAGCGAAACGGCTACACCAGCTGCACCAGCTGAGTTTTGCATTAGAACAGCATGGCTATGCTGGTCCACCAGCTATGCCAACTCTAAACAGCACAAACCAGCCTGGACCAACATGGAATTCATGCTAGTTTATGCTGGATTTTTCAGCATATTTTATTGGTTTCATAAGGCACCTTTAACATTCCATTGCTCAAAATGTTCTTTATTGTAAAAGAGGTTCTTTAGATTATAAAAAATGTTCTTGAAAAACTTTATTTTAAGAACTGCTGACTAAAATCTTTGTGGAACCCAAAATAGTTGTTCTATGGCAGGGATGGGCAACTTTGGTCCTGGAGGGCCACTGTCCTGCAGAGTTGACCTACAACCCTAAAAACTCACTTGACTGTAGATAGTAATCCTGAAGACATTGATTAGCTTGTTCAGGCGTGTTTGAGGGTTGGAGCCAAGCGGCACATCTGTTTAACTTATATTAAGCCTTTAAGTTCTGCATAATTAAGGGCGTGGTCACTTGAGTGACAGGTGGATTGCCACTGCTGATTTCAGCAACCAGGCACCTCAGCTTCACCCACGTCCCATTTTTGGTTATCTGGGAGTGATGCGTGGTGACGCGCTGCCAAGATGGCGACGGTGCTCTACCTACGGGTGACATCACGGACACTACAGTACGTCCATTGTTTTATACAGTCTATGGTTGGAGCTAAACTCTATGGGACAGTGGCCCTCTCCAGGACCAAATTTGCCCATCCCTGTTCAATGGTATTGCTGTAACCCCCCCCCCCCCCCCCCCCCTTTCTTTTTTTTTTTAAGTGTAAGCTATGTTCTTTATGCAAATAAGTATAAATCCCCAGCGACACAATCACATTGGTCCAAAATCCTACTCCACATAGCTGTATTTTAAACTTAGCTTTCAGTGTTGACATAAAATGACTTGTGAAAAGGTTTTGAAAATGTTAAAAAAAATTATGAGAGACTTGCTGTGACGTGCCTGGTTAGGACACACCTTTTGACTCATTCTGTGTTCATGAATGTTTTTGCAATGCAGAGGAAAACGTGTGTAAGAAGTGTAATATTGAGAACTGTATGAAATGCACCACAGCCTCCATTTGCACAGAGTGCTCTGAGGGCACAAGGTAATACATTTTTATTAAATGTTTGAACCTACTGATATTTCATAAGACAATGTAGCCATGTCAGTTCAATGAAATGAAAGTTGACTGTCTCTTTCTTCTGCTTTTTCAGTCTGGTGGGCAACAGATGTCAGAAGAGTTGTGAGGTGGGCCGTTACTACAGTGAGCCGGAGGACGCATGTGAGCCCTGCCACCCAGCCTGTGCTACATGTGCTGGTACAACCCACAGAAAGACGCATCATCAATGACACCCCACCAAATGAATTCAGATCAACATGCCAGAGTCGAACCCTAGACCAGTGGTTATCAAACCTTTTGATTCCAAAGCTATTCACATTGTCCACAACAATATTCGAACACTTCATAGCTCTAGTTTATTTTTATTTTAAATGTATTTTAATCTATGAGCACTCACCTAAATCAAAACTGCAAAAATAATAATTAAAAATTCAATTTCAAGATTCCATAGATTGTATTAGTTTTTATATTTTCAGGGTTTCTATAGTATTTCACTTTTTCTTTTTTTTTTTACTCACAATATCTAACAAATAAA
The DNA here is from genome assembly GCF_949357685.1 of Gobio gobio. Taxonomy (NCBI): domain Eukaryota; kingdom Metazoa; phylum Chordata; class Actinopteri; order Cypriniformes; family Gobionidae; genus Gobio; species Gobio gobio. The sequence continues at coordinate 16,679,415 of NC_137100.1, read as the reverse complement.
ATATTTTAGAGCTTGACATAACTGGTAAAATATATGTTCATTTTAAGATTTTATTTATGGTTTAAATTTTATGATTTCCCCAGTTCTTTTAGCTTATTTTAATGCTTGCTTTGCCTTATTTTAAATACTTTTAAGACATCTTGTGTCCCCCTTTTAAGTTTGCTTAGACCCCCTAGTTAAGAACCACTTCCCCACATGTACTGTTTGTATTCAGTATTCTAAATCCAATTCATGACATTAAACCAGTTGTTAAGGACATCATAACACACAAACATTTGTTATAACATAGTTCCCATAGGATTATTATGATTATGAATAATTTACCCTCATAATTATGATAGAATATCCTAAAGGCAGAGAGTCCATTGACCCCCTGGAGGTCTGCATTATGATCTGTTAAACACATAGAATTAATTTTCTTGTAAAATGTTCATGAGATTTTTAACTATTTAAATGAACATTAAGTAATAATCCAATAAGCAGTACATGATGTGATGACGTTAATGAAATTAAATGTTTCATTTCTTTGTTCTGAAATTTTGAATGTTCAGAAAATGTAATGTGTTTATCTGATTGTTAAAACTAAGATTTTGGTATGCAGATTAAGGTTAGGATCATGATTTTCTGGTAGGACTACAACACTGGAAGCAAAAAAAATGTGGGTGGGTCCTCCCCCAGAAATATTTTACTGAAACAGATGCCATTTACATTAAGTGAACAGCCCGCCTTGACTACTAAATGTCTGGTTGGGCCAGACAAAATGACTGAAGACACCAAATTATTTCGGTAGTGTAGGGTTAAGGCACATGGCAGAGACTTTGGACGCGAATGGACCCGAGGTTTAAATCCCCCTTTTGCCGAACTCGCTCTCCTCCCTTTTCCCATCACATATCCTATTGAAAAGTTATTTATTTTCAATAAAAATTGAGAAAATATTTGAAAAGGGGAAATAAAGTGTCTAAAGTGCGTTTAATTATTTATTAAACCTCGGGCCTGTGAAGTGTTCATCGGTTAGGGGTAGGTGAACAGACATGCGATCAATTAGGTAAAAGTGAGTGGGTCCAGTATCATTGGTCTTAAAAAGTGGGTGGGTCTTGTCCCACCCACATACAATGGTCGCGGCACCCATGCTACAACAACACCTTAAGTTTACTGTATATTAGCACAGAATATTTGCAATCTACTACTAAACCCAGGAATAGTAGCGTGTGACGTAACTAACAACTGAATTTTTTTCATAATCTGGAACCAGTGGGATCAAACAAGAATTCTTAAAAATCAAATAAAAATGTAATTCAAATATTTTTATTTTTTATCCAGTAGAATATATTCTTGAAGGATTCTCATTTAGGATTAGTTCCAAATTATGATATACATTCTATTAGCAATTAGCATCCCTTTAGGATCTTGTGGAACTGTAAGATATTTTCTCTTTTAACGATAGGACTCTAATAATCAAACAAGGGTAAAAAGATTTGAGTGTTTATTATTTATAATATCCATGTGATAATTAACATTTCAAATCCAACTGGAATCATGTACAGGATCTTTTGACATTTTGTGTTTTTAACTGTTTGTTTTCGTGTGGGTGTTTGTACAGCTGCAGGTCAAGAGTCATGTAATCGCTGTGCTGAAGGCTACCTGATGGAGAACTGGAGATGTGTGTCCTCCTGCAGTCAAGGTTTCTATGCTGTACTACCGAACTCTGACAGCACTCAGAGCACCTGTAAGAGGTGTGTGTGCTACAACCTCTCATCTCTTCAACATTTATCTTCATCTTTTACCACTAGTTTGATTATGTGTGTATATGTGCAGGTGTGATGCGAGCTGTCTGGCCTGTGTTGGGCCGGGTAAAGGAAACTGCAGTGAGTGTGTAGATGGACACACTCTTCAAGAAGGCATGTGTGTTCTCAGCCACAACTGTGGTGATGGTAAGTTCTGGTTCTTCCAACCAGAATATGCAACCTGTTGATGCAAAGTACAGTAAAGTTGTTATTACATTTCAGATATCATTGTAATTAACTTATGTTTGTGTTTAAAGGAGAATATCAGGATGAGAGTGGAGAGTGTCAGTCATGTGATGTGTCCTGTTATAAATGTAAAGGTCCAAAGAGTGAGGACTGTCTCAGCTGCTCCGACACACTGTAAGAAACCGTTTTTCAACAGCTACTTCCCTACATCTCATGCTTGGGACTCCAATGTTGGTCCCAAGCATGGGATGCTGTTGCCCCACCAGGCTTTTTAACTAGCGTTTTGACAACCAATTTTTTTGTTGTTGTTGTTGAAAGAGGTCTATATGCTCACCAAGGCTGCATTTATTTGATCAAAATACAGTAAAAGAGTAATATTGTGAAATATAATTACAATAACTCTTTTCTATTTTAATGTACTTTAATATGTAATTCATTCCTCTGAATGTCAGCAGCCATTACGACAGTCCTCCTCAGTGTCACATGATCCTTCAGAAATCATTCTAATTTGCTGATTTGGTGTTCAAGAAACATTTCTTATTATTATCAATGTTTAAAACAGTTTTTACTGCTTAATATTATTCAACAAGGATGCATTAAAGACATTTAAATTGTTACAAATTATGTCTATTTTCAAATAACTTTCTATTAATCAAAGAATCCTAAAAAAAGTATCATAGTTTCCACAAAAATATTAAGCAGCAAAAAAAAGTTTTCAACATTGATAATAATAAGAACCATTATTAATAATTGAGCACCAATAATCATTCATAATATTTGAGTACCAAATCAGCATATCAGAATAATGTAATACAATAAGGATCGTGTGACATTGAAGACTGGACTAATGGCTGCTTAAAATTCAGCTTTTTCAATCACAGGAATAAATAACATTTTAAAATGTATTCAATATAAAAAAAAATTTATTTTAAATTGCAATAATATTAGACAATATTTCAGTTTTTAGTGTAATTTTCATCAAATAAATGCAGCATTGGTGAACATAAGAGACTTCTTTCAAATACATTACAAATCGTAATTATTACAAATATTTATTTGTTGATGAAGTTTTTAATATATTGGCAAAGTAAAGAAGGAATATCGCATTACATAGGAATGTTGTTATTGTTAATTTTACAGGAGATATTCACAATAAACAAAAGTGAATTTAGGAGGTTCACAGGAGGCAAGAATTGAGAGAAACTGTTGGTCAGTCATTCAATTACCAGTACAAACAAAAGTCATTTTCTAATAATGTACATTTTCTCTGTCCTGCTCTTGTAGTTGGCTGGATGAGGGGCGTTGTGTAGTAAGCTGTTCAAATGGGAAGTACCCATCCAGTGGACAGTGTCACTTCTGTGACCACACCTGTGCCCAGTGCCTTGATGCTGGTCCTGCTAACTGTACCAGCTGTGATACAGGTCAGGATTAATTCCGCATCTTAGTCCAAATGGCTGCTGTCCCAATAACTCAAATTACCACATGCAACTGCCACAATCCAATTATTCAATTAAGCTCAATCTTATTTTTAAGAGCTCCAAAATGAACACTCGCCAGTTGTGAGTAAAAATGGGCTGACATTTGCTGTTCAGACTTGTTTAAATGAAATCAAAGAGATGCAAACAGTCCAGTGTGCCTGTTTCAAATCTTATAGAAAATTGTACCTTAGCTGATAATTTACCTTTAGCTTGAAAGATAAAAAGCATTTTCTATGATCGAATACTCCATAATTTAATGCCCGGCTTTAAAAATAGGAGAAACAACACAACATCATGATGGCCCCTGTGTTTTTTGACATGTGGTGAGAGACATGATGTATATGTCTATGATGTTGTAAGTGACGCAATTACCTGCACTATTTGCTGCAAATACACAAATGTGAACTTTTTTTATGACCAATACTTTTTTTTCAATGCAGGCTTGGCAAAAAACTGTTCTCTATCTACAGTATGTGTCCCTGTGTGTATAGTAATTTTGTGTATGTGCTTGTATTATGTGTGTTGTAGATAAGTTTGGGGTGGACCGGTACCTGTTCAATGGCGAGTGTGTGGATGCGTGTCCTCAGACTCATTTCCACACAGTGCTGAAGGCATGTGAGCCATGTCCTTCACATTGCAAACTCTGCTCCTCAGCCACACACTGCCTCAGGTGTGACGACTCCTTCTACATCAATGATGGTCTCTGTATTAAACTCGAGTGTGGTGAAGGTATGGCATATTGTACAGTTTTGTTAGAACACAAACAAAGAGTTATTTAGCGCAATGTCCAAGCTGCTCTTTTTTATACAATGAAATTTTAGGGTGAAATATTTCTTTAAATATTATTAGTGATGCTAGACTTTGGGCTTATTTTGCACTTTCAGGACAAACTTTAATCAGTGCAGTTAACTAGTTTGTGTGTGTGTGTGTTTTAGGGGAGGTGGAAGACCCAGAATATGATGACTGCATGTCATGTGAAGAGGGATGTAATAAGTGTGTTCTCTGTAAGTTCAGCAGTCTGTTTGTGCTTTATAAGTTTTGTTTCCCAAGGCAAATGTCACTTATAGTAGTATTTTAGCATTTAGTAATCATTATGATAGTATTATATTAGTATGATCATACTTGGGATCAGTTTTCTGTTGGAGCACATGGCTGACGTTAGTGTTTGTTTGTTTGAGTGATGTGACACGTAGCCAAGTATGGTGCTCTGCATTTCACCCATCCAGTTAAACGCACACACCATGAACACACACCCAGGAAACAATTGGGGGTTAGGTGCCTTGCTCAAGGGCTCACCTCATAGTGTGTAATAAGAGTGGAAGAGAGCACTGTTCATTCGCTCCCTCCACCTACATTTCCTGCTGGTACTGAGACTCGAACCTGTGACCTTTGGGTCTGACTCTTTAACCATTAGGCCACAACTGCCATGTGCTCTTCGAAATTTCAACCAAAAAAAGGTAGTTTTAGAACATAATTGACGGATGTGGCAAATTGTTTTGACCACATTCCACCGTGAACTATATTCAGTTGACCAGACAGATGTTTCTGAATTATTTACTGTTTTTTCTACACTTTGCAGACAATCCCAAACACTGTCTGTCCTGCACTGATGGATATTACAAGTAAGAAATGTGATGTAACAGAATTATCTGCTGGTTTGAATGTGAATGTACAGATGTGTGCTGCTTTGTGACTGAAATGGTGTGTGTGTGTGTTGCACAGGTTTGAGGAGGGCTGCTATAAGCACTGTCCTGCTAAGACATACGCAGTGGAGGCGACCATGAGCTGTGTGTCCTGTGAGCATGACTGTGTCAGCTGTGATGAAGATGAATGTTACTGGTGTGAAGCTGACCGCTTCCTGTCAGGTTAGACATTCATATTTATGCATATGGCTGACTTAAAACAATTTGTGTTGCATTATGGTATACATTTGATCAGTTCATACATTCCCTGGGAATCAAACGTCGAATCAAAGGATATTTACAAATTTAATGTACCCTACAGATGGGAAGTGTGTGCAGGAATGTCCCGATGGTTTCTATGGTGATGAAGAGTCTCAGGAGTGTGACGAATGTCACTCGGACTGCAGTACATGCAGTGGGCCGGAGGACAGTGACTGTGACAGCTGCAGTGATGGACTGACGCTTGATAATGATGGAGCTTGTGTGTCTGAACAGGATGTCTGCCCTGCAAAGATGTACCTCACTGGTGAGAGCAACACAATGTGGTAGTTCACTATAAGCTCATCAATAACTACTTTTTTTTCCATACGTCCCAGAGGACAACTAAGGACTACTATATACAGGTTTATAATTAACATGAATAATGTATAATGTATAATTAATTCTAAAGAGAAGATCATGGTAACCTACTAGTAATAACTCAGTTACCAAATCCTTCAGAAGGAATTACTAGTTATTTGGATCAGTATTCTAAAGTGAAAAACATGATAATGGCTGAAATCATTATAAACTTTTGTGGTTTGTATAGTATTGGATGGTAATGGTTCAAGTGTTACTACATCCTTCTAAAGGAACTACTAATTATTTGGATTAGTATTCTAAAGTGAAAAGCAAGATAACTTCCTAATATTGACTTAAGTCATTGTACGCTTTTAAGGGTTTTGTTTTGGATAGTAATTATTTCTGATGGATTTGGTAACACTTGAGTAATTACTGGTGTGTTACCATGATCTACACTTTAGAATACTAATGCAAATAATTAGAAATTCCTTCTGAAATATGCAGTAACACTTGAGTCACTACAATCCAAACCCTTACAAAATCCTCAAAAGCTTACAATTGCTTCAGTCAATTCTGAAGGATTTGGTAATACTTGAGTCATTACTAGTGGGTTACCATGACCTTCACGTTAGAATTAATTATACATTATGCATTACATTAACCTGTATATAGTATTTCTTAGTAGTCCTGTGGGAGGGTTAGGGTTAGTAGTTACTGATTAGTTAATTGTGAAGTACCTCATTCAACTGATCACTATTACTAACTAATTCGTTAATCAGAGTATCTTGAATGTTAATAGTGCGTTACTCATTTGTTCCTGTGTAGTTATTCAATAATGATGGAACTATTCTAAAGTGTTACTGAAAAATCTATTATTTATAGACTGCTTGTTAATAGCTCCAGACATAATTAATTGAATTTTAGTCTCATGGCACAGTCCAGATAATTTGGTCTTGGAAGAATTTGATATCATATGAGTTCACATTGAATTCCATCCATCTATCCATCTAATATCCAAACCGCTTGCCCTATAGGTTTGAAGTCATACTGGAATATTCCTTTTGAAATCCACTGTCAAAAGGAAGACTTTGGAATATTTGAGCACAGGATCATGTATTGAAACAGTAGGGCAGAGGTCTTCAACCCTGCTCCTGGAGACCAATACTGCATCTGAAATCACACACTGTCTCGTACAGTCCCGTTGCTGGCCATCTTGGTGCCTGGGTAATTCATTTATGGGGGGTTGGCGGCGCACAGTCTCTTCTCTTCTTCTTCGTGACTCTCTGGGGGGGGGGGTCTTCTTTTGGTGGCCATTCTGCACTTGGTGCTCTACGCGCAGCGCGTAATGCACGTGGTGGGAGCGGCGGTCTTGTAGATACTACATTTGGTTTGAAGTCCTATATAGTTGTGACCTATGATTTCATTAGGAACCTGCAGAAAACAAAAGAGACCTTCATTTCAAAGCTTTTTTCCAGATGTTCACAATTTAAAAAAAAAAAATGTCTAAGTGATTAGGTTTGGAAAAGCCTATTATTAACTGCTGATTATGGCCCTGGAAATGTTAATAAGAATGATTTAGCTTGGTAAGCTATTATATATAAATTATAATTAACTTCTTACTTATAGCCTACACTTAAAAATAAAGAAGCATAAGTGGGAAGTGTCAACAGTGTAATTATAACTACAGAAATTAATTACAGATGTAATTGCATGCATGTATTTTTTTTGTGTAAATACAATGTAAAAACATGTATGTAGTTTACAATAAGTGCATTGTATCAAACGATTAATTCAAATGTTAGTACATAGTATATGGCCACCTAATATAAAGTGGGTCCATATAACAACCCTTGTGAAACAGAAGCATACTTTTAAAAGGAGTAGCTATTAAAAGAATGTACTTCAGTGTGAACTAAATGTAATGTTTTCTAAGATTTTTAAACAAAAGTTTATTAAAACAATGATTTTGAATGCACTTTTTGAATGTAGTAAAACTTTTAATTTGACATAATTTATGATGATAAATACTATTTTTTTAAAGTACACTATAAATGCACATTTAATACAAGCACAATTCTTTTTCACAAGAGACGGTTCTGTTATAAAATTGTTGCTTATTATAACTGCTCTCATCTCTCAGATGATGGGGAATGTGAGGCCTGTCACGCTTCATGCGAATCCTGCTGGGGGAGAATGAAGAATCAATGCAACACATGTGTCAAAGGTACAACTTGTACAACTCAATGAAAAATATTATGGATGGAAAAATCTTTGGTTTGGATGCATGAAGGCTTGGATGAATGTAAATAAACATTATGTATGTGTGTTCCAGGTCGATATCTTACTGCAGATCAGATATGTGTGGCACGATGCCCGACGGGCAGCTTTGGCAGTAAGGAAAGTGGAAACTGTGTGACTTGCCCACAAGGTTGTGCCCAGTGCCAGGACGAGCAGCTCTGCACACGCTGCCAGTCAGCACGTAAAAGCCCTCTTTATTTGCAGACCGGCCAATGTGTGCGCAAGTGCACTAGGTTAGAACCATTAACACACATTTACAGTATATAATGCAGAGGTGAAAAGAGTACCTGAATACCATACAGATAACTTACAGTGAAAATTATCCATTACAAGTTACAAGTCACCAATAAAAGTACTTAAAGCTGCAGTCGTAAGTTTTACCTCTTTGTCGCCATCTCTGTTTGAACCCTAAAATTGCAGTTATTTGCAGAGTTTTTTACGTGGGTTGTGCATCGGCAGGGCTCCTCGGTACAGAAGAATCTAATGTTTTGAGGTGTATGTGTTGGTTGTCTACTGTATCAACGCACTAGTTGTCAACGATGATTGTCGTTTTGAACTTTCTGGATTACAAGCCGCCAGCAAAATGACCAGTTTAATTACATTCCAGCTGCTGTAAGAAGAGGCCACAAATGATCCGCCACCTGCAGCATCCACATATGCGATATAGCCTATTAGCCTTGACTTCTTTATGTATACAGACGTGAAGTAATGATGCAAAGATGGACGGCAGAAGCTCATATTTCCTACACTGTAAACCCGAATGTTCATATGAATTAAATAGATTAAGTAGTGTATACTCAAAGTTTTAGAAAAAGTTCTACTAACTTAATTATTTCAAGTTGGTGTAACATGGTCTTCCTTTTGAGTAATTTCAACTAATAATTTTTGATTAAATGGAACTTTTTTGTGAATAAGTAAGCATAAGTTAAAAACATAAATTAAGTACAACTTAATAGAATTAAGTAATTACATGCTAAGAATGATGAAGTCCTGTTATTTCTGTTGTTTCAAATAGAGATGATTTAAAAATAAACTTAATTTATATAGCACATGCTAAAATACAATAAAATCTCAGAGTGCTTAACCAAATAAGTAAAATCCATCATAACAAATAAATTACAACCATAGCCTATTAAAACAATTTAATTGGGGCAAACTGAAATGCGTTAGTGGAAGACAAAATGTATTTATTTTATTTATTTATTGTATTTTTATTGTCATCAGTTTAATGTAGCCTATAAACTAAACGATTTTTAAAACGTGTACATACGTTTTGTTCTCCGGTTTAACACATCACACAATAAGCACTTCTAACTCCTGCGAGACTTACTCACACACATGCATCAAGAATCAGCCTATGAATCTCAACAATGGTGACATGATTCATGCCGCAATGCATTCTGGGTGCATCATGCAAAACTCATCCATGGCTCCCATAATACATTGCGGCATGAAGCGTGTCACCATGGTTGAGATTCATAGGCTGATTCTTGATGTCTGTGTGTGAGTAAATCTCACAGGAGGTCAAAGTACTTAACATACAATCTATTTTATAACTTATTCAGCTTTTCTGATTGAAACCGTGCTGGTTCTCAGTTGCCTCAAAATTTTAAGTTTGGAGGTAAATGATTTTGAGTTGTAACAAGTCTATGTTTTTGAGTTATGGGTAATCAGAAGATTGATTGAAAAAACTAATAAATGTTATGTTCATGAAACATAAAAATTCTGAGTTTTCATGCTTGAAATGATTAAGTTCTCTTGAATTATTGCAATGAGAAAGATGAATAAATATTATGAGTAGCAGAAACTGAAAATGTTTGAGTTTGCTTAATCAGTAAATTTAAGTTAATTATAATTTAAAATTATATTTAAAATAAACTCCAAAAATATAAGTGATGATGTACTCAAATGTTTGAGTTTATGAACTTAAAAAAATTGTGGCAACTGATTGCCTCACTTTTTTTAAGTTCTGCTTACTTATTCGGGTTTACAGTGTACGGAAAGCTTCCAGTACCACTCAAATTATAACGCATTATTACAAGCTTACCGTTGTGAATCGGGCTAAGGTAAGGAGATCGTTTTGAACACTGGCTGGTTATGTACAAAAAATTGAGGGATAATTTTTAACCCAAAAAAAGTTACAGACTGCAGCTTTAAGTATTTGCCTTATACTGAATCTTGGCTCAAAGATGCACTAGTCTTCAACACCTAAGAGAGTGAAAAACAAGAAACACCTCAAACACCTCAAAATTGCAATAAATCAAGCTAGTGTAACACATTAGTGTTAAATCAAATCAATTACATTATTTACAATAATTACTTAAAACAAATTTACTGTATATGACCCCCCCCCCCCCCCCCCAAGATGGTACTCATATATGAATGTCACATTTCCAGTATGCATTTTCACAAAAAAACAACAATGTAAGGCAATTGTTGACAGCCTGCTGATAATGTGATACTATGGCTGATAATGTACCATAGTAGTTATATTGTATATTAATGTGCATGTCTGTTATTGTGTGTTCAGAGGGTACCCTGTGGGTCAGGTGTGTAAGAGCTGCGCATCTGGTTGTATGTCATGTGAGAAGAATGCAACACACTGTCTGAGCTGTGAGGAGACGCTACTGCTCCACAAACATGTGTGTGTGGCAAGCTGTCCGTCTGGACACACAGTGAGGAACGGGGAGTGTGTTTTTCAGTGTCAAGAGAGCTGTGTTATTTGCTCTGAGGAAAACTGTATAGGTGAGACAGAACATTTTCAAAAGTTTTCATGAACTAATCCTAAAATTATAGTAACACATGTTTTATTGATGTCATATTAGTCTTCTACTCAGAAAAACATATTTACAAGTTGAAGTTTTGCTCATCATGATAATTAAACTGAATGTTTATCATGATGAACTTTAAAATAAAATAAAAAATTCTAATTTCATTTAAAGCCTAAAATACAATCAGCAGAAGTAAAAAAAAACTAAACGTCACCATGACTAAGCTTCCGACAACACTTTCATTCTTTATTTAAAAAAAAAAAAAATGTTTCCTTGAAAGTCTGAGATAGAGTAGTTTGCAAGAGTGCGATTATAACACAATGAGGCTTTAAAAGTGGACTAGTGAGTAGGCTAGAATAGCGTAGTTCTAATTGCGTGGCGGGCCGCACAGTGGTCTCACAGCAAGGAGGTCCCTGGTTCGATTACACATACACTCTCAAAAAAAAGAGTACAAAATTTTACCTTTTAAGGTACAAGTGGCCGTCACTGGGGTGGTACCCTTAAGGGTAAATTTTTGTACCTCTAAGTCAGGGATAGACAAGTTCGGTCCTAGAGAGCTGATGTCCTGCAGAGTTTAGCTCCAACCCTACTAAGCCACCACAGTATAAAACGCATGGCTCCCAGCCTGCATTGCAGCATTAAGTATGTCACCATTGTTGAGATTCATATGCTGATTCTTGATATCTGTGTGCATCTAAACTTTTTTTCCCCTACAATGTATTTAAAAATCTAAATTTAGAATGCCTGATCTGTGGCAATAAAGCATTGTTGGTGAATATAATTTATTAATAGTTTTAGTCAGTGATGAGTTCAGTCATACATCTTTCTTCATGACAATTTTTGTTTATTTTGTTTAAACACCGATCGCCATAATGGGGACCAAACCTTTTCAATAAAACCAACATCTAAACCTCTGTTAATTCTCAATAAGAGCTTCTATAGATGTCTTTCAGGGATGGAGCCAAACTCTGCAGGACATCGGCTCACTAGGACCGAACTTGCCTGCTAATGGTTAATTGTAGGGGAAATTGTACCCTAATGCTGCGTTCACACCAAACGCGAATAGAGCGTCAAAATCGCGTCTACCGTGTCTAGTTTCACGCGCAAACATTTTGAATGCATGCAGTCCGCGGCGAATTGGACGCACATAGAAATCGAGCGTTTGAAGCGAAATTGACGCGCGTTCAAGGCACTCCAGGAGAAATATGTCATAAAACACCACTCTGCCTTTTTTCATTTTCATTAAAAATATATATTAAACATTAATCGCCACACAAATGTGGTCCAGGCAACTCCTACATTATCTTCACTGCATGTATATTTCAATATTAAAAAATTTAATTAAAAAATTTAGTTATGAAAGTATGAAACTTCTCTTTGCCATCAGTCGAAACGATTTGGCAGACAACAAATTATAGATTCATGAGAGCAAAGATCGCCCGTTAGATCCACACAAGACGAACCACTACAGGACATCAGAGCCAGCGGCAGATGGCAGAAGGACTGGCCGAGGAAAGGCTGCCCTCACCGGGGTTATGAGCGCTGAAGGCCGGTGATCGCCTGGATCTCACAACTCCAAAAACACAAGAATCTTTTTTTTAAATAGGCGCTCTCTTTATAAATAAACCACAGATTTGAGCTTTAAACAACTACATTCCCACCTGAAAAAGTCTTAAAACTACATTTTGTGACACAATAGTAGTATTTTTAATTTATGCAGGGTTTGTTATCACGTCACTTTACCACGTGACAGCAGCAAGCAGGCTCCTGATTGGTTAACGCGGCGCGAATTGACGCCAAAGTTCAAATTTTTCGACTCGGGCGTCAGACACGATTTCGCTTCAAACGCATGAATGCACAAAAGCACCACTCGCGTGTAACGAGCAGCTTTATCACTTTACTCAGGCGCTAATTACCCTCCTCCATCCCCAGCTCCTCCTGTCGTCCGGTCAGATTTTGGCTGATTCCCCTTTGAATCAGACTAATTTCTCGAATTATGTTGTAAATTAAAATATTGAACATTAATGATATCTGCAATACATTTATGTTGGTTCTGTTCTGTTTAACCTGGTTATCACTGCTCTCACTGCTTGCCCAGAACAGAACCATGCATGCCAATTCAAACTGTTTGCTAATTGTCAATCATCTTTGATGATAGTGGTCCTGACAGAACTAGCATGTTTGGAAATATTTAAACCATGCCACAGCTAGCCCCGCCCGCTCACCCCTATATCTCAATATATCTCTTACATTTTTCTGTCCTCTAACTCTAGAGTGTAAGGAAGACTTCTTCCTGCATGAGGGTCAGTGTATAGAGGTGTGTCCTGATGGATTTTTTGAGGACACGGATCAAGGCGCTTGCAAACGTTGCCACATGGATTGTTCATTATGTGATGGACCTGAATCGACCAACTGTGATGCATGTCTCAACCGTGACAGCACGCTGCACGATGGAGCATGTCTACCCCCCTGTCCCTCACATACTTACAGAGAAAGCCGGTCCGGGGAGTGCATGGGTAAGACTACATTACGTTCCTTACTGTTAGAACAATAATATGTATTATAAATGTATTAAAACCATAAAAGACAAAAAATCATATGGTAAAAACCTGTTAATTGGTTAACGGTAAGTTCCCGTACCATATGTGGTGAAAAACTGTAATATATCTAATGAGACATTTCAGATAATTTTACAGTAAAATATCGTTTTTACTGTAAATTTAAGTTAAATTCATAAAACGTATAATTTTCTATGCTGCAAAGTTCTGTTCTAAATTATTATTTTAGTACAGAAAATTCAAGAAATAAATAGCACTTTCAACTAATATGCGTAAAATGATGGCAACACTTCACAATAAGGTCTCATTTTAGTTAATGTATTAACTAGCATTAACAAACAATGAGCAATGTTTTTTTTCAATACAGTATTTATTCATGTTTGTTAAAATTGGTTAATAAAATTACAGCTGTTACTTGTTTGTTCATGTTAGTTCACTGTGCATTAACTAATCTTAACAAATACAACTTTTGATTTTAATAACATATTAGTAAGTATTAAAATAAACATTAACTAAGATTAATACATTCTATAGAAGTATTGTTCCTTCTTCATCCATGTTAACAAATAAAACCATATTGTAAAGTGTTACCAAAACGGGAACCACAAACAATTAAATTTAATTAAAATAAAATTACAATTAAGTTTATTGTTCATGATGTTGATGAAAGGTCTTTGTCTCTGTTCTGCAGTCTGTGAAAGTTCCTGTCTAACCTGTTCTGGTCCTCACGACACATCCTGTACGAGCTGCTCTGAGGGCCTGGCGATGGATGTCCATGGGCGCTGCGCCACACCAACCACCTGCCCCTCACATCACTACAGCAACCAGGATGGAGAATGTCACTTGTGTCACAAGTATTGCCATGAGTGCTCCGGCCCACATCCGGACCAGTGCCTCAGCTGCAACCAGAAACACTATCTACTCAGTGAGTTCATGCAATCAAAGCATGTTACTCTCTTGATTCGCAAGTGGAAGATGACTTTAGTGCAAAGAAATCAGAGAAATGGAGAAAGTTGTATCATGAGTGGTCCCTTATATCCGAAATCGAATGCATTTTCTAGATATTCAGGGTCAAAGTAGAGTCCTAGGTCCGTTCCTGAGACAGCCATTAAAGGGATAAATTACCCAAAAATGGAAATTCTGTCATTATTTACTCACCCTCAAGTTGTTCCAAACCTGGAACCCATCAATTGATTGGTTACCGAAATTCTTCAAAATATTTTCTTTTGTGTTCAGTAGAAGAAAGAAATTCATACAGGTTTGGAACAACACGAGGGTGTTAAATGATGACAGAATTTTCATCTTTGGGTGAACTATCCCTTTAAAAGTAAAATCTACAGCAGTTGTACTGCACCAAAATATTTCCAGGAATTAGCAACAATACATGTGAAATAAATATTAATGAATATTGTAAAGCAATTGAAAAACTGGAGTAATGATGCTCAGTTAAGCTTTGCATTCAAAGTAAAAAAAAATACAATAATACAATATATTTAAATTGAAATTTAAAGTGTAATGATATTTTACAGTATTCCTGAAAATTCCTTTATTTTTGCATTTGTATTAATATATGATATAGTATACATTACACATTGTGTTGTAGTAGTGTAAACTGGCTGAGTGTTACAAGTATATTATTTATAAGTATTCCTTTTGTCCAAATATTCAGAATATTAAAAATGCAGTTGTCACTGTTTCATGATGTTTGTTTTGTTGTTAATGGTAATGGTATATTATTGCCAACTTTAGGTTTAACAAAAATCTCAAATGTAGACATTTTAGCTTAGTTTCTTGCATGTTTGTTAGTATAGAATCAGCTGAATGTGTGCAGTTATTCCACAGATTCAAATATGATAATCATTTCCTAGACTCAAATATTTCACAAGTAAACAAGGATTCCTCTTCATCCACAGATGGCAGCTGTGTGAATGAGTGTCCAGAGGAATTCTTCAGAGGGGAAACACAGCGCTGTGAACCCTGTCATCCTAACTGCTTCAACTGCATGGGGCGGCACAGCTACGAGTGCCTGAGCTGCAGAGATCAACTCTACAGAGATGTCAAAGAATGTGTGGACACATGCCGCTCTGGGTAACTACAATACTGAATACTGGCATATAGCTAATGTTGCTTTATAAGCAGTGGTGAATAAAAAATCACTAATAGAGTATCAGAAGCTGGTGAATCTTTTTAAGTAGTAGACACTTGATGTGTCTTCCAGTGTTTTAGTGATAGACTGGTACATCACCCTGGCCGATTAATTGGACAGTATTTCATAATAGGTAACGCATTTATGCTTTCTGTTTTCAAATATTTTTGATTGAATCTTTCCAGTTACTATGCCTCAGCTGGCTCTAGGACGTGTGAGCGGTGTGATGAGAGCTGCGGAGAGTGTCTTCAGGCAGGATCCGAGGGGTGTATGAGCTGCAGAGAGGAGATGCTATTTATCAGGAAACAGGGGCGCTGTGTGTCCTCCTGTCCTGATGCGTACTACCACGACACACACCACAAAACATGTGAGGCCTGCCACCCCACCTGCAGAACATGCACAGGTATGGAACATCTTACAGATGTGACTAAATATTTCAGACAAACTAGAGGCCCTTTGAAAAAGAAATGCACTTGAAGGTGCACTGTGTAAATTTTAGCGAGATCTAGCGGTGAGGTTGCGAATTGCACCTGCCCACTGCTCACCCCTCCCTTTCGAAGCACATAGAGAAGCTACAGTGTCCGACACAGGACAAACATGTCGTCGTCTGAGACAGCAGAGAGTAGCTAGCGCTCTATAGAGCAGTTTGTCCATTCAACACTGTAGAAACATGAAGGCGCCAAAATTGTGACTTCACTGTAAAGGGAGCCGTGGTGTATGTAGATAGAAATGTCTCATTCTAAGGTAATAAAAACCTAACGGTTCATTGTGTAAGGTCTTTATACACCACTGAAAACATAGTTACTGTATGTATATTATTTTGCATTTCTGTCAATAGATCCTTATAAATATTACACACTGCACCTATACTGAAAGTACACCTGTAGTGTACGGCAAATCTTAAAAGTATATAAAAAAACTGTACTTGCAGATAATATAATATTAATCAAAGGCATCTTTAATTAAAGTAAATACACTTTCATTACTTTCTTAACACACAATTGTACATAGTACAAATCTTATAAAATGCACTTTGTAATAATGCCTTATTAAAAGTTTTACTTGAAAGTACATTACTTTCAAGTACATTTTAAATAATTGTTTTGGCATGCTTTGAGAAGTACACTTATTTTGATGTACTGACTAACATACTTAAGCACTTTTCATTTGAACTGTAGTGTGTTATTCAATGTTACATTTAAAGTAAATATATCTTGCACTAAATTGCAACTTCATCATTACAAATGAGTATTTTCAAATATATTTAAATACATGACTTACAATAGAAACATTCAAAAGAAACATTATTACATTTTAATTTAGCATAAATGCTTGTCAGTACATTCAACTGTACACTTTAGCCAAATTAAATTATGAAGTAATTATGAAATTGCATATAAAGATGTACTTAAGGCCTACTTAAGTATATAACAAGAAACTTTGCATTTAACAGAAATTTAAACTATAAAAGTTTAATTGAATTGCAATTAACATGCAATTTTAACAATAATTGAATTCTTGAATGACAACTGAATGTAAAGTATATTATTTCTGTAATAACTACTCTTTTTTTTTTTAAAGTATGCCTCACACCATACTCACAAACTCAAAGCAAAAGAGCAATGTTTTGAAATCAACACAGAGCCACGTGTTTCTTTCTTCAACTTGTTAATGGCATAATGCTTATGTACCTGTGATATGAGAAAGCATTTTAACAAATCAATTTCACCACATAAAATTCTTATATTTAACCATGAATTATTAAATAATATAAACCTAAAATTCTAGGATGTCCTTTTGATTGACAGGCAAGAGTGTGGAGGAATGTGACTCATGTCACCCAGGTTATACACTCACGAACGGGGCTTGCGAGTCGCCCTGCATCACAGGAGAATACGCTAAGTCTGAGGTAAACTTCTGTTCTAGTGCAGTCTAACACACATTTTACTTTAATATTTTTTTGAATGTGGTCACCTGATAGCTCTTGTGATCTCTCTACAGGAGCAGGGCTATATCTGTGAATCATGTGATACATCCTGTTTGGAATGTAAAGGTCCTGGGCATCATAACTGCACCATCTGTCCAGCACAGTTCATCCTGACAGCAGGGGGGCGCTGTCTACCCTGCTGCACCAACACAGAACAGGAAGACACAGCCACAGTTCAGCAAGAGTGCTGTAACTGCACTGAGACTAGAGGTATTTGGACTTAAAGGTGTCATTTCAAAATATTACCTGTACTAAGACACATCGTGCTCCGACTAGTAGCGTAAAGGGATTTCTGGCTGCATTATTGTCAATGGACGAACGGCAGTTTTGAGAAGAAAATTAAACTAATTTAGTTGAAATTAACAGTAAACTTCAATATTTAAAACTGTTTATTTTGACTTACATGATACCCTGCTATGTATGTCATCTATTTTTTTATTGTGTTATTAACATTATCTTAGAGGCGCGATCATCCGCGCTGCCGGTGCTGCCTGTTATGAGATTAATAAGAGGCGTGCAGCTCAAGTTACTGCCAGAGGATTTTGTTTATTTTTGCATTATATTACCACCCGTATTGTCTACTACAGTATAATGCTATTCAATCATTGCACTCAAACACTGAGGATATAACTCGTTTACAATGATAAAAGCAGATATTTTTGAATAATCGCCTATGGGCTGGAAATGTTCCTTTATTTAACCTCCTTAGCTCTGGTTGGCCTACCCAAATTGAAAAGCTTCCCATACCCACATACAGTGCTCGAAATACACCCTTTTGGTGTCATTTTACAGAAAACTCTTTAAAGTTACACTGCTAAAAGTGATAAACATTTAAGTATATGTTGTCTGAGCTGTAATAACTAGAGCACAGAGCACATCATAGGCTATATACATTTCCAAAAATGAATTTATAACCAATTGGGGTGGGGGTGGGTTATTACAGCTCAGACAACATATACTTACATGTTTATTACTTTTAGCAGTGTTTTACGTAACTTCAAAGAGTTTCCTGTAAAATGACACCAAAATTGTATGTGGGTATGGGAATCTTGGTCCCAGAGTAATTTAGTGTAAATAAGTTACTTTGTGTAAAAAAAATGCCAAAGTGATGTATATTTCCAGAAAGTAGCTCCTCCACAGACAACTAAAATTTAAAGTATACTCGATGATGACATTTCATATCAGGGTCCTTGGAATTTAAGAGGTTAAACAACCTACATTTGTTCTAATTATTGATGATTGCATCATAAAGTAAGTGCATGAAAAAATGTGAACATTATTGTTTAATATAAGTTTCCCCCAAACCTTTAAATTATCTGCCCCCCCCCCCCCCCCCCATTGACATAGACGTAATTAACATTTTAAGATTTGTATAATTCTAATGCTGTGATATGTCATTTGTATTGTATTTTTGCTGTTCTGCAATAAAATAAGGCGATCAGAATCTGAAATATTGCGCATACACATACAATGGCTTGAGTGCTCCCCTTAAAGCACGAAATATACGTCTGAATATTATGACACTTTTTTCTTTGTTTCACAATACTCAATTAATGACTGTAAACTGAGGTTGGTGTATTTAGAATAAGTTCCTGTGCTGATTATTTTGTTATTTATTACATAAATAATTCACAACAGTCCTCTGCTATGTGCGCAGCCATTGATACAGGCAGCATCGGAGGTTTTTTACGCTCCTATATAAAGCTTCCACTTTTCGAACGCGGAAGTGGGATAAAGGCCTATTCCAGGTGGTGCATTATTTTCAAATGTGATAAAGCACTAACGATTTGCACCACTCACTGGACATTTCATTTCCACTGCCACGATACGTAACAATAAATGTAATAAAACCCTGCCAGATTCACATTGATCAGATGAAACTGAACACGCTTTTAGTGTCCTAACCGGACATTTCACTTTGAAAGTGCCGCAAAACGTGCAAGAAGTAACATAATATTTAGCAGAAATGGTATTACAGTTATGTTTTTCCAGTTTTCGTTTGAGGGTGAAATGTGTCTTTAATACTAAAATAGGTAGTAACTTAAAAATAGTTGTCCTGACTTCAAACTTCAATTGTTAAAAACAATATTTTATCTCTGTTGAAGGTGAGTGTGTCCTTAGCACCAACTTTGCCTTTCGTAACCATGAGGAAGACGAGTACACAGGAAATCTGCCAGTCTTCATCACTACCTCCATCCTGCTTGTCTTTGCCTCGATCGCTGTAATCATCCTGATTAAACGCTCTCTTTCCAAACGACCCATGCCAGATACCGCTGTCCCACGTGGGTATGAAAAACTGGGCCATGGTGGCGCCAGAGACAGCTTCTACAGAGGCACATCATCATCCACCTCCGCCTACAGTGGTCAAGCAAGCTCTAGTTCTGGACTTTTCCGTGAGTCACAGCTAGTGGACCTTGGTAATCAGAAGGGGAGTCGGGATGATGACGATGAAGATGACGAAGATGAAGATATTGTGTACATGGGGCAGGATGGCACTGTGTATCGCAAATTCAGATACGGGCAACTGGGAGACGAGCAGGAGGATGAGTTAGAATATGACGATGAGAGCTACAACTACCGATAACACCTTCATCTGTTTAAACAGAAGTTTATGCTGCAGGGTTACTAAAAATTGTCACTTAGAATGCAAAAACAACATTGTGTTTGAAAATTATATATATAAAAAAGGTTCTGTAGAGTTCAGCAAAGTTGTGAACTCATATGTGAATAGTAATGCATTGATGACAATCACAAATTGTAGTTTAAGATTTTATGCTGTAGTTGGTCCTCTCAGCTTGTCTTTTTTAACCTCTTTCATTTTTCATCTTTTATGAAGACAGCTGAGAGTTGTTGTTTTTTTCTTTGTTTGTTTGTTCTGCCTGTGTGAGTGATTTTTTTGGAATGTGTGCATTATGTCAGCAGTGCTTTTGCTAGTAGCAGAAGTAAAAATGAGCAGTTTTTCCTCTTAGGACTTTCTTCTGGTAATTTTTCTTTGTTGTGAAAGTGTGTCAATTGTAAATTTTAATAAAAGTATAACAATGTAATGTGTTTATTTCCTATTCCAAGTATAGTCAATAATTGTTTACCTACTATATTTCAATTATTCAATTTGATTATACTTCTGCACTAAGATGTTGATTGTCTCTCCAGTTACAGTTGTGCCTTCATCAAAATAATGATAATACCGAACTATTAAAAAAACTATTGAACCGAATTTTATGATGCTTTGCATCATTTACTAATCAAATAATATCAGAGGAAATATTTATATTTGTATGTGATTGACAAATTGCACCGTAAGAAAAATAATTCCATAGAAAAAAAAAAGGTAGTGGTAATTTTCTGCCACAACATTATTGTCACAAAATCCAGGATGAGAAAGAAGACGAGGTATTAGCGTAGCGGATCTAATTGCAGCGATACTGTTTTAAACAAAACAAAAGAGAACAATCCACGAACAGAATAACGACAATGTTACAGTGTGCAAAGTACAGTCAACTCCAGACAAAGAACAACTGAAACTGAGGACTATTTATACTGAACAAAGTAATCATTTAAATAAGGAACAGGTGTGTGAAATCAATTAAACAATGAAGAACCACAACAACCAATGAAAACAGCAACTGAACATGACAATACAAAGAGACCAGGTGACAACAGAGGACCAGCAGACCAAGGCGGAGCTGCGATGACCACCGGCTGAGGTGGTCATCGCAGGATGACCACCTCAGGACCAAGACAAAGGGATGGAGGAGACTGGCAGAGCCATAGGGGTGGAGGGACAAGGCACAGAAGTGTGGCGGAGGCAGAGCGATTCTTGACCAAGGTGGAGCCAAGGGATCGAGGATAAACGAGGTTACAGGCTCAGGCTCCACTGTAGGCATTGGCTCTGGCTCAGGGTCAGTGGCGGGCATAAGCTCTAGCTCTGGGTCTATAGAGAGATCAGGCTTATTTTCAACAGGGGACTCAACAGATCATCCTCTCTTACCAATGGTAAAGGTGATCTATTTTGAAGAAGCACCCAGGCTTATTTTCAACAGGGGACTCAACAGATCATCCTCTCTTACCAATGGTAAAGGTGATCTATTTTGAAGAAGCACCCAGGCTGCATACTCCATAAATGTCCCTTGACCATTTCTGAGCAGGCGAGCCTTTATATGGGATTTAGTTCTGCCCAGAAGAACACACAGTAGATTACGAGATGGACCAGATCTAAAAATAAAAATAAACGAATTGTGTGCTCCTCGAGGGAGCGATCCCCATTGGCGGGGATGAGGATCTAAATTGCAAAACAACAACTGAACGTGACAATTATACTTTTACACATTAACACTAAAAGACAACACAATGCGATGCGTAATTCAAAATATGGTTAAAACACCATCTTCCTATAAACACTGGGCTAGCCTACCCGAACAGAGTGTGGGCATCTGAAAACGTCTTAGTTACGCATGTAACCCTCGTTCCCTCCAGGAGGGAACGGATTTAGTTCTGCCCAGCGGAGACGTACATCAGAAGACGTAAATCACGGAGACGTACATCAGAATGTGAACCGATGAATTGGGATATCGCATGAGAGCCCAATTCGTCGGTTCATATTCTGACGTATGTCGAATGTGACCGACTTAAAGAAAACTAAAATTTGCTTCATTAAGAATAATCAAGTCAGAATTCAAGTCATTTTTTCATTCAGATTTCAACAGATAAATCATGTGTCAATGTGGGTAAGAATGGTTGAATTAAAATTTTAATTAAATTAGGGTTAGGTTAACTGTGAGCATCAAATGTTCCAAGACAAATGTTAAATATAAACTAAAGAAATAGTCCATGACTCTATGACTCCAGGTCTTCTGAAGTCATTTGATATATTTGTGAGAGAAACAGATCAGATTTTATTTATTGAACATGTTGATGCTAGAATTTTCATTTGTGTGTGTGTGTGTGTGTGTGTGTGTGTGTGTGTGTGTGTGTGTGTGTGTGTGTGTGTGTGTGTGTGTGTGTGTGTGTGTGTGTGTGTGTGTGTGTGTGTGTGTGTGTGTGTGGTGTGTGGTGTGTGTGTGTGTGTGTGTGTGGTGTGTGTGTGTGTGTGTGTGTGTGTGTGTGTGTGTGTGTGTGTGTGTGTGTGTGTGTGTGTGTGTGTGTGTGTGTGTGTGTGTGTGTGTGTGTGTGTGTGTGTGTGTGTGTGTGTGTGTGTGTGTGTGTGTGTGTGTGTGTGTGTGTGTGTGTGTGTGTTTAATATCCCTTGAACATAAAACTTTAACAAATGTGCTTTTCAGAGAACTGGCCAGTGTTGTAACATACAGAGTTTTGTCATTCCAAATTTCGGAAAGAAACGTCATGTCATGAGTATCAAAATATTACATTAAAAGCACCACACAACTGTTTCGATATTAATTACATTTATTGATATTACTCTGCAATATGACATACATCTCAATCTCAATATGCTCTGCTGGAGAAGGCCTCTGGATCAAAGTTCATCTATTAATATTCTTCGATAGATTTTTAGTCTAAAAGGAACAAATATCAACAACTAGGGACACATGCAGTGATACAATCACACACATAATGTCTCTCAAATATTCACACGCACACTTGCACACTTCATTTGAATATTGTGCTTTACAGCAATCTTTTTAAGTCCCTTTATTTTAGTTCCCAAACCTGTTAGCAGGAAGTACTTGGTACCTAACAGCGTATAAACACATTTACAGACAATCACACACCCAAATACAAACCTATACACATACACACTCTCACACACTGACACAAGAGGTGTTCGACAGTATACAGAGCAGTCACAATCAACGTGAAAACCTCTGAAACAACATGCTCTTAGGATTTGACAGACCTTTGATTGTAGCAACTATTTTTACCTTTATACATGGTAAACACTCAATAAGACATCAAAGTTCTGAAACATCTAGAACTGATTTTAGTGCTTCGAGCACAAGAACAACTAATTCATTACTACATGGCTTATGATTCTTAAAGGTGAAGTGTGTCATGTCCCTAGTGGCATCAAACAGAATAGCAAGTAACTTGATTCAAACAGACCGACCTACTGTGTGTTTCTCCATTTTTTTTTTTTTTCATTCACAATGCTTTGTGGGAATGTAGTTCTTAAAAGATAGTTTTTTATATTTTTCTTTTTGTAAAATTTTCAAATACTTTTTTGCTGCTTCAGATCAAAGTTAGTACTTTGGGAATGTAATTCTTTCTCATTAAAGTCATAAAAGACACTGTATTTTATCTTTGCCTTTTTGTAAAATGTTCAAATACTTTTTTTTTTTTTTTGCTTCAAAACAAAGTTAGTAATGTTATGATTCCCCCTGGGTTGAGTTGGTTCATGGCTTTATGACTCTTTAACAAAGACTCAAAAATCTCTATAGGAAAAATGGTTGGCGAAAAATAATTCCAGAACCAAGGCCACTGAAAAGTGAGCACTGTTGCACTCTATCATGTTTATATTAGCAAACACCAAGTTTCACAAACGTTCTGAGGCCACCTCTTGTAGCAATATCCACTACTGTCCAAAGAAATTAATGTGATTGGTTGAGCCAGACGTATTATGAAACAATGTTTTGAAAGAGCCGCAAATCTCTTCATGCTACATTTTTCAAAGAGTCAACCTATGAAGGGCATAAAGAAAATATTAATCCAAATATTAATCAATTACTCACCCTCATGTCATTCCAGATTTGTTAGACTTGCGTTCATCTTCGAAACACAAATGAAGATTTTATGAATTCAATCTGAGAGATTTCTGTCCTTCCATTGACAGTCCACACAACTACCACTTTGATGCTTCAAAAAGTTTATGAAGATATTGTAAAACTAATCAATATAAATTGAGGGATTTCATCCAAATTTTCTCAAGAGACATGATCGCTTTATGATTAACAGTTTTAATTCAAGCTTTTATTCACATATAAGCATTCACTATATAATTGATCTGAGCTGGATGACATCACCGTTTTCCCCAGAGTGGCTGTACTGTACAGCCAATGAATCTAATTCTGTTGCATTATTTTCCTGTTTAACACTGAGAAGCTGCTTTGAAACAATCTGCATTTTAAAAAGCGCTAAATAAAGTTGACTTGACTTGACATCGTTGAAGAAATCAACTAGCTAGTCAGGACTGTTTCCCGATACTGTATTGTCGCAAATCTGTCGCTCAACTACGTTGGTCAAAGATGTCACGCAGGTGGTGGAGTTATAACTGCTTTTAATGAATTAGTTTGAGATCGAATTCATGCTAGATTTTTTTGCAATAAATTATGGACATGTCATCTGAGGACTAATTCCTTTTTTTTCTCAGTTATTTAGCTTTATTTCCAGATTCAATCATAGGCTCGTTCTTACTAGAGCACGTATAGGCACATGCGCACTCTTCAAAAAAGTTGCTTTAAATCTCTTGACAAACTAGAAGACATAAATGAAATTTGTATGTATTCGAAATAAAATAGATATAATATAATAGATAGATTGTACTAAATGTCAGCTTGCTTATTTTGCTCAAGATACGAATTTATTACAGTTTTTTCTGAATGCTTAAGCGCTAATCGTGATTCTTGTAGCACAATTTCTAAAACTATTAATACGTATAGCAAAACCACTCACTGAGTTTGCAAAACTAAAAGCACAAACACTGCTTTGCACTCAGTTTGCAATTTTGTAACACACACTTTGCAAAACTGTAGGCACAATTCACTGCACAACACTCTTTTTGCAGAACTTTAAACACAACTCACTGCTTACACTCAATTACCAAATTTCCAACACACTCCTAGCAAAATTATACACATGTATGGCTATCATTAACACTATTTTGCCAACTGTCTGGCACACTTTCAGAGGTGTCAAAAGTATTCGCATTCATTACTCAGGTAGAAGTATAGATACTGGGGTTTAAAAAGACTTCTGTAGAAGTTGAAGTATCAACTCAAGCTTTTTACTCAAGTAAAAGTGTAAAAGTAACTGGTTTCAAAACTACTTAAAGTATAAAAGTAAAAGTAATGTAAGGGGAAAAAATGCCATTAAAGGGGTAGTTCACCCAAAAATGAAAATTCTGTCATAATTTACTCAAATTGTTCCAAACCTGTATGAGTTTCTTTGTTCTGAAGATTGAAGAATTTTTGTAACTAGCAGATTATATGCAACCATTGACTGCCATAGCATTTTGCCCCTACTATGGCAGTCAATGGTTGCTCTATCTGCTTGGTTACAAACATTCTTCAAAATATCTTCAGAACAAAAACTCATACAGGTTTGGAACAACTTGAGGGTGAGTAAATGATGACAGAATTTTCATTTTTGGGTGAAGTATCCCTTTAAGGACAAAAGATTAGGCCGCGCCACAGTGCATACCCCACTTCCTCAAAAAAACATTTTTCTGAAGAACATAATGACTATAATGTTATATTAAAAAGTTAATTTTGAACATTTTTAGATGCACTTGGCTACGCGTTTCAGCCGCATATATTCCCATTGAAAATGAACGCATTTTAGGACAATGCAAATACATTAAAGAACCATATTGTGTACTACTGAGCATTAACGTGTTTCATGGAGTGGAAGATTTGATGACTAGTTGCCTATAAATATTGTAAAGGTGCAAAAAGTCAAAATTCAGAGGCATGTTATCAATAACCATTTTTTGAATGTGTGATCAGTGTGGCCAGATTGGGTCAACAATTTCCAGCCCAAAAACCTCACCAAATGTACATTTATATTTTTTTTTAAAAATGGTTATTGATAACATGCCTGGTTATTGATAACAAGTTTGCACCTCTTACAATACTTATAGGCAACTAAACTTTAACTGCCAAAATAATGTGATATTATTTTATTGCCATACCAATCAATGTTGATAAGTAAGTTACCATTTTATATCCTTAAAGCATAACATTGATGATTAAAAAAAAAAAAAATTCCCAGTAAAACGGTTCAAATACCGTATGACTATATGTCCAGGTAGAAACTGTCAAAACCGCAATAACTTAGAAAAACACAATATTTTCAATGTCAACAGTAAGAAGCCAATTTACGTGCAAAAAGTGCCCAATATAGAGATTGGAAAAAGCTATGTAATTAACAGGCATTTCATACGTTAATGCACACACCAATGTCAAAATGCGTAATTCATTTATACTGTACAATAATCCGTCAACAAATACATAACAACAATGCGCTTACCCTTGTGTTGCACTTTGCTTTGACAAAACTACAGTATGTCTTTCGTGAAGTACATGGCACATGCACTTAGCACAGTCAAAACGGATTAGTCGTTGATTTTAACATCTTTCAGCATCTGTCGGGGTTGCAAGTTGCAGATGTCCTAAGTGTGTATATGACGATGGACTGGAGTCACGGTTATATTTATAAAGAGTCTTCGAGTCACAGGTGTAATTCACGTTTGAGAGTTGAGTCACTCTCCCACTCTTTACTGTAGATACAACTTACTGTGTATTTATGCCACTGGCATAGCGATCACTGATTCACTGGAATATACAGCTACTAGTCATCGCGCTAAAAACCCGGCTAAAGTCATGAATGAGGCTGAGCACGTCTGCCTGCTGATCGCTGATTGCCTGAAAGTACGTGCTCGTCGGCGAGAACCCGCCCTATCTGGCTCATGGTGTGTGATTTGTGCAGGTGCAGGCGTGATTGATCGCCTACAACCCAATAGGGTGTCGGAATGGTTTGTGTTTATCCTTCTCATCCAACCACAATCAAATTCACTGTCCGGATGGCGCGATTTATCTGGATAGTTTATTTTATTTTATGACAAGCCGGAATGAAAACATGCCGAAATGGAATAGGAGTAACGAGGCTATTTTTAAAATGTAAGGAGTAGAAAGTACAGATAATTGCTTGAAAATGTAAGGAGTAGAAGTAAAAAGTAGGCTGAAAAATAATTACTCCAGTAAAGTATAGATACTCAAAATTTCTACTTAAGTAAGGTAACGAAGTATTTGTACTTCGTTACTTGACACCTCTGCACACTTTCACATGTGAAAACTGTTTTAGATAATTAGTTCACTTTGCAATCAGCCCATCAACAGGTAGCCCTTTTACAGGCAATGGAGGAGGCATGTGGAGATATTGACCAGGCATCATGTCAGGCCTGGATACAGCATTCAAGGAAATATTTTCCCCGGTGCCTTGGACTGGAGGATATCGCATGCGATGTGGACGAAATTTTGTGGCCGGACCCAGAAAGACGACATGATGTAGGCTGATTGTTTTTTTGTTGTTGTTTTTTTTTTGTGAAATTACTATTTTGTGTTCTGACTTTGTCTTGGTTTTGATGAGTGTGAATAAACTGCAATACTTGAAGTTTGGATCCTTGTATGTTTACATGACACTATGACAAAAGTATGTCCTCAAATTGACATCTGTACACAGAAAAAGCAAAAGCCAGATGTGTTTTGTATTCATACCATCAGTGTGTAGTTGGCACATTGTGTGCTTAGTAGATGATGGCTTGTGTTTACTGTTTGATACGAAAACACCATTTTTACGAAGGAGTTAATCTAGCTGTGTTTGCTTTTGCAAGAGAACTACAATGTTTTGATAATTGGGTGAAAGGTTTTCTTATTTGTGTGTAGAGTTTTGCAAAAATAGCCAATAGTTACAAAAAATTTGCTTAAGCATTCAGAAAAAACTGTAAGTCCACATGTCATGCAAACAAGAAACTATGCTTCTAACCACAGGTCGAGATCTGTCGTTGCAACCACACAAGTTTGCAATGCTGTTTGCGAATGTTCGTTGGAACTATGGTTTCGGGAAACACAGACTCGTTGAACTATGTTGATAACGACGGAACTTGCGACTATAGTTGGCTAATGATGCTTTTAGGAAACGCACCCCAGCTCGATTCATAGTAGTTGCGTGGACTCAATGGAGGGACAGAAATCTCTCAGATTGAATTTATAACATCTTAATTTGTATTTCAAAGATGGACGTAAGTCTTACGAGTTTGAAACTACATGAATAATTGATGACAAGTTTTAATTTTTAATTTCACGATTTAATGTTTTAACATAACACACTTCACATTTAAGAACTACAAATGATTTCTCTCTGCTGATTTTGAACTGATACATAAATATATATGATGCTTTGTTTAAATTCAAAGCTGACTCGTATTGTTTCTGAAAATGGAAATAGGTAACTCTAGAGTGCTCTATCTTCTATGTCCCCAAGTCATCAATTCAGCATGAGAGCTTAGAGTTAGCATTGGTGCTACCAGGATGCGCATTGTCTTTGTGTTTAGAATAACCTTGCATGCATTAATATTCATACAGAGCAACTGAAGTCACAGGATATTTTTTTTGCCTCTTTTGGCCTTTATACATATTCCAGTTAGAAAAATACCTGACTGTGAAAATTATAAGCCTAAAGGGGAAAAGTACATGATATTATTGCTAAAATGCCTCTCATGCATAATTCAAGTAACAAGAGAAACTTTCGATAAGAGATGAAGAATGTTTCAAGCATTGAGTTGGTTTAAGCTACTGTTATGTGGTGCAAATTCAAATGTGAGAAGAATTATTATATTTGACATGATTTGTTTAAAAGAATATGCGGTGCTGCTTCAATCATCCCAGCACTGTGAGATAACAAAAATACCCTTTCTCTTATTATAAGTGATTATTGCATCCACATCAGGGTGCAATCATTACAATTTGAAATACTCAAAACCTTTACAGACATATTGTTCTTGCACCCACAGCCAATGGCTCTTATGAACTGCTCACATTGGGTTGAGCTCTGCAACAAATATAAAAAAGTTATATCATTATTATTAATTATATCATTATTTAGTATTTAAAAATGTCCAGAAAAGCTATTTAATATACTTTAAATTATACATGAAACAGCATGCACAGCACATTTTACTTCTGTAATATGCACTTCCAAGTAACAAAAATGTAGGGATAAATGTGGTTATTTTTTACCCAAAAAGTAATTATATACGTACCCTTCATGTTGGTCCAAACCCGTAAGACTTTTGTTCATCTTCAGAACACAAATTAAGAAATTTTTTATTAAATCTCTCAGATTTTATTAAAAATATCTTAATCTGACTTCAGATGAACAGAAGTTTTACAGGTTTGATATGAGGGTGAGTAAATAATGACAATTAAAAAATTTTGGGTGAACTACCCCTTTAAAGGCACAATATGTAAGATTTTTGGATTAAAATGTCCAAAAACCACTAAAACAATGTTATATATTTTGCTGGCTTGTGTAATTACATTATCCCAAATGAAATCCAGGGAAATCAGCAAATTTAAACGGCCCGTGTCACTGCGTTGCTTGTCAATGCTTCATATCCGTGCTATTATTATTCTGGTTTTACTTCCGTTGAAATAATGGAAACACGAATGATGCTTTTTATATATTATGTGTTTCATAAGATGTCTGAACACTTTTATTGACAAAAAATTCATCATTGTTATATTGCTCAACACGGTTAGTCTTATCGTTTGAATATCTTGTGAATATGAATTCAATTTGATGGGGAACATGAATTCCCCATCAAATTGAAGACGACACCATGATTCCACGCTCATTCACAGTGTCATCAAGCTAGTCATTATATTGAATTTGTGACCTCTACTAGCGAAACTTACATACTGTGCCTTTAAGAAATTATTGTATTGGGAAACATTTTCAAGAATAGAATGGGAATTTGCCCTGCATTATAAAGGCTCTCAAATTACACATTACAACCACATATATACATATATATATACTGTATGTATGTATGTATATATATATATATATATATATATATATATATATATATATATATATATATATATATATATATATATATATATATATATATATATATATATATATATATATATATATATATATATATATATATTGCCATAATCTTCATTGAATTAATGTTAAACTTGATTGAATTTTTGAGTTAACTATTGGCAAGGTTTAAAAAAAATGCCTACATAGCAATTTGGCTATTAATGTGAACAAATAGCCTTTATGATGTTGGTAATGTTGAAAATGAGAGTTCTCTTACAAAGTGGAACTCAACACTCCGTCTGGATCGGCACTATGGGGATATGCTATCAGTGTGACCGGTACGTTTGCACATTAGCATGTTTGCCAACACAAAAATGTAATTGGCCAACGACAGTCATTGACTACATGAGTGCACGTGAGTATAAGAGGGTCCCTGCAATGTACCTCATCAGCTTTTTTGTCTTCAGGAGCCGTTTGTTTGTATTAGCCTGTGTAAAGAGAAGTTTGAGGGAGCTGAATGTGTCCATTGAGAAGTTGTGGAAGAAGCCATATTCAGCTTACATCTAACCCTTTCAGCATTTAAATGTGGAAGGATTGTGTTAATGGGGATACTGTATGTGAGGATGCCTCAGGGAAATGTATCCTCTTTTTGAAGGCTTCAACCCTGCCATCTAACCCGTTATGGACTACATTGCACGATGGGTGTGCTGCAGGCATACCAGATAGATCTGATTAAACATTTGGATGAGGGGCAGGGGCTACCTCATGAAGTGGTTGCTGAACTGTGCCGCACCACAGCGCACCTTGATGCGCTGGTCTCGCCCTCTGAGCTTTTTGCATGTCTGTAGAGATGGTAGTTGGAAAATCTAGAAAGGCGAGGGAGTGGTCGGCACCTTTCAGGAAGTACATCGCGCCCCAATTTAATTATTCGCCTAGGACCTCTGGGGGTCCTGTTCCGTCAGAGTCTGAGGACTGGAGGCAGGGCCAGAGGGAGAGTGGCCACTCATGCTCCTCCTACTTTAAGGAGTAGAGCACAGAGGAGGCGGGATGCTAGGAGGTAGAGACAAGATCTCAGGGAAGTGATTGAAAGAAAGTGAGTTGGTAAACAGGACGAATTGCTGAGGAAAAGTAACATCCCTCCTCCTTCCCTTCCTTCCTCCATTGACACCCTCCACAAGGGCGTGTGGAGCACAAGAAGTTATAACAAGCACTTACATTAGGCTCTGAGGCTGGACTGATGATCTAAATGCCGTGCTTTGATTATTTTACGATGTGCCTTTTGATAGGCCTGGCACAGGGCTTGAAAGTAGAGCGGTTGATTCCTTTAACATAAAAATTGGTAAGGGAATACCTGGGGTATTTTACCAGGTAAATTGTTTTTGGAAATTGACTGCTAATCTTTTAGCTCTAATTACTATCTTTAACAGCAATCATGACACTGGTAGCTTAAGTAGCCTTGCCCCGCTTCACATTGGAGCCTTAACCAATCTCTTAGAACCTAACAAGGAGAGGTAATTTGCCTTACAGCATCCCTGCTTGTTATCGGGCAACTTTGCATGTGCCAGGAGTCTTGGGATCCTGGATGAGACCAGGCAGGGTATGCATACTTTCCCCCAATTGTGTGGTTGTGGTAGAGCTGAAGCTCCCCTGTGGCTCCCTATGAGTTGGAGTGTTATTTATTATAGATGTGACCCCCACAAATGCTCCCCCTAGAGGTAGTGGTATGCCAAGGTCGCAGTTTGAATTATTCTCTCTGGGTCAGTATTCCCTAGAAGCTATGTCATGAAAGAGAAGTTGACTTAGATAAACCTACATGTGGCTATGCCTGGCCCACAAGGAAGGGAAGAAGGTTGTAGAGGTCGGGACTTTCCTTATCAGAGCATAAGAGCTTGAGTATAGGCAGAGGGAATATTACAACTTGATAGTTATGAGTCTTCAGACGCATCTGACTCCAGCTAAGTAAGTCCTTAGAGTCAATTTATGCTATGCCCATTATGGTTGTGCATAGGCACAGCTTTTGAGGCAGGCCCTCCTAAGCATGGTGGAGTGGGTATTTGTTCCCCATAGTGTTGATCCAGACATCCACTTGGAAATGAAACGTCTCAGGTTACGACTGTAACAGTGGTTTCCTGAGAAGGGGAATGAGAAACTGAGTTGCCATGTCTCGGGCTCTTCTCCTTCTGACAAAGAAGTGTGTGGCATACATTGTAGTTGCTCTCTTATTCTCACGGGCGCTCCTTTATTGATGCCATTG
Organism: Gobio gobio; assembly: GCF_949357685.1. NCBI lineage: Eukaryota > Metazoa > Chordata > Actinopteri > Cypriniformes > Gobionidae > Gobio > Gobio gobio. The sequence continues at coordinate 16,646,927 of NC_137100.1, read as the reverse complement.
TCGTCTGCCAATTAAATTGTTGTGTTCGCCCACATGTTTCAAACACCGGTCACGCTATAGTGTTCCCCAGAGCATCAATCCAGATGTTGAGTCTCGTTCCTCTTTTGACAAAAACATGGTTACAGTCGCAACCTAAGATGTTTTTTTTATTATTTGCACAGTAGGACCAAGAACTTGTAAGATGGGTTTGTTGCTATTTCATGTTGACTTTTTAAAAAAATGCTAATATGACATTAATAAAATGATTTAGAAATCTTACATAGATTCTTGTGGAATCTCACTTCCTTGGAGAAAGCTGTTGATTCTTCATAAAGTAATAAAAGAGATATGTTTGTTTATGTAGCTAGAGCACTGTATGGCATTCTGACAAAAATACAGTGTCAAAGGTCGAAAAAAAATCCTCTAATACTCACTTAGAGCTCTCTGCTGCTTCCCGTAACTCCTCGTCCAGTCTAGAGAGGCAGAGATGAATTAATTTACACTTTAGCTCAGATATATTTTTAACTTTCTTTAAAATTAGACAATCATTTCAAACAGTATGTATTACTTTATTAGATTGTTAGATTAAAGGGCTTTGGCAGAAAAAAATGTTTGGTAACTCCTAGTAAAACATATAAACCATATAATGTTCCTCTTCACCCCAGCGTTTGAAATGTCTGTTCCCATAGAGACGTGTCTTCACAGGTTTTAAATTATAGTCACAACTCCTGTGCAGACTCTCATAAACACACTCAACACCTCTTCAGCAGCTACAGTACATCTGTCAGCGATCGTCTCGCTCTCACAATCTATGTGCGCTACTGATCAGTGCCATGATGTTTATTTTCTCCCATGATATAGTTCAGTGGCAAAAATAGATTGGCATACATTTAAATGTAGGACAATTAAACATGTTGCTCATTGATATTTGCTCACCTGATGATGCACTCGGGTATGTGGACATACTCCATTGGGATAAGCTCCTCCAGTTCAGCTAAGCTGTTCACATACTTTATCTTACTGCTGAACTTTGAGCTGGAAAACATTTATGAATCAATTTTATTTTGTTTGTCTTTGTTTCCAAAGCAAATATTTTGTACACTGCGGCTGTGTTTAGACTGCAGTCAAATCAGATATTTTCTCAAATCAAATCTCAGGCACTATTAATTGCACTATTAATTAACACTTAATTGCAAGTTATCAAATACAATATCTGCATAGGTTGCTTTGGTAACAACATAGGCAAACCAACCTATATGACAAGGCCTTTGAAACGGATGCAGAAAAATTACAAAAAATGGAGACAACATCTGACAACACCTCTGTTCAGCATTAGTTAATCTTTGTTAACGTTAACTCACACATATATTAATGCATCTATCCACGTTAACAGCGCAATTAGTTAATGCATTAGTTAACATAAACTAACAATGAACAACACCTCTGTTCAGCATTAATCTTAACTCTTAACATTAACAGTGCAATTAGTTGCAACAGCATTTTTACCTTTAGAGTGCGATGTTGAGTTAGAAATGTTCATCCTTAGTGTGTGCCAACTGCTAAGTAAACTAATGTAGTTTAAATATGTATAGTAAGATAACCTTACAAAAACAGTAAAGCTACAGGCATGGGCGCTGTATAGGGGGAAAAGTTAGGACAATTCCAAGGGCCTCTGACTGACAGGGGCCCCAACAAATAGGTAAAAACTCATTTAAAAATGTTATTATAATATACACTATATAAACCATCATCATTTAGTATATTTAAAATAATAATAAAATGAATGATGTCTTAGATTTTACTTGGCAATAAAAGTTAAATATCCCCATTGACCAAAAAGTAAACATCCATATGGACCGACCACCCTCCTGTATATGCATGAAATGGTTTGGTCCTGCCTTAGCGCACTCATCAGTAGCTGCGTTTCCATTACAGATTTGCGCAACACTTTTGCGATATTTTCTAAAAGTCGATAAAAAAAATATTGAGAAATGACGGCGTTCCCATTAACTGATGTTATGCGACTAAATCTATTTTTTTCCTCTCGTGATAAGTCATTCCAAAAATTATGCCATGTAGGTTGTTAGGTTTATGTAGGCCTATATCCCAGCCACTGCACGCCATTATTTTTAATGGAAGGAGATGTGTGTGTTATTCAAGCACTGATGGCAAGGAAAGCACCGTATACTTGAGCGGCACATATGAGGTGTTTCTGGGTGTTTCTCCCTCTTATCTGCTTCAAGGTCTTGGTAAATTGTGGCATTTTCTATTCTATTGTCTTAATGAGTTTAATAACGTTTAATAAAGAACTCTGTCTCGAAAAAACTCTTTTTTTACCACTTCGTTATTTTGGCTTGGAATTTCGTTTGTTGGAAATATAAACTGAATTTAGAAATGCTTTTGAAATGAAAAACTTCGCGTTTAATAAACAAAAAGTAGCCTATTTTTGAAATGAAGACAGCGTTTGGAGTGGAGTGCATAATTATAGCGCCATTATAGCATTGCATGTGAACTGGAGCGTGTCTCACAGACATGAGAAATATGTTGCTTGAAATGTCTACTTTTAAATGAAACCATTCATAACGAAAAGAAATAGGCTACTCTCTGATTATGTAATAAAATGTGCATTTCTATCTTGGCGCTTCCACTACTGCGGAGATGGCGAGTCAGCACCGTCAACCGACATTGACGACATAGGTAGCCTACTCATTACGGTAATATATTAATATATAGCTAAGCCTACGTAAACGCTCGGGTTTAGAATTCTCTCATATTTATGTAATTAAATTAATAAAAGTGCTTAGTCAACGAATGGCTTAAATGGACCACTACTATTATATAAAAAACTTTAGTCAGGGACAGCCCTACTTATTTCACATATTTTTGAACCAACATGTCACAATGTGCATTCTGGGATGAGCGAGCAGCGCTGAGCGGAATGAGCAAGCTCGAGTAATAGGTCAGTATAAGATTTTGGATAGCTATAGCTTGGCTTGTATGTTTGGTGCAGAGCAGTTAGGGGGGGCCAAACCTCATATTCTTTCATAGGGCCCAAAATTGCTAGTGGCGCCCCTGGCTACAGGCACTGTTCATGGTTAGTTCATGTTAACTAATGCATTAACTAATGTTAACTAATTGCACTGTTAACGTGAATAGATGCATTAATATATGTGTGAGTTAAGATTAACTAATGCTGAACAGAGGTGATGTTCATGGTTAGTTCATGTTAACTAATGCATTAGATAATATTAAATTGTATTACCTTATTGTAAAGTGTTACCATTTAGGTAAATTATTTTCCAAAAATGAAGTCATCATTTACACGACCATTCAAAATCTTATGCTTTTTTTAATCTAATATAAAGTAAAAACACTAATATATTACAATAACTTTTATATTTTAATATATTTTAAAATGTCATTCATTTCTATGATGCATGAGCAAAGCTGAATTTTCATCAGTCAATTTTCATAAACAATTCTCATTATCAACAGATGTTTTGCTTAATATTTTTGAGGAAACCATGATGCATTTTTCCAGAATTATTTGATGAATAGAAAGTACAAAAGAATAGCATTCATTCGAAATAAATAATTTAACATTGCAAATGTCTTTGCTATCACATTTGATCAATTCAATGCTTTCATGCCATTAATCTGCTTTTTTTTGTCTACAAAACTACTTAAGATCATGAGAAACATATTCCATCAGATGTATCTAAACTATTGACTGATACTAAGAAACTAAAACAAAACAAAAATTACCAGTCGCCATACCTGATAAAGGGTTTTGTGATGGCTAGAAATGTCCTAATGAACCATGATGGGTGAACAATAATGAAAGATTTTAAATTCTTTCTAAGCCTGAAAAAGTGTAAACACAACAAAATTAGTCATCATTTTTACTGTAGCTGTATATTGTTTATTGCAAATTTTAATATATTTAACAGTGTAAATAGGCAGAATATTGATAAGTAAGGTATATTATATATACCTCCTGTCAATCATCTGGTAGCATCTCTTGAGCCAGTTGAGGCCAGGCATCCTCCGGTGTGGAGTGGCTCCATTCAGATAGATGATCATGTAGTCCTCTGCTACCATGAGTTCTAGTGTACTGATAACATACCTGAAGCGTAATTCACATTCATTTAGTGATTTATTCTCAATACATTTAATATTATTCTATTTCAGGACTATTCTATTGAGGGTATGCACATGACGTCACAGCAGGTAGGTGTCACTGCGGTTATAAAGTGGCAGCGATGGTGTTCAGCTTGAATGCCGCATAAAACACAAAAAAAAAATGGGAAACAGATTTGCGGTTGACTGTACAAAAAGGTTCAACAAGAAATCTGAGCTATCTCTTTACAGACTGCCGAAAGCTACAGAGAAGAGAAGTAAGTAGTAATTTGCAGAAACAACTGGAATCCATAACTGTGGATTTGCAGTTAACATTTTGTGTCAGATATCTTGAATTATGGGGGTAAAATTATACCCTAGGTTATATATTGTATTGACAATTCATTAATTGGCCCCACTTTATATTAGGTGGCCTTAACTTCTATGTACTTACATCAAAAAATAAGTACAATGTACTTACTGTGTTCATATTGTATTGCAAAACACCTTTGCCGATATTGAGGTGGGATACAGGTAAAGTTATGGACAGGTGTGGTGGTATGGGTAAGTTTAAGGGTAGGGTTAGGTGTAAGGGAAGTGTCAACAGTGTAATTACAAATGTAATTACAGAAATTCATTTCAGATGTAATTACATGAAGGTATTTTTAAAAATGTAAGTACAATGTTAAAACATGTATGTACACAATAAGTGCAATGTATCAAATGATTAATTAAAATGTTAGTACATAGTAGTTAAGGAGTTTTTGTCAGCGTTTATTAAAAAACATCCATTATGATAAGCCTTGTGTTCTACAAAGAGGGATGTTTGGATTTTAGAGGGATGTTTGGATGTTAACATTTACTGACGTTACCTCGGTTCCCTGAAATGAGGGAATGAGACAATGCGTCATCAACGACGCTATGGGGAAACACTATTCTCCTAAAATACTGTGTTTAAGCATGCAAATAAGGGGCAGAGACGCACCATATATATTGTGGTGCTGGGCGCCATTTCCTTCGACTGAACAAGCGATAACAGGAGTCAGTAACAGGAGACTTCCCTTTCAATATCAGTCTCTCAACATTGTGTCACACATATCTTGTAACAGTGTCTCTCCAGCGCTAGCATGCAACAGGGAAGACTACCCATGTTGAACACAAGTATTTCAGGCGTATTGCGTATTTCAGTATTGTAAGCAGCGGTAGCGCCAATGCCGGCCGTAATGACGGGCGTAGTAGCGGACCTGGTTGAAACACCACGCCTGAGGAAAGGAGGCAGTGCTTACCAGCCACTGTAAGAGTACAAGTAGAACAGGAGATAGAAGTGGCGAGTCACACCACTTTAGCGCAATTCAGTTGAAAAAAATAACAATATTCAAGAGGCACATCAATCCACCTACATTGATTGAAAAAAGGAAGCGGTAAAACCTGGTTCCCTGAAACAATAGATCAGTGATGTCAACCTAGCTTAAACATGGTGAAATGTACTGTACTGCAGCATATCCAGATGTTATATTGACTGCCAAAAGAGAGCGGTGAAACCCCGTCTCTTATCACATTACAGATCATAGATCGCTGGTGTTAACTCAGTTAATGTAGCCCAATCAAAGTGGAACACACTAATCAAGTGTCGCCTCCGACTGTTACAGTGGCTGTGGAGAGCACCTTAGGAACGTAATCTTATCTTGGTCTGAGGATGACCTTACAATTGTCTGGGCCAGAATCTCCACCAGTTATTGACTGACAGAGCGTGAATTTTGCCTACTTGTTTAACTGATACGAGTGCCAATAAAAGAGGCATCTTAAAAGAGTACACTTTTAGCGAAGCCTACTTGAGCAGCTCAAAAGATGAACATGTCAATGCCTTCAATACCAAGGCTAAATCTCAAGTGGGGATAGTAGAAGGGTGAGGGGGGTTCAACCATCTCACACCACATAGATGTAGTCTCCATTCCCCTGGGACTACCCCCTGTCTATACAGCTGGGGACATATAGCTAGAATTGATGCTGCCTCTGCAATTTATGTACGCTACCACTGCCATATTGTCTGATCGAATGAGAATATGCCATTTATATGCCATGTTCTCTCTGTATCCATTCAGATGTCGGACTGCCATCACAAAGGGCTCCTCGACTCTTTTTAAGCCCCAGTGAAACTCCAAATCCAACTCCTCAACCACCTTCGACAGCATGCGTAGGAGCCCGCGAATCCAACGTCGCTGCAGTGGGTAGCGGAGTCATCGACCAAATCGAACACTGCCATGGACATGAATTCGTTTTGTAATTCACCTGGTGCTCTAAATGAAACGAGGGATGTCCTCAGTGTCTGAAGAGGGCAGGCACCCGTTTCAGCATATACCACTGGAGGTGAGGAAGGGTCAGAAAAGTGGGAGGCATGCGGGCTCTGCGCTGGCATGAGCTCACCACTAAACTCGGCGTGCTCCACATTGGGAAGCCACATTGGTTCATAGGGAGCGGCTGAGGGGGGTGCGGTGGGTTGGAGGCCAGTTGCTCATTACGTGTGAGGGTTATCCGAACCCAGAGAGTCTTGGCGCTCACAGTGAGGCCAATTGATGATGGCTTCTGTGTGGGCGTGACCCTGCAAAAGACACGCCTCCATCTGGAAGTTCAATAGGTCCTGCACAGACCCGAGCCTGGTTTCTCCCAAGGTTTATTTTTCTCCATTAGGTCACCTAATGGGGTTTTGGTTTCCTTGTTTCCACTGTTGCCTCTGGCTTGGCGTGCTCAGTTGGGTACACTAAATTTTTCAACTAAACATCGAAATAAATCTAATTAATAAACTAAATTAACCATATAAACTAAATTACTGATCTAATTATTGATCTAAAGCCCACACTGTCACTGTATGATAATTGAAATTAACTGATGACATCAGCGTTTTCTCCAGAATGGCTATACAGCTGAATAAAATTATGCTGCATTATTTTCCTGTTTAACACTGTAAAGCTGCTTCGAAACAATCTACATTGTTAAAAGCGCTATATAAATAAAGTTGACTTGACTTGACAGACGGAACAAGGCTTCAGGGACATCCTAGTTCATCGGAACGCACAAGGGGATCTCATAGACTTAAATCAACTTTTGCGGCGATGATGGCGGAGTGATGACAGATGTCACAGTCTTGTGTCACAGTCTTCAGTCGGTCACGTTCGACGTACGTCGGAACTGACCGACGAATTGGGATCCCTACCAAAACGCCAGGGCGCTGGCCCTTCCAGCGTCCTGCTTGAGCGCACTGGACCGTCTTAGATGGTACGGAAGTCAGGGCTCCAAGCAGGGAGGTCAGTCACTGCTGTTTCTGCAAGACCCACTCAGTGTGACTATTGGATAACGCTGGGAAAGCGTGCCCGTCTCGGGAGATGGTACGCTGCGGAGCCACGTCCTTCGTAGAAGGCTAGGTGGCAGAATACACATAAGGACTAACCTGGCAGGGTAGTGCAACATATGGCAGTCTCTGGGGTGGTTCCAGCCTGGTCCCAGGGGGGAAAGAACACGCCCAGAGACGACAGAGCGGGCTCTGTCAAGGGAAAGACACGGGGCTAGCCGAGTAGGGCAGCTGGTACCGTGGAAGAATACACATATGGGGTAGCCGTGAGGGGACCGCTACATATGGAACCCAGCCTACACACACGTTTCACAAGCATACGGGTGCAGGCCTGGCGTCAGACGACCGCAACGTCTGGCACCGCAGGGGTGACGGAGGAGCTCGACAGGGTTAGCCGTTTCCGGGGAACACAACTGGAGAAAATAGACGCACGTATCCGGCCCAGAGGGCGGGAGTGGCGTTGCAAGCCGACACTTAGAACGGGCACTTAGCGCTACTGGCCACTGGGGGCGATGATGCGGGAAGATACCGGCTCTACACGGAGGCTATAGAATCTAGCGAACGTGTTAGGTGTCGCCCAGCCCGCAGCTCTACATATATCTGTCAGCGAGGCGCCTTGAGCCAGCGCCCAGGAAGAAGCAACACTCCTTGTTGAGTGTGCTCGCAACCCGAACGGGCAAGGCACGTCTTGGGACTGGTAAGCCAAGACGAAGCATCCACTATCCAGTGGGCTAACCTCTGCTTGGAGACAGCCTTTCCCTTCTGCTGGCCTCCGTAACAGACAAAGAGTTGCTCTGAGGTCCGAAAGCTTTGAGTCCGGTCGTCGTAAGCGCGAAGAGCGCGGACGGGACATAACAAAGCCTGGGCTGGGTCTGCCTCCTCCGAGGGCAGCGCTTGCAGGTTCACTACCTGGTCCCGGAAGGGAGTGGTAGGAACCTTGGGCACGTATCCAGGCCGGGGTCTCAGGACAACGTGAGAGTTGGCCGGCCCGAATTCTAGGCACGATTCGTTGACCGAAAGTGCATGCAGGTCCCCTACCCTCTTGATGGAGGCCAATGCCGTCAGAAGCACTGTCTTCATTGACAGGATTTTAAGCTCCACAGACTGCAAAGGCTCAAAGGGAGGGCTCTGAAGTGCTCTGAGCACTAGAGCTAAGTCCCAAGAGGGTAACGAGTTTGGACGAGGAGGATTTAGCCTCCTCGCACCTCTGAGGAACCTGACGATTAAGTCGTGCTTTCCTATGTACTTACCTTCGACTGCATTGTGATACGCCGCTATTGCTGCGACGTACACTTTGAGGGTGGAGGGAGACAGCCTTCGCTCCAGCCCATCTTGCAGGAAAGAAAGCACGACACTAACCGAACACCTTCGGGGGTCTTCCCGGTGGGAAGAGCACCATTCAACGAACAGGTTCCACTTCAAAGCGTAGAGGCGCCTCGTAGAGGGGGCTCTAGCAGAAGAGATGGTGTCCACCACTGCCTGTGGTAGACCACCTAGAACCTCCGCGTCCCGTCCAGGGACCAGACATGGAGTTTCCAGAGGTCTGGACGCGGGTGCCATAGAGTGCCCCGTCCCTGAGAAAGAAGGTCCCTCCTCAGGGGGATCGGCCAAGGAGGGGCTGTCGCGAGGAGAGTTAGTTCTGGGAACCAGGTCCGGTTGGGCCAGTAGGGCGCAACTAACAAGACCTGCTCCTCGTCCTCCCTGACCTTGCACAGGGTCTGTGCAAGAAGGCTCACTGGGGGGGGGGAACGCATATTTGCGCAGGTCCCGGGGCCAGCTGTGCGCCAGTGCATCCGTGCCGAGGGTGCCCCCGGTCAGGGAATAGTACCACTGGCAATGGGTTGAGTCCGGAGAGGCAAACAGGTCTACCTGTGCGGCTCCGAAGAGGTCCCATATCAGCTGGACCGCCTGGGGATGGAGTCGCCACTCCCCCGGAGGTGTCGACTGGCGAGAGAGCTCGTCGGCTGTCTGGTTCAGCGCACCTGGGATGTGAATGGCACGAAGCGACCTCAGATGCTTCTGACTCCAAAGGAGGAGGTGGCGGGCGAGTTGGAACATGCAACGGGAGCGTAGACCACCCTGACGGTTGATGTACGCAACGGCCGCAGTGCTGTCCGTACGGACCAGTACATGCTTGCCACGTAGCGGCCCCTTGAGGCGGCGCAGTGCCAAGTGTACCGCTAACAACTCGAGGCAATTGATATGCCAATGCAATTGAGGTCCCGTCCACAGACCTGAAACTGCATGCCCGTTGTACGTGGCCCCCTAGCCCATGGAGGAGGCATCCGTGAAGAGCACAGCATGCCTGGACACTTGTTCTAAGGGCACCCCGGCCCGGAGAAACGAAGCGTCGGACCATGGGCTGAAAGTTTGGCGGCAGTAAGGAGTCACGGGGACCCGGTACTGGCCGCTCTGCCACGCCCACCTCGGGACTCGGCCATGGAGCCAGTGTTGAAGCGGTCTCATATGAAGCAATCCGAGCGGCGTTACCGCGGCTGCAGATGCCATATGCCCCAGGAGCCTCTGAAAAAATTTCAGTGGGACCGCTGTCCTGTTCTTGAACGAATTCAAGCAGTTCAACACCGACCGGACCCGCTCTTCCGTGAGGCGCGCAGTCTGGCTGACCGAATCCAGCTCCATACCGAGATAAGAGATCCTCTGCGTGGGACAGAGTTTGCTCTTCTCTCGGTTGACCCGAAGGCCCAACAGGCTGAGGTGACTGAGCACCATGTCCCTGTGTTCGCACAACTGCTCCCGAGACTGGGCGAGTATGAGCCAGTCGTCGAGATAGTTGAGGATACGAACGCCGCGTTCTCTGAGCGGAACAATGGCTGCCTCTGCGACTTTCGTGAAGACGCGAGGCGACAGGGACAGCCCGAAGGGCAGGACTTTGTACTGATATGCCTTCCCCTCGAACGCAAAATGTAGGAACGTCTGTGTCGAGGAAGGATAGAGACATGAAAGTACGCATCCTTCAGGTCGATCGCTGCGAACCAATCTTGGGGACGGATGCATTCGAAGATGCGTTTCTGCGTTAGCATCCGGAACGGGAACTTGTGCAGGGCCCGATTCAGGATACGCAGGTCCAAGATTGGCCGTAACCCACCCCCTTTCTTGGGTACAATGAAGTAGGGGCTGTAGAACCCCGCCTTCATATCGGCTGGAGGAACCGGCTCGACCGCGTCCTTCGCCAGTAGGACATCGATCTCTGACCGCAAGACCTGAGCATCGCTGCTTCGCACGGAGGTGAAGAGGATGCCCTTGTACTTGGGAGGCCGGTGAGCGAACTGAATCGCGTAGCCGAGTCTGTTGGTACGGATGAGCCAGCGAGACGGCCTGGGGGCCGAAGCCCAGAGACCGCACAAGCGGGACCAACGGCACCACAGACGTACCCGGGGTGGGGCAGCGAGGCGGAATAGACAGACCCGACTCGGGAGGCCCGGAGGCGGCCCGGAGTGTTGTCTGAGTATTCCAGGGTGGGGCAGAGTGTGGGTGAGAAGGCCCGGGGGCGTTCTCGGTGTCCACACTGCTGCCCCCTGGCTAAGGGAGGGGAGGAAAGAAGTGACAAGGCCCGGGGGCGTCGCACACTGCCAACCTGGCCCTCTTGGGGCCCAGGGAGAGAGGAAACTGCTCTGAAAATGTGGGTACCGCTGGACTCCGGAGAGCCAGCGGCAGAGTATTGACACCAGTCAGGGCCCCCGGTCCTCCTCCGGGGGGGTGAGGGAGGGGTGCGGACACCAACTCCCTCGGAGCAGCTCCTGTTCTCCCTGGGCTGCCCATCTCAGGGCCGCTTGCCCTTACGCTTGCTTGTAGACTAGCAAGCCCTGAGTGGGTTGGGCGCCTCCCTTACGTCCGGCACCCTGCCTCCCAGATGGAGGCTGCTGCCTGGGTTTCGCAGGGGCAGAGGCGGACGCAGGGGGGGCGCCCTCGGCGACAAGCAGGCAGAGGTGCTGCGAATTAGGATTTTTTTTTTTTTTTTTAAACCACCTCTGTCTGCTTCTAGGCCATCGAGAACTGCTGGGCAAAGTACTCGACGGCGTCGCCGAAGAGGCCAGCCTGACAGACAGGGGCGTTAAGGAACCGAACTTAGTCGGACTCACGCATATCTGCCAGGTTTAGCCCCAGGTTCCTGGACCACTAGTGTGGACATCGCCTGACCCAGGGAGCGTGCAATGACTTCCGTCGCCCAGAGAGCGAGGTCCACCACCGCACGCAGTTCCTGCATAACCCCTGGGTCGGGACTACCCTCGTACATGCAGGACAGAGGGTAGTGAGAGAGGGAAAAATTTATACAGATTTCGGCCCTTTTGGTGTTCCATATTTTGACACCAAATAGTTCCATACTGCTAATTTTTCCAATGCCCATCCGGGAAAAAAGGCACGGGGGTAGGCAAGGCGATTTAAGCGTTGCACTACGCCTCAGCCACCCGGGAAAGCATGGCTGCCAACTCTGAATCTGATTCAGCAAAAGCACACACCATTATAGTGGGAAACTCAGCCTCATCATTTCCAGTGCATAACAGCCCTCTCTCCGATGCTGCAATTGACATCTGTCCTCTGCCAGAGCCACAAATGAAACATTAGGTCTCCTTGTTTTAAAAGGACCAGCAATCCCATCTGTAAGCTACCAGCAGGCATGTGAAACAGTGAACGTGGCCGTCAAACTCGACGGCACACGGTGCGCTGAACGCTCAAGCCCTATGAAAAGGCAAGACGAACACCGCACCGACGTGGTCATGTTCTCATGAGAGAACATGAACCACCCACGAACAAAGTCTCGGCATGCTCATGATGCGATAGAGGAGTGGGGGCCCGAAGAGATGTACCCGGCGGGGATGCCCCACTGTAATCCTCAGGTCCACCAAAGCTTATTAACTAAAGTAGTCCTTTTCTGATGCACCAGAAAAGAAACTAGATCAGGGAATAAGGAAAGGGACTCAACCCCATTTGAGGTTTCATAGTCTGGACCGCGCATCTAGAGAGTGCCGAGTGACGCGCTGGGTTGCCGTGGCAACCCCCGCTGTCAACCGGCGCTCGACGGCACACGGCGCGCTGAACGCTCGAGCCCTTACGAGAAAGGTGAGACGAACAACGCGCCGACGTGACCATGCTCTCCTGAGAGAGCATGGATCACCCACGAACGCAATCACATATGTTTATATGTGAGAGAGATCGTGGCCGTCAAATGAGGACAGGAAACAACCGCATCCAGAAACACACGGTTTGAATGACATCTTGAAAAAGACGCAGGGTCAAACCGTGTTGCTCTTTTAGAAAAGGAAACCCGCTCTTTCAGTGCTGAAGCACTCAGGGAGATGACCGCGGCTCACGCAGTTCAGATAGTGCAAGCCTGCGTGAGCACTCAGAAATGGAAACGCCCAGCCAACCAACAAAACCAGCTCTTTATCTCCTCTGAAGCGGCCACCCGCTGAAAAGCGCCGTCACACCCGCACTGGAACAGCAATCCTTCTCACGAGACTCGAATAACACTCTTCGTAGACACAGCAATGACGCTGTTCGGCTCCGAAAAAAAAGGCAATGATCAAGCATTCCACTTCCTTATTTATACCCGCGCTGCGGGGCGGTGCGTGGAATGCGTGGATCGCATGCCAATCTCCATTGGCTCGTTTTTAATACACTCGAAGTAGATTGGTCTCTGAGATCAGATCCCAATTCGTCGGTCAGTTCCGACGTACGTCGAACGTGACCGACTGAAAGGGAACAGGCTTTGCTTTATGTATTTCCCCGCTGTCAAAATCAGGTACATATAAATGTCAGGAAACATGATTGATGATCAATGTCCATGGACCACTGGTTCTTTGGTAAGTTGTAAGGAACACTTTCATGTCCAACTGCCTTTAATTTAACAAGATAATCAATTGTTCTCCTCCCGTTTTCGCAGTTTCCCCTATTAAATCCAGTCATGTTGCATGATGTTTTGCCACTCAGTATGACTGAGGGAAAGTGACGTCAATGCATACCCTCTATTATATTATAGGATTAATAAGACTTATAAGATATTCAAAAACTCATATCAGACTGAACTCACAAAAAGAGGTTTTCCATGATCTCGTGATAGTCCTCTCTGTCACTGTCAGGGAGGAAGCATGCAGCAAACACAATGATGGCATTTGCCCCATTGCTATAGTAACCTGTGGGTGAAGATCCCCAGAAACAGTCACAGCAGTTTCAAGATAAATTGCTCAACACAATATAAAGCATAGTATATTATTTTAAAGTATATTGTTTGCGTATAATAATAGCTACTCTTTTTAAAAGTATGCTAACGTGTACTTCTTTTTCACAAGTGTAAATTCACCTTAAGATCTATCACCTCTCTGTCTGCTATTATAATAAGGTTGATTACAGAAACATTTCAGTCACTCTCTCTGTAAAACCACATACAATAATGCACTTATGAAACCATATCGAACAAGCAGGACCACAAAAAAATTCAAATGCTTAACCATAACCACTTAACCATAACTCTCAAACATTACACATGATTTGATAGAATCGCCTACCAATAATTTTTGTGCAAATGACATTCTTAAGTAGAAGGTTTAGCCATTACAGCTCAAATGTCAAACATTTTATTTTATAGAGTCCATGTAAGTCCTTCAACTAAAATATGAGCTTCATATCTTTTAATACTCTGTTGTAGTTGGCCCATAGACTCAGTGCCAATCACTGTCTCTTTGCTTTATATTTAACCCAAAGTATACCTTTACATTTTCCTTGAAATATTCCTTCAACATACCTCCATGGGATATGACTTTTTGGTAGGGTTCAATGCTCTTCATGTTGATGCGGTGCTCTTGTTCTCCAATGATGACAGTTCTCCATAGTTTGGAATCCTGCCGCTCTTCTTCAGCACTGTATGTGGGAATGGGCTCAACTGTTTCTTTTACTGAATCTCTCTGGGATGCTTGAGGCTCTGAAAAAAAAAGTGTATTAGTAATCATTTTTTAATAATAAACAATTTTTTACAAGTGTTTATGTCCTACCTTCCCAGTCAATTTCATGGTCAGTATAATCCGCTTCATCAGGTGTGTCCAAATCATCCACATTGATGTCGAGGTCATCTGGTGTGTCAAACAGGTCATCCTCACTTTGGTCCAATGATAGACTAATAGGAGGAGCGGAAAGCTTCTTTCTCTGAGAGGCCACACCCCCTTGGCCCTGTAGGGGCAGGGAGGTGGGTGGAGCTAGTGGAAATTAACACACAATAAATTAACATTAACAAAATTATCCAGCATTATACATGGTTCTGTATACTATTTTAGATTGGGTAATTTGAATAGTGTTCAGGGCCTACAAGGATTCAGGAACATGTTTTACTTGAGTAAATATCTAGTTTAGTCATGACACTCAAGAAGAAGCAGCCTGATGATCACATCATTACCACAAGACACAAGCTGATTGGCCTCCGATAAATCTGCAGCCAATAAGATTGCTTGCTCAACATTTAAATATTCTGGTTCATTGTTTGCTGTAAGCTAGAGTTCCTCCAAAACCCTCCACCTCCCCCAGCTCCACCTGCCTAGATCTGCTATGGGATTTATGTAT
Source organism: Gobio gobio (assembly GCF_949357685.1). Taxonomy (NCBI): domain Eukaryota; kingdom Metazoa; phylum Chordata; class Actinopteri; order Cypriniformes; family Gobionidae; genus Gobio; species Gobio gobio. The sequence continues at coordinate 16,631,914 of NC_137100.1, read as the reverse complement.
GTCTATTTATGCAGCAGCAGCATATTTTACATGCTCACAGTAGCATGTCTGTATATCTATTGGCAGTAGCAAGTTCACACTTGCTCTGCAACAGCAATAATCAACAGTAAAAGCGTAGCAGATCTAGTCTGCAACGTCCAAAAAAATTTACATTGCCAAATTCAATAACATGCTAAAACTATTCAGAGAGTTGTCGTGGTTGAAATTATGTTAAGCATAACAAGACGAACAGAAGAAGAGAATGTTAATTTACACCTCTGATTTATAACAGATCCACTGTTCTGCGAATCTGAAGCAATCGTTGTAAATGTATTATTCAGTCTTCTTATGATATCTTCAGGCAGATTCTATAAGTGTCAATATTTAGCAGTCTCACCTGGTCTACTCTCTGCACCTTCAAAGCTCATCTTTCGTTCATGAGTCTGGTCCATCCCCACATCGCCAGAAGGGGAACTATGAGAAACACATAACAACCAGATATCATTATCATTTATCAGTGCAGGCTTTAAGTCAAAGCTGCTTTACAAACATAAAAACATAAATGTTAAACATTAACAACAATAATTAATAAAATTGAAGCTCCAAAACTCAAAATGGACTCACAGACACAAAAGCTGTTTTAAAAGGGTCTCCACCAAAGTAGATTACTTAATACTGTGAATCCGGAAATGTTGTTGCTCTTCAATGTTGTAATAGCAGTCTTGCATTTGCTGCAGCTGCAATGCACAACAAACGGACTGACTCAACAGAACTACTCTCTATAAATGTGTCTGCTCTAAATATCTATCCATACCATTCTTTCACCATCCCCATTTGGAATTTAGAAGCAGTGTGAATTCATGTGTAAATGTATGCATGGACACACACAGCCACGTGAAAAGGGAAGCCTATCTCGCAGGAGTGTCTACAATAAGCTGCCAGATGGTTGCCAGTTCTCAGACAGAGAATGTGTGTTGAGAGAGAAAGAGAGTGGGTGAGGGTGAAAGTGGAAAAGTCTGTTGCGCCGTCCCTCCTTCAAGAAGCTGGCTTAATCCATCTATCCATCCATCCTCCACAGCAGGAAACAGGAAATGTAGGCAGGCGTTATGTCATCATCATCATCATCATCATCATCATCATCATCATCATCATCATCATCGTCATCATCATCAACAACAACCCTTTCTACCCTGCTCTCTCTCTCCTCTCTTCTTTGTGAATCACTCTTCCGCTTCAGTGTCCACACACATTTACATTTACAAACACACAATCACACACACATAGGCAAATAAATGAGCCGTACACGCAGAGCCATGAATTTGAATGATGGCAAAAGCAGGTCAGCTGTGCTTATAAGCTGAAACCTCATTAGGATAAAAAGTGTTTGTATTGAACATGACAAACATTCATTTATGATCCATGCACAAACAAAAGCAGCTGCTCATGTATTGCATCAGAAAGGATGCTGATGCTAAGCCTCTCCCATTACCAAACACAGATGCATCACAAACAAATGCCAATCCCTCCCTCTTTCCCTCCCATCCCAATGCTCAAGGTTTCAAATAACAACATGCCTGATATAATCACCCACAATGCACTCACCACAGTTTTATCTCCTGCCCTGCGTTTCAGATCATGGATGTGCGCCTGTATCTCTCAGCGTCATGGATGCTCAGCTCACCCACTGCCGAGAGTCTCCACCATTTTGTGGTCATGTGACCCTCTCAAGCACCAAATAAGGGCGTGAGGCTGTTCTCTTCACCCTGAGCTTGAGATACAAATGAGTGAGACTCAGCAGCACACACTGCTTTGAGGTGAAATGAAGCTGATGGAGTCTGGCTGCACAAGTGAATTGTGAGTGAGACTGTGCAGATGAGTAAAGAGAGGTGTGTCTGAGGATGAATATGGAGCTGAATGGACATTAATGAGTCTGTCTGTGAGAGCCAGAGATTTTCCCAGAACCCTAGAGCAGCTGTTGAGTCACCGGTGTGGGATCAGATTCATTAAATAAACTGAAGCCGTTCCCACTTAAAAGACATAATGTGTTAAGTTACTTCATTTTTAGAGTATCAAATAATGCCCTCGTAATCTTTAATCAAAATAGTTTCCCCTCCCTCTTGCAGTGACATATCTTCTCTGATTATGTGGGGGGGTTTTCGGTGCGGGGCAACCTGTCATTCATATGAGATCACAGCAATAGCAAACCACAATGATCCAATCATTTTCCGATAGACAAAATCAAGTCCCGTCCTACATGTTTTCTTTTTCAAGAAGCAGTTTCAGTTTATTAGGTACACCTTGCTTGTACCATTTTGGAGCCCCTTTTGCCCTTAGAACTCCCTTAATTCTTCAAGGCATAGATTCAACAAGGTGCTGGAAACATTCAACAGATATTTCGCTTCATATTTACATGATAGGGTCTTGCAGATGCTTTCGATTTGTTGGCTGCACATCCATCATGTGAATCTCCTGTTCCACCAAACCCAATACGTGCTCTATTGGATTGAGATCTGTGACTGTGGAGGCCATTTGAGTATAGTGAACTCATTGTCATGTTCAAGAAACCAGTTTGAGATGATTTGAGCTTTGTGACATGACTTGTTATCCTGCTGAAAGTGTCCATCAGAAGATGGTACACTGTGGCCACAAAGAGATGGACATGGTCAGCAACAATACTCAGGTAGCCTGTGGCATTTAAACAATGCTCAATTGATAAGGGGACCGAAGTGTGCCTGGAAAATATTCCCCACAACACACCACCACCAGCCTGAATCGTTGATACAAGGCAGGATGGAACCATGCCAGGTAACGTTTTTCCTATCTTCTATTGTCCAAATTTGGTAAACCCTTGATAATTGTAGCCTCAGTGTCATGTCACAAAGCTCAAATCATCAAGCCTTTAAGGTTAATGTTTATCAAAATATACAAGTGCAGATTTTGATGCTTTTCATTTCATGTTTTCCCCTATAATGCTTTTTTTCACTTAAATAATATTACAGTGTAACTAATCGTTTAAGAAAATATTCCATGCCGTTTATACAACCCCAAATCAGGAAAAGTTGGGACAGTATGGAAAGCGCAAATAAAAAAAAAAAGAAGTGATTTCTAAATTTACTTTGACTTGTATTTCATTGCAGACAATATGAACACAAAATATTTCATGTTTTGTCTGGTCAACTTCATGTCATTTGTAAATATGCCTCCTTTCCTGTCATTCAGACCTGCAACACATTTAAAAAGAAGTTGGGACAGGAGCAATTTAGGGCTAGTAATGAGGTAAAATGGTTAAATAATGATGTGATTTGAAACAGGTGATGTCAACAGGTGATTGTAATTATGATTTGGTACAAAAGCAGCATCCAAGAAAGGTCTAATTCTTTAGGAGCAAAGATGGGCCGAGGATCGCCAGTTTGCCAACAAATACGTGAGAAAATTGTTGAAATGTTTAAAAACAATGTTCCTCAAAGAAAGATAGGAAGAGATTTGGATATTTCACATTCAACAGTGCATAACATAATAAAAAGATTCAAGGAATCTGGAGGAATTTCAGTGCGTAAAGGACAAGGGCGCAAGCCTAAGCTGAACAACCGTGATCTCCGATCCCTCAGGCGGTACTGCATCAAGAATCGTCATTCATCTATAAGCGATGTCACCACATGGGCTCAGGACTACTTTGGCAAACCTTTGTCAAGTACCACAATACGTAGTTACATCCACAAATGCCAGTTAAAACTGTACTGTGCCAAAAGGAAGACCTATGTTAACAGTGTCCAGAAGCGCCGTCGACTTCTCTGGGCTCGGAGGCATCTGGGATGGACCATCACACAGTGGAAACGTTTACTGTCGTCAGATGAATCAGTATTTCAGGTATTTTTTGGGAGGAATGGACGCCATGTGCTCTGGACCAAAGAAGAAAAGGATCATCCAGACTGTTACCAGCAACAAGTCCAAAAGCCAGGGTCTGTCATGGTATGGGGTTGTGTCAGTGCCCTTGGCAAAGGTAACTGGCACTTCTGTGAAGACACCATTAATGCTGAAAAGTACATAGAGATTTTGGAGCATAATATGCTGCCTTAAAGAAGACATCTTTTCCAGCGACGTCCATGCATATTTCAACAAGACAATGCAAAACCACATTCTGCACACATTACAAAGTCCTGGCTGCGGAGGAAGAGGGTACGGGTACTTGACTGGCCTGCCTGCAGTCCTGACCTGTCTCCAATAGAGAATGTGTGGCGCATTTTGCGCAACGAAGACCCCGTACTGTTGCCCACTTTAAGACTTGTTTGCTGGAAGAATGGGACAAAATTACACCTGAAACACTTCATCACTTGGTGTCTTCAGTCCCTAAACGTCTTTTAAGTGTTGTGAAAAGGAATGGCAACATTACAAAGTGGTAAATGCTTTACTGTCCCAACATTTTTTGAAATGTGTTGCAGGTCTGAATGACAGCAAAGGATGCATATTTACAAATTACATGAAGTTGACCAGACAAAAAATGAAATATTTTGGTTTCATATTGTCTGCAATGAAATACAAGTCAAAGTAAATTTAGAAATCACTTCTTTTTTTTTTATTTGCGTTTTCCATACTGTCCCAACTTTTTCTGATTTGGGGTTGTAAATTAAAAGGAAGTCATAACCATTCTGTACATACTCAAATCATATACACTATTGCGGTCACTATGCTTTATACTGTGAGCTTTGTGTTCTCATGTGATCATTCGCTTGATCACCCATAAAGATTGACTGCGGTGAATCTGCCCCTTGAAAGTGAAGAAATTACACCTGAAACCATAAGATTAAATTTACTCCAATTTTTTTTTACCTTGCTATCCCATGATTTTTCATGTTCTGTGATTTTTAGATCCCCAGTGTTGAGAGAACCGTGTTGTGTGTTCAGTAACTCACCAGATTTCTGTTGCAAGTCTCTTGTAAGTGTTAAAGGAAGTAATGGGAGGTGCTCTATGACCTCTTACTCAGAAAGTGTTTGGTCCAATGTTCATCTCTATAGCAACTGTGCCACACCTGACATAACTAAGTGTAAAGTTATAAATCTCTGTTGGAGTTATAGATTCACTCTTTAGCTCTGTCGAACAAACTCAGTGCTCAGAAACTCTCTCTCTCTCTCTCTCTCTCTCTCTCTCTCTCTCTCTCTCTCTCTCTCTCTGTTTTATGGGTACTTTCCATATACATTTTTTTTTTATACAGTATTAACTGTATACAGTATTTTATCACCTACCCATCACAGAAAACATTCTGCATTTTTATGTATTCAAAAAAACATGATTGGTAACACTTTACAAAATGTGAGCATGTTGAACTCTTTTTAATTACAGGGGTTTTTTTTCTGAATTGCTAAAACATTTCTCGAAACCATCACCCACATTTTTCAAAACCTTAAACACTTTGACCTAGTTTTCCCATGTCTCTTTAATTAGTAATTTAATTCACCTGTGCCCGTTAATTTACTCATTAAGCTCCATGTATTTAGTTCTCCCTCAGTCTTTGTCTGTTCTCGTCAGTGTAAGCGTCAATGTATCAGTGCATGGTGTTTTCTTCCAGAGTATCTACTGTGTGTGTTTTTTTTTTTCTTTTTTTAAGTAATCCTACAAACTTCCTTTGTGAGCTTTGTTACCACGTGACAGTCGTCTCTTGCCAGGCAAAGGCAAAAACCCTCTATGTGCCAGATCCAGCCCTGACAACATTCTCCACACCTTGTTCTTTCTCGTCCTCATCCTCCTTGTTCACCACCTCTAACACGTAATCTTCCTCCTCTTATATTGTTTCCATCCATTGTTAGTATCAACATTCAGTGCAACATTGTGTCAGTTTTGGCACATCATTAGAAATAATACCCCTTTTTCCACCAGGGCAGTGCTGGTGCTGGTTCGGAGCCAGAGCCTAGTTTCAAATCGGTTCTTTGTCTTTTTCACACCCAAAGTACCAGCTCTGAACCAGGAAAAGTGGTTCTTAAGTAGCACCAAAACTTTGCTGGTCTAGAAGTAAGAACCGCTTGTGTCAGGGGCTGAGGGTGACGTTACCGTGACCAACCAGACCAACACAAACTTGTGATCCGCCATTTTTGAAATAGCAGCTAATCGAGCTAACAGCTGCTCGATTGTAATCTCCGTCTATACAAATTACGTTGAGCTGCACGAATGCATTGGATTCGCTGTGTTTTGATGCCGATGTAGGATCGTTAAGTCATGTGCATCAATAGTAACGCAACGTTCGCCATTGTTGATGGAAGGCTTGTTCGAGATGCATCGGCGCTGTGCAGACCGTTCGCCGTATGACAACGAGTCCAACGAGAGCAGACGACTCCTTATGCTTTTGATTCACTCATGTAGTGTTTTGATATCATAAGCTGATCGTCTGCACAGCGCCGATGCATCTTGAACAAGCCTGCTGTGTTTGTGTTTCCCGCTGCCTCACTAGCGTTGCTGAGAAAGATGAGACGTATACAGTGACGTAAGACTGGCTCTGTGGTGGCTCTCTAGCATGTGGAAAGACAAACCGGTTCTTAGAAGGCTCGTCAGCCGAACCAACTAAGAACTGGCACTAGCACTAGCTCTGAACTAGCACCCGGTTCATTCTGGTGGAAGAGGGGTATAAGTGTGAACCATTTTGAGTCGTTGTGTCTAAACGATGACAACTGTGTATTCGTTTTTTAACTTTTGCCTTCCTGTGTTTAGCATTCACAAGTGCATCACAGTGCAAAATGTGTTTTAGCAACACTTTCTTACTCCCAACTCGTCACATTTTGACGCTTTGTCAGGACCCCTCACTGTCACTTTTTAACACAGAGGGTACGCCTTTAGCATCATTTTCTGATGAGCAGGGTACTCCATTTGATTTCAGTTGTTTGCTCAATGCGTCAGATCAAGATGCATTTAATTCTTTGCATTTGTAAAAGTAGACATGATTTTATGAATATTTAAAGGCTATTATATTTGAGCAACTAACCCCACTCCTACCCTATACCTACCCACTTCTCAACAATATAAAACACGTAACAGGCAAATAAAAGTACAGTCACAGGTATTTATTACAAAAACAGTATAAAAGTATTAACTCATGTTGTATTCCAAGTCTTCTGAAGTTATACGATACGAGTTATACGAGTTGATCTTAATGTTTTAATTGCTGAAATGATCCCACGGCTCCGTGAACGCACTCAGTCATATCTCATTCAAAAGAAACACCAACTCTTTAGCAAGACGCAATCGGTCATGAGACACACGAAAGCCAATGACATTTTACAATCAAAGCTGATGTATAAGGACGCAATTGGTCACGAGACATACGAGAGCCAAAACTATTTCACTATCAAAGCTGACCTAACGTTTCTTGGGGCGGCAATTTTTGAATGTGTTCATGATCTTCGGCGGATGGAGACGCTAATTGCTTTTGGGGATTTTCTTCACACAAATTAATCATTTGGCCTCTGAACATTTGGAATATTTTCAAATATTGGTCAGTTCTGTGCTCTTTCTAAAAGATGCCATTTTTATTGACTTCTACTGTTATGGTCTAAACGAGCCTTTACGATTATGTATGCCTTGAGGAAGAACTGAACTGACTTTAGAACAATACATGGACTATGCTCTACTGTTAAGGGGTTCCACCTTTACTGTGGGGAGGGTTGAGGAGGATCCTTATCCTAAACAGTTTTTTGGAGGGGGTCATGTGTCTCGATGTAGTAATGTAGTAGTTACTACTTTATTACGTTCCCTCAACCATAAGCACTGCACTTAACACAGCATCACTTTTGTTGTTCATACTGTCACTATTCCAACAATTTATAAATAATTAATTAACAGTGTGTCTGACAGTTGTCTTTGTACAAATAAAGTCAGACAGAGAAAGATGCATATTTTATTTTATGACCAGGCAATGGACAAATGTCTGCTCAGGTCATTGGCTCAGGATTAATAGATGTGTCTGCTATTTCTTTGCACAGTAGCTAGGTGTCCCTAGTGAGCAATGATGAATGAAGCTTCAGGTAATGAACCTTTTGGTGAAGCAATGGTCTGTGAGGTCTCAGTGGGTCAGGAAGCCTCATTTTGCCATCACTACCTGCAGGCATATATGCCTGTTATATCTTGTGTTTTATATCATAACATACACAAACGATCCAATGGAGGCGAGCTTGGTGAAGAACCCAAGTGCAGTTTATTTAAAATAGTCCAAAGTGAGCAAAACATGAACAGATACAAAACAAACCATGACATGACTCAAACAGACACAGAACTCACCAACAGCAGTACAGTGAATAATAGTGATGTTAACAGTGACACCAAAGCTCCGAAGCGTGTGTCAAAAAAATGAAACGATTCTCTGTGAAGCTTTGTATCGATGCTTGATTCGTTCTATCAAAATCAGGTGACCAATGACATCCAAAGCTTCGTTTCACACACACCCACGTGACTGCTTCGTACTCTGATTCAAAAAGGTTTAAAAATGCGCGACATGGGTTGTTAGAACTGTTGTATTGCGCTAGTTTATTGTTGCGGGACTTTGTCATGGTACTGAAATGTGGGGACACTTTCATTTGAGTTTGCCCAATAAGGTTGATAATATATTTGGCTTTTGTTCTATATATATTTCTAATATATATATATATATATATATATTTGTGTGTGTGTGTGTGTGTGTGTGTGTGTGTGTGTGTGTGTGTGTGTGTGTGTGTGTGTGTGTGTGTGTGTGTGTGTGTGTGTGTGTGTGTGTGTGTGTGTGTGTGTGTGTGTGTGTGTGTGTGTGTGTGTGTGTGTGTGTGTGTGTGTGTGTGTGTGTGTGTGTTTCTTTGTGTGCATGCTCCTGCATTTATTTAGTCTACTTCCTTTATTCATGAGTTTTATTTATTCACAAACAGGAAACATTTCCACATTCACAATACAAATGTTATCTTTATTGGTTTAAGTTACTAGGAGTATGCTATGGAACAGATTTAATTTAATTCATTCATTCATTCATTCATCTAACCATTAATTAATTTTTGCTTCTAAGATAATGGTTGCAAAACATTTTGCGACACAGTGCTTTCCCTCACTTTCACCAGCAGAGTTCATCGTCGAGCTCTGATTTTAAAAGCTTCAAGTAATTAACCTTTTTCTGACACAATTGTGCTGAAAGCTTCACTGGTTCAGAAAGCTTCACTTCACCATCACTAGTGAATAATACTAGACAAGGGAACAAGGCAAACATGAGGGCTTAAATACACAAGGACTAATGACTAAACAAGACACACCTGTGAAAAATCAAGACAATGAACCAATGACAACATGACACAAGAGACTAGGGAAGCACATGACATGTTTACACGAGGGCACAATGGAATCACATGACAAACCAGGAAACATGACATTGAACATAACAAAATAAGAACATGAACATGAAACAAAACCAAAACACTAGACATTACAATGGGTAATGATGCTGGGTAGAACAAAAGCAGGATTCTGTGTTCTAACAAACATGGGGAAAGACAGAGATTGAGGACACCAGGAACAAGAGCATCTACAGTAAAACATCGACTGACAGTGAATAGGGGAATCACAGTGGTATAAATACACAAGAAGAACTAGATAACAAGACAGACCTGGGGAAGACTAATCAAGAAGAAAACTACAAAGAACTACAAAACATGGCACAAGACAGGAAATAACAAAAGTCCTCATACAAGACAGGGGAGCACAGGCTGGAATCATGACAGAGCCCCCCACATAAGACTCCAGACATTTCACAGGAAACAGTCCAGGAGGGTGGTGGAACGGATGCAGAACAAGGGGGGAGGATGGTGGGGAGCGTGGGCTGACCTGGGCCATGGAGCGTGGGCGGACCTGGGCCTGGAAGTGTGGGTGGACCTAGGCCGTGAAGCAGTTCAGGGAGCCATCGCGGCTCAGGCAGTTCAGGGAGCCGTGATGGTTCAGGAACCCATAGCAGCACAGACCCTTCAGGACCAGCCTCCATGGATGGATAGCCCCAAAATCTTCTTGGGAGGCACTACAGACTCGTGACAGGAGGCGGAGTCCTCTCTGGACTCGGGACGGAAGGAGACGGAGCCGTCTCTGGATGCTGGTCTGTGGCTGAAGCCGTCTCTGGATGCTGGACAGGAGAAGTCGCTGGACTCTGGACGTGGACAGGAGCCAATGTGTGTGCAGCCCACACACACAAAATGGCTGTTACCATAATAGTCAGGAACATAATAGACAGGAACAGGCACAGGTTTAGGAAGGGGAACAATAAATTCTCTCTCTGGGACAGGCTCTGGCGTGGCGGCAGCCATCTTGGCAGCAGAGGGCTCTGGCGTGGCGGCAGCCATCTTGGCAGCAGAGGGCTCTGGCGTGGCGGTGGCCATCTTGGCAGCAGAGGGCTCTGGCGTGGCGGTGGCCATCTTGGCAGCAGAGGGCTCTGGCGTGGCGGTGGCCATCTTGGCAGCAGAGGGCTCTGGCATGGCGGTGGCCTTCTTGGCGGCAGAGGGCTCTGGCGTGGCGGTGGCCATCTTGGCCAAAGACACAGGTGCGGCAGCCATCTTGTCCGAACACACAGGCGCGGCAGCCATCTTGTCCGAAGACACATGTTTGGTGGCCATGACGGGGAGAGGCTCTGGAATGGCGGCCATCTTGGGAAGATACTCTGGAGCGGTGGCAATCTTGGCCGAAGATTCTGGAACGGGTTCTTGAACTGGGATCCATGGTGAATCATGCTCCGTGGCCACCAGAGCTCGAGGCACATGGCCCCCTCCAAAAAACTGTTTAGGATAAGGATCCTCCTCAACCCTCCCCACAGTGAAGGTGGAACCACTTAACAGTAGAGCGTAGTCCAAGTATTAATTTCTTCCTCTAGGGTATATCTTAATGGCTTGTTTAGGCCATTACAGTAGAAGTTCTTAAAAATGCCATCTTTCCATTTATACGATTAGAAAGAGCACAGAACTGCCCAGTGTAGTCCTCAATGGTGTTCATCCCTTGGCGAAGAAACAAAATCTCCTCTGCTGGATCCATGTGTTGGTCAGTCGATCTGTAATGCTGGGTAGAACAAAAGCAGGATGAGGCGGATCCACATACAGATTCTGTGTTTTAACAAACATGGGTAAAGAGACTGAACAGGAACAAGAGCATCTACAGTGAAACATCGACTGACACTGAACAGAGGAATCACAGTGGTTTAAATACACAAACAAGACACCTAGGGAAGACTAATCAAGAAGAAAACTACAAATTACTACAAAACATGGCACAAGACAGGAAATAACAGAAGTCCTCACACAAGACAGTGGAACACAGGCTGGTATCATGACAGCAAAAAGAGTGCATGAGATTTGCATATGGTGTCTTAACTACGTCAACTTGTTTAATGTTTTCAGAAAGAGTCATTTATTCAACAAATTGGTTTAGGCTATTGGGAATTTGGTTCAGAGAATGGGAATTACTGTTTTACCAATTCAAACAAACTCGCTTTCTTTCGCGAGGTGAGCCCCAGCACCCTTGTTAAGATCACAGGGCTCGTGTATCAACTTGGCCGATGAGCCAGGGATAGGTCCTTCCCTCTCTCTTTCTAGCCAGAAAGAGAGGCTAGAAATTCACATTAAAGTTCATGTGAGACTTATCAACAAGACAAAAACATTCTTCCTGCTCAGAAGACAACGTATTTAGGGGTTGTATGGGACTCGGTGACCATGAGGGCACAGCTGTGTCAGGAAATTACTTTCCATCACTTTCAAAGAGTTCTAGGTCTAGGTCACACATGCCGAAAGTCGTTCCTTCTCTCCTCTACTGTTCACCATGCCGGAGCAGAAGAAACTTCACTTACTGTGTCCAGTTTGTACTTTCCAACCTTACATCATCCGCACTAGCCAGTGGCATAAGTCAGAGCAACTTTTAATATGATATGGGGGCCACAATCGGGGGGCAGCCGCCACCAAGCAAACTGTCACACTGGCAGAGGGATGTCATTGCTCTAGTCTACAAGGTGCATGGTCAAGCTTCGCCTCTCGGAGTTAGGGCTCATTCTAACATGGGAGTTGTATCCTCCAAGGCTTTGGCAAGGTAAAAAGTATGTGATGTGGCAGTATGGTCCTCTCCGCACACATTTATCAGATTTTATAGTTTGGATGTTCATGCCACTCCAGGCTCACATGTCCTTGAGTCGACATCCAAAACTCATGTCTGAGACCTTTCTCTTGTGTTTGTGAGCACACACTACACAACCTTGAGGGGTCCAGACACTTCCCAGTGTAGTGGTGCTGGTATTCTCGTTCCCATAGCGCAAGCTGCAGCACTGAGAGTAGCTTTTGATAGGGAATGTCTCTGGGTTACTTGACTGTAACCCTGATCCCTGAAAAAGTGGAAACGAGATGCTGTGCCTCAATGCCACACTGCATCTCGTTCCTGCTTTTTCAGGGAACAGGGTTACAGTCAAGTATAACCTAAGAAGTTCATGTTAATGTTAGTTCACATTGAATTTTGAGATTAACATTAACTAAGAACAATAAAAGCTGTAGAAGTATTGTTCATTCTAAGTTCATTTTAACTAATGTTAACAAATGAAACCTTATTGTAAAGTGTTACTGTATGATTTGTAAGCTGTTTTCCTCATGGGGACCAAAAATGTCCCCACAAAACAGCAACTTAAACAACACCCGCATTATTTTTGCTACTGTAGAGAGACTAACAACCCAGAGTCACATTCACAGGGACTTGCTCTCCAAAAGCAAATGCAATGAGTTTGCTTCCTTTTTTTCTTAGAAGATCGATAATATCAGAAAGGCAATCAGTTTATCCTCGTGTTGTGCTGAGGTCAGACAATTGGTCAGAAATTAGTGTCTATCAGTGTTGGGGGTAACGCATTACAAGTAACTTGAGTTACGTAATAATATTACTTTTTCCAAGTAACTAGTAAAGTAACGCATTACTTTTCAAATTTACAACAAAATATCTGAGTTACTTTTTCAAAAAAGTAATGCAAGTTACTTTTTCACATTAACATAAAATCAGTCAAAAGCAAAATCAGAGTACTATGCAAACCTCCAATAATTAAATGTTAAATAAAACAACTATTTTTATGCATAATCTACCTTTATATGTATTTTACCAATGTCTTGCTGCTGACCTTTGATGATGAAAATTATTAGATTTTTTGTTTTTATTGGTAAAACTTTTTTCTCCTGCATCCTATTCTACCATTATCCAGAGCTGCGCCCTCTACTGTTCATGCGTCAATTTGCATTTTTACCTCAGCCTGGGGCTTATTATTTCAATTTTGGTATGAAGAGGTCTTTACCGTTGCACAAAAATATAACTTTTTTGTTATAAACAAAAACAAGCCCAGCCCAGGTGAGAAAAAGTAACGCAAAAGTAACGTAACGCATTACTTTTCTTAAAAAGTAACTAAGTAACTCAATTAGTTACTTTTTAAGGGAGTAACGCAATATTGTAATGTATTACTTTTCAAAGTAACTTTCCCCAACACTGGTGTCTATGTCTGATTTCGAGGCAATTGATGGTAAAATCTTGGAAGAAACTACAGCACCTTAAAACATCAACCTACACCCTTGACACACTCCCCCTTCATTTTTTTAAAGCTGTGTTTAACTGTTTAGAAGCTGGTCTCCTAGAAGTAGTAAATACCTCACTTATTTCTGGTATTTTTAAAGTCCCTTAAAACTGCAGTAGTTAAAAAGTCCTGAAAAAGAGCAATCTGGATAAAACCACATTAAGCAACTACCAATCTCAAATCCCCCCTTCATAGGCAAGATAATCGAAAAAGTGGTTTTCAATGAGCTGAATAAATGCTTAAGATCAAATTGATATTTGGACAATTTTCAATCTGGTTTCTAATTGCATCATTGTACAGAGACAGCGCACATAAAGATCATAAATGATATTTGCCTCAATACAGATCGCCTAACGCCTACAGCCCCATTGACTCCCTGTGCCAATGCATTGAAAAATAGAACAATTGGATGTGCCAAAACTTTCTTCAGTTAAACAAATACAAAACTGAATTCATTGCATTTGTAAACAAAAATGAAATTCTCAAGGTGAACGCATAACTTGAGGCTAGGGGTCATCAAGTCAGAAATCTTGATGTGATTTTAGAGTCGGACCTTAGTTTCAGTTGTCATGTCAAATCAATAACTAAATCAGCATGCTATCATCTCAAAACTATTGCAAGAATTAAACTCTCAAAAAAAAAGAGTACCTTTTAAGGTACAAGTGGCCGTCACTGGGGTGGTACCCTTAAGGGTACATTTTTGGACCTCTAAGTCAGGGGTAGACAAGTTCGGTCCTAGAGAGCTGATGTCCTGCAGAGTTTAGCTCCAACCCTACTAAGCCACCACAGTATAAAACTCATGGCTCCCAGCCTGCATTGCAGCATTAAGTATGTCACCATTGTTGAGATTCATATGCTGATTCTTGATATCTGTGTGCATCTAAACTTTTTTCCCCCTACAATGTATTTAAAAATCAAAATTCAGAATGCCTGATCTGTGGCAATAAAGCATTGTTGGTGAATATAATTTATTAATAGTTTGAGTCAGTGATGAGTTCAGTCATACATCTTTCTTCATGACAATTTTTGTTTATGGCTTCTTTTGAACAGATTATGTGTTTTGTTAACACTGTAACAAAAACCACAAACTCAAATAAAAAACCCAAGAGTTAAACTGCTCAACTACAGGAAACAACGATCGCCATAATGGTGACCAAACATTTTCAATAAAACCAACATCTAAACCTCTGTTAATTCTCAATAAGAGCTTCTATAGATGTCTTTCAGGGTTGGAGCCAAACTCTGCAGGACATCGGCTCACTAGGAGCGAACTTGCCTGCTAATGGTTAATTGTAGGGGAAATTGTACCCTAAGGACCAATTGTGTACCTTTAAAGGTACAGTTATACGTTTTGTTCCCCGAGGAACAAAATTGTACCTCCACTGTACCTTTTTTTCTAAGAGTGTAGATGTTTTATTTCCAGCCAAGACCTAGAGAAACTTGTTAATCACCAGCAGGGTGTACTATTGTAATGGACTCCTCACTGGCCTTCCCAAAAAGACCATTAGACAGCTGCAGCTCATACAGAACACTGCTGCCAGGATTCTGAGCAAAACCAGAAATATGACCATATCACGCCAGTCCTCAGGTCTCTACACTGGCTTCCAGTTACATTTGCAATTGATTTTAAAGTATTGTTACTTGTTTAGGAATCACTCAATGGCCTAGGACATCAATACATTTCAGATATGCTGATTAAATATAAACCTAACAGATCACTCAGATCATCAGAATCAAGTCACTTAGAAATACCAAGGGTTCACTCAAAGCAAGGAGAGTTCCCTTTTATCCATGCCAGCCACAGCTGGAACCAGCTTCCTGAAGAGATCAGATGTTCTCTAACAGTAGCCAATTTCAAATTGACTCGAAACACATCTGTTTAGCTGTGCATTTACTGAATGAGCACTGTGCCACTGTCCGACTGATTGCACTTTATCTTAATGTATTATCTGTTTATTCTTTTAAAATCTTTTTATAACTGAATGAGCACTGTGCCACTGTATATCCGCAACTTTTTAATCTTTTAAATCTTTTTATAACTGTATCATGTTTTTATTTCTTTTAATTCTTCTTATAACTGTTTTAATTTTCCTTGTATTTATTTATTTATTTTATTATTTTGTGAAGGCTGTCTGGGTGGAAGAGGTTGAGACAAGGGAGAGCGATTTCATCCGGGATATTCCCAAGAAACACCAGAACCAGGAAGATTTGTCTGCAAGAATACTGTTTAAACACAGTTACCTGACAAATATTTTTAAAGTTAGCCCTGGATCCATTTATATCCCCTCTGACAGACAACAAAGTGTTGATGGGAATATTCCGTTTGACAATTAATACAAATTGGCTAAATAATCAACCCTACATTTCCTTGTTTAGACCCACTCTGACAGATAACAAAGTATAGCCCTGGTGGTTCCATGAAGATTTGTCTGCAAGGGTACGTTTACAACGCACAGTTACCTGACAAATATTTTTAAGTAGTAAAATCACAAACCTGACTCTCCATTTTCTTCCACTCCAGATAGGGTTACCTTGAATTTAGTGATTCAGGTCATATTTATTATGTATTATGAATATTTTAATTCCTTTTCTGTGTAAAGCACTTTACAAATTACCATTGTGTATGAAATGTGCTATATAAATGAAGTTGCCTTGCCACAAGGATTTTTGATATTGCCATCTTTGTGGGATTTACCCATAATGTAGGATTTACCAAGACCACACTGACACACATACACATATTGGGTTTTGATGTTTTATGGGGACTTGCTATAGACAAAATTATTTTTATACTGTGCAAACTGAATATCTATCCCCTTAACCAAAACACAACCCGCAAAAAAATTTCCCCACAAGATCAAAACTTTCTAGTATTATACCATTGTGGGGACATTTTGTCCCCACAACGGAGAGAATACCTGAACCACACACACACACACACACACACACACACACACACACACACACACTTAAATGTTAACAATTTAAATCTTTACATTTTTTGGGATTGTATACAAATATTTTAGGGGCTTACAGAAAAAAACATAGCAACATTGTGCACGTAAACACACTTCTGGTAGAAAAGGTATGGAATCTTGCTAGTGTCCCCACTAGGCTTCTTAAAGGTTCAGTGTGTAAATTTTTGTGGCATCTAGTGGTGAGGTTGCGAATTGCAACCAATAGCTCAGTCCACTGCTCACCCCTCCATTTCGAAGCACATATACTAATGTGGCCGACACAGGACAAAGATGTCGTCTGAGATAGCAGAGAGTAGCCAGTCAAGCAATCATTATTTCAGTGTTTTATTCACTGACTTTAGCTAGCTTCTTTGCATACTAGTTAGTACAAGGTAAGAGTAGTGAAGCAGCTAGCTAATAGTAAATAGCTACGCTGTTCAAGGCGTTTAATAAACCAGAGGACTTCTACTACTACTTTTTCTTCTTCGTGCGTAGTCATGGTAGTGACGATGTAGGCTTAAGCTACCTCTAAAAACACCAATGAAGAAGAACAATGACGAAATAAGCTCTGTAAAGGAGTTTGTCCATATAGGGCTACTGTAGAAACATGGCAGTGCAAAATGGCAACTTCCATGTAAGGGGACCATGCGATGTATGTAGATAGAAATGACTAATTCTAAGGTAATAAAAAAACATATTTTTGCATTTCTATCAATAAATTACACACTGGACTTTTTACTAGCTTACCCAGCATCCCTGAGTGCCTTTACTAAATTACTTATTTTGTCCATTTTTATTGTTAGCAATGTATAAATAATACAAGATGTTAACAGTACCATACTCTAATTGAATTGCGATCACATGAGATTGTGTTCCTGATGTCACTTAGTGGTCAGGACAATTGGCAAGTGAAACCCACTGATCAGACATTTTTCAGACAAGATTTTCAGATTTTTAAAGACATAAATCAAAATGGTCTGAATCTTAATAAAATTCAGATTGAAATAGTAAAACTGCATTGCAGATTAATTGCAAATGAATTTCAGTTGTACCCTTTTTTTTTTTTTAAATCTTCAATTTCTTCAAGAAAGAACAGATTATTTTTAGATGATCTCATGTTTCTTCAATCATAGCAAATGGGTGCCCACTGTTCCGGGTGTGTGTGTGTGTGTGTGTGTGTGTGTGTGTGTGTGTGTGTGTGTGTGTGTGTGTGTGTGTGTGTGTGTGTGTGTGTGTGTGTGTGTGTGTGTGTGTGTGTGTGTGTGTGTGTGTGTGTGTGTGTGTGTGTGTGTGTGTGTGTGTGTGTGTGTGTGTGTGTGTGTGTGTGTGTGTGTTTGTTTTTGTGGTTTACGAGGACTTTTGACCTGAATACGCACCAGCATTACGGGGACATTTGGGTTTATGAGGACAGGGGCCATGTCCTCATAATTCCGGCAGTGTGGATGTCATTTACTATGTCCCAGAAGCACCCTCTCCAATTTTGGCGCGATGTCCTTACATACCACAAAACCCTGAAATTTTACTACACACAGTGTATCCCTGATTTCGGGAGTGCGCCCCTGGAGCCAGGTCCCGGTATAACACCTGCGTCATCAAAAATTTGCATAATACACACAAGTGTAAGTTTTGAGGCCTCTGATTGGACAGATCGGTTCCGGTAGGCGGGAAATCGTGAAAACAAGATGGCGCCGGTGGGCGGAGCTTCATTCAGCTTCAGCATAAGTCTGTATAATAAGCAACATAATGCAAAATACTAATTATTTAAGTATTTTTGCAAGTAATATATTAATTATATGATAAAATCCCGTTTATATTATGATAAGTGTGGTGTAGTCAGAGGTGTATGGGGCAAGTTAATTCCTGTTTGGACCGGACATGAGAGGACTGCGGACCTGATGAAGGCAACTGTTATTTAAAGGTAAGTTATAACACTGTTTAATAATGTTATAATGCTTCTCTAATAGCCTGTGGGTCCGTTTGGCTTATTTGTGCATGTCCTGTTAGCTCTTCCAAGCTCGTTTTACACTTAGAAAGCAGCTAGCGCGTGATGCTAACGGTGCTAGCGCACTTATAGTGATTCTGTTTACAGAGAATCAGCGATGCTCGTCATTTAAAACTTGTTTAATAAAGCTGGTACATTATATTTTATTTACAGAGTATTGTTAAAGGTAATATTAAAGCTTAAATGTTACCCAGGTTAATAGAGATGCACAATATTTAAAAAAAAAACTGATATGGCAATATTGATTTTTTTCCCTGCAATATATAATGCAATATGAAAAACAATTTCACCAGATGACTTAAATAGCTTTATTTGGAAATAACTAATCATTCTAGAATGATTGGTGTGATTTTGTAGGGGTGTGCGTCTGCATAGAAAATGATAAACTGCAAGCATAGATACAAAAATGGAACAAAAATATGAAATTAACAGTGCCTCATGTTTTCCAGGTAAGTCTAATAGCATTTAGGAACAGTAATAAGGGTATATAGAGTAATCAACTGTAAAATAACACTGCATAGTCTTTACTGTATACATCAGATATAATTATTCCTGGTTAAAGCTACAAAACGGATTTTTTTCTTTGTATTTGGATGTTTTATTGCAATTAATGACAGTCCGCAGCAGTTTATTAGGCTGTTTTCACTATAAGAGATCAACTATGATCCATATAGCCTACTTGACTTCACATAGGGCTATACTCCAATGTCACTACCAAGAATAGGTATGAATGATAAAGCAATGTATTGTGCAGCCCTACAAGTTAATGTTCATGGCTTTAATGCATCACATTACATGTGTGTTCATTACAGTATGTCAGGTTGTGTGTGGCTTTACACCAGTTTTATGAGGACACCGTTTTATGAGGACATCATAAGAACATGTTCTTGATGTTTGTCTTGACTGAAGGATCTCAGTGTGTTGTGTTAGTTTGAGAATCCTGGTCTATGAGGACATTAGTTTTACCGGGACACTGTGGTGCACATATGGAATACTAGGATCGATACTGATAACTCATAATTCACAGCTCATTTCGGCTAATACCAATACCGAAAAATATTTATTATAATTATTATAATATATATAATAATTGAAGAAGAAAAAAATAGGACCCTCGGTTGAAATTGGCTTTCAATATGTAATACTAAAATGAGTATTTATTTGTCTTTATTTTGTTTTGATTTTTATTTGCTCTTCTTTTTTTTCCAGATGATAACTGAGAAGAATCAGATTAAACCAAACAAGATACAGCAACTCTAAAGGTATCCAAGAAGGTAATGTAATAATTGAGTTATTCCTTAAAGAATAGAATAGATTTCAGCTCAGAAACAGATCGTTTGCCAGAGTTATCAGTCACTGAATTATGATTGTGTGTAAAAAGTGAGTCAGGATCACTTACTGTGCAACTAGCACAGACGCAGTGTCTCGTATCACTCTCATACACACAAATACTGGAGCTCAGGTGCCGTCCAAATGTGTCTAGTGACCAGTGTCCCGGTAAAACTAGTGTCCTCATAGACCAGACTTCTGTCAAACTAACACAACACACTGAGTCAAAGTCAAACATCAAGAACATGTTCTTATGATGTCCTCATAAAACGGTGTCCTCATAAAACTGTTGTAAGACACACACACACAACATGACATACTATAATGAACACGCATCTAATGTGATGCATAAAAGACATTAAAATTACCTTGAAATATTGATTTGAAATTGAACTATTTTGTAATCTTGTATATTATCTCAAATCAATATTTTATGTGCAAATATTTATTGATGGGTAGTTATGTATGATTATCTGATTATCCTGTCCATGTTTATTTTGTATTAATTACTGGCTGACTGTACATTATCCCTTTGCTATATTCCATATATTATGTTTTTAGGTGAAGTGTTTCTGTATGTAACGCTTTATTTCATATGTTCAGATAAGCCGTCAGACCCAACTGTCATCAGGCAGTGATGATTGTGCTGCTCTTACTGTGGGTCTACATGAGGTAAGTGAGAGTTGTGCTGTAAGAGAATGAGCAAACCAAGCAAACACACGTGTGAGATCTAGGCTGTTCACATATTTACATCAGTGTTTCATGTCTAATTTGATGTTTTGTAGACTCTCTGTGAGGTTGATCCCTCCGCACTCTGTCCCAGTCAGAAGTCAGAGATACAGAGAGTACAGAAGGTATTGTTTTTTCTTTTTTCTTTTTGGAAATTAAAATTAGGAATGCACCAATATAAACATTTGGGCAGAGTTCGATAACTGATCGTTCTTTATATTTGAAAGCTGATAACTGATATATTGGCCGATTAATCTAAATCCAAATTTTATATACTTTGAGAGCCTGATTACAAAAACAAAAGGCTCATCATTAAAGGTCCTGTTCTTCGTGATCCCATTTTTCAAACTTTAGTTAGTGTGTAATGTTGCTGTTAGAGCATATATAATACCTGTGAAATTATAAAGCTCAAAGTTCAATGCCAAGCGAGATATTTTATTTAACTGAAGTTCCCTTTCAAAGCCTACAGCGAACGGCTGGTTAGGACTACATCCTGGTATTTCCTGCTTTAATGACGTCAGTAGAGCAGTTTGTCGACTAACCTCCGCCCACAAGAGTACGCGAAAAAGGGGGCGTGGTCTTGTTGCTCCCGCGTGGATAAGAGGAAGTGTTGCGTTCGGTTGCGTTCGTATAGTTTGTTTGTCGCCATGTCGTCGAGACGCTGTTATTTTCATCCCGGAGTCAAGTCACCTTTGTTTGGCTTTCCCAGGGCCGCTGTACTTAGAGATCGTTGAGCGCATGCATCCCCGTTATGGTGAGAGGCGTGACCTTTCCGGTAACGTGCGCTCTGCGTGCGCTAAGCTGCTGTCCAATCACAACACGGGAACCGCTGGCACAATCAGAACTCGTTACGTGTTTCTGAAGGAGGGACTTCATAGAACAGGGAAATCTTTCAAGCCGTTTTGAGGACAGTGAAAACAGCGGTACACAGATAAGTAAATTGTGTGAAAAATACTGTGGTTTTTTTACACGCGAAACATGAACACATGTTATATTGAACACTGTAAACACAATCAAAGCTTCAAATAAACACGAAAAACGGGGACCTTTAAAAGCCATGACTCAAACACTTCAACATAAATCAAACCTATACAGTACAGTAGCCATTCATTCTATTGGCTATCATATGATTGTAAAAATTAAATTAATTAACTTTCTTTATAAAAAAAAAAATGACAACACTTTACAATAAGTTTTCATGTTGTTAGTGTTAGCTAACATGAACTAACAATGAATGAACAATACTTCTACAGGATTATTAATCTTAGTTAACGTTAATCTCAACATGTTTATGATCCAGTGTTGTATCTGTTCATTTAGTGCACACTGTGAACTAACATCAACTCACATATTTTATTAACTCACATTAACAAAAGTTTTGCTCTGTTAGTTCATGTTAGTTAATGCAATAACAAATGTATTGTAAAGTTTTACCCAAAACATCTATTGCCTTACAAATAATAATAAATAAAATTTAATTAAAATGCAAACAAGTCATGGGCAACATTACTTAGGCTACATAAAGAATCAAATGCCTGTGCCATGGATAAATCAAATCAAATGGACAATAAGGGAATTATTTTACTCATATTGTTGATGAAAATGATACAAGAACAATAAAAGTACTAGTTCTGATAAATAATGCATCAATACTTTTGAAAACATATTAACATTTTTAAAATTACAGTGCGTGTTTAATAGGATGGTTTCAAATAACGTGTGTTTGAGGTGCGCGCGCTAAAGCTGAAGAGCTGAATGAACACCCATAAACCCAAGCGCTTTTGTTTAGCTCAATGGAACACAACCTATATATGATCAATGCGATATTTATAAAAAATAAACACAATATTACAACTCCTACTTGCACAAAATCATGCATAGATGAACTTGAACTAAGTTACGTATTGAAACTCCTGTTGTGGACGCACGGCAACTAAACCCAAAGAATTCACAGCGTTTTATTCAGATAGTTTTCTCATTATAATGTAATTTATATATGACAGTCCCAATTATTGTTATTAATATTCTGCGTTGAAGCCAATGAGCATCAGCGGTACAATGAAGAGCTTTGCTTGAGTTATTTAACTGATCCTAATCCATCCTATATGAGAGAAATCAAAGGTTTATACTACATAACTTTACTATCACGACTTATATCTGCACACATTGATGCAAATGCACAAGTGCACTTGACTGTGTTTGTCAAAATGTGGAACTCCTGTTGTTCAGCGCGTTCTTCCCACAACAGCGCTGAAGCACGGCAGCTAGACCCAAAGAATTCACAGCGTCTTATTGCAATAGTCTTCTCATTATAATGTTATGTATATATGACAGTCAGTTATTATTGTCCTGCATTGCTGTTTGAGCTCGCGTGTGGAAGAGATGATCACCGGTTGGCCTACAGTGAAGCACTTTACTGCAGCGTTCAGTAACTCATCCTGTCTGAGATAAATCAGATATACACAACATTTTAAAAATATTACAGCTTACAATTCCACAAAATGCTGCAAATGCACAAACAAACTCTCCCTGTAACACCGCGCTGATTGTGATGCACCTTGACTGTGTCTTCCTTTTCAAAGTGATTCAAATATTTCACAACCATCATGGTGAACAGTACACATCTGAAGCTGCAGGAAATAATCCATTATTTATTAGTCTTAATATATATCGGCCTCATTGTTATTATCAGATGTAGTCCAGTGTCTGTGCTGCTTCATTTGGATCATCTCTGAATCTTTGTCTGTAGTTGAATGTTTATCTCTTCTTTCTTTACCTTGCTTTCAGGTGAGCCCTGAGAAGGACCAGTTCTCATTGGATGATCAAGGCTGTGCTGAGATGGTAATAAAAAGAGCATTGCATCATTTTAGAAAATGCTAGTCTAGTAAGAACCTTTTCATGTGTTTTTACTGATATGATTTGTCAAAACAATTCCATTTACACTTGGCCACATAAATGGGCCTTTGCATTTTATTTCCACGCTATACGCTGGTTTAACGGTGTTCACGTCATCGTAAAACTACCGCTATGAGAAGCATTTTATTTATCATCAGCTAATTTCAAGATCAATAGGAGAGAGAGTAGCATCAGCACTGGTTAAATAATTTATTCTCACTACTTTTAATGAAGATGAGCGCTGTCATATCTGACTAGAACATGTCATATAGCCTAAAACACGCTCTCACTTGTTTATAATTTGGCAGTTTTGTGAGGAGTAAAGTTGTGGTAAACCATATGCGGTTTCAACAACCATCTGCATTTACACTTGTCCAGTTTCATCTGGAATGCGTCTCAGACCACCTCCTGAAGTGCTTTGAGTCACCGGATTTAATTCCGTCTCCAAATGTGTTTGTGTAATAACATAAATTGTCTTTGTATCTTGCGGCATGCACTTTGGTAAAGCGTCTCTAAAATTAAATTAAAATCAAAAGCACGATATAGCTTCGTGCCCTTATCAAATCACACAAGACGATAATGAAGTAAGTCTACAGTTTGTTGTGCTGCGTGTTTCAAACTGAACTGCACACTTTCCTCATTCCATCAGCTCATGATCTGGCATTGTCCACGCCTCGTTTCACAGCCAATGAATGCAGTGAACTCCATCTCTACATGTGCCTTGAGTTTAACATGCAGCGAGCACCACTTGCACTCTATTAGCACATTTGCATTATATCCAAACTTTCTGTGGACAGCTGATTTAAAGTATTTCACCCCATTTGTAATAAGATGCGTTTATAAACCTGTTTCCACTGAAACTGCAGGCTTCTGCCAGTATAACAGCTTAAGCGAAGAAATTAAGAAGGAAGTATTGTAAAATAAAATAATCATTATAAAATATACATTTTTCATTGACAGTAGTAGTATATTAGTATCTTAGCAACAATTCTAATAATAGTGATCTAAAAGTATTATAGTTATTATGGTAACACTTTACAATAAGGTTGTATTAGTTAACATTAGTTAATGCATTAGTTAACATGAACTAATCATGAACAATGCCTGTAGCTTTACTGTTTTTGTAAGGTTATCTTACTGTACATATTTACATTAGTTTACACAGCAGTTCACACACACTACGGATGAATATTTCTAACTCACCATCTTACTCTAAAGGTAAAAATGCTGTTGTATACCTTATCAACATTATTAAAACAAAGCATGTATATTATTGGATTTTGAGAACCTTATTATCACGTGTACCCTATTTCAACATTAACTGATGTGTTAACATTTGTAGGTTCATTAAATAATAATAAATGCTTTGTTAATGACAAGTCATGTTGATAAAGAGTCTACAAATGTTAATAACACATCAGGTAATGTTGAAATAGTGTACACTTTACAACAAGGGTAACAAAATCCATCAATACATGCTTTGTTGAATGTTAGTAATGATAGTAAAGTGCGTATAAACATGAACAACCTGTCTGTTGATGTTTAGATGGTTTCCACTTTAGAATTATGTTTGCCAACAGCCCAAAATCAATGGCTTAATATTAAATAATGTTGATAAGGTACACAACAGAATTTGTACCTTTAGAGTAAGATGATGCGTTAGAAATGTTAATTTTAAGCCAGTGGTTTTAAGACAGATATATACGGTGTGTGTGTGTGTGTGTGTGTGTGTGTGTATATATAGATCTATAATATATAATGCTGCAGTGTGTCAGTAGGTAATATCAGTTTACATTTCTAAACATTCCTTTTGCCATTAATTGTAATAATCAGTTATCAATAATCAGATTTTTGCACTTTTATATAATGAAACTTTTCTAGAAGAACATTAATGGAATCAGTGTTGCACCAACATTGTAATTCTGGCCTATACCAATAAGTTGATCATGTTCATGTTGGTCAAAAACTTAAAAAGGAGGTGTTTAATATAACATTTCTTCTCCAGAATAATATTTTGAATGTCATTTGAAATGTGATTTTTTTTTTTAGATATCAGGTGTATATTCAGTTTTAAGATCTAGATACAGGTTTGCGTTATATCTGAGTTTCTGATCAGTGTATAACTGATTTCTTCCAGGTGTTCAGAAGATGCCCATTGAGAAAACCACTGAAGTTTCTCAAGGTACCTGAGGTTTAAATCAGAATACCTCCATCAGTGTAAGTACAGGAGCTCTCATATAGCTAGAGCTTACTAAAGCATGTGTTCTTCTGTACAGACAATGACAGTGAGGCAGAAACTGAAAGGACAAAACGTGTGCTGGTCAAATGCTGAAGTTACAGCTGTAATTGAACATTTTAAAGGGGCTATATGCAACTTTTTCCCCAAAATAAACGTAACAATAGCCTTTTTATTTTACCATTTATAACTCAAACATCTCCTGATGAGCATACTGACACCTTGTCCGCTCACAGTGGGTGCACCTATAAGCCTGTATCCTATTTTTCCTATTTTCTGGCGGGTCGTCTTTTCCCGCGCTGTCTGCGGATGTGACGTCACCACCGCTGCGAGAGCGAGCAGAAAATGAGAGCAGTTCTATTTTTTGGCCACAGGTGTCAGTCGCGAGTTTAAATTTCAGAAAAACGCATATAGCCCCTTTAAGGCTCATATAGCCAAAGGAGAACTGGCCACACTGACTGAAAGACCGCACTGTAAGACCGCTGAGGATCCTGTTTTGGGAAAGCACAGAGGACAAAAGATATTTTGTAAGAAATCGAGGAATTACCTTGAAAAGCAAAGCCTAAAATAAGTGATGTTACATCATGTGTCTCATTTGATGCTGGATTATTATTTTGGTTGTTGGTTTTGTTAGTTCATTCTATAGCTAAACTTATGTAGGGCAGCAGAACATACTAAGAGCTCACTCTATACATCTAGAAGTTGAACTGTTCTTGAAAGAAATAGTATTATTATACGTTTCAAAACTATTATTGATCTGACTGCATTGGCACTATATGAGAACTGAAGTGAGCTGGACGATGACATGAGTGTTTTTTCCAGAGCTGCTATAGATCATGGCCGTCGGAACCATTGTATGTGTGCGGGACAAGACCCACCCACTTTTTACGATCAATGATATTGGACCCACTCACTTTTACCGTCTGTAATTCAGCACATGTCTGTGCACCAACCCCTAACCATTATTAAACACGTTAGATGATTAATTTCAACTTTTCTAATATTTTCTTCATGTGGAGAGTTCCTGCCCCAAGTGGAGGAGTTCAAGTATCTAGGGGTCTTGTTCACGAGTGAGGGAAGGATGGAACGGGAGATTGACAGACGGATCGGTGCAGCTTCTGCAGTAATGCGGTCGATGTACCGGTCTGTCGTGGTGAAGAAAGAGCTAAGCCGTAAGGCGAAGCTCTCGATTTACCGGTCAATCTACGTTCCTACTCTCACCTATGGTCATGAGCTGTGGGTCATGACCGAAAGGACAAGATCCCGGATACAGGCGGCCGAAATGAGCTTTCTCCGCAGGGTGGCTGGGCGCTCCCTTAGAGATAGGGTGAGAAGCTCAGTCACTCGGGAGGAACTCGGAGTAGAGCCGCTGCTCCTCCACATCGAGAGGGGTCAGCTGAGGTGGCTCGGGCATCTGATCCGGATGCCTCCTGAACGCCTTCCCGGGAAGGTGTTTCGGGCATGTCCAACCGGGAGGAGGCCCCGGGGAAGACCAAGGACACGCTGGAGGGATTATGTCTCCCGGCTGGCCTTGGAACACCTCGGTGTCCCCCGGAAGAGCTGGAGGAAGTGTCTAGGGAGAGGGAAGTCTGGGCATCTCTGCTTAGACTGCTGCCCCCGCGACCCGGCCCCGGATAAGCGGAAGAAGATGGATGGATAATATTTTCTTCATTTCTATTGGAAAAAAATGCCTTTCCGATCTGATATGTGATGGAAAAAGGGAGTAGAGTGAGTTCGGCAAAAGGTGGATTCGAACCGCGGGTCGATTTGCGTCAACTTGATGCCATGCGTCTCACCCGGCACTATTGCTGCTCTCACTGATACGGTGATTTCCGTTTTTTTGTCTGGCCCAACCAGACGTTTAGCAAACAAGGCGGTATATTTCTACTTAATGTAAATGCCGTCTACTCCAGTAAAAATATTCTGAGAGGACCCACCCACATTTTTTTTTGCTTCCGGCACCCATGCCATAGATGATATTAACTAAAGGAATAACTGATGATTTGTACAACATAACTCAATCAACACTGAACGACGACACTATACTCTTCTAGAGCTGCTCTACAGCCCAAACTAACTTCATAATCAAATATCATTTTAATAAATGTAATAATAATACATAATTTTCCTGTTATCACTGTTTTCCTCTAAGCTGCTTTGAAACTCTGACTCGACAATTGTGCAGAATTGTCTTTTTGGGTAAAGCGTCCCTTATAAGTCGTTTCTCTATATGCTGCAGCATTTATTGCATGTCGAGTGGGTTAATTTAATATATATCAAAGCTGTTTAATGACTGATTTCAGATGTGCCTGTTTCCAAATGGGCTGTTTTGTCTATCTTTCCGAAGCTTTGTAATGATGCTGTATGCTTTCTGAAACATGTTTTTATGTTTGAGGGTGTCACTTTCCTCTTAAAATGGTATCACATGGTAAAACTGGAAAAACTCAATGTTTATGTTAATATTTTAAGTTATAATTAAAGCACTTCTAAAACACTTTGGTCCCTGTAATGTTGTAAGTTTTTTTGTGTAATGTATTGGAGATCCGGTCCTCTTAAATCACCATTGTCTTGGTAATGCACCATATCTTCAGGTGTGTGTGTGTGTGTGTGTGTGTTGTGGGCATGAACCATCAAACACACACGTCCTTATAATGTTGGATTGTGCAGTTGTGTATTGTGTTTAAAGATCATTCCTCTTAAATCACCTTAGTCTTGGTAATACGCAGTGTTTTCAGGTTAGTGTGTGTGTGTGTGTGTGTGTGTGTGGTCATGTACCAGTAAAACACACTGGCCCTCGTAATGTTGGATTGTGCAGTTGTGTATTGTGTTTAAGATCCAGTCCTCTTAAATCACCTAAGTCTTGGTAATACACTGTGTTGTCGCATTTGTGTGTGTGTGTGGTCATGTGCCTGTAAAACACACTGGTCCCTGTAATCCACTGAAATGACATATTTTGTGTATTGTAAAACGAGTGTCCTCATAATACGGTCGGGCCCCAAAAATCACAATTATGTCATAGGCGGGAACATTTCAGGATGGGCGGGAATGTCCTTGTGTACCACCAAAATATCATATTGTCATATTTTCTGTTCTGTTGTGTGTATAGAATATTTGAAGTCAGATTTGTGATCTGCAGATTAAAACAAAATTTTTGATAGTTTTATCACCACTGTAGGGCATTGGGAAAGGGGTGTCCCTTTATACCACCACCATACTGGTTTGGCCATCAAAGTCCTTCTATACCACAAAAACAAGTATGTGTGTGTGTGTGTGTGTGTGTGTGTGTGTGTGTGTGTGTGTGTGTGTGTGTGTTCACTACTCACTGCTTCTAATGTGTGTGCACTTACTTGGATGGGTTAAATTCATAGGACAAATTCCAAGTATGGGCTACCATACTTTGCCTTTACGTCACGTCACTGTTACTGTCACTGTTTGGTTCTCACTGCAAAAAGGACTTTACATCACTAAATGTTAAAAGTTTAAATAATTTCTAAATAAAGTAAAAAATTATATTTAGTCAATGCACATGCAAATGCTGAACTAATTAATTTAAAGCAACAGTCAATTTTTGATTGGATTTTTAACTACAGTTTATTATTAGCTGCAGTTTTTAGAAAGCTATAAAGAAACTAAGGACCACCCAAATAATCTGTGATCAGATGCATCAATGTCACAGTGAACATGCCACGATATCACTCTTGTGTCCATGTTGGGAAGACTATTTGAATAGCAAAGACATGGGCTACACAAGATTTGCATGGGTTCAAAGTTTGTCTTTCATCTCACATGTCTTAATTCATATTTCATTCAAATGTTGTGTGAAATATAATATAGCGGATACTGAAACGGCCACATGAATGAAAATATAGCTATCATTTACCTGATACCACACATTTAAGGTTTGTCTTTGGAGAAGACTTAGTTTACTGGGAAGTTTTTGGATAGGTTGATGGGAATAAATCACTGAATTACTGAAAAATAATTATTGAATTGCTTTTTGTGTTGTTAAATAATATTTAATCAATTTTATTCTGGGCCATATCAAAATTATCAAACATAATATGGGTTGCAATATAATTAGAAAAATGCTGTTATACAGGAGAGAAAAAAATGTCTCTGAAAATCCAGAGGGTAAAAAAGAACAAAGCTAAAGGGATAATTCACTTAATTCCTGCCAATGCAAGAAGAATTCACAGAATGCACTTTGCATCAATCCCAGTGTTCACACACAGATCAGATTCACATTTTCACAGACCCAGAAGTGAAAAACACTCAATCTGTATATAAAAGCACTTTTATCACCTAACCCAAGTTAAATGTGGACAGGATGTGCTGCAGAATGGTGTCCTTCACGGCGTTAAAAACAAAGCGGATATTTTCAGTGTCGGTTGCACATGTGAAATGTGCGTAGATGCGTTTATGTGTGTCCCTGTTCTGTTCCTCATACATACTCAAGATGAACTTCATTGCGGCATCTGCATCTTTTGTAGGGCCTGTGGAGAAAGCAGATAACACAGATTTCATCATTTCATCTGAGTTCAGTGACACTACAGCAGTGTTGGGAGTAACAAATCAGAAAACTAACAAAAAAGAGCAACTAACTACCCTTACTACATTTTCAGTAGTATGACAGTATTGTTTGCAAACCAGTGTAATGTATTTTTTTCCAACAAGCTCTAAAAAATGTGACAAAATGCAACATTGCTGGTTAACATGTTATTGCTCATACAGCTTTATCGTCACACAAACTGAAGCATAAAAGGGATAAAAGGGAAGAGCATGTGTTCGCAATAAAGAATCCTGCTGAAGTTATATCCAAGTCTCCTGGTCTCTAATTCAAGGAACAAAAGAAGTTCACAAAAATAAAAATTATGTCATTAGTTACTCTCCCTCCAAACCCATAATACTGGGTTCCAAACCCATAATACTTTCATTTATCTTTGGAATACAAATGAATATTTTTAATATTCCCAGAACATGTGTGGATGTCCATGCAACCAGCAATTTCACACATCAAAAAATATAACCCATCTGAACTGAGTGGTTTAATTTATATTACATACAAATTATTCATATATAAACATTGATCAACAGACACACAAAGCATGTCAAAAATGGTAAACACGGAAACTCAGTAGTATTTGCTTGACTCTTGTGTTATATGTGTTTTTGTATTTGTAATTTTTGATGCATGAAACTTTTGCTTATGTCGACTTTAAACGGATGGACAAACATGAGAGAATATTAAAAATATCTTAATTTGTGTTCCGAAGATTAACAGAAGTCTTGAGGATTTGGAACGACATGAGGGTGAGCAAATTATTGTGACAAAAGTTTTATTTTGGGGTGAACTAAACCTTAAGGCCTTTTCATACCAAGACGAATGGTTGCGTCAGTTCAGAGTGAGGTGTTCTAAATTTTTTCCATCACACTGCAAAGAAAACTGGTGAACTAATTAAACTGACCTCATAGAAAACGATCTAGAAATGAACTAATTCATAATAGCGATACATCGTTTCAAGTCTTTGCACAGACATCCCTAAGTTCCTTAGGTTTTCTTTTTATATATATATTATAACTTTATTGCTTTCAAAGCAGCTTCCCCCACACTGCACTCTAGAATATTTACCACAATAAATGACATCTTCATATTTTTAAACACTGCATAAAATAAGACTTGTCAGAGAATTTAAAGTCAGCATGACACAGAAGTTGCAATAGTCTTTTCTTCCCTATTATGACGTACACTATATTGCCAAAAGTTTTGGGATGCCTGCCTTTACATGCACATGAACTTTAATGACATACCATTCTTAATCCGTAGGGTTTAATATGGAGTTGGCCCACCCTTTGCAGCTATATCAGCTTCAACTCTTCTGGAAAGGCTTTCCATAAGGTTTAGGAGTGTATGGGAATTTTTGACCATTCTTGTAGAAGCGCATTTGTGAGGTCAGGCACTGATGTTGGATGAGAAGGCCTGGCTCGCAGTCTCTGCTCTAATTCATCCCAAAGGTGTTCTATCGGGTTGAGGTCAGGACTCTGTGCAAGCCAGTCAAGTTCCTCCACACCAAACTCGCTCATCCATGTCTTTATGGACCTTTTTTTGTGCACTGGTGTGCGGTCATGTTGGAACAGGAAGCGTCCATCCCAAAACTGTTCCCACAAAGTTGGGAGCATGTAATTGTCCAAAATGTATTGGTATGCTGAAGCATAAAGAGTTCCTTTCACTGGAATTAAGGGGCCAAGCCAAACCCCTGAAAAAAACAACCCCACACCATAATCCCCCCTCCACCAAACTTTACATTTGGCACAATGCAGTCAGGCAAGTACCGTTCTCTAGGCAACCACCAAACCAGACAGAGAAGCGTGATTCGTCATTCCAGAGAACACACGTCTCTACTGCTCTAGAGTCCAGTGGCGGCGTGGTGTACACCACTGCATCCGACGCTTTGCATTTCACTTGGTATCGTAATGCTTGGATGCAGCTGCTCAGCCTTGGAAACCCATTCCATGAAGTTCTCTACCCACTGTTCTTGATCTAATCTGAAGGCCATACAAAGTTTGGAGGTCTGTAGCTATTCACTCTGCAGAAAGTTGGCGACTTCTGCTCACTGTGCACCTCAGCATGCACTGACCCCGCTCTGTGATTTTACGTGGTCTACCACTTCGTGGCTGAGTTGCTTTTGTTCCCAATTGCTTCCACTTTGTTATAATACCACTTGTTGACAGTTGACCAAACAGTTGACCGTGGAATATTTAGTAGTGAGGACATTTCATGAATGGACTTATTGCACAGGTGGCAACCTATCACAGCACCACGCTTGAATTCACTGAGCTCCTGAGAGCGGCCCATTCTTTCACAAATGTTCATATAAGCAGTCTACATGCCTAGGTGCTTTATTTTATACACCTTTGGCATTGGAAGGGATTGGAACACCTGAATTCAATGATTTGGAGGGCTGTCCCAATACTTTTGGCAATATAGTGTATATCCAAGTGAAACAGCTTCTCGAACTAGAAAAAAATTGTTGGATGGGACTTGATTTTGTTCATCAGTAATCGATTGGATCGTTGGATTCCATGGCACATTAATTAAACAATAATAATGTGCACGGATAAATCATTTAAAATAACATTTTGTTCCAGTGTAGGCTCCTTTTGCTTAATTTTTCTCTCTTTTTTTCCTTCCTTCCTTCCTTCCTTCCTTCCTTCCTTCCTTCCTTCCTTCTTTTTTTTTTTCTTTTTTTTTACACATGCTTATACCTAAAACAAGTGAAAAATCTGCCAGTTTGGAAAGACAAATTATGAAAACAAGTCTTATGCAGTGTTGCTTCTCAAGTAAATGTATCTTGTTTGAAGGATTTTAAAATATTTTAACTGGAAAATAAGACAAAAATACTTGTTAAGAATAGTATTTTAAGCCATTTTGTTGGCACTCCAACCTGCATACTGTGGAAAATACTTTACAAGGTCTGACTTTGAGATCTTCTCCTTCAGGATATCTGTCTTATTGAGGAAGAGGATGATAGATGAGTCCTGGAACCAGGGGTAAGAGATGATTGTCTTAAAAAGTGCCTTACTCTCCTCCATGCGGTTCTGTGGTGGTAAAACATCATATCAACACAATTAACTACCATGAATCCAGAATTTAATGTCACAGTAATCACCTATGATGTAAGGATGCTGAATCTTAATAAGCCATAAGAGCTTCACCAAGAATGCAAGGAAATGGGCAAACCTCATTCGCACACTCATATAAGACCTGATCGTACTCGCTCAGAGCCACCAGGTAGATGATGGAAGTGACATTTTCAAAACAATGGATCCATTTCCGTCTTTCTGACTTTTGGCCTCCAACGTCAACCATTCTGCAGCAACATCAGGGATTTTTAATTTACAAAATGGGTTACAGTCATTCATCCATCTCCACACCACCAATTAATTAAAAGCTACCTGAATATGACAGTCTGCAGGTCAAAGACATACTCAATGATGCCTGTGGTTGGAACTCGGACTCGTAGTATATCCTGCAGAGTCGGCAAGTAAAAGGCTGCAGATATTCTGTCTATGTCATCGAGGTAACTAGTAAACAGAAACAAAAACCATGAAAATACCTTTAAAATTATTTGTCCAGAACCCAATGAGCACCAAAACTCACCAAACACAGATTTAAGAACATTTCAAATTTGCTTGATAAAGCGATACAAAACATGTTAAATTATCAAGCATATGCCATAATAATTTTCTGTTTATAATTTCACAGATCTGTAGTAATAATGTTTGATTGTGTAGTAAAAAAAAATGTGTATTCAAGGCATACATTTTCTCAGTTCATTGAATCAAACACATGACCTTGCCGTAGTGTCCTGCTGTACAGTCTCAAGTATACAGGTGTTAAAATAGCAAAGAGCAGTTTTCTTCTAAATTGTAAGTAGAGCTCTTACAAAAAAGCACTATAACAAAGTGATAGTATCACTATATATTTTAGGGCTTTATACAATAGAAGTTGTTTCAAAACAGCTTCACAATAATAAACAGGAAAGGAGCTTTATCAAATAAGTGACAGATTCAAATTCTACTGTAAAGCAGCTGTAACTAGGTAATAATGTAATTCATTATTCATCTCAATTCAGTTCAATAACTGTGTAAAGTGAACAAAGTTCAATTCAGCTACTGTATAAAGAAGTTCAGTATTCATCATAGCAGCTCAGTATACCATATTCATATACCATGGTATTAACATGGTATTCCAAAGAATACTATGGAAAAGGTCCAAAAATGTGATTGTTCTATTGTATATCCCCCCCAAAAAACATGAAAAAAAACCCCACCCAAAATATGGTATATAATGCAATGGTACTTTTTGTTAGTGTCAGAAATGAACTAAGGGCATAACCTAACACTTTTTGACTTTCTCAGTTTGAGTAAATCCACTTGGGGTTCAGAGTATTTATTTTTTCCCATATTAATTTCACACATGTCTAGTACAATTATGTGGTTTTGTTTCATTAATACAGTGTATACTTTTTCTTAATTTACCCCGGAAGAACGGAAGTGAAATGTGACAACATGCCCACGTACATTGTAACATGTAAGGG
The DNA here is from genome assembly GCF_949357685.1 of Gobio gobio. Classification (NCBI taxonomy): domain Eukaryota; kingdom Metazoa; phylum Chordata; class Actinopteri; order Cypriniformes; family Gobionidae; genus Gobio; species Gobio gobio. The sequence continues at coordinate 16,597,130 of NC_137100.1, read as the reverse complement.
GAACATTGTAACATGACCATATGACGGTTTAAAATGTTAACTGATATAATCAAAAAAATATACTAGACAAACTAAAATATTTTGTAAATAAAATACAGTTATTATCTTTTCATATAAAAATAATGGCACTTTTTAATAATTAAAAATAAAAAAAATGTTGAGTTTCACAACTAACACATCACAAAACATAGCTATACAGCATAGTTAAAAGTTGCCCTAGAATGAAAAATTTAATTAACCTTGGCATAGTTGAATAATAAGAGTTCAGTACATGGACATCACATACAGTGAGTCTCAAACACCATTGCTTCCTCCTTCATATGTAAATCTCGTTTGTGAAAAACACCACAGAAAAATGGGCGAATCTCAACATAACATCGACTGTTACGCAACAGTCGGGATCATTAATATGTACGCCCCCAACATTTGCAAATGCCAGCACATGTTCAAGGCCAGGCAGAACTTTACAGCCAAATCATCGGGAATTCTGCAGGTATTGTGAATAAGCGTCACGCGAGGATAGTGAAAATGGCAGATCATGGAAATAAATGTTATGTTCCAGGCTGTGCAGGGGACGTGAGGACTTTTCATACCCTTCCCACAGAACAAAACTGTCAACAGGCATGGTTTATCTATAACCGGATACCACAACAATTTAATTCAAAGCTGTTCATTTGCTCGGCCCATTTCACCACGGACAGTTTTTCGAACCTGGGACAATATTAAACAGGCTTCGCTCAGCGTCTGATACTGGAGAAATCAAGCAGTAAGTAATGATTGTATTCACTTATTGACTGTCTAAACAATTTCTGATTAAATTGAAAGTTTCTTAGTGTGACAACATAAACGATAATTCCCCCTGTGTTGTCTAGATCCAACGCAAGATGCTAGTACAGTAACAATAGGAAACTCCAAGTAGCATAACAGTTTGACAAATGTCAAATGACAACAGTTCATATTATTTCCTGCCAGTGTTGTCATATAAATCTACAAAATACAACCGTAGATACATATGGCAATCCCTTTTGTTGGATAGAATTATAATTTAGCCTAGATTTTATCAACAACACATAACTCAGGAGCTAACTACGTTAGTTTAGATACTTATAGCTCACTCAATCCTTCTTGTTAACGTCACCTTGCACTTAAGTTGAAATGATAGTCATTTGACAAGGCATCTAGTCAATTTGTCCAAAAAAAAACACCTTTACAAACAACATATTTACGCACACCCAGTTCGATGTTTAGAGTTTGTGACTCAAAGTAAAGATTAAGAAGCCATCATTGTAAAATCATACGGTGACGCATTACAATGATTAAAATATTTTCACAATGCTAAAAACAAGTTGTGACTGCTGATGTTATGAGTTAACGTGTAAAGTTAAAATGTAATATGCTAGTTCACATGTAGGCTGAAGCTATAGTACGGACGTTACGTTTTGCAGCCCTGCGTTAGTTTGTGCCCCGCTCACCCCTATTCACTGCACTTACTATTTGGTAGAGTCTGACAACTGGAACTCTCTCCTGCGTTCGAAGCATTTCTGCAGGCCGGTGTCTTTCCACACACTCTTGATGGCTTCGGCTTGTTCAGCCTCCAGTGACAGTACTGTTTCGGGGATCACATTTTTAAGCATTGCAGCATATTTCTACAACACACACAGACAAAATTTCAGTCTCCTTTTCTTTTCTCTTTTTTGAGGGGAGAGATAATATATGTTTAGTTAGCTAAGATATCATAAATAAATATGACTAATAAAACATATGTCTCAGTTCATACTGCGTTTTTTCCATCAGCAAAGGGGATGTTCAGGTTCTCCATTGCTTGAAGCATGTTGTGAATGGAAAAAATGATATTCTGGAACACCAGCTTGGCATAGGCCCTCTTGTCTTCCTCTGAGTAGCCCCTGCCATGTATAATTCTCATCTGCTTGATGAAAGTGCTCTTCCCACTCTCCCCTGTGCCTGTGGAGGAACATGGAAAGTTTTAGCTTGTGAGACATTATGCATTAGAATAACATTGTTACTGTGTAGCTACATTAAACGTTTCTGTATTGGCATTAAAGGGATGGTTTAACCAAAAATGAAAGTTCTGTCATCCTGTCACTTAAACCTTCTTATTTTGAAGCTTTATCTGGTCACCATCCAGTTTCGGTAAATGGAAAAGAATAGTTTGGACCAAGTGACATTTTTTGTGTTCCGGGAGGAAACATATTGTGTGTTGCAAACAAATGATGCAATCTTTTTGGGGTGTTCACTTTAATATCAACAGCGCCGCTTCAAAGACCTCTAGTGGACTACTGCAGTATTGTATTTTTCATGTAGACAATATTCCTGTTCTAGTGGAACCTAGTGATGTATGATAAAGATAAGACTGTATGGTTAATCGTTATCATACTAATCTTTTCTTCACCCTCATATCATTCGAAACCAGTTTGATTTTCTTCCGTGAAACACAAAAGTAGACATTTTGACCAGTTCACACAGCTCCAGTGAACCAGGGGCTGTAAAAAGAGATAAAGCAAACAAAACAAACAAGCTAGCAAACAAAACAAAACAGAGCTAGCAAAAAAAAAAAAAAAAAAAACGTTACATTAGTCCCTTTGATTCATTGAAGAATATTCCACACAAAGCAATCAGATATTCCAAAGCAATTTGAGAGTTTTTTGTTATAAACAGACCTAAATTCGTTCATCCATTTTCCAAATCACTTGTTCTATGTAGGGTCACGAGGATGCTGGAGCCTCAGGGGGATATTCCAGAAAGCAAGGTTAACTTACCATCACATATACCTTGAACTCACGGTTGATTAACCCAAACCTTGATTGGTATGTGGGTTCCAAAAACGTGTCCGTGAGTAAGATCAGAAGACTCAGAGGCTGCGTCCGAAAACCTATAGGCAGCTGACTCGTTGCCTCGCTGCCTTATCAGACAATGACTTTGTCAAAGGCAGTGTTTGTACATGAAGGCACCTCAACAAACTGATTTCGGACAGACTTCTACGGCAGTGTAAGAAGTGGAAAATGTTGGTAAAAAACTTTTACAGACAAACTGACCAGCACACGCAACTTTCGGACGCCATCTTTTTTCTCCAGCTCAACTGAATGGAACGCAAAGGATTGTGGGATATCAAAGGCAGCGAAGGATACATGAATGCTGCCTTCAAAAATCGATCAGATGAAGGTATCTCATGAGACAGGAAGGGAAGCTAACATTAAATTTGGACGTGCCTTGATGCCTTCCTACCTTGAAATGTGTCCTCCGAAGGCAGCATTTTCCAGGTTTCGAACTCAGCCAGAGTATGTTCTCGGTTAACACGCAAGACATTCTCAACAGAGCAACGAATCGATGATTCACCCTGGAAACAGACGCTAAGAAAATACACCCCGTTCTACTTCCTTCTTCTTCTTTTGTTTAATGGCGATTTACATAACCTACTTAGTGCACATCGCCACCTATTTAGTGGTTGTGCAATCATTTTTTTTCAATCTTTTTGTTTAAAATCTTTATTCACTGAAAATAAGGATTATATTGTTTGTTTGATGCTAATTAATTGAATGCAGATCCATGTGTGAGATAATAAAATAAATTAATATTTTTTAATTGAATTCACATTTAAACATTACCTTGTTATAATAGCGCTTTAGAATTAATATATAATATTGTATATTATATAACTGTAACTATATAACAAATGTAGTTCCCTTTCGTTCAGTCACTACGACGTAACGTTAGTGACTAACGAATGGGGGTTTCGCTTAGAAGCCTATCAACTTCGAGTTTAGAGAAAACGCCCAATGGCGTGCCAATGCCATGGGGCATGCGGAATTTGCATACGTAACTCCGCCTCACCGCGTGAGTATATAAGGAAGTACGTGGCAATATCGCATTATGTTCTGCTTTCGGAGCCAAGAGTACCTACCTCTTCACTCCTACAGCCTTCTGAGACTCTGTCAGCTTCTTCGAGACGAGCAGCTTTCCAGTCGGTGTTGGTGTGACGGCGCGTTCCAGTGATCGCATACTTCCTGCCTGCTGATCTGCGCAGTGGTCCGTTTGACAGCTGGTGTGTGTTTCCCTGGGCGCTTCGGCATCGACTGCGAGGCTTTCCTCTCACAAAAAGAGCTTGCGCGTGGCACGTCTTTTTCAAGACGGCTCGCCCGTGCACTTCCGGGTGCGATCGATTTTCCGCTGCTGTCTGTGGACGCATTCACTGCTCGAGCGTGTTTGGGCTTCAGCACGTTCGGGCAGTGTTTGCGGATGTGTCACGTTTCCATTGCGGGGGCGTGACCATCGCGATGTCGCGGTCGAGACTCAATGATCTCCGTGAGGAGAGAGAGTCCCCTCTGCCACACCCCAATCTACCGTCCCCGAGTGAGATGGTACTTTGGCTGGTGGCCAGGGTGACCTGAGGGCGGTGCTGTGGTATTAAGAACCCCGACGTTCATTCCTCGGGCCACGCCCCCCTCTTATACATCGCTTCCGTGAGTGTTGGATTGAATCTACGGCCCGTCTCTGACGCCCCGTTCGTTCGGTTCACGCTCCGGATAGCAGTGAGATGTCGATCGCCGCATCCCAAGGTGGGCTGGAGTCCTTTGGGGATGACGATTAGGTTGTGCTCCGCCTCCGGGTGTGTTAGCACTGCCTGATCTGACCTAAAGTTGACAGCCATGTTATCTCGGGCAGCCGCGGGTCTCGCGCTGGTGTGGAACTCCGCCCAGTCGCGGGTGCTCGTGGTTGCGCGATTGGTTTTTGGGGGCGGCACCCGACAGCTGTTGGGCCCCGCCCCCAATGCCTTTCGCTCCCGAGGTGCATGAGGAGATCACGCGGTCCCGGAAGTCCCCGTGCTTCCCGTGACCGTTTGGTGGCCTCCTCCGCCTTCTCTGCCCTTGATGGGGCCGCGGCCTTGGGTACACTGGGGCCCCCTCCCCCCCACTGTTGAACTCTCTGTTGCGCACTACGGTGTCCACAGAGGGCTTTGACGTGGCGTGGTGTGGCTGTCCTAAGCACCCCCCCCCCAAAGCCTGTGGGCTCGTCTACTTCGGTGGCGTGGTCCCGCAGAGCTACGGGCAGGCCGCCGCCCCTTTGCACATGCACAAGGGTGGAGCCGACCCAGGGCTCTTCATTGAGCTGCGTGCCGCAACTGACCCCGCCCCCGGGCGGTGAAGGTGGCCACACGCTCCCTGGGTCGGGCGATGTCCACAGCTGTGGTCCGGGAGAACACCGGGCCTTACCTGGTGATGTGGAGGACGTTGAGCGGGCCCGCCTCCTCAACTCACCCATATCCCAGGCTGGCCTCTTCGGTGGCGCGGCTGAGAACTGCGCCCAACAGTTCTCGGCCGCCCCAGAGCAGACTGAGGCTGTAACACGTACTGCCCCGGCGGCCAGCTGCTGCACCAGCCGCCGGCCCAGTCGCCTCAGTCCGCTCGCCGCCGAGGGCGCCCTCCCTCTTCCCACCCGGCCCCAGCAGCAGCCTTCACCTGGGCCGCGCCGTGGAGGTGGTTGAGGATGTCACCCAGTCCGCTCCCCAGACTGGTTAAACGCCAGGATGGAGGTGGACAACTCAGAGATGGGTTCCAGTTCTTCCCAGGGGATGGTAGCAGGGCCTCTCCTTCCCCCGGTGGAGGGCCGGGGGAAAATCCTTCCGCTGCTGGCCCCCGGGCTAGCAGCGCTTGGGAAGAACTCATGTTCCTGTCTCTGAGCACCCAGAGACCGGTGATGACAGTGCGCGCCACCCTCGGGTCTCGCCACTCGCATCCCTCTCTGTCGCCAGCCCCCTGGCAGAGCAGACCCCAGTGGAACGCGAGTCCTTCCCTGGTCTCCTCTGTCAGGGCGCAGCCGTTAACCGTGCTCCGACCCCGGGACGCCCAACAGCCTCCCTTGTCCGCGCCGGTAACGCTGCCTCGCTGCCCCACCCAGGGTACGTCTGTCGTCCGTATGACCCCGTTGGTGCAGTCTCTGGAAGCCTGGCTTCAGCTTCCGGGGCTGTCCCGCTGGGTTGCCCGGACCGTCAGGCTCGGCTACGCGATTCAGTTCGCGCAGGCTCCTCCCCGTTACTGGGGAGTCCGCTATACCGTGACCGGGGCCCATGCCCCCGTCATGCGTGCGGAGATTGCCACTCTACTGGCGAAGGGTGCGATCGAGCCTGTCCCTCCAGCCGAAATGAGGTCGGGGTTCTACAGCCCCTACTTCATTGTACCCAAGAAAACCGGTGGGTTACGACCAATCCTGGACCTTCGCATCTTGAGCCGATCCCTTCACCGGCTTCCGTTCGAGATGTTGACTGCGAAACGCCTTTTCGAATGCGTTCGTCCGTACGATTGGTTTGCAGCGATCGACCTGAAGGACGCCTACTTCCATGTCTCCATCCTTCCTCGACACAGACCGTTCCTACGGTTTGCTTTCGAGGGGCGGGCATACCAGTACGCGGTTCTCCCATTCGGGTTATCTCTGTCCCCTCGCGTCTTCACGAAGATCGCCGAGGCAGCCCTTGCGCCCCTTCGGCAGCACGGGGTCCGCATCCTGAACTACCTCGACGACTGGCTTATACTAGGCCACTCTCGAGAGCAGGTTTGCGGACACAGAGATCTGGTTCTCCACCACTTAGCCCGTCTGGGCCTTCGGGTCAACTGGGAGAAGAGCAAACTTTGCCCCGTGCAGAGGATCTCTTTTCTCGGTATGGAGATCGACTCGGTCGCCATGTACGCGCAGCTTTCGAGAAAGCGAGCGCGCGCAGTCTCTGCTGACTTGCCTCCGACAAATCGAGAGCAAGAGTGCGGTTCCACTGAAACTATTTCAGAGGCTCCTGGGGCATATGGCATCTGCAGCCGCGGTAACGCCGCTCGGATTGCTTCATATGAGACCGCTTCAGCACTGGCTTCGCGATCGAGTCCTGAGATGGGCATGGCAGTCTGGCACGCTCCGGGTCCAAGTGACTCGGGCCTGCTTACAGACGCTCACCCCGTGGTCGAACCTCAGTTTTCTACGGGCCGGTGTGCCCTTAGGACGAGTTTCCAGGCATGTTGTCGTATCGACGGATGCCTCTGCCACGGGCTGGGGTGCCATGTGCAATGGACAAGCAGCCGCGGGCTCCTGGACAGGACCCCAGCGCCTCCTGCATGTCTATTGCCTCGAGTTGCTGGCAGTACGGTTCGCCCTGCACCGCTTCCGAGCGCTGCTAAAGGGTCAACATGTGCTTGTCCGAACAGACAACACGGCCGTAGTAGCGTACATCAACCACTCGGGCGGTCTACGCTCCCGCCGTATGTCTCAACTCGCCCGCCATCTCATCCTATGGAGTCAGAAGCGCCTGAGGTCCCTTCGTGCTGTCCATATTCCGGGAGTCCTGAACCACGCAGCCGACGAGCTCTCGCGGTTTCAGCCTCTCCCGGGAGAATGGAGACTCCATCCCCGGACGGTTCAGCTGATTTGGGAACAGTTCGGCGACGCACAGGTAGATCTGTTTGCCTCCCACGACTCTTCCCACTGCAGCCTGTATTATTCCCTGACCGAGGGCACGCTCGGCACGGATGCACTGGCGCACAGCTGGCCGCGGGGCCTACGCAAATATGCGTTCCCCCCAGTGAGCCTACTCGCACAGCTCCTGTGCAAGATCAGGGAGGGCAAGGAGAAGGTCCTTTTGGTCGTCCCGTACTGGTACGGCCGGACCTGGTTCCCCGAACTCATATTCCTTGCGACAGCTCCTCCCTGGCCTATTCCTCTGAGACCGGACCTCCTTACTCAGAGACGGGGCACCCTTTGGCACCCGCGTCCCGACCTCTGGAGCCTCCACGTGTGGCTCCTAGACGGGACGTGGCAGGTTTGAGTGGCCTACCACCTACGGTGGTCGCCACCATCACTTCCGCTAGGGCAGAGTCCACTCGGCATGCCTATGCGTTGAAGTGGAACCTCTTCGTCACCTGGTGCTCTTCCCGCCAAGAAGACCCCTGGAAATGCCCGATCGGGTCCGTGCTTGAGTTTCTCCAAGAGGGGCTGGAGCGAAGGCTGTCTCCCTCCACCCTCAAAGTATATGTGGCCGCAATATCTGCCCACCACGATCTCCTGGAGAACAAGAAGGTAAGTCAGCACGACCTGGTCATCAGGTTTCTGAGGGGAGCCAGGAGACTGAATCCTCCTCGCTCTCCTCTCGTACCCTCTTGGGACCTCGCAGTAGTGTTAACTGCTCTGCAGAGACCTCCCTTTGAGCCTTTGCGGTCGGTTGATATTAAGTTTCTGTCTATGAAGACGGCTCTGCTGACCGCATTGGCCTCAGTCAAGAGGGTCGGGGACCTGCAGGCATTTTCGGTTGACAAAGCGTGCCTGGAATTCGGGCCGGCTAACTCTCACGTGATCCTGAGACCCCGGCTTGGATATGTGCCCAAGGTTCCCACCACTCCGTTTAAGGACCAGGTGGTGAACCTGCAAGCGCTGCCTTTGGAGGAGGCAGACCCAGCCTTGGCATTGCTCTGTCCAGTACGCGCCCTCCGCGCCTACGTAGACATGACGCAGTGTTTCAGGACCTCAGACCAGCTCTTTGTCTGTTATGGTGGAGAGCGGAAGGGAAGTGCTCTCTCAAAGCAAAGGCTGTCTCACTGGATAGTGGACACCATTGCTTTGGCTTACCAGCAGCAAGGCCGACCATGTCCCCTTGGTGTGAGGGCACACTCCACCCGGAGTGTGGCCTCCTCTTGGGCTCTAGCGCATGGCGCCTCGCTAGCAGACATCTGCAGAGCTGCAGGCTGGGCGACACCCAACACATTCGCCAGATTCTACTATCTCCGAGTGGAGCCAGTGTCCGACTATGTACTCGCCCCCCCGAGGGGCCGGTGATGGGCCAGGCTCAGGTGTCTTCGCTTGCTCGCCACTCCACTCCACGGACTGGATACGTGCGATATTTTCCTCAGGTGAGCTCCCCGAGAGCCCTGAGCTCCTCCAGCACTGTCGACGCCGACATCAGTTCAGTCTGCTCTTTCGAGCCCAGACCCTCATGTCCGGCCAGGTGCCCCATGTGCATGGTTCCCTCCGGCGACCCCCACATGTGTATTTCACCGTAAGTCTCCGCAGTGAGCGGGTTTCTTCCCTTGGCGTGTCCCCGCCACCCCTAGGGTTAAAAATCCACCTTCGGCTGGTACCCTAGAGATCTCCATATGCAACCCTCAGCGGGTCATATGTGTCTCTTAAGTCCTCCCCACGGGTAGGCATTTTTGGCATTTCCTCACTGGGATATGCTTCCCAGTGTACCTTGGTATTCCTGTGTTAAGTGGGAGTCCTTCGTCCGTACTAGTCTTACGACAGGGTACTCACACTTACGCAGGGCACTGGAAGACAGCTGAGTGGCGGGATTATATTGGGACCCCCATTCGTTAGTCACTAATGTTACGTCGTAGTGACTGAACGAAAGGGAACGTCTCGGTTACGGATGTAACCCTCGTTCCCTGAGGAGGGAACGGAGACGTAACGTCCCCTTGCCACATCAGTTGTGCTACCTGGAACGCAGGAGTTCAGTCTTGGCTCCTCAAGCAGGTAACATAATGCGATATTGCCACGTACTTCCTTATATACTCACGCGGTGAGGCGGAGTTACGTATGCACATTCCGCATGCCCCATGGCATTGGCACGCCATTGGGCGTTTTCTCTAAACACGAAGTTGATAGGCTTCTAAGCGAAACCCCCATTCGTTAGTCACTAACGTTACGTCTCCGTTCCCTCCTCAGGGAACGAGGGTTACATCCGTAACCGAGACGTTATATTACTTAAATATATAACTATATTAATAACATGCATTTGAATTGGGGACACTACATTTTTCAAATTTTTCAACTAAATATCCAAATAAATCTAATTATTAAACTAAATTAACCATATAAACTAAATTACTGATCTAAAGCCCACACTGTCACTGTATGATAATTGAAATGAACTGATGACATAACCGTTTTCTCCAGAACGGCTAGACGGCTGAATAAAATTATGCTGCATTATTTTCCTGTTTAACACTGTAAAGCTGCTTTGAAACAATCTGCATTGTTAAAAGCGCTATAGAAATAAAGTTGACTTGACTTGACTTGACCTCTTAAGCAAACTAACCCTGGAAAATAACCTGCTCTGGATTTTTCTTCATTGTTCACTAATAATTGTCCACAGTTGTCTTCTAGTTATCAATATTTGGTGTGCAGTGAAAAAGCAGCTTGGCCATTCTTCAAAACATCTCCCTTTTTTGTTTTAATAATAAATACTGGAGAATACTGAGATTGGCAACCAAACACTATCAAAAACGAGGACAGACAGAGACTGGGAGAAAACAGGCTTTAAATGAACTGAGACAAACAATATGATTAATGAACACATGTGAAGACGAATTAACTAATCAACAACAGGGAAACTAGGTCAAGGAGGGCAGAACTAAAACACAATGGAAACACAGGAAAGACCAGGGGTGTATTCCAGAAAGCAGGTTATGTGACATACCTGGGTATGTTTAAGGGTAAGTAAGTGGATAACCACAACTTTCGGTTCCAAAAACAGAGGTAACTTGGGTATGTAAGTAGCCATAGCAACTCACTCTCTGAACATAACCTGCTCCAGAGTAGGTTATGTAAATCACCATTAAACAAAAGAAGAAGAGGAACTAGAATGGCGCGCTTTTTCTTAGCGTCTGTTTCCATGCTCTGTTGACAATGTCTTGTGTGTTAATTGGGAACATACTATGAGTTGAGTTGTCTGAACTTACTCACGGACAAGTTTTTGGAACCAGCATACCTCGAGTAAGCAAGGTTTGGGTTGATCAACAGAGAGTTCAAGGTATATGTGACAGTAAGTTAACCTTGCTTTCTGGAATACCCCCCAGACATGTAACAGTAACAACATGAGGGTGAATAATTTTTTTGAACAAGTTGAACAATTTGTTTTTAGTAGCCCCTGCTGTTTCAACTGTTTTGCAGACAGCCACAATAAACTTCACCAACAATTCTCTAAAAGTATCTATTCACTCATGCTCATTTTTAGGAACACTCACAAAAACCAGACAAAGACTCTTAGACTCTTGGACTCTTGGATTTCCTCGTTTGAATATTTGCCTTTGCATATAAACTTTGTGATTGTGTCATCAAAATAGCCTGCCGGTAAGATGTGAATGATTTGTATATCATTTGTATTCATATGTAACCACAGGTAAACTATATTTAGGAATTAATTTTCGATGTAAATTGACTAAAGACTATACATTATCTAAAGATTTGCAGTATATTTGCTGGGTGATTATTGTGAGTATTGTGGTTGATTTACTGATGATTGTTTTATTTTTGTGTTTCTGTTTGAGGCCAATCAAAGCATATTTGCTTGACTACTAAATCTGTTGAGTTTGATGACACATAATAACGTAGGATGCCACACACAATTAAATAATTCCAACATTGCAGCGCTGAATGGGAATGGTTGCATTCTGATCTATTTCATGTCAAACAGGTCTGACAAATGGGAGTTTTGCTGCAAAGTTGCAGATTGCTATCATAATTAAAACAAGGAAACACTGGATAAGCTCATTCGTCTGTTCTTCTATTAAACTAGAATCAACACAACTGACCAGAACAAAATTAACCTAAAATAGCATAAAATACATACATACCTAGGAAAACATAAGAAAATCTGAATCACATGAATAAATGCTTATACTCTATAGGAAGCAAGTACAGGACATGCTGGAGCTGATTCTATCAGTACATTCTGTACGTGTTAGGAATTCACATGTTCCTGTTTACATTCTTTTTGCAAGTATCCTGACTTTCTTACTTGTATTTCGGTTTCATTAAGAACATAAAATATAATGATATACTGTATGAGAATGAATGACTTTCCAATGACATCTTTTTGCATGTATTTGCATGTGACCGCTAACAGTTAGAGGAAATATGTCATCTAAACATCTGAAGTGTGAATTTCGTATAAGCTGTTAAAAATATTGTATAAAAGTTGTTGAACATATCATCTGGCAATTTAATTGTGTAATAATTTAGTCAAAAAATGATTGTTTTAAGTTAATTCAATAAAGACGCCGAACAACTCAAATTATTGATACTGACCATTACAAATTTTGGGGGGTCATTAAAAAACAAGAAATCTTCATACATACATAACAAACAAACAAACAAAGAAAAAACAGAAGAAAGTACATACCTAAAAGCAAAAGTTTCAGTTGTCGGGATGCATCCTTTTTGTCCATCCTAAGCTGTCTCTCAATTTCATGGTGAATTCTGGCACTTTCTCTGTCTTCACCTGACATGCAGCAGTCCCCCATCCTGAACAGCTTGAACCTCCTCCAGTTCTTTGCAGTTAATAGATTCATCAACTCACTCAGCAGTGTTAAAAGTCTTCAAGAAAGCCTATAGGAACACGCCTACCTCAGGAGAGGCTTGGTGTGCTGTAATTTGCAGGTGAAGTTTCTTCCTCATTCAATGGATGGGGTGGGTATTGTCACGTAAGGCATTAGTTTCCTTTTTCCTCTGCTCTAATTTCAGTTGCTCTCTCTTTCTTTCTTTCTCTCTCTCTCTCTCTCTCTCTCTCTCTCTATCTCTCTCTCTCTCTCTCTCTCTCTCTTCATTATGAGTTTCTACACTGAAAAAAATCCAACTTCTATTTCTTTCAGACAAACTTATTTTAAATGTTGATATAAAAAGTTGGCATTACATAAAGTATTTAAGTCCATTTCTGACCATTTAGTTTGAGCAACTTAAAACAGCAAGAGTTCAAATTTGGTGGTATATACAACTTGCTTTGGTAGTAGTAGTTCTAAACCTTTTCAGTTTGCTTAATAACTGATACACAAGTTAAACAAACTAAGAATGTACTATATCACTATTATGTAATATCAATGCTCATAGAACCTTAAAATGGAAGCTGAGTGAACGTGGAACATAGTGCAACGGTCAATGGTCGTGCAACTATAGGCAAAAACTCTATTCATTTTGAGTTGAGTCTCGGTTTCAATTGTAACCTCTGTTCCCTGATGGATGGAAAGAAGCGTGGTGTCGATGACTGACACTAAGGGTTGCATATGGGACCCCCAAACACCATTCAGTTTTGTGCTGTGGAGCCGAGACAGTGTCCCAGCCTTTTTAGAGGGCACTTCAGCATTGTGGCAGGAGGGACACCACGTCTCGTTCCCTTCATCAGGGAACAAAGGTCACAAAAGTAACTGAGACGTTCCCTATCTGTCAGTCACTAGACATGGTGTCGATGACTGACACTAGGGGTCCCCCGGGGGAAACGGCACAACAGCTGGAGCATGTTATGAGGTTTTGGCGGGGCAGATGTCAGCAAGCCCACTGTGGCAGGTAACAAGTGCACTCGCAATATCGTAACCTACCCAACACCCCACATAAGCCGTGTAGTCCTTTGTACCACGCGGGGATAGAGAGGATAGTACTTACAATAGGTATATGTTGCTTCAAAAATCCAAATAAAAAGCTCACAGCTGTGCAGACCAGAATTAGCAGAATAATTATTTTTTGATAGGAGAAAGAACACTACGGAGACCACATCCTGCCTGAAGGGAGAATACATTACATGGATGTGTGGAGAAAACATTACATGGACTTACCAACCGGAAATACCACACATGGAAAGAAGTCCCTGTGATATGTCCTTCCTGAAAAGGAAGGAACTACTATGCAATGACTGGCGACATAGCTTCGATGACTGACATGACTAAAGGTGATGATACATGGGGCAACTTTTTTGAGCAATGTTGCTGGACAATGTTACAAAGCAATGTTGCTTGGCCATTTTCCCATTGGGAATGGGCAACAAATTTCTATCTGGATACTTTAGATCAGTCATGGGCTCTGGTTGGCCGTTGACGGTAACATTGCCTAGTAACATTGCTCAAAAAGTTGCCCTGTGTATCATCACCTTGACACTATGGGTCACACTTGGGAGCACCAAACACTTCTGATAGTGTGAAAAAAGGCCAATGGCTGTCTAGGCAGGCATCACTGGGCCTGGCAACAGATTCCTCCGTTGAAAAAAAGGGCATGTTATCACCTCAGGGAGGGGAACGGCACTGTGTGCAAGCGGAACACCCTGTTCAACCCTGAGATTATAAAATCTTGCGAAGGTATTGGGTGTTGCCCAGCCTGCTGCTCTACAGAGACCTGTTAAAGAGACGCCCTTTGCTAGAGCCCAGGAGGATGCAACACTTCTTGTGGAGTGTACAGGCACTCCTAAGGAGCCTTATTCCCCTTCTGCTGTCCCCCAAAACAGACAATAAGCAGCTCGGAGCTTCTGAAGCTCTGCGTGTGGTACAAGTAAACACACAGGGTGCATACTGAAGAAAACAGTGACAAGGCTGGGTCTGCCTCATCCCGAGGCAGCTCTTGCAAACTCACTACTTGGTCCCTGAAAGAGGAACTTTGGGCACGTAGCCCGGCCAGGGTTTCAAGATCAAGTGAGAGTATGCCAGACCGCTCCCTGTAGGCCCAGCAAGACTACAGAGAGATCGCATGAGGGAATAAGGCATGGCCCAGGAGGATTTAACCTCCGGGGACACCTCTAAGGATCCTGGGCCCTCATTTATCAACAGTGTGAGAAAAGGTTCTATATTTCGTCCTACGACTGAAATTTAGAATGTTTCTAAGTACAAGAAAATCCGTATTTATCAAATGTGCGCACACAGTTCTTACACACATGAGTAAGCAATTATTGTTGATAAATCCCACATGTGCGTAAGTACTAGGGATGCCACAATTCTCAATATAATATTGAACCGTTTGGTACGGCATTCACGGTTCAATACGCGCTTGTGAATTGCGTTTTTTTCGGTTTCGCATTTAATTAATTATTTTTCTACAAATTCTATAATTTGCCTCCATCCCAATACTGAACAACGCGACATACATTCACATCACACATTAGTGGTAGAGTTATACTCACGGAACACTATAGTTATTCACAATCAAGAAAGTTCATTATTTGCATGCGTTTTAAAGCCTTGCCGGTTTCATTCGCGTGCGCTTCCTCATTCGCTTTTCAAAGCGCACACTAAAAGCCTGTCAAACACGTGAATACTGAACTAAGTAGTCTTACTGCGCTAATACTGTCAAATACACACAAGGTTAACATAAACACAGTCGGTAATGTCTAAAGTGAAAGTAAAATCGCAATCGTGTCTGTATACTAGATGTGTAGAGGTCTTAAACTGACAGCAGGGCAGCCAGTGAACACGCGGCCCTTAAAGGGACAGTTCACCTATAAAATTGTCATTATTTACTCACTCTGATATTGTTTCAAACCTGTATTCATTTCTCGATGACAGAATTTTCAGTTTTTAATGAAATATCCCTTTAATGTTAATACAACAACAAAAGACAAAGAGAAAATCACTCACTGCTCTTGACTGAAAAACTAATACAGTAGCTTTAATAAGAATCAGTGTATATTTTATAGTGAAGTCTATGTAGTGTTTTATTTTTACATTCATTCATTCAGTTTCATACTTAAATGCTGCTGTACAGCTCTGAGCTGCCAGTGTAAATCTTTATATATATATTTATTTTATATTATCCAATAATACACTAGGAATGTGTACAAGGGTTTTTTTAAAATAAAGTTTTAAGTTTAAGTAAGGTTTTTCAATTCTTTTAAGTAAAATAAAGAAAGAGTATTGGAATAAAAAAATAGTATTTTTTCTTGCGGTTCCTGTCGCCTAAGAATAGAATAACAAAAAATGTATGTGACAAGCCATCAGAACCGAACCGAACCGAACCGAAAACCGTGGGTAAAAACCGAGGTATGTATTGAACCGTGGACTAACTGTATTGTTGCATCCCTAGTAAGTACCATGCTCATTCACGTTCATGGTCATTATCATTCAGAAACGCCTACAATGAACCATATATGGTGACAACACTTCCCTTTAAAAATCATGTGATTGTATTTTTTCCTCACCACAATTATGGCAAAGAAGAGGAACTTCACAAACACAGAATGAGTCACGCAATGACGTTTAACAACAACAAATTTGCATCACAAATGATTTGCACATTAACAGAATAAAACCCTTTTCTAAATACATCAATAAATTTGTTGGTTGATTGCTCTGGCGATGTGGGTGCAGTCTATGGCTCCAATTATGTTTGGGAATCTGGCAATAGCATGAAAGCCCCATTTTATTTCGGCTTGTTGAGGATTTCGGTAAGGGAACTGGATATACAGTAGGCTGGGTCCAAGAAAATAAATGCATCCAACATTTGTCACAGCTGTGTTTTATAGGGTTTGAAACATAGACTGTAAAAAAAATATGGACATAGTGTCCGTGACGTCACCTATAGGATTCTGAAGACCAGTTTTGAAGTGTAAAGTAGGGACGAGCTGGCCGTTGCCATCTTGGCAGCGCGTCATCGCACGTCACTCCTGGATAATAGAAAATGGGCAAAGAGGCGGGACGTGGGTGGAGCTGAGGTGACGCGATGACTAACAGACAGCATATTAATGGCTATCCACCTGTTACTCAAAATGGCCACGTATTTAATTATGCAGGACTTTAAGGCTTTATATAATGTAAACGAATGAGTTATAAAAAAACATTTCCCCCCCCTCACAGTTGTCATGAAGGGCAAAATTAGCCGTATAGACCAAAACCACAATTTGTACCAGACTGTAAACATGTTATTTTCTGCTGTAAAGTTGGGCATTTTAACATGTGGTTCAATAAGATTCTGCTCCCTTCTGGAGCCTGTCCCTAGCGGCCAGTTTATTAATGGCAGATTAAGTCACTTCCGTATTGGCTTCAAGAAAAACTGATTGCAATGGGCAAACGGGTCGTACATCTGCCAGGCGCTGGTGGATTCCGGAGCAGAGGGTAATTTTATGGATTATTCCCTGGCCACTCACCTCCAGATCCCCATCACTCCCCTTTGCAACCCCATTGCTGTGCACGCTCTCAATGGTCAGACACTTCCCACCATCACGCACACCACTGACTCCATCACATTGACTGTATCGGGCAACCACACTGAGACTATGGAATTCCTTATCACCGACACTCCTCTCATGCCCATCGTCCTTGGTCATCCCTGTTTGGTGAAACACAACCCCAGGGTTGACTGGGGACACAGTTCTGTTTCTGCCTGGAGTAATCAGTGCTATGCCTCTTGTCTTGTGTCTGCTCGTTCGTCTGTGTCTAGTTCTGTGTTTCAGGAGGAGACGGTGAATTTGTTTAACGTGCCCGAAGGAGTACCTCGACCCGAAGGAAGTGTTCAGTAAGTCCCGGGCTGCTTCTCTTCCTCCTCATCGTCCCTATGACTGTGCTATAGACCTTATGCCAGGTACGTCTGAGCCTAAGGGCAAGTTATACTCACTTTCTAATCCAGAAAGGGAGTCCATGGAGAAATACATTTCTGATTCTCTATAGCCTCTCTAGAAAAAACATATCCAGTGTCCATAAACTCATTACTCAGCTAGAAAAATTAACTCTAGAGAGGAACATTTTGCTAATTATATGCACCACATTACATAGACTATTCATTGTAATTTTTAATGTTCTTCAATAATTAATGTATGTATGAATAAATCTGGCAAGTTTTTATGACAGCCACCATTTAAGTGTTTATATTTCAAAAAACAAATTGGAGTAGAATTATGATTATGTAATTGTAAATTTAATATTATAACTTTATTTTTTTATTTTTTTAAACATCATTGAGTGTAATTTTAGTGTTTGTATACAAATCAGTTAATTTTTACCTTCAATATTAGTAGGCTAATGTAGTATCAACTGACTCCCATAGTTCAGATCAGATTCACTTTATTAGCCATTTGCAGTATGAAACCACATTGGAAAAAAATGTACAAGAAGCTCAAAGTGCAAAGTCGACACATAAAATGACACAACATAAAAAAACAGACGAGCAAATGTCACATAAAGTCTTAAAAATCAAATGCTGTACATTAAAAGTTTATACAGAAATTTAAAAATGCCTAATTTAAAGTGCTTTGTTTAAAGTGATCACCGCTTGGGGATAGAAACTATTTAATTGACGATCAGTGGAACATTTGACAGAGCGATACCTTCTCCCTGAGGGAAGCAATTCAAATAAGGCCCTTGCAGGATGGCCTGAGGCATAAGTAGCAAGTTGTAGAGCTCTCTTCAAGAGTCTAGCCCTATATGTGGCCTCCAGGAATGGCAAAGTGCACCCAATGGTCCAGCTGGCTGATTGAACCACTTTGTTCAAAGCCTTCTTCTCTTTCACAGTGAGATTACCAAACCACACATTTATACAACTTGTTAGGACACTCTCGATTACACAATAGTAAAAATTCAAGAGAATCTTAGTATTTTTAGTAAACTCTCGAAGCCTACGTAAAAAGAAGAGGCGCTGTCTCGCATTCTTAGCAATGTTAGTCGTATTTGAGCTCCAATTCAAGTCGTGAGAAAGAGTCACACCCAAGAATTTACATTTCTCAACAATCTGCACATCAGAATCATGAATAGTAATAGGCAACTGATTCCTGTTGTGACTAAAATCAATAACAAGTTCACACGTTTTTGAAGTGTTCAAAAGCAAGTTATTGTCTCTACTCCATTGAACAACATTCTCCACCTCCTCTCGATAATGATATTCATCCTTTGAACTAATCAACCCAATGATAGTTGTATCATCGGCATATTTGATTATCACATTATTATCATGAGATGCTACAAGGTCATGAGTGTACAATGTGAACAAGAGGGGACTCAAAATACACCCCTGTGGTGAACCAGTGCTAATATACAGCTCATCAGAAATGCAACCATTCATTTTGACGCTTTGTGGTCGACAAGTCAAAAAGTTAAAAATCCATTTACAAATGGCATCATCAAGTCCAAGACATTTCAGTTTGTGGAGGAGCTTTGTCGGAACCATTGAATTAAAAGCTGAACTGTAGTCTAAAAATAGCATTCTAGCATACGATTTATGTCCATCAAGATGCTTGTAGACAGAGTTCAAAGCAAGGGAAATGGCGTCCTCAACACTTCTGTTTTTCCTGTATGCAAATTGTAGTGGATCTACAGACACAGGGATTTGTTCTCTAATATAGTCCAACACCAACCGCTCAAAAGTTTTCATCAAAACAGATGTCAGGGCCACTGGCCGATAATCATTCAAACACTTCACAGGTGTCTTCTTGGGCACTGGGATTATAATTGATCTTTTAAAGCTAACTGGTACAGTGCACTTCCCAAGTGACATGTTGAAAAGATCTGTCAGAACAGGAGCAAGTTGTTCGGAGCACAGTTTAAGAACGCGAGGAGGAATACAGCCCGGTCCAGGGGCCTTCCTAACATTCGTCCTGGACAAGACCCTCTGGACATCCTCCTGAGTGATGATAAAGCTCTGCTCATTACAAGCTGTAAAAACAACAGGTTCAACATTTTCAATTTCAAAACGACAATAAAACTCATTTAGTTCGTTTGGCAAAAATGGATCAACATTAGTGATGGTGGATCTTCCTTTAGGTCTCCAAGCGGTGATGGTATTTAAACCTTGCCACATACGTCGTGGATCTCCCTCCGTGAAATGTCCCTCTAACTTAGCTCCATAGGCTCGTTTAGCGGCTTTAATAGACCGCTCCAGAGAATATCTGGACAGCTTATATGCAGCAACGTTACCAGATTTAAAAGCCACGGCCCGTTGTTGTATTTTCCAATTTACTTCCGCATTATACCACGGGTTCTGACTAGCGTGCCGTTTTATTTCCTTTTTTGGAACACAGCAGTCGATACAATAGTCAATATACCCAGACACTGCATCACAATACTCATCCAAGTTTTCTGAATGGAACACAGACCAATCAGTAGCATCAAAACATCCTTGTAGTTTCACTTCACTTTCCTACGTCCAGCACTGAATGATGCGTGATGAAGGTTTTGATTGTTTACTCCTCTGTATATATGTCGGAACACAGAGGAGTGATCTGATTTTCCAAAAGCTGGTCTGAGGCTGGATTGGTAAGCAGATTTAACGTTGCTGTAACAGTGATCCAGGATGTGTGCTCCTCTAGTTGGATGTTTAACATGCTGATAGTAGTTGGGAGAGGTAGTTTTAAAGTTACATTTATTAAAATCACCAGCTGCTATGACCACAGCATTAACATGGGAGTTCTCAAGTTTGTTTACAATGACACTTAATTCACTCAAGGCAGCAGAAGTGTCCGCTCGCGGATGTATGTAAACTCCACACAGGAACATCACGGAGAACTCCCGTGGGAGATAAAAGGGCCGGTGTTCTGTCGATTTGTCCTACCTTGTCAGATATTGCTACCTCCCATTAAAACAGTAGGTAGCACGATTCGACAGCAAAAAATGCTGCCTATCAGATTGTGCTACCAGCATCATATTCATCTAATTTGAGGCTTTATTAATATCCATACCTACTCCTACCCTGAACCTACCCTTAAAACTATGTAAATATTTTAAATAAATAAATATTAAATATGGATGTAAAATGCTACCTATCAGATTGTGCTACCAGAATCATATTAATGTGATTTGCTTTATTAATATCCATTAATATCCATACCTACCCCTATCCCTACCCTAAACCTACCCTTAAAATGTAAATATAAAAAATAAAAATAAAAAATGTTGATGTGGGCATGCGCAGTAAGCCTTGGTAGGACAATCTGACGGGTAGGATGAAATGTCAGGACACCGGCATTTAACAATAAGACATTCCAAGTTCGTGTTGCAAGTTTTGTTCACAATAACACAATCCGTGCACCAGAGTTCGTTAATTAAAAAACACACACCTCCACCCTTCGATTTCCCGGTGCACTTTTTCACCCTATCCAAGCGGTGGACAGAGAAACCTGGTGGCTGGAGAAAAGACTCCGGCAAGCCGTTGTGTAGCCACGTCTCTGTCAGGCAAAACACGGAGCAGTCCCGGGCCTCACGCTGGGTCTTGATGCGGCTCAGCAGGTCGTCCGTCTTGTTCGGCAATGACTGAACATTCGCCAGGTAGATGGACGGCAGCGGGATCCTCGACTGGCGGCTGCGTAGCCTCACAAGCAGCCCCCCTCGCTTCCCTCGGTGTCTGTGCTTCCGCCGCTGATAGCCTGTAACGTCCCCACTGAGGGGCACAGGTGTACGGCACGTGTGGCGATATCTCCGCCCCGTCTCCTCACTCTGCTCCCGACCTCCGTAGCCTGACTCCCGGCCTCGCTCGCCTCGAGTGGGGCACGCAACGAAATCAGCACACCTCAGTCCAATATTGACAGATGAAAGTCCACAAATCTCCTCACGGATTCTCAGAAGTGTCTCGCGATCATAGCTTAAAGTGGCAAGTGCATCAAAGACGAAAACAAACATAAAACAGACAGCGCACTGGAGAGCTCTTGCTACGGCGCCCTGTCTCGGCGCCATCTTGGCATGGGTTTACATTAGTTCAGAGATTTGTTTTCCTTGAGAAAATTTGCCATATATATTGTCCCTGATATATATCGAAAATAATCCATATTGAATTAAATCAAATCGAAAATCGAATTGAATCGAAAGCTTGCAAATTGAAATAGAATCGAATTGTGAAATGTGTGTCAATACCCAGCCCTACTTCAAAGTGTTAAATACATTTCTGTATATGGAGGGGCCTGAGAGCTCTCGGATTTCATCAAAAATATATTTTTGTTCTGAAGATGATCAAAAGTCTTACGGTTTTGGAATGACATGAGGGTGAGTAATTAATGACAGAATATTAATTTTTGGGTGAGCTTTCCCTTTAAATTGTCTTGATGAAAGCACAGACCTACTTTAATTGTTAAGTTGATACAACCATACGTTTTTCATAAGTTTTTGATTTTCTCATCGTCTGATTTTTTTTCAGTGTATCTTATGCATAAGATAAGATATCCTGAAGAATGTTAGTAAATAAAAAATTTTGTTCCTATTTACTTCCACTGTTTAGACAAAAAAAAACTTTCTCAAAATATCTTCTTTTATATTCCAGAAAAGAAAGTCAGTCAATATGAGGGTGAGTAAATAATTTAACCTGATTTTTTTTTTTCTTCCCGTGCACCTTGTCCACCTAAGACTAACACTGGAGATCATGTTGCATGCTGTACAAGGAACTTGTAACATTACACCTCATGCTCAAAATGCCAATTATCAAAACTTGTTTGTTGAGTGGTTTTAAAGAAGTTTACGGCACTTTTCAGATGGTCAGATTAGGAGCCCAGCTAATCCAGCAAAACTCCAGCTTGGCCTGGCTGGGAAACAAACCTAAACCAGGGAAGATCAGTTCAAACCAACTAAGACCAGCAACCCTGCTTAGACTGTTTTGAGAGCAGCTTTTTTTGATGACCTCACATGGGTCACCAGCAGCCATATCACCCTGTAGCCCAAGACTGGTTTCCCACTAAAGCTAAGGAGGGCTGAGCCTGATCAGTACCTGGATGGGAGACCTCCTGGGAAAACTAGCTAGTTAACCTATAGGTTGCTGCTGGAGGAGGTGTGTTGAGGCTAATCTTCTTTAGCAATCTTCTTTAGCCCTTTGAGGTTAGCGATGGAGTCTCTCCCGATACGCCATAAAAGTCCATAAAGCACGCACGGAGATGCAGTCATAACAACAAAAAGCTACGGTTTATTGATTACAATCTCCGGTTTACTTTCCAACAAAAATACAAAATTAAACTTTCAAAGAAAGCTGAATATTGGTGTGAACAAACATGCGATTGAAGAAACTGTTGCTCTCCACACTCTAACCTGTCTACCAAACAATTCTAGTTTACTATTAAGACCTGCACTTTAGCGCCTTAGTGACGCGTCAAAAGGGGAGGAGCAAGTCAAATCACGTGGACAGGTTAGTCCACGTATTAAACATAGAAAATATATAATAAATAAATTAAACATGAATCTTTTCTTTTCTGATAGTGCACAAAATTCCAGATATGGCTACTACAAGGTGTTAGTGAGGCCAGCAGGGGGTGCTCACCCTGTGGTCTGTGTGGGTCCTAACACCCCTGTATAGTGATGGGGACACTATAATGTAACAAGCATCGTCCTTCGGATGAGACGTTAAACCAAGGTCCTGACTCCGAGGTCTGTGGTCATTAAAAATCCCATGGTACTTCTCGTAAAAGAGTAGGGGTGTAACCCCGGTGTCCTGGCCAAATTCCCTCCATTTGTCCTTACCAATCATGGCCTCCTAATAATACCCATCCATTGAATTGGCTCTATCATGCTCTCTCCGCACTGCCGCCGTTGTACATTTGTTGTTTGGACAGTTAACAGTTGTTAAATGAAAAAAATTGTATTTGTCAAACATTACGAAGACCATAAAGAGAAACTGAGATTTTTAATCAGAACCCAAATATATAAACAATAAATAAAAAAAAAATTATTGTGATTAATCGCATCCAAAATAAAAGTTAATGTTTATATAATATATGTGTGTGGACTGTGTATAATTACTATGTATATATAAATACACACACATGCATATTAAGAAAAATATGTTCTATTTTTATAAAAATATATATATATATTTATATATAAGATAAATTAAATATATAGTATGTACATGCAAATATTTCTTGAATATATACATGCATGTGTGTGTGTATTTATATACATAATAATTATACACAGTACACACACATATAAACACAAACTTTTATTTTGGAATGCGATTAATCACGATTAATTTTTTCCCAGCACTAAACATTTTTTTTTATATATATAATAATGAACACCATTTAAGATGTGAGAGCCCCATCACCAATAAGGTGCCTCTATGCCCTTAAGTGGTCTGTCTTTTCCAAATGGTGTGTAACTTGTGACATGCGGTCGATTCTTTCCTTTCTACAAGAGTGGCTAGACAATGGACGGACACCATCCACACTCAAGGTTTATGTGTAGTTTATGTAGTCTTGGTAAAGCTAGTTGGAGATCTGCAGGTGTTTTACGTTAGTGCATCCTGCCTTGAGTTTGGACCGAATTACTGTAAGGCAATCCTTAAGCCAAAGCACATTTATGTGCTTAAAGGATTAGTTCACTTTCAAATAAACTTTTGCTTATAATTTACTCACCCCCTTGTCATCCAAGATTTTAAGAAATTAAGATTTTTGATGAAAAGATTTCAAGATATTTCTCCATAAAATGGAAGTCAATAGACTCCATATGGTTCAAGGTCCAAATGAGAGGTTCAGTACAGCTTCAAAAGGGCTTTAAACCACATCAAACGGTACCAGACGATCAATAAGGGTCTTATCTAGCAAAACGATCTGTCATTTTTTTTTAAATAAATAAAGTTTAAGTTTTATAAGCACAAATGCTCACCGTGATCTGTTCAGTGATGCGCGCTCTTGACGTCACGTAATACACAATTACGTTGAAAAGGTCACGCTAGACGCAGGCTGAAGTACCAAGTCAGTGTTTACAAATGAGCGGAAGGAGGACCGTATCCACATATTCAAACGTCTTTGCGTCTGCGTCTAGCGTGACCTTTTCAACGTAATTGCGTTTTACGTGACGTCACGAGCGCGCATCAATGAACAGATCAAGACGAGCATTTGTGCTTATAAAACTTAAACTTTATTTATAAAAAAAAAATTGACCGATCGTTTCGCTAGATAAGACCCTTGTTGATCGTCTGGTACCGTTTGATGTGGTTTAAAGCCCTTTTGAAGCTGTACTGAACCTCTCATTTGGACCTTGAACCGTTTGGAGTCTATTGACTTCCATTTTATGAGGAAATATCCTGAACTCTTTTCATCAAAAATCTTAATTTCTTTTCGACTGAAGACAGAAAGACATGGATATCTTGGATGACAAGGGGGTGAGTAAATTATAAGCAAAAGTTTATTTGAAAGTGAACTAATCCTTTAAGGTGTTCTCTCCGTTTAGAGCACAGGTCATACATTTTACAGCTCTACCTGACTCGCCGGATTAGCAGTTGTTACACTTGCCGTGCCTGGTTCGTCATTGAGTGTACATTGAGTGTCCAGCCACTTCTGGCGCTCGGAGTAACTTTTCGCATCTCATTGAATAATGCATGCAATTTCGCTTGCCTACGCAGAACTAAGTCTGCAATGCCCTATCTGAGTGAAGTCCCGCTCCACCTGGAGAATAGGCTCCTCCTGGGCTTGGTTGTCTATTTGTAACATCTGTGCAGCGGCTGGATGGTCATCGCCCTCTACATTTGCCAGATTCTATAATCTGGACATTCCCGCTCTGCAGGCGTGGTCATGTCTTCTTGAGGGTTAGACCATGGATGCCACCAAATTCTGTCAATATGCATCACGATCCCCTGGACGGTGGTGCTTATTTATGGTAATTTTGGCTTCTGTTGGCCCAAGCCCAGTACACATCTTCCTTTGCAGATAACCATCATGCCAATTTGTTTTTCCCTTACGCTAAGAGTCACTGCCAGTAATACCATTGTCCAGTGCGCCTATTCTGTTAAGGTCCTCGGATCGGAGAACCATCCGTGGGCCTGGCTCGTGTTTTTTTACAGTTTTGCACTAACACAGCGCTAAAAGCTACTGACCAAGCGGCAACCTTGCGGTCTATCTCTTGAATCCAACATGGAAGTGACTTAAACTGCAATTCATCGACTGGCCGCTAGAGACAGGCACCAAAAGGGAGTCATTTTGGACGATTTGGGTGTCGAGGATAGTTGGGCTGCGTCCGAGAACCTAGGCAGCTGACTCGTTGCCTTGCTGCCTTATCAGACAATGGCTTGTAAGGCAGTGTTTGTGCATGAAGGCACCTCACGGAACTGAATTCGGACAGACTTCTTAGGCAGTGTAACCGTTTAATGATCTACAGAAAAATAGAGAGAGCTTTGGGGAGAACTAAACAAATATTTAATTACTACATTATTAATTTATAGCTAGAAATTACATCAGAAGTAGAAAATGTTGGTAAAAAAAAACCCTTACATTTACACACAAACCAGCAAACGCAACTTTCGGAAGCCAAATGTCACAGAATGGAAAGCACAGGATTGTGGGATATCAAAGGCAGCAAAGGATACATGTATGCTGCCTTCAAAAATCAATCAGATGAAGGTATCTCTGGAGACAGGAAGTGAAGCTTACATTAGATTCAGAGTGCCTTGGTACCTTCCTGCCTTGAAATGTGTCCTCCGAAGGCAGCATTTTCCAGGTTTCGGACGCAGCCTTGAAATCAGGTCATCTTTATGGTAATGAGCTATGACGCGGTTCGGCGGCAACCAATCGGAATGTAGAAGTGCTCCGCTTGAGACGATTCCAGAGAACGCAGTACTGTAAACTTTGGTTCTGACCACATTAGTTCCCAAGCAAAATGGAGGAGAGGTTGATCATTGCTGTTGCGGGTTTGATAAGGTGGTGTGCAATACTATTTATAGGCAACATTTTCGTGCTGGAACGCTTGTTTTTCAGCCGGAATGCAATTCATTTGCTCAAAACAACACTGATGATAAGCATTTCAATAAAACAATTAATGTAATTCATATTTTTGTATAAATAGCTTCAGTGTTTAAAATTGCCCTGTGAATAATGAGTTGGTGGGTTTATGGTGAGGTGTGTTGCTGACCAGGTGTGATGGGCCGCTTTGTGCCAGAAAGTCCAGGGCCACTTTTTGGCCCCAGTCCACCCCTGCTTGTGGTCAGTCTGCACAAATACCTCCTGCTTCAATGCTTGTTTGCTTTGTGGCCCCTTTAAATACAGTTTTAAAAAAAAGACCAATCATTCAATTTGTGTCAGAGCGCCAGCGCATCCACAAATCTTTCTACAGCGTCGTTGGCAGGGCGGCCAGAGCGAATTTTGACACTCTCGCCGGCGGTGGTGTGAAAGCACAGTTCACCATAATCGTCGTCACGTCACCTTGGATAATTTCAATCGCTGAACTTGACATCTCTGCCATGTTTTCTGCTGGATTATTTAGTTCACCTCTGGCCAACAAACAAACACTGTATGATTATGATTCAGGCAGCATTACAGGTCAGATTGGATCGGAACATTCTGAATATTTATCTATGAATATTTAAACATGAATATTTATATAGTACCATCTGGTTGAAGATCGGAATCAACAGAAAAACCAGGGAAGCGCTAAAGCAAGGTTTGTTGAGGATCAGTGCCACTGGTTGTCATGTCGCTGAGGCCTTCACGGGGGAGAGTCTAGTTGACACAGTTTCTGCAGACACTTCAGGGATGCAATGTGGTCGCATCTAGATGTAAGTCCACCATCTGATCTGGATACGGCGCGGATCCAGCTGACTACAGTAAACCTCGGAATAAACAAAGAGACTAATATTAGCGTAGATGCCATCCTTCTTATGATGTAACAAGTACATTGGGTGCTATAGGAAGTGTTCCCGGTTCTGGCTGACCTAATTAATGCAGCCTAACAATAATTTAACTGATACAAAAAATGGAAATTGATAATGTTCTATGTGTATGTCAGGTTAAAGAGATGTTAGTGTATGTCAGTGTTTTTAGTCTAGTGTGTCTGCTTCTTGAACAATGCTAGGAAGACTTAAGTTTAGGTGCTAAATAGGAAAAGGATCTACTGCCTGTGGTTGATTCTGATATTCTAGGTATTATCAAATGGCCGGAATTTTGAGACCGCAATAGACATGAAGGATTATAATGTGTTAGGAACTCGCTCGAGGACAGGGGAGCTAAAATATTTAGTGCTTTGTAAGTAATTAGCAAGATTTTATACAATGTTTAATAAGGAGCCAATGCAGTGTTGACACAACCGGGCTAATACTTCATACTTCCCGGTTCTAGTAAGAACTTGAGCTGCTGCGTTTTGGACCAGCTGGAGTTTTTTTATCAAGCGTGCAGGGCAACCACCCAGAAGAGTATTACAATAATCTGGCCTTCAGGTCATTAACGCATAAATGAACTGTTCAGAATTTTGCATTGAGAGCGCATTTCATAATTTAGATATATTTGTAAGATGGAAGCTAAGCTTGGTGACATAAGGAATTACATGGACTTGACGCATGCACACATCACTACCTGATTATGCCGGCATTTAACATCTTATAAATCAGAAGGTGTTGTGTAATTGTTTTACCTATTTCAAATTTGTGTGTGATACTGGTTTTTGTTTATGTCTGTTTGCTCCAACATTTTGTTCAGTTCAATTATTCCTTTAAAAAACTCACAACCCAGTTTAATTTCAGTCAGAACTACCTTTATTTCTTGTGAGAATTCCCCAAACCTGTTGTTTTTTCTGTTGGCCTTCCATTTCCAGGCTGTACCATCAAACAGTCCAGCTGGATCAAACTGTTTTTTGTAGCATTAGCATGCTCCTTCTTCTTCTTGGATTTTATTGGCGGTTGACAAAGAACACAATGGTGTATTTCCGCCACCAACTGGTATGGAGTGTGGATCAAGACGACTTTTTTTTTATTTTTATTTTTTTTATTTTTTTATTTATTTTTAATTATAATTATATTCTCTCCCACAGATTAGATTCCACAAGAAACTGAAGAATAAAATTATAACACTCATTTCTCGAGTTATTTTGCAGAATATACTTTGGTATAAATTGCATTTTTATTTTTTTTAAATTATGAATTAACAACCCTCTTTCATTCTCATATTTCTGACAATGCATTAAAACATGCTCTACTGTTTCCTCCTGCCCACAATAATCACATCTTCCTGTATCATGTTTACCCATTTTATAAAGTGTACTATTTAATCTTGTGTGTCCAAATCTCATCCTTGATATTACAATTTCTTCTCTCCTGTTTTTCCCTGCAATTCTCATCTCTCCCACTTTCCTTTGAATTCTATAGAACCACCGACCTTTTTTCTCCTTGCCCCACTGTTTTTGCCACCTTTCCTTTAGTCTCTTCTTGATAATACTCTTTATTTCATTCTTACTTAAATTAACAATTAAATTAATGTCATTGTTTTTAACTGCTTCTTTTGCTTCTTTATCTGCAATTTCATTTCCTTGAACACCAACATGTGCAGGCACCCACAAAAATACTACTGTAATCCCCATCATTTGAATTCTGTATATTGTTTGCATTATCTCCATTAAAATATCTGGTCTACTTTCTGAATGACTGTATTGTAAACTAGCCAATGATGAACATGAGTCTGAACAAATAACTGATTTCACAGGTCTTATTTCTTCTATCCACTGTATTGCTAATAATAATGCAACCATTTCCCCTGTATAAACAGATAGCTCATCACTGATCCTTTTCCTTATTGATAAATGAAACTCTGGAACAGTAAATGCTACTCCTATCTTGTTGTCTGAACTCTTTGATGCATCTGTGTATATCTGAACATAACTGTAGTACTCATTAATATATGTCTGTACATTATATGAATTACCTTCCTTACCCTTGTTTCTCTGTTCTAACAATGTAAAATCAACTATAGCATCTGGAAGTACCCAAGGTTTTATTACTGGTAATGGAACAGTAGGACTAACATTTAATTGATTAATTTTAAGTTCTGTTGCTTTCTGTATCACAGTCCATCCAAAACTTTTAGTTTTCCTCCTCTCTTTCTCCCAACATGTCTTTAACGTGTCTAGTGTAGGATGCTCTTGACTATGGCCTTGTAAATTAACCCAGTAATTCAATGATAGCTGTACCCTTCTCATTTCCAAAGACATTTCCACCTGTAGCGCTGTAATTGGAGTAGTTTTTATAGCTCCTGTACATAGTCTAAATACCTGATTCTGTATATTATCTAACTTTTTAAGAGATGTTTCTGCAGCTGATCCATAAACCACACACCCATAATCTAACACAGATCTAATCAATCCATTATACATTGCCTTTAATGCCATCCTATCTGCTCCCCACTCACTACCAACTAAACATCTCATTGTATTTATTATTTTCTTACATTTATTTATTATATTCTGAATATGCACCGCCCACGTAACTCTTTCATCAAACCATATCCCCAAAAACTTAAAATATTTTACTCTTTCCAGTTCTTGATTATATAATTTTAGTTTCACCTCACTTCCAATTGTCTTCCTTGTAAACAACATTATTTTTGTTTTATCAACTGAGAATTTAAAACCCCATTTATATGACCATTCTTCAACTATTGTAATAGCCTCCTGTAATTTTTTCACAATAAAATCAATATTCCTTCCCCTTTTCCAAATTGCCCCATCATCAGCGAAGAGTGAGAGGCCCAGCCCATTATCCAAGTCTTCAAACACATCATTTATCATAATGGAAAATAATAAAGGACTTATTATACTTCCTTGTGGAGTACCATTTTCAATTTTGAATTTTTCTGAATAACTGTTTCCTATTCTCACTTTTATTGTTCTATCCGATAAAAAATCCTTGATCCATCTAAACATTTGACCTTTGATACCTAACTTATACAATTTAATTAACAACCCTTCTCTCCACATCATGTCATAAGCTTTCTCTATGTCGAAAAAGACAGCCACTACACTTTCTCTATTTATTTGTGCTTTTCTTATCTCATGTTCTAAACACACCGCCGGATCCATTGTATTTCTCCCTCTCCTAAAACCACTCTGATATTTGGATAAGAATTTATTCATTTCTACATGATACATTAACCTTTCATTCACCATCTTTTCCATTATTTTACCAATATTAGATGTCAACGCAATAGGTCTATAATTTCCTGGATTTGTACTATCCTTCCCCGGTTTACGTATTGGTACTATCACCGCCTCCTTCCACCTTTGTGGTAATTTTCCTTCTTCCCATGATTTATTGTACATATTTAATAAAACTTCCTTAGATACTTCACTGAGATGCCTTAGCATTAAATAGCAAATCTGATCTATACCTGAAGCTGAATTCTTGGTTTTCCTAAGAGCTCGATTTAACTCTGCCTTTGTAAATATCATATTTAATTGTTCATTATTATATTCCTCATTCTGTATTAAGTCTTTAAACTGTTCCAATGTCCTTTCCCTTCCTCTTTTACCCTCCTTACTACTATTATCTGATTTATGTATTTTAACAAAACTTTTTGCAAGCATTTCTGCTTTCTCTTCATCTTTTATTGCTATTGTATCTCCATCTTTTAATACTGGATACCCAAATTCTCTTTTTATCCCATTCATTCTTTTTATCATATTCCATACTTGACCAATTTCAGTTTCCCTTCCCACTGTGTTACAAAACCTCCTCCAATAGTCTTTTTTTGTATTTTTTACGATTCTCCTAACATTTGCTTGCATCCTTTTATATTCAATGAAGTTCTGAAAACTATGATTCTTTTTTAACATTTTAAAAGCTTTATTTCGAGATTTAATTACCTTATCACACTCTTTTGTCCACCATGGCACAATCTTCTTTTTTTTCCTACCTCCCTTCCTTGGAATAGACTGACTTGCTGATATCAATATAGCATTACAAATATCATTATTAACCTCATCAATCCCTTCTTTAACTTTAATGTTTTTCATTTCTTGTTCACTAATACTCCTAAATTTCTCCCAATCTGCATTTTCAAAGAACCATTTATCTACTCCTCTTGTATCACATTTTTCTAAACTTAGATTTACCTCAATTGTTATAGGGTAATGATCACTCCCTATAGTTGTTTCTATAATCACCTCCCATACGCATATACCCGCTAGTGAACTTGAAACAAGTGTAAGATCAATAGCTGATTCTATTCCTGTTCTCACATTAACCCTTGTTCCCCCACCATCATTTAAACATACTAATTCCTTTAACTCCATTAATTCTTCAATCACTATTCCATTTCCATCATTGCAATTGTCCCATAGTGTACTATGAGCATTAAAATCTCCGCAACATATAACTTTTCCTTCTAAGTGTACAATTAGTTCACCCAACACCTCTAGTGATAGTCTTTTACAAGGATTATAAAAATTTAGAATTTTAACATTTCCTTTTTCCCCTATAATTTCTATTACTATAAACTCCAACATTATTCCTTTTCCTATAACATTATACTGTACTCCTTGTTTTACAAATATTATACACCCTCCCCCAATATCTTCCTCTCTATCTCTACGTACACAATCATACCCTTTAATATTAAAATCCAACACTGGCTTAAGCCAGGTTTCCTGTATACATACAATTTCTGGTTTCTTTCTAATCTCTTTTATAAAACCTTTAAACTCTTGACCATTCGCTAACAAGCTTCTTGCATTCCATTGCACAATATTCAAGTTGTCTTATCACCTGCACCTCCTGACTTCCCATCTCCTTCCAGTCTTTTATTGATGTTTTCCCAGGATATATTGTTTATACCCAAAAACTTTTCAGCTCCCTTCACAATTATTTTAATTTTCTCTGTTTTTTGTCTAACTTGGTCCGTGCAATTAATTACATATGCCACAAACAAAATTAGTCTATCCACTGTCAGTGTTGTACCACTTTCCTCTGTTCGCCCAATCTCTTGACTTGACATGTCTTTGTCAGTATCATCACTTCTCCTTTGCTCTTGTACCTTCTTTATTGCTTCTGCATAGCTTAGGTTATTTACAACTTTTACTTGCTCAATTTCCACGGCTCTCTTTCTTACGTTACATCCATTGTATGTTACCCGATGTTGTCCACCACAATTACAGCACTTGTCCTGTGCACTCTCTTCACAATTTTCAAATCTATGATCACCTCCACACTTGGGACATCTTTGTTTTCCTTTGCACACCGCTGCTATATGTCCATATCTTTGACATCTATAACAGCGGAGTGGGGGAGGAATATATGGCCTCACTACAAAACTCATGTACCCAATTTTGATTTTTTCTGGAAGCACAGAGTCCTGAAACTCCAAAAGAATTGACAAACTGTCAACTCTTTCCCCATTCATTGTTTTTTGCAACCTTTTTATTCTACTTATTTCACCCCCAGAAATACTTTGTTTTAGTCTTTCTAGATCCTCCTCAACTGGAATGCCTGTTATTACTCCCTGTTTCAGTCGTTTTTCTCCCAAGATCTTTCTTTCATTCACTTTTTTCTTACATACATTCTCAATTTTTAGAGCTTTGTTTTTCTGCTCATCAGTTTTACATATCACCAACAGGCTTCCGTCTCTCAAAATCTTAGCCGTGTCCACTTCTCCTAACTTTTTCTTCAGTTCTCTAGACAATGCTACTGGACTTAGGTTAACATGTTCATCTTCCTTTCTAAATTTAAGAATTACTTTATATTGCTCTCTTTCAATCTTTTTCCGGACAACCCTACCCTCTTCCTCTGAGCTGTTTCCTTCTAATCCTCTTTTACTGGATTGGCTATACTCCAACCTTGTTTCATTTCGCCCACTCATTCTCTTTTCTTGTCCTTTCTTACTTACTAGATTCCAATCATCTGACTCCATTTCATCATCCTCATTTACCCCAGAAAACATCTCAATCCAGTCACAAACCAGTTTATGTCAACCGCCGTAAACTCCAAACACAACGCCGAAATCACCATCCAGCGTCCACTCCACACTCGTTTATCATTAGCATGCTCCTAATTGGACTGAACCATGTGTAGTTTTGTCTGGGGGGAGGGTGAATAACAGCTGAATGTTTCTTTTCTTTTCATTTCTTTTTTATATTCTTTATCTAGTGTGTTTAATTACCCATGGGTTTATACTGATTGTTATTTGTGTATATGTTCAGTGTTTTATTATTTTATACTTTTGTGTATATGGCATTCTATGGTTGGCCCCGGCTTGTTCAATTGGTACAGGTCGAGGGTGGAGCTAGCCTTATAAATAGGGAGCTGTAGAGCTTAAGGACCAGTCTTGGGGTGCATTCCATTTGACAGGCTCCCTGCTCCCTGCTCCCTGCTCCCTGCTCCCTGCTCCCTGCTCCCTGCTCCCTGCTCCCTGCTCCCTGCTCCCTGCTCCCTGCTCCCTGCTCCCTGCTCCCTGCTCCCTGCTCCCTGCTCCCTGCTCCCTGCTCCCTGCTCCCTGCTCCCTGCTCCCTGCTCCCTGCTCCCTGCTCCCTGCTCATCAGTAAGTGGACTTCGCTGACAATGATCGTTCATTTTTGTCAGCAACATCGCTACGTCATCAAAGAAAGGCAACGACGGGTGCAGATTATGATATAACATAAATTAATATTGTAATTTACTTTACTTTCAAATTGAAAACCATATAATAAGCATATACATTTACAAAACACACAGTATGTAGGCTATCTAAAACATATAATAAAAACATAATCCATTAGTTTTATTAGTTTACTTATAAGTTACCTGTATTGACTATGAACAGATTTGAAGCTGCACCTGTCATTCAAAATGAAAATACTTTGATGTATAAATGTAGGCTATTCTTAATCAATGGTCTTTGTAGCGGTCTCATCTCGTGCGCTTTCTTTCCCAAGTGCAGCTGCACAGTAAACATTCCTGAGGTAAATAAAGTAAAATATAAAAAATGAAAGCCCTCAGGTGCTTCTCAACACTTTTAATTTGTTTAGATTAGATTAGATTAGATTAGATTAGATTCAACTTTATTGTCATTACACAAGTACAAGTACAAGGCAACGAAATGCAGTTTAGGTCTAACCAGAAGTGCAATAGCAGCAAGTGCAGGATATACAACGTTTGCATAAGTGCAGGACATGGATATGTACTGAATATAAATAAATATATCTATAAATAGAGAGATGGTTATTACTATAAACAGAATTTACAGGTGAATATGTACAGTGAATAATATACAGATGGTTATTACTATAAACAGAATTTACAGGTGGATATGTACTATGAATATAATATAATATACAGATGGCTATTACTATAAACGGAATTTTACAGATAGAGGTATACAATGATATGTTAGGCTAAAATGAGGAATATGGCAGTGGATTAAGGTAATGCAATAAATAATGCAATAAAGTTTACATATTCATAAAATATAATATATGAATGTAACAGTTATTGCCATAACCATTCATAAAACTCTAGTTTGTTTTAATAACTGAATATTCAAATGCATATGTAAACTCCTCAATCGCAGAGCTGTTTAAACTCTTCCAACCAACGGCTCTGCACCATCATTAGTTCAGACAGGTGATGCATGCAACGCGCAAAGACGTTTGGGCTATTTTCACTCTCTACTTCCTGTGAAGTGATGTATCGATGTTCCCTTCTTCCCTGCGCCGTTCGCAGTACCCTTCGGACTGAACAAGTTCGCTCCCTTTGGATTGGAATCTCACTTAAGATGGCGGAATACCCTCTGAAGTCCACATCGCAGTCCACTTACGGTCGAATGGAACGCACCCTTGGTCTGTTGAAGGCCAAAGGATAGACCTGTTGCAGATTGGGCCAAATTACTTGTTATAGCCTTTCTTTGCACATTGTTGCAGTTAAGTTTTGTTCTTTTTTTTTTTTTGTATTTCAGTGTGTGACCATGTAAATATATATATTTTTTCTCATTTTTCATATTATCATATTATCATTCCACCGAACCTCTGTCCAGCTTGTTCAAATTTATTTCCTATGACCACTGGGCCATCTCTTACAGGAAGAATGCAATTTTTACAGATGCTAGAAACGTAGCTTTCAAATTAAAGATTGGTATCAAAACACACACCCAAGTTCCTAACTTACAATGAAGACTTGACAGAACATCCATCAAGTGTTAGACAGTATTCTAGGTTACCACGTGCAGATGTTTTCTGTCCAATAATCAGAAACTCAGAATTAAGTTGTAGGAAAATACTAATCATCCAATTTTATTATATCAGCTATTCATTCCATTAATCTTGTGAATTGGTAAGTTTCATCGGGGCATCACGAAATAGAGTATCATCAGCATTACAGTGAAAACTAATGCCATGCTTCCTAATGATATCTCCAAAGGGTAGCATGTACAGGGTGAAAAGCAACGGTCCTAGTACTGAGCCTTGAGGTACTCCATACTGAACTTGTGATTGGTATGACATCTCTTCATTTACTGCTACAAACTGATAACGGTCAGATATGATTTAACCCATGCTAATGCAATTCCACTAATACCAACATAATTTTTCAGAGAATTTTCAAAAGAATGTTGTGGTCGATAATATCGAATGCAGCACTAAGATCCAGTCGGATGATAAGAGAGAAGTATCAGTACTAAATCCTGACTGGAATTATTTGCAGATACAATTTCTTTCTAAAATGGAACATAGTTGTGAGGATACTGCCTTTTCTAGTATTTTTGACAGAAAGGGTAGATTTGAGATCGGTCTATAATTGACTCATGTTGCAGTTTTTTTAATAAGAGATTTAACAATATAGCCAGCATAAAAGATTTCAGTTCATATCCTAATGATAAAGATGAATTAATGATTTTTAGAGAGGATCTATGACCTCTGGCAGCATGTATTTCAGTAGCTTAGTCGGTATAGGGTCTAACATGCATGTTGTTGATTTGATGATTTAAGACAATTATTCCGCCCTATAGCAAAGAATGAATGGAATTTGTCCTCAGGGACACTACAATGCTCTGTCTGATGTGATACTGTAGTAGACGGTTGCATAATATTATCAATCTTGCACATAAAGAAGTTCATAGAGTCATTACTGCTGTGCTGTTTGGAAACGTCAGAAGTTAAGGCTTTATTTCTTGTTAATTTAGCCACTGTATCAAATAAATACCTGTGCTGTTTGCCACGAATAGGCAGAAAAAAAACCTTTAATGGCTAGTAATAGATATTTGTTA
The DNA here is from genome assembly GCF_949357685.1 of Gobio gobio. Classification (NCBI taxonomy): domain Eukaryota; kingdom Metazoa; phylum Chordata; class Actinopteri; order Cypriniformes; family Gobionidae; genus Gobio; species Gobio gobio. Next base: position 16,560,511 of record NC_137100.1, on the reverse strand, counting down.
AAGTGTTGTCCAGTAAGTTTTGTCAAATGGGACGCCCTGTCAAAATCTGCACTACAGGTTCTTCAGATACTGGTGTTAAAGCAGCAAATTTGTAAAGACCTAGAAAAGAAAACATTCATTGTGAAACTTCTGCTGGAACAGGCTGTATACTTAAGAGTGTAAGGTGATTTGTGTCACACTTATGCAACGTTTTGGGATGGAATGAGGAAGTATGAACAAAAACACACTATTAAATAGCCTAGTAGGTCCAGTCTAGTCCAGAATTTATTAAACTTATAAATACTTGATTCAGTCCAATGTCTATACATTATATATATATATATATATATATATATATATATATATATATATATATATATATATATATATATATATATACACATGTATACATACAGTATATATACACAAACACACGCACAGTTCAGGGGTTTTATACTTTATATTTTCAGCAATCATTATACACTACTCTCTAAAATAGCAGCCTTGTATTGCACAAAACAAAGTTTTGAAGCAGAAAATCGTCCATTGATAAACCGAAATTCAGCATTGTTCAGCAAACCACACAATTGTCAGCTTCACTCAAAAAAAAAAAATATTTTTTTAAAGTTTCAGAGGATCACAACAGTAATTTGGTCCTTTACTCTTGGCTGAACACAAAACACATTTGTTTGACAAGCATCTAATCACATGATACTCTTTACAAATCCGCACTGTCTTTAAAAACAACTGAACATACTGACCAAAGCTTGATTACACCACACTAACCAAACTGTAAAGGCAGTACAATACCAGTAAGAACATCAGTGGCTCACTGAGAACATTTGTTGGGTAATTTATTACAAAAAAAAAAAAAAAAACATTATTCAAGTGCTACAGAAAATCTCTGAATGGCACATTTGTAGTTTAAGATAAGGATGATTGCACAGGAATCGTCTCTTGGCACACGGTTCAAGCTTTTTGTTATGGAACACTGATGAGCAGGTATGTCATCATCTTTTCTGAAAACACAATGAAAAAATACAAAGAGCTGGTATGGTAGGCCTATATATAATAAATGATACTGAGGCCAACTTATTGCCCATTGTATGATTATTAGTTTGGCAATACACATAAAACCACCACATTAGAAGAACTTTGGCACTTTTAATGCAAATTAATGTAATCCAACTGTTGTCTATTCTTCACCAATGCATGTGCCGTAAAAGGTAGAAAAGACCCTTATCTACTCATTTTTCTGACTCTTAAAAAGAAAATACCATATTACAAAACCAAATAAGTACTTTTCATTGCCTTCTAATGACCTATTGCACCACACAGAATACTTAATATGTCCAAGACGGAGAAATCTACATAACATTTATAGCAAATTGCTCAAAGTGCACAACTTGAACCAAAAAGAACCTGCTACAGAATTAACCTTAAATAAAAAGAAATCATTTCATCCGTGATAAAGTTTAATAACATAACACTTTTCATTAAAATGGAATAATAACATTCAAGTTGAATCCTTTGAAGTAGCTGCGAGGTGCAAATAAATAATGACAAAGCAGCGAGCAGCTTGTGTTACAGTTTATAGATAGAAATAACTTGTATGTCCAATTTCATGGAGCAGAAACAGGGACGACCGACTGCTCAAACAAATAAAGCAGACTTTAATGGCTCACAGCAGACTCTAGCTGTAGACGGATGAGTCCTTTAACAAGGCCAGACAATGACAAAACCATAACCGGCCGTTGTTCAGACTAAATTGTATTCCTTCAGAGTGAGCTGCAGGATGGTGTCCTTAACAGCAGCAAAAACGAATCTGATGTTTTCCGTGTCAGTGGCACAGGTGAAGTGAGAATAAATGATTTTTTCACAGTCTGGATTCAGTTCGACAAACATCTTCAGGATGAATTCCCGTGCGGCTTGAGCATCTCTCTGGGCTCCTTGGAGAGGAAAATAGATCTTGGTTAACTTGGCCATCCTGAAAGTCATCTGAGATTCTACCTAAAATAACCTCTAACTTGGTCTACATTCACACTGTCAGTCCAAATTCGATCATTTGTGTATCCAATTGGAATCGGATTGACCGTCCAACACTGTGTATCGCAACTGTTCAGATCTGATTTGTGTGTCCCGTGGCTCTCTCTCTTCCATGGCAATGACATTGCATTGGTAGGACTACACCAAAAACAACATGGATGGGGTTTGCAAAGTTGTCTTAGAATATGACAATGAGTAGCTGTACCAATGGTTGGGAATCGTAAACTTGTTATGCAATAAAAATTGATTCGATTCCTTTGAGTGCATTTTAATGACTTTAAACCATTCAAGTACAAGAAAATGTGATTTTAAACCATTCAAGCGCAAGAAGATTCACACACTGTTTTCTGTGCTGCACACGCACACACACACATTCAAAACGTATGCACAGAAAGCTGCCGCTCATACTCTATAGTGCACAGTACTGAACTCGGAGTTCTCTTCCGCGTCTTTTACTTGAACAAATACACACAAATATGTCAAAATATTCTCATAAACACAGTCAGTTATGCCTTAAGTGAATGTAAACAGAGTTGACAAAGAAAACGCATAGCAGTATACTGGATTTGTGCAGCTCTTAAAGTGACAGCAGCCTGAAATTCCTGCTGCAGTCTCTATAATAACGTTAATCAAACAACAAAAGACGTATTCTCTATTCTTGACTTAATAACTTTTGTAACTATATTTGTAATGTATATTTAATTTATAAAGTGCAGTGTTATTACATTTCATTACAGTTTCTGTACCTGAATACCTGAAAATAAAAAATAAACTATTTATTTCAATATCTTTGTTCAGTTGTACTTATTTTTGCGATTGCTAGTTTGTTTATTTATTCTTTTTTAATTACAGAGTGTTTACTTGTCTTTAATATAGGCAAAAGTTCCTTGTGTAAGTGTTAGCTCTTTAGCTTAGGTATTGGTCTTATTGGTTTATTATTTAAAGGAATTAAATTATTAAAGGATTAAAATGGATTTAAGGAAATAAAGAAAAAGAAATAACAACAGTAAAAGCTCCAGTTCTATTGTAGTTATGAAGTAAACTATTTGCATAATATGTAAAAATGCAAAGCGTTTCTTGTCGTCAAATTCAGTTGTTATTTACATAATGTAATTTGCAGATGCAGTAGTTTGCATCACTTGTTATTACTTGTTATTACTGTTGGTCACTGAACGTTTATCATAAAACAGTTGTCAAATATTAAATGTTTAGCTACTTACAACACACTTTCACTGCTATAACTAAAGTGTCATGTTGGAATTCACACTAACACTAAGCCCTGCCTTCTATGATTTGATTGGCCATCTCACTCATTTTGACAGTGACGAGCCCTGTTAGACCAACCTAAAAACGTAACATTTTATTTTTGTCCTCCTAGCAACAAACAGAGTGGTGTATAATGGAGTACAGCAGAGCAGCATCAATAATATAAAATATTGGTGGGACACTTTGGCCATTTCTAATTATTCAATTATTCAAGGTCTTGTTAGACACTTTATTTCCACTTTTAGAATATTTTCTTCATTTTTAATAGAAAAAAAAACACCTTTCCGATCTGAGATGTGATAGGAAAAGGAAGTACAGCGAGTTCGGCAAAAGGCGGATTCGAACCTCTTGTGTCAAAACTTAGTGTTAAGAATTAACCTGCGCTTGGAATTGGAAAGTCTCACCGTTACTTGTGGCCTGGTGGATGGGTTCTCTCCCGCGTTAAAGGGGTCATAGAATGACATTTTTGTGCAAGTTAATATGATTCTTTAGTGTCTAAATGAAAAGTTTGTAATATAATTTAATTAAAAATTCTCATTAGTATTGTAAGAAAACACTCAATTTACCTGGTCAAAACCAGCTCAGTTTTTAGCAAGTCATTTCAGTGTATGTGACTTTAAATGATAATGAGCTTTGCTGACCCCGCCCCTCTGCTCTGGGGGGCGTTTGGTTCGACCCGACACAACACCACAACACACGTGGAGTGTTGCCTTGACAACATTTGAGGGTATATTTTCGAGAAATAATGGCAACGGGAGTATCTGAGGACACATCTAAGCAACCTTATCATTTTGAACCGGAGTCGGACCAGCAACAGATGACGAACGTTTCTGAATGGTTGGTTAACGTCATGTCACTTTGATCTATCTTTGTACTGGCAGAGTAGCGTAGTTGCTATGTGTTTACTGATGTGTTAGTTCATTGACAGATTGATGTTATGTTATAAGATTTTTTTTTTTTACATTACTTCTTAATCAGTAACAGACACCGTTATAAACCATGTACAAAAGTAAGCTTAGTGTAGTGTTACCACGTTAACTTTATCACCCGAGTACACAGTTTGTAATAACAAACATAACGCGTTGTTCATTATAAACGTGGGATTATGAATTATATTGAGAACGTCATAAACAGAAAGCATGCCGTAATGTAACTTACCCTGTAAACATTAGCCTCATTCATCGTGAAGCGTGCAAGCGATTTGCAAAGATTAATATAAAGGTTAATAAAACGTTACACTCACATCTTCCTGAGGTGCAGCAGGAACACGATCCTTTTTTCAAGAGCAGCTTATTAGCAAAACCTGCTTTATACTGACGCTCGTTTATAAAGCAGTCTGCTGAGAAATGATTGCGCAAACATTGACGTTGATCGGGGGGAATATTCCCTTCTAAAACAAAACTCAGCACTGCAGCCACTGGGTCTTCAGCAGTTCGGATTTAGGAACATCAAAACGACTGCTGTGTTCGTTATTACACCCAACAACACAACACCAAAATCGCTTAGACGCCATTCTGCTCCAGAGTATCAACAATGGCGGACTGATGACAGCTCGCTCAGGGCGGGTCTGTGTTGAAACGCTGCTGTCAATCAACAATCTTAGGAGGGGCGTACACCGTGTAACGTCACACGGTCGGACGGCTCGATTTGAGACAGGGGAAAATATATAAGGAGATTAAAAAAAAACACTGGATGTTTTTTTATCAATATAGGATGGTTGTGTACAGGCACTGCCAACACACATTTCCGTATAATCAACTTGTAAAAGTGCATGTACCATTCTATGACCCCTTTAATGCAAGTTTTTAAAAGTCCTTTTTATAGAATTTTGTAATAGGTAAGTGAATAGGTAAACAGACTTCATGAACTCACAGGCGCGACATACATGAGACAGCCTGACACCTAATTGCCTAACACAGCTGTCAATCAAACTTCATCAAGCATTATGCAAAAACCATAGACTGTAAAAAAAACACATTTTATTTATTTTAGTATTTGAGACGTTATAATAATTTTGTAATTAAGTTAGCAATTTAAAAAACTGTTATTTAACAAATATAATTATATGTGAATAATAAACTGGGGGGGCCTAGTCATCATAGTGGGCGGGCCGTTCGCTACGCCCCTGATATTAATGTAACTCGAAACAGATTTTTTGATTGGATGATTGGATATGTTTATGATTGGATATGCACATGGACTGATTTAGACTGACAGTCTGAACAAGGCTTTAAAGTATGAGCAATAGTATTAGCAATGCTTTAGCAAGGAAAAACTCATGAAAAGCTACATAATGGATTGTAAACTGACAATGTAACAAACTGATTATTAAGACCATCATTCGTTCATTTTTAAATTGCAGAAAATAGATTTGAAAAACAACAAAAGTCTTTTTAGACTTACCATCATATTCAGGAAAGTAATCTACAAGATGTGAAAACATAATTTTCTCTTCCAAAAGGTCTTTCTTGTTCAGAAAAAGAATAACTGATGAATTCTGGAACCAGGGGTATGTTATTATCGTCCTAAACAATGCTTTGCTTTCCTCCATTCGATTCTGTTGGGAGAAATAACATAAAAGGGCCATTTCAGTGGTTATTTTTGTACTACTTTAGTCCAGCAATCAACACTAACATTCAGTTCACCGCTTCTGACAATCTCAGATTTTTTTTTAAAGTGCTTTCATTTAAGCATTGCTGAAGTTTGCCAGCTTGCCATTTAAAGTTCAGAAAGAAACAGTTTGCTCTCTACTGTTACATGATCGCATCATTCAGCTCTGAGAAAGCCAAAGACAATTTTTATATAGTCAGTATAGGTAAATACGAATTTAATGAAAACTTTAATTAATAATAATAATAATAATAATAATAATAATAATAATAATAATAAAGTAAAGTGGTGTAACTATGTCAAATAAAAAAGATTTCCTGCATGTCTGTTACCGCAATGACTTTTGAGGGTATTGATTTTGCAGATTGAATTATTCTGTTATAAGTACTATTTTAAAACCGCTTTACTACTTTTTATTCTTTAAAGGGATAGTTCACCCCAAAATGAAAATTCTGTCATCATTTACTCTCCCTCAACTTGTTCCAAACCTCTATCAGTTTCTTTCTTGTTTATGGTTCCCAATTGACTTCCAGTAGGAAAAAAAAAATACTATGGAATTCAATGGGGACCATCAACTGTTTGGTTACCGACATTCTTTAAAATATCTTCCTTTGTGTACAGCAGAAGAAAGAAACTCATACAGTTAATGATGACAGTTTTCATTTTAGGGTAAACTATTCCATTAAGAAATAAGAATAAACAATCTTGCAAGAAATAATTAACACACAATTTTTATTTTTTTTTCCCAAGAATGTAATTCTTTCATTAAGATTTTTTTCTTTTCTTTGATACAATCTCTGGATGGTTATCCACCCTTGGATTATGTCACTGACCCTTATAGTATCAATTAAACATCTGTAAAAAAAAAAAAAAAAAAAAAAAAAATCACACAAAATAGTGTGTTCTACCAGCATTTTAAGTGGCGAGTAAAGCTTTGGCTCCCTCTGCTGGTACTTCTATTACCTCATTGTCAGACTCCACCAGAACTTGGTCATATTCGCTGAGGGCTACCAGGAACATGATGGAGGTGACGTTTTCAAAGCAGTGGATCCACTTGCGTCTTTCTGACCGCTGTCCCCCTACATCCACCATCCTGATGAGAGGGAGGGGTCATGAGGTTTAAAGGCCACATGATTCGTGAGCAGTTTGGGAACATGAAGGCATCGGAGCACTGGGCTTAACTGAGTAATTTGTATCAGTACAGTAGTATATTTACACCTGTAAAGAGAAGACTTACCTGAATATGACACTGTGTAGGTCGAAGGGGTATTCAATGATGCCTGTTGTGGGCACTCTCACCCTGAGCACATCTTGTTGGCTGGGAATGTAGGAAGGGTTGGAGATGCGACCTAGTGAATTTAGGTAACTGTAGAAAAACAACGAACACAGTTCTGAGGCATCTCTATGTTTTGCTACTGCCATAAAAGAACGTGTCTAAGTTGCATATTACCTCAAACAACAACAAAAAGTATTATACGTAATGTATTCTGGATAAAGGAAGCATAATTTGTTGCAATTTTTGCACTGTGTAAGCACATGTCCCATTCTCAGTAGCGTATTTTCTTTTTTCCCATTTATTTTTTAAAATAATCAGTTTTTTATATATATATATATATATATATATATATATATATATATATATATATATATATATATATATATATATATATATATATATATATATATATATATATATATATATATATATTTCATATATTTTTCATTACAGTAATTTAACAACTGATTGTGTAGATTGGAATATAAAATGTGCAAAACATTTCAGATGGTAGCCCACAGTTACTGTTACAATTACATGTTGGTTTAGCATAGCAGTTACATCTTTACAACTCACTTTACTCACTGTTTGTCAGACTACAGCTCAGAGGAAAAATATTTCCATTTTTCCTGTGAAGAAAAACCATGCCTTAAAATAGCTCAGAAAATGTAACTCTACACCCTTGTTTCGTTTAGTATACGCGACTCCATGAATATACAAATTATTCTCGCCTTCACTCACTAACACCAGCTCAGAGATCCACTCGGTCGGGTCAACTTTACTGTAGTAAATTCTGCACAATGGTATCACTATTTACAACGTGAGACACAGTGGTAATTGATAGGATTTTGCTTGACTACGCTATCAAACAGCCAATAATGTGTTGCTAATGTTCCCAAACCATGTTCCAATTCACCATCTCAGTCTGCCTTCTAAAGATCAACATTCCTAGAAACGCTTTGAAAAACTTAGAATGTCAGTGGAGAAAGGCATATAGTTAATCATAACATCGTAATACACCGATCAGGCATAACATTGTTTACATTATAACAATATTTTGTTGGTCCCCCTTTTGCAGCCAAAACAGCCCTGACCCGTCAAGGCATGGACTCCACTACACCCCTGAAGGTGTGCTGTGGTATCTGGCACTAAGATGTTAGCAGCAGATCCTTTAAGTCCTATAGGTTGCAAGGTGGGGCCTCCATGGATTGGACTTATTTGTTCTGCACATCCCACAGATGCGCGATTGGATTGAGATCTGGGGAATTTGGAAAGCTAGTCAACACCTCAAACTCGTGCACCTCAAATCATTCCTGAACCATTTTTGCTTTGTGGCAGGGCGCATTATTCTGCTGAAAGAGGCCACAGCCACCAGGGAATACCATTTCCATGAAAGGGAATGGTCTGCAACAATGCTTAGGTAGGTGGTACGTGTCAAAGTAATATCCACATGGATGGCAGGACCCAAGGTTTCCCAGCAGAACATTGCCCATCACACTGCCTCCACCGGCTTGCCTTCTTCCCATAGTGCATCCTGGTGCCATGTATTCCCCAGTTAAGCGCCTTTTAAGCACTTGGCCATCCATGTGATGTAAAAGAAAACGTGATTCATCAGACCAGGCCACCTTCTTCCATTGCTCCGTGGTCCAGTTCTGATGCTGGTGCTTTCGGAGGTGGACAGGGATCAGCACGAGCACCCTGACTGGTCTGCGGCTACGCAGCCCCATACGCAACAAACTGCGATGCACTGTGTATTCTGAGAGCTTTCTATCAAAACCAGCATTAACTTCTTGAGCAATTTCAGCTACAGTAGCGCGTCTGTTTGATCGGACCACACAAGACTGCCTTCGCTCCCCACGTGCATCTTTGATGGACCACTTTTGATAGATACTGACCACTGCAGACCGGGAACACCCCACAAGAGCTGCAGTTTTGGAGATGCTCTGACCCAGTCGTCTAGCTATCACAATTTGGCCCTTGTCAAACTTGCTCAAATCCTTACGCTTGCCCATTTTTCCTGCTTCGAACACATCAACTTTGAGGACAAAATGTTCACTTGCTGCCTAATATATCCCATCCACTAACAGGTGCCGTGATGAAGCGATTAATCAGTGTTATTCACTTCACCTCATAATGTTATAGTGCCTCATAATGTTATGCCTGATCGGTGTATACATCATAAACATAATTTACCCGCTTTATTGCTATATGTCCACAATTTTTCATATCAACAGAAAAAAAATACCGGTATGGCTTCTCGAGACTCCTCTGCTTCGCAGCATAGTAATAATGATATGCTAAAGCCCACCCGTTACAAGGTAGTTTGTAGTTTACGTTAGAAACGTTTGAGACTTTTTTTCACTGCAGTTTTAAGGAGAAAATACTCAGCAATGGTGTGGACTTATGAATTTGCATATGGTTTGTCTTAAACCACATAGACATATAAACAACATTAAAAACTTGATTTTCAAGTATCAATTTTGTAACAAATGTTGAACGTAACATTATAGAGCTTAGATCCTTTTTTGTTTTGAGAGAATTTGATGAGAAATGTTTTGACGAGACCTTTTGAGTGCAGACTTTGGTGTCTTGGCAAATCTGAAGCACAATGTAAGACATTGTTAAGATCTGTTTTAAAACTATTAAAAATATTGGTGCCCTTTTCCTAAAGAGAAAAATCAGAAAAGCAGAAGACTTCAGTCAAAGCCCCATTTGTTAATCTCATTGGTGTGTTGGAGAAACAACAGACATTAGAGCATGACAAAATTACGGAAATCGCCATATTAGTGAGAGCGGTAGTAGTGTAGGGGTAAGACGCACAGCATGTAGTTTTGACACAAATCAACCCGCGGTTCGAGTCTGCCTTTCAAAGAGCTCAATCTTCTCCCTTTTCCCATCACATATCAGATCGGAAAGGCATTTATTTTCAATAAAAATGACGAAAATATTAGAAAAGTGTTTAATAATAAGTGTTTATCGATTAGGGGTAGGTAAACAGACATGTGCTGAATGTTAGAGACGAGAAAAGTGAGTGGGTCCAATATCATTGATCGTAAAAAGTGGGTGGGTCTTGTCCCACCCACATACAATGGTTCCGACGCCCATGCATTAGAGAGGTCTAAGTGACTCTTCTTTCCCATGGACGGTGACAGGTTTCAAGGTGCACTCACTATTTTGTGGAATCTGAGAGCTGGTATTCTCTCCTCCGGTCATAACACTCCTGAATTCCTGGGTCATTCCATAAACACTTGATGGCATCTACATAGGGGTTGACGAACAACAAGACCTTCTCTACGTCTACTTCTCTGACAATGTTTGCATTGGCCTGTGAGGAGAAAAAGCATTTAAAAACAAATCAATGCATTTAAGACAGTGATAAGAAGCTGATGTTTCAGCCGACGGGACACAATCAACACTAAACGTCATGTCCTAGCTAGCCCACTTATACGTAACCTGGTTTCAACTTTATTGACCCATTTTACTTGAGACTCAAATTGTTAAAGTTCTATTTGTCTAAAGTTCTCACTTCACCTGACCCAATAAGAAGGAAACTTGATTGAGGCTGTGTTCAATATTTCAACTTCACACAAAGGAAAATGGGTTTGCCTTTGGGGGTATCTACAAATGGCAAAAAATCGAGACGGCACATTTCTTCAAGGCAGTAAAATGGTATAATTAATTTCATAGCTTGGAGGGGTAATTGTGTTAAGCCTGGGCAACATGATTAGCCAAAGTGATTGTATCTCTCTCAGGGTATTTGACTTGGTATTTGACCTACTTCATGGCAAAGTTATTTGAGTGGCACCCAATCATTTTGAACTTCAGCGTGTAGTTTTATACACATAAATGCATTTGGAGCAGTGGCAGTCGGCACTACAGCTCTGACACATTAAGCCATGACTCTCATGCAGGCAATGCCATTTGAGTCCAACTCGCAAAAGTTTTCCCAATTCGCTACAATATTTTCTTTCTCCTTTGAACTACCTATAGAAAATCCAAAAAGAAACCAATCTGTAACATTCACAGCACTCTATAACATACATTATTTCACTATGAAAGCCTTTGGCTTACCCTTTAAAAGTTCGACCTGTGACCATGTCATGGTAAGGAATGTGTAACAAACCCACAGAAGCATCACAAAAAGAAAGAGTGATTGGGTATGATACATTACTGTACCTTATTATGTTCATATTTGTAGGGGATCTGGAGAGTGTCCATTGCTCGTATCATGGCCTGCAAAGATGTGAAGATGTTTTGGTAGACCAGCTTGGTAAAGCTTCTCCTGTCCTCTTCTGAATAGCCTGAGCCATGGATGATTCTCATTTGTTTAATAAAGGTGCTTTTCCCACTCTCCCCAGTTCCTGAAAGTGGAAACATGAGAAAATGTATTAGCAGTGGAAAAATCTATTAAATTGAACAAACTGGTTTGTTTAAATGGTTCTTTCCCATGAATGCCAGCAATATACAGATAGATTTGCTTGAATCATCACTCACAAAACAGTATGTTCCCAATCCCACGAAGTCCATGTGCAAATTTGTGTTTGTATAGTTAAATAATCAGTTACATAATTAAATAATCAATTAAGGTATGTAAATTAGTCTGTTTTCAATAAGGTTAAAGATTGTAGCTATGTGTTGAAACATGGTAGCTTGTTTCTAGCTGGCCATTGGCTGGATGACCATCAATCATGTTCCCAAAACCAGCTTGACCGCTTTAAAATGGTAGCTCTTTCTGGTCCAAGATATCAAACTTACACCAACTAAAGACCAGCTAATGACCAGTTTAGACAAGTAAAACAAATGGCATGTTTCAAAACATAGAGAAAAATATCCAAATATTGGGGGGGTATCCAAATATCTCCATATATATAAAACATTCCTATTGGAATTTAGGAAACAATCTTAAATGATCTTTAAAGTAATAATAATAATAATAATAATAATATATTGTTAATATAGGCTATAAGCTATCATGAATGTTTTGCGAATCGACTCAGAGAATCGAATCAAAAGTTGATGCATCCGATTTCACATTTTGTTTAATGTTCACAAGCACTAAAGCACAAGTACAGGTGCTGGTCATATAATTAGAATATCATCAAAAAGTTGATTTATTTAACTAATTCCATTCAAAAAGGGAAACTTGTATATTATATTCATTCATTACACACAGACTGATATATTTCAAACGTTTATTTCTTTTAATTTTGATGATTATAACAGACAACTAAGGAAAATCCCAAATTCAGTATCTCAGAAAATTAGAATATTGTGAAAAGGTTCAATATTGAAGACACCTGGTGCCACACTCTAATCAGCTAATTAACTCAAAACACCTGCAAAGGCCTTTAAATGGTCTCTCAGTCTAGTTCTGTAGGCTACACAATCATAGGGAAGACTGCTGACTTGACAGTTGTCCAAAAGACGACAATTGACACCTTGCACAAGGAGGGCAAGACACAAAAGGTCATTGCAAAAGAGGCTGGCTGTTCACAGAGCTCTGTGTCCAAGCACATTAATAGAGAGGCGAAGGGAAGAAAAAGATGTGGTAGAAAAAAGTGTACAAGCAATAGGGATAACCGCACCCTGGAGAGGATTGTGAAACAAAACCCATTCAAAAATGTGGGGGAGATTCACAAAGAGTGGACTGGAGCTGGAGTCAGTGCTTCAAGAACCACTACGCACAGACGTATGCAAGACATGGGTTTCAGCTGTTGCGTTCCTTGTGTCAAGCCACTCTTGAACAACAGACAGCGTCAGAAGTGCCTGGGTTAAAAGTAAAATAAAAATAAAAATAAAAGTGGTCCAAAGTTTTGTTCTCTGATGAAAGTAAATTTTGCATTTCCTTTGGAAATCAGGGTCCCAGAGTCTGGAGGAAGAGAGGAGAGGCACACAATCCACGGTGCTTGAGGTCCAGTGTAAAGTTTCCACAGTCAGTGATGGTTTGGGGTGCCATGTCATCTGCTGGTGTTGGTCCACTGTGTTTTCTGAGGTCCAAGGTCAACGCAGCCGTATACAAGTAAGTTTTAGAGCACTTCATGCTTCCTGCTGCTGACCAACTTTATGGAGATGCAGATTTCATTTTCCAACAGGACTTGGCACCTGCACACAGTGCCAAAGCAACCAGTACCTGGTTTAAGGACCATGGTATCCCTGTTCTTAATTGGCCAGCAAACTCGCCCGACCTTAACCCCATAGAAAATCTACGGGGTTTTGTAAAGAGGAAGATGCTATATGTCAGACCCAACAATGCAGAAGAGCTGAAGGCCACTATCAGAGCAACCTGGGCTCTCATAACACCTGAGCAGTGCCACAGACTGATCGACTCCATGCCACGCCGCATTGCTGCAGTAATTCAGGCAAAAGGAGCCCTAACTAAGTATTGAGAGCTGTACATGCTCATACTTTTCATGTTCATACTTTTCAGTTGGCCAAGGTTTCTAAAAATCCTTTCTTTGTATTGGTCTTAAGTAATATTTTAATTTGGATTTTCCTTAGTTTTCAGTTATAATCATCAAAATTAAAAGAAATAAACATTTTAAATATATCAGTCTGTGTGTAATGAATTAATATAATATACAAGTTTCACTTTTTTGAATGGAATTAGTGAAATAAATCAACTTTTTGATGATATTCTAAATATATGACCAGCACCTGTATGTTAAGAGACAATCACGTCCCACCGCACCTGCATATGGCAAGCCATTTTGACTTTTATTCATTCACAGGATATGAATTCTTGATATCAACTATTACATTTTCACTAGTTAAAATGCTAATTATTGATATAAACAATTGAATTTCAACTAGTAAAAACTCTAATTCTTGATATCAGTAATTGTATGTTCACTAGTAAAATGTCACCATAGGCTGCCATTTCAAAATCAATTGTTGATATCAACAGTTGAATTGCTACTAGTACAAATGTTAATTTTTGATATCAACAATTAAATTGCCACTGGTGACAATATTAATTTCTGATATCATGAATGTGATTGCTAGTAAGAAAGCCATTTTAGATATCTGAAATTATATTGATATCAGCAATTGAATTCTTGATATCAACAATTAAATTCTAGATATCAGAAATGCTAATGTTGATATAGGGGATTGAGTTGTTGATATCAAGAATGGAGTTGTTGATATCAACAACTGAATTTGAATGGAAGCCTATACATTTCACTAGTGAAAATACAATTACTGATATCAAGAATTAGAGTTTTTACTAGTTGAAATCAAGAATTATCATTTTAACTAGTGAAAATCGAATTGTTGATATCAATAATTAGCATATTAACTCATGAAAATTGAATCGTTGATATCAATAATTAACATTTTAACAAGTAACAATTGAATTGTTGATATCAATAATTCATATCCTGTGAATGAATAAAAGTCAAAACGGCTTGCCATACCTGCAAAAGTTGTCCCACCTGTCGAACTTATCCGATATTATAAGGGCGGATCTTTACTTTGCACTAAATAAGTCGTGCAGTGGTCAAAACGAGATGCCTTTGAATAATTTTTTTCTCAGATGCTCTGTGTAAAAATAAAATGATTTGCATTTGTTACGCTTTGACCCATGCACGCAAGTTTGGTAGAGTCACGCGAAAGCAGCGGCTCGTACCCAGCAGGAGCAGTTTGAGCTCGCGCCGAGCGTCTTTCTTGTCACGGCGGAGCTGTCGCTCGATCTCATCGTTGATCCGCCGCGCTTCTTTCGCCTCCTCGCTGAGGCAGCACGCCATGATGGAGTCCAGCGTCATGGTTCTCCGCAACAATTCACAATTAGGAGCTTTTCAGCAATTCCATTGAAAGCCAGTCTCAACTCAAATGCAATCGTTCAGATAACGAGAATGACGTTCCCCTGTAGCGCGTTGAAGTGAGAATCCAAAACACATTCAAAATGTGTCAGTGACTGAAATCCTGAGCTGTTTTAAATCACCCACAAAAGCAACAGATCCGTTGAATTTAATAACTCCATTGCACATTATTTTGGTAGCCTATGTGGTGTTCAATATTGAACGTCTTTCTTCAATGGTCGTTCTTCTTTAGACTGTGTTAAAAGCCGACCATGAACTTGTGGGGGGGGATTATAATTATCATGAATGGTGTTGCCCCCGTGTAAAAGTCTCCACACCGGGCGTGGTATCGCTGAATATGGCCGACAATTCCCTGGAGCGCTGTTTCCAAACGTTGTAAACGCTGCAACACTCTCCTACAGCGGACAGGATCCACGCGACTGTGTCTTTTTGTCCATTGAGGTCTTCACTCCTGTTGATTTAAATCCCAGTTGAATAGGCTCGATTTTGACTCTCGGCTCTTCCATATGTAGGCTAATAGGGATGTATGATTCGCGAAAGAATCATTCTTTTGAACAGACTCTTCTTAATGTTTCGAACGAACCGAGTAGCACGCGTTTGTGAAGAAGCAGACCTTGTAAGACATTTGTTAGTAAACCGTACAGAAGGTGCTAGTTTGAGTTTTTAAAATATGTAAATGAATATAACTCAATCACATTTATTTTGCTACAGGAGTAACGAGTAAAATGAGCAGAGGGTCAAATTCTGGTTTGACTCGAATGAATCAATGTTTGAAATCGACTCAATAAAATTAAACGTCCGAACGAACCGGTTCGCAAAAAATAATTCGGACTTGTCTGAATGTGTAATGCTCATTAAAGCATCAGCATCTTCCACTCCCTGTTCAGGATTCCTACAGGTTGGAAAAGTAAGGAAAATAATGTAATTTGAAGAAAACAAGAGCATGGGAAAAAAAATTGTATTTAGTTTTCAAAAAAAAAAAAAACGTATTTACAGATGACTGTACTATATACCAAATATAGTGCTGAAAATAATGCTGTAAATTAATATGTGGCCATAAACTTGAGCGTCTTAAAGGAATAGTTGACCCAAAAATGAAAATTCTGTTATCGTTTACTCTCCCTCCAAGTTGTTCTAAACCTGTGTGAATGTCTTTGTTCTGCAGAACACAGAAGAAGAACATTTGAAGAATGTCAGTAACTAAACAGTTGATGGACCCAATTGACTTCCTTACTATTTTTTCCCTACTATGGAAGTCAATGGGGTCCATCAATTGTTTAGTTCCTCATATATCCTCAAAATATTTTTTTCTGTGTTCAGCAGGGACACAGCAATTAGTCAACTTTTCAGATTCCAATGAGAGCAATCTATTTTTTATGTAAGAGGTTTGGAAATTTGAGTCTGGAAAAGTATGGAATTTGTGTATCGCGCAGACTTGATGAGGAGCTGGTCAATATCTAGAAAAGTAAAAACCATTCAGACTTTAGACATTGGACTGATTTTAATACGTGCACTGTTTAAATTATTGTAAAATAATATATAGTTTGTTAGTAATCCTTTCTTATATGATTCCAAAATAACACGGAAAATAGACATGAGACAATTGTCCTACAGGGATTACTTGTATGATAATTGAGTTTTAAAATAAACCTTTTTAAAATAAACCTTTTTCTCAACATCTGTCCTGATCACCATCTCAGGGTTCATTTTGTGGTAGTGACAGCTGTCTGGTTACATATAGTTACATAATTTATTTATTTTTTTTTTTTTTACACTTCCTTACATGTTTTCCTTTTACTGTCCTTCCAATGCAGAGTTCTGATAAAGACAATATTCAACAGGATATAATTTAGGGACTTGACTTATTGATCTAGTGTCTTATTGGGTCTCATTTTATAATTAATGGTTCCTAATTATGTGGGACATTTAAAAATAAATCCTGTATACATATCTTCTGTTGACTAAAAAGCTGACCAGACCTCTAAACAGCTTTACCAGTGTTGCGAAATTACACCAAGCGTTTTTTTCTTGAACATTTGAATTTATTTATGAAATAAATGTAAGAAAAAAAAGGAAAAATTTATGAAATGATCTAAACTAAAAAAAAATGCATCTGCTCTAATCAAATGATCAGATTCAAGTTTTCACTATTACCAGTGTAAAAATGTTATATATTTATATTTTACATTTTTAAAATATATATATTTGGTTAAGTTTTAGTTTAGTTGTTTTAGTATTTTAAAAAAAGAGAAACATTGCAATGGCAACCAGCAAAAATAATGTTTAATATATTTGATTTGATTTCATTAATGTTTATTTCAAGAATAAAGAAAATATTTTTTTTTATAGATTGCTGGGTAGATCACTTATAAATTGTTGATTTAATTCCACTAATAAGTATTTTTTGTTGACATATGTATATATCTACATAATCGTGAAGGTCTCTAGAATCATTCAAACAAAACAATTCTTACAAGAGATCTATAGTTTTTTGTACAGAAGTCCAAGCGGCAACTATAGTTGCCGGTGGGCAAATGACTTTTAATCATGGGCAAATGGGGTATACTGTGTTAATAGGTTAATAAATCAAGATTTTTGGTTTTGTTTAGTGCTTTTTGCTTTCATAATATCACACCTAAAACATAACTTAACCCTTTAACTGACATCTCTACTGTACAGTAGACCTTAATTCGATAGGGAAAAATATCCTATTTTATGATATTATGTCTTGTAAGGGCAAAAATATTGAGGACCCTTCATCCAGTTTGGAATAGATGCGTTTCATTCTAATCGGTCAAGCACCCTAATTCTTTTTATGACTAATAGCTTATGACTCCATTACAATGTGGAAATTCAGACAAGTAATGAGTTTTTACATTATTACATGAAATCACCTACTACAGTCAGCCATTGAATACTATGGGACTATTTAATTATTTTTGTTATATAGATGTAATTTTTTTGTCATTATATACATTTATTTTCATTTAACTTTTTGATACACAATGCCCTGTGTTAGTTACTTTGTTCTGCACGATGTTCCACCACTTTAAGACAAATGTATTTGTTGTTTGTTGTATTTTCATATTCAACAGATTATAAGATAGATGCAGCTTTTTTTGAGTTTGCATCGATGGTTCTTCGACTTTTATACATAATACATTTGTTTGTGATTGTTTATGTAAAGATTGATTATTTTGAGTTAGTTGCCAAATTTTCTCATCCTAGTCATTTTTTTTGACATTGAAGGGGTGCATACAACATGTTTGCCCACCGGCAACTTTAGTTGCCGCACATTCAAATACAATTTTCAAGAAAAAAAGCTAAAACTTGGGGAAAATAAATGCAGAACACATTCACATAGGACACTATTAACATGACTATATGCATGAAACCATTAGGAAAAATTTGGGCACAAATGGGTTAAGTAATTAAAAATAATAATAATAATAATTAAAATCTAACATTAACTAAAAATATAAATAAATATATTTTTTTTTTTTTTAATTAGGCCTATTTGTTTACCTGCATGTCAAGTGACCATTAACCGACATCAGAGAACCGTGAACTTTTATTTTTATTATTAACTTAATTTTATTATTGACCTAACTTATTAACTAAGTTAACAGGCCTAAGGGCTTACTTTAAATAAATATAGTGAAGTAAGGTTTTGCAGACAAAAAAAATATATATATATATATATAGGAGTCTGCATTGCTTGTAAATTATATGAATTTGTACATTTTAATGTTTTAGAAAGCCTTCCAGAGACAGTAATGCATGGTTGAATGACTCCCGAGTGACAATTCAAATACTAATTAATGCGTTCATCAGGAGCCGATTAGATGTGCAAGGTTGAAGAAACGCTTCATAAAAGTGAAATGATTTCTATAATGATCAAATGTTGTGGGTCTCAATTTTTAATGATCAGCTCATGACTAGTGTGTGCAATTCAACAAACCTGGAAAAGCTTCTGAATGTATACAAGCAGTGGACTTTTATAGAAAGGAAAAATGTAAAATATGACAAAGTAGAAGCATCAGTGAATTAGGAATAATTTACTGCCATTGTGAAAACAATATGTAATTAAAAGTAGCCATAGTCTGATTACGAGTGTTTTAAAATAATATAATGAATTTCTTCTGCTGAACACAAAGGAAGATATTTTAAAGAATGTTTGTAACTAAGCAGATCTCGGCAGCCATTGACTACCATAGTATTTTTCCCCCCACTATTGTAGTCAATGGCTGCCGAGATCTGCTTGCTTACAAACATTCTTTAAAATATCTTCCTTTGTGTTCAGCAGAAGAAATTCATACAGGTTTGGAACAACATGAGGGTGAGTAAATGACGACAGTTTTCTTTTTTGGGTGAACTATCCCTTTAAAAGGTGCACACACCAGCTCTACAACTCCATCACGAGAGACATACTCCACGTCTCAACAGAACAACTCACATTTGAATTGGATCTCTTGAATGGAAATTCATTGGAAAAGCACTACAACCGAATCACAAACACACAAGTTCTAGTAAAAGGTGGCACAGATTTTATTTATTTATTTATTTTTTGATTTGCAGGACATTCTACAAAAACACCATAGGGGACAGAGAGAAAGAAAGATATACGAGAACATGGAAGACACACAATTTTTTTTTTTTACAGAGAAGCTTTTATTCCCCTCCCTCCCCAAAAACTGTGGAGAGAAAGGAGTCTAGAAAGATCCATCTAAAATGGTAAAAATGCTTACAAACAGACGTACAAAAGCGCCAGCAAGATTTAACGGATCCCAATGTCAATGGAGTACAAACGGTCAATCATCTCTTGAAGTTTTTCGAATCGGAAAATCGGGTTGAGAAAAAAAAAAAAAAATCCTTCAGGAATGAATCCTTTTTCCACCCTGAATACTTCCATTTTTCAAATCAAAATAGATGTCCACCCTTTAAATAAAACTGCACTGATATTAAAACTGAACTGAATATTTACACTTCTCCCAAAAAGTCTCATCATCAAGAAAACAAGATAATGGGACAATAAATTCATTGGCAAAAAACACATAAGATTACATTCTGCATGTTGCACAGACTAAGCATGCAGCTCTGGTAAGGCCAACAGCGGACATCACAGATGGGCTCCCTCTACTTACGAAACGGTACAATCAATAATGGACAAAAAAAATTTGCGTGCAGAAAGAATATGTTAAAGAAATAAGAGGATCCACTTGCTTTTGAGAAAACTTTTCCCTCAAATATGTTGTTTAAAAAATATTGTTAGGAGAACTGGCAGGGAGCACATCTACCCAAGAAGCAGCGGAATGTAGGTTCTGAAAACAAGTTGAAGTGAATGGGTATGGCAGTTTGGCTTCGATCTCCACACCTCTAGAAGAACCGACCAGAGTACTGCTTCACGCTGAAAGAGGAAATGACACGGGTGAAAACGGAGACAAAACTTCTTAGTGCTGGGACAGTTCAGCCAGCGGCCAAGTGATTTATAATCTGAAAATGCTGCTACAATAAACAATACAAAACAAACTGTATGCATAGCATTATAATAAAGTAAATACAGTATTCACAAATGCATGGATACATCCTCTAGTTCACAATACAATGTGCAAGAAAGATAACTAAACATGTTGATTTACTTATGAGAGCATTTTAAGGTTGTTTCCTGACTCCGTTAGCATCTTTAAGGTTTACTCATACTAGCATGCAACAGATATTAAAGTCAACATGAAACATTTTCATACTTTTCTTATTTCAGAGTGAAACAGGATATTCAAGTGCACATTACTGGTGCCATTTAAGTCAGTCCCATTACTCCAATGCACATCAGAAATTTGGATTCTTTAGCTCAAATTAGGTAGGGATCGGCTAGCATTACAGCTGGAAACACTACATGACTTAAAATCTGTAGGGGGGAGGTAATGCTATTTCATCCATTCTGGCTTATTTAGACTGTTAAAGATTTTGATTCTCATGCTAAACATGGCCAAAAGACAAGTTGGACATATGACTGAGTATTTATGTGCCAAATACACTCCTTCAGAATTCGAATACGTTTCGGAATGTTTTTTTGGAGTATGACCCTGTGTGACGTCATAAAGGGCGGAATTCCTTGTATGGGCACTTCTCCCATCAACAAGCTTCGTTCAGGTTACGAAAGCTGTCGGCAGCGCTGTCATTTTGTTTTTAGACCACGAAATCAACAATGTCACTAAAGAAGTGTGTTTCTGGTTGGCTTCCCAAATAACCGAGCGTTAAGGAAACCGTGGATGCAGTTTGTTTTTCCAGAGCAGTGGAAAAGAGTTTTGTAAGTGTGTTTATTTGTTCCCGAGCTCTGCTGTTTTTGGAAAGAATCGGTACAGTGTATCGGCCTTTTATAACTATGATAAAACTAAAGACTCTTCGGATATATGAAGGATGCAATACTACTAAATAGGTACTCAAGATTGACATGAGATTGGCAGAAACTGTGTGTGTTATGTACCCTTTAAAACACTAAGACATCAACTTGTTGACAAAAACTGGCATATACTAAAAGACTGGGACTGATCACACACTACCACAAACTTCTGCCATCGTCTTGTCAGTTAGGAGTATGGCGAAATGGGTGATCTGAGGTAAAATCTGATTCCTCGGCTCACGCGTAGTGATTAAGTCTGTTCTCTGACTGAACAAAATTATTTTTATTAATATACATGAAAAAAATGTTTTTTATCAAAACGACGTGGGGGGGTGGTGCCATCGTGGGAAAGTGATGTAACTGGTGTTGCGGCTGAACATTGTGCAACACCGACTATCGCAGCAAGCCTAGCCTGGGATGCAATCACAGTCTGAGACTTAAAGGACAGGACACACCAAGCCGACGGTCGGCCGCTGGGCAAATTTGGCCCGTTTTTGAGCATCAGTCAGCTTAGTTTTCTCGGTGTGATATTCATAATGGTAAGCAAGCACTGCTTTGTTTAGGGTTTGTTTATCTGCAGTCCTAGTTTCAGTATCCCTTTTTGAATTACAAAAATAGACTATTAATACCTGCTGATATAGACAGATATTTGCTTACAGGTAGTGTTCATTTTGTCACCCATTTTTTTATTTAGTCTCGGTCTTAGTCCTGTGTCAAATGTGCTTTTTAGTTATCATGTTTAGTCAACCTTGTCCTGTTTTTGTTTAGTCAAGGTTTAGTCGACTAAATGCCTTGTATTTTTAGTCTAGTTTTCTTCAATGAAAATCTATTCACAATCTTTCGTCATGCTGCATTGATAATCTCAATTATTTTGCTCTATTATAAAATCAATACGATTATTGTCATTTGAGAAATGTATTTTTTACATTTCATCAGAATTGTTGCACTCTTTCACCTATAAGCACAAATCAAGGTAATAATGGTCGACCCTAGGGATGCAACAATACAGCTAGTCCACGGTTCAATACATACCTTGGTTTTTAACCACGGTTTTCGGTTCGGTTCGGTTCTGATGGCTTGTCACTATTTTGCTATTCTATTTTTAAGCAACAGGAACAGAAAGAGGTTAAGGAGAGAACATTTTTTTTATTGCAATACTCTTTCTTTATTTTACTTAAAAGAATTGAAAAGCCTTACTTAAACTTAAAACTTTACTTAAAAAAAAAAAAACCTTGTACACATTCCTAGTGTATTGTATAATATAAAATACATATATATATATAAAGATTTACACTGGCAGCTCAGAGCTGTATATTAGCATTTAAGAATGAAATTGAATGAATAAATGTAAAAATAAAACACTACATAGACTTCACTATAAAATATACATTGATTCTTAGCTACTGTATTAGTTTTCTCTTACTAATTACTTACTTCTCTACAAATTTAAAACAATAGAAAACCATTAAAGTAATGTGGAATTTCACTAAAATAACAGCAAAAAACACACAGAGGTTGCGTTAGTGCAGTGATTGGTGCAAAGATCCATGCTTGGATTTATCGCAGTTCATCACTGAGAAGGATTGATGGCAGATTTAGTCGCACAAACCGCACAAGCACCTCGTGAGTCGTGACAGAACACAGACCGATTTTTTGTCATATTTTCGTTAACAAAATGAACATTACTTACAGGCAGCTACAGAACGCACATGCTAGGTGACAGTCGCCTTTAGTCCTTTTGGTGTGTTCAAGCGCAGCTTTTTGGGCGAGACGCAGCCGACGGGAGGCGACAACACAGTCAGTTCTTTGACGTCAACTTGGTGTGTCCAAGGCTTAAAAATCAGTCTGTGCATATCATTCACTATCTGATTTTCTGAAAATTACTTGTGTTTTCACTCCGACTGGCCATTACCTGCAACTGGCTCTGACTTTTAGCCACTAGCGTTGACTAGGGATGTTGTATATAATTTGCGGGGCATCAGGGAGCCGTTGTCAATATGCAGGGTATTGAAGTCGCTTTCGTATGCACACTCACTTTTGAATGTGCAATGACGCATAATCTGCGTATAGGCCTATAATTTACAGGCATCAGGGAGCCACTATCAATAAATGCAGGGTATTGAAATCTCTTTTGAATGAAATTCATTTGTCAATGATGCTCAGGATCTGTTCGACAAAACAATGGCGGAGGTTTTGGTGTACGTCATCTCTCCTTCCTCTCTTCATGTGACAAGGGAAATCTGACTCCTGCTTTATGGAGCAGAGCAGACACTTTGTTTATAATTGTTGTTTAATTGTATAACTGCTGTGATATCAAAATTGGTATTGAGAATTGTGAAAAGTCAATGGTATCTAAAATTTTGGTTGTTACAACCTTATTTCCAGCAAAAATAACTATATTGTGATGTACATCATTATCATGAGATAAAATTACTTAAGATTTTGGTTATACGTCCACCCCTAATGTGCATTGAAACATTCTCAGTAAGACCACATTCATTAAGAAGAGTAAAACAGAGTCAATTTTGATTTCATGCTGACATTAAATTTAACAAAATGACTTCTTAACTGAATATCCATGCAATAAGAGTGAACAATAAGTGTTTCATTTGCATGAGAACATCATTGCAGGTTACAGACAGTTTAGCCAGTTATGCATTAGAAAGCAGTTACGCTAGCATGTAACTTTTAGAAAAGCTAGAAAGTAGAAAGGCTGGTTTACGTTCTGTTTGTCCATGCTGAATCAACAAACAGCAGAGAGACTTCAAATCAGCTTGATTTCAGACAGAGTATAAACCAGCAAAGACATGGTCAGATGAGAGTACAGATGTTAGTCAGAGTAGGTTAAACTGGCAGGCCTCTTCAGTTAGGGTGGGTGAAATGTGTTTGAGGGTAGGGGCAGATGATGCTGGGCCTGTGCTGTAGGGCAGACTGTGATTTGTTGTCACTTTATCTAACTAACAACAACAAAATCACAAGTCTTCCACACAGAAGCAAGCCAGCGTTTACTCCACTCTCCTGGGTCCCACTCATTTGCCCCTCTGTAAATTATGTTTGGATTCTATCCCAAATGGAACTAATAAAACAAACCCTTTTGTACACATTTCACAAAAGGAAAAAAATATGAAAGGTCAGGCAAAGAGAAGTGCATGAAACAGCATTCAAATGTATATGAAGCATGAAGCAAGTGTGTAGAACTACTGAAAATACATTTTAGTTCCACATACAAATGCAAAAAGAGACAGGCAATTTGGATTAGCATTTTTAGCACCTCTATAGGGGCTTTCACACCGGGTAGCGTAGACTAAGCTATAGGATCTAGCCATCAGGGCAGTCCCCAGAGAACAACATTTTCCCCTAGGGCCATTTTCCTGGATGCATTTGCACCGCCGGTAGGAACTCTAAAGTGACATAAACCGCAACGTCGTACCACTCTGGTTGCTGTGCGGGACTTGTATTTTGACGGTGCGGCAGACTTTGACGCACACAGTTCTCAGCATTCTCGGTCTTCATTAGTTTACAATCTGTTCAACAGTGCTATCTAATGCGTTATTAGAAAGAACCGTTAAACAAAGTAAACAGTATTATAGTATTATAGCGTTTGCCGTGTGGTTGATGCCCAATGTCACTAACGTAGCAATAATACAAAATCATGTTTTGTTAGGTCCCTTCAAAGTCGCATTGGATTTCCTCAGAGTAAAGGTTGAGAAGAGCCTGGACTTCAGCGCCGGTCCACCTATAGCTGTTTTCCATGTTGGTGGAATTTGCAGAATAAGTATACATAAACCGTGTGTTTACACAGCTTTTTAAAATGGCGGATACCAGTGTTTTGTATGGCATGTGTTCGGCCAATTAACATACATTTACATCACTGGTAGTTCCTATTGTGCTGGGTTAGACCCTGCTCTGATGTAGGAGCTAATTTAGTCCCCCCAAAATGCGTTCCTATAACTAATATCATTCCCAGTTCATGCGGTGCGAACACACCAAAAAGGTACTTCCGCCAATAGTTATAGGAACTATGAAAACTTTCCTCCGGTGCGAAAGCCCCTCATTTCAACAAAATACAAGACTTCGTATACTTAGGAAACAAGGATTTGTTTGGCTGTTAAGTATAACTGTGTTCAATCCAGGTATGACAAGATAAAGCAGATGAAAATATTTTTTTTTTGTCCTAACTAGCCTTAGGAATTGAGATCCGGCAGATCTATATGGTTCGGGCCAAAATCCATACTGATTGGCTATGATTCAGCACAGCATTTTTGTGGTTTCATTGAGCACAGAAAAGTTTCTGGAAACTTGTCGCACCTGGTCAGGACACATGATGGTTAGGTGTCAAGATGTGGTTGTGGTAAAGTGCTGGAATAGGTGATAGACTTGCCTGTTCTGTAATAGATACTGGGCATTCTGAATCTGGTCCTGTGTGCCTGTGATGGTAATAATCCGGTCCTCTGAGCCCTCCAGAGGCTCATCAATTTTGATAGATGCTCCCGACTCATGACGGATCTGCTTGATCCTCTGTCCGCCTTTCCCAATAATGGAGCCAGCCAGCTAGAACACGAATTGAGCAAAGCTTTAGTTAGTACGATTCAGGGTTATTATGGTATGCTAAAACAAATGAGTTGAAGTATTTCTGTTAAAAGAAATAAAATAAATATCTGCCATTCCACTAAAGCTAAAAACTGGTTGAAAAACTAACTGAAACAACAAAAACAAACAGTTATTTTTCAAAGGTAGTATTCTGAGTGTGAATTAGGGCTGGGTATAGACCTTTACCACCGTCCGCATGTCATCACATCCGGCTCCGATAAGTAGCAAAATCGAATTGCTGCCTACATTATTAATGGAAGATGACACAATTTGCCAATAAAATTTTACTTAGTTGAACTTGACAAATGTATTATGTAGCCTTATGTGATACCCTAGCATGTATGCGTCTTTTTGAGCATCCTACGGTGTCGTAGCTGGACGAGATGTGCTCGAATTTTAGGACACTCCGTGTTGTCCGTCAGACGGCCTTTAATATTCTCCATAACTCAAATATTGTAGTACAGCTGTGTAGTTTGTAAATGTTAAACTTCATTTAAAAGTCAGTGGTCCATTATATTCTGTTTATTGCGCAACTATACATTTCGTGGATTTCGTAACTATAGCAACCGCTTTTCCATTGCCGTGTTTTGCAAGAAACTATTGTGAAATGCTTAGTATAAACCATTAGGTAAGGCAAAGAAATCCCTTGCCTCAGGGATTTTTTCCCCTTAGGGATACCTTTAAGTCAAACCACTTAAGAGGTTTCATGCAACCTGGCCCAGGTAATTTCCCATTACCACCCGCTCGTCTTTCTCCCTACTATTTCCACTCACTTATTATGTGCACCACCAAATAAAACTCAAAAACTAAAATCTAAAAAGAGATTTCATTTTAAAACAGTATGGAAGCACAAACTATAATAACCTTGCATATTTTTACAAATATGCATGTCATTTCATTTTAAACTCACATCTTTAGGGATGGTCACTTGTGTTGTAATAACCGGCCCACCGATGTCGCTGTAAGAACCTCGACCACCTGATGACAAACATCATACAGTAATTCAGGCATTTTATAGTTATATTTAGGCCTCTCATTCACACCCTTACACAAGCATGATTAAAATATATAATTCATATTCCATTATCACAGTATCTGACACACTCACCAGATTGGAAGGGCTCCCAAGAAGAATTATTGTCTTCAGATGAAAAAAGAAAAGAAAAGAAGATGGAAAAGGTGATCCAGATATAAGAGCTACGACAGTGAAGGATAAAGAGAGAGAAAAGCAGGAAACACTATGCTATCAAGAGGAGTGCAGTGCTCCGTTTGACTGGAGGTAACCTTGAGCTAGTGCGTGTGTGCAAGCTGAAAAACACTCACCATATCCACCTCCACTCTGTGTACAACGATGGGGGAAAAAAAACATGGAGTCAATTCAGAGAGCACAAGAATACACTTGAAGCACATTCTACATGGATAACAGATTCTTCAAGCTCCCAATCTGACACGTTTACTTAAAATTAAAGCAAGAAACCACTCGAGGTCATGCAATACAGTGACTTTACCATGCTCAAAGGGGTTTTAGGTCACTGCTTCACCACAAAACTAACACTCCTTACCAATGTAAAATACTTGTATAGCATATTGCTTTTTTTTTTTTTTTTAACTGTGGCAACAGCATGTTGTAAGATACTATGATCAATAAATAATTAAACTGATTTTCATTGCATTGTGACATTTTCATGACATTTAAGCACGTGCCCTAATTTTCATTACTGTAATCTCATTTAAAAATTTTCACAATATTTAATTCACTGCATTACGATTTCTATTAAATACAATTACTGTACTAGAAAAAAATAAGCATTATTGTATCAGGAATCAAAGGAGAAAAATGGATTAGTTTGTCATGAATTTGCCAGAATGCCAAAAAACCTTAATAGTTCTAAAACGGGCTTTTTATTGCAAAATGGAATTAATATATTGTTGTTGTAAATATAAAGAACTATTCTATAGAATTTATTATATCGTTGAGATTATACACGATTAATAGATCATTGATAAACTGATATTATAAAAACAACACCTGGATTCGTTTTTTGCGAATGGTCCAGCTGAGCATATTGGCTAAATCACAGCAGCCCATCCAATTAGAGTCTAAACTATCAGTTTTTACAGCAGAATTCAACATGCATGTGCTGATCCTCTATGGACAACGACAGGCTTGCCATCTTCCAGAACGCTCAACTCACTCAGAGCTGCGTTGCCCAAAGTTCATTGGCGAGTGTGATGGCTTTCACCAACGTATTTAACTGCTGCTTGGTAACCAAGGCAACAAGTGATTCAAAAATCTGTTGCCAAGCAACAGCAGGCCAAACCAGTGCACTAGGCATAAGAGCTTCACATATGCATCTATTACACTGTCACTTCAGAGAGAAAGAATAAGCCATTCCACATTTTTTTTCCTGAAAGTGCCCATTAATGAAAGGAAAAAGACTTTCCTTTACAATGATAGATGACAATCAAGTGATGATTCTCAGTATATGTTACAAAAATACAAATTCACATTCATTTATCCTCACCATGCTCTCGTAGCGGTCTCCAGGTCGCCCCCTTCGGTCACTGCTTACAGGAAGAGAGACATGCTTAATTTGATATGCTTGTAGTGGGCACGCATCTTAAAGCTCTGAAATAACCCAACACCCTGAGAGGCCATATATCTTTAGAGAGACAATAACACACACCAATTACATAAAATTGGGCTGTACAATTTGGGGGGGGGGGGGGGGGGGGACCAATTGCGATTTTTCTGGTTAAAATTGTTATTTATAAAAAAAAAAAAATTAAAAACAGAAAAGAAAAATAGTAGAGAGGACCAGGTTTGTTGTGCCTGCTTGTAGGGCTACACAATTTGACAAGTTTTTTCTTATATATATCAATATGACTAATATATAACGATTATTATTAATACAATTATTATTACTACTAAATAAAAATATTAAAGAAGAGTTATTACTATAGTATCATCAACACTATTTCATTATTAAAAATAAATAAATGTAATTATTAATAAAAGAATAATTATAATATAATAATATTTATTAACATGCAGGCTGTCAGGGACACGGGTGCCCTATAACTATAAATCATTATACAGGAACACTTCAATACACTACACATACTAATGCATAATTATTATACATAATACATGTTTTTCTCCAACATTTACTTCAAATTTCTTTAGAGAAAATATATTTTTGCCCAATAGAAGGTGGTGTGAGCATTATTGAGTGCTATAAACACATGTAATTTCTGTCATTCATATTGGAAGCAAGAGGGCGCCCTCACGCAGACAGTCCAAATATGCCTCACAGAAGAAACAAAACGTATGACTTTCCAGAAAATCCCTAATTTGGACAAAGACATCCAGCTATCGCTGCAGCTGAATGAAAAAAAGATAGGAATGCTTTGACTTATTAAACATGAAGACAAAAAAACACACGAATTTATTGGTTTATCTGTTCTTCAAGCCATCTTGTGTATTTTCTTAAGAATAAAGTATATTTATAATGCAATGCAAAGCATTAATATAGTATAGAATACTACAAAATAATATACTGTCTGCCTCATTCTGTGATAACTCCATTTAGGATCTGAAGTGGCTTCTTATTCAAACACTCGACTGACATTATGAAGTTTGAACTTGAGTAAAACATGTAATGTTTGTCACCTTTTGCTTTTCAAATCCACATCATAAGCGCCTCAAACTCTTTTGCAGAGATGAGCATCATTTACTGAACCGATCGAGGTGCTCCAATTACACTGCTGCTCATTACTATGAAACACGCTGTGCATATATTTACCTAAAAGAAAACGGTGATTTCATAAATCACACTAAGCCAAATCGCGATTTCAGATTTATTTCGATGAATCATGCAGCCCTACATAAAACAAATATTTAAAATTTAAAAAGTCTTGTCATTTGATTCAAAATTTTAACTGAACATTATAATAATTTAACATATTGCCGAGAGCAAATGTGCCAAGAAATTTTACTTCTGTTCAGGTCAATAAGTATTCATAACTCGCAAGTTTTGCATTCTGCTTTCTTTCATTCTCTCTTGGTGTGAATAGGCTGTAGGTCAGTTAAATCTACTGCTTTTGTGGTAACTTACTTTGGTCTGTCATCCATATTGCTGTGATAGCTCTGGTGGGAAAACCGATCACCTCTGGAAACAAAAATTATTATCAGTTATTCTGGTATGATTCATGGTATGTGTTGGTCATATCAGTTGGTCTGGTATGATTCCAGAGAACTCACAGAAACAGCAGTGATTCCCTCATTTACATCATTCAACAATCAATATCATTGATAATCAACTAAAACACAAACAGCTGTGAAAAAGCTAATAAAAAGGCACCTGATTGCAACACATAAATAAACAAATACACCAGGGCTTCCGGCACTTGAACATGCACAAACACAACAACAGTAGGGGTGTGACGAGACACTTAGCTCACGAGACATGAGATTGGGTTCACGAGAACCAGGCGAGACGAGATTTTTGCACCATAGAAATACTCAATGACAAAATTTGTGACTGGAAAAATAGTCTGCAGGTGCATTTTGAAATGCTTTAACTAATCATCTTGTAATTAATGTCATTTCAGTTCTACTTTCAGAGTATGAATTATCATATGCATTAAAAGACAACAATACTCAAGCATTGTAAAAGGTTTTGCCACAAACTCAACTGACTGGCTTCTCTCCTGTATGATTTCACATGAGTATCTTCAGACCTTACAGTATATGAATTATGGGCTTCCAGAACTTTTGATTGTGGCCATGTGTGACGACCTAATTCAACGCCTTTCCACAAATTGAACATATAGAAATAAAACAGGATTAAGAAAAAACTGTTATTTATTTTTGTTATTTGTATTAAGTGCAAACAATAAGTGCAACCATAATCAAAGTACTCTCTCAATATTCAAAGTGCAAACAGAGACAAGAGCTAAGAGGAGGTCACAACTAAACACAGTATACATTTGATATTGGGAGACAGGCTATTGTAAAAAATGAAAAGTCTGTATAACTTCTACATTAGGTAGTTTTCATAAACACCTTCCTCCATAAACAAAATATTATAAGTAGCCTAAGTACATTTATAAGTAAATACGCCCATCTCTAGTGTTTTATTTATTTATTATGACTAACTAACAAACTGTGAACATTGCATTTACCTCAGGAAATTTATCCAATGTTAAGTGACATCGTCCTGAAGTTGTTTCAGAAACTATGATTGAACGATTAATTTGAGCGAATAAGTGAGCTAGTGTTTGCTTTCGAACGGGTGCTGAGTGCGCATTCTACAAGATCATTTACATTTATCAGACACGATCAGGCTCTGTTGCGATCTCGTCACACCCCTAACAACTGTAATAATAAAAACAAGATATTACAGATTACAGTTCTTATTATTATCATTATAATGATGTCTTTGTTGCAAAACGCTGCACAACGAGCAACATTTTCTACATACCCTCCTCTAGGTGGTGGTGGTGGGGGCAGAGGCAGATTTCGGGCCCTACTGCCCCCACGTCCTCCTCTCCCTGGTGGGGGTGGAGGTGGTCCACGGCGTGGGCTCATATCATCATAATCTCGTCTGGAAGGGGGCATGGGACGACCACCACGGCCGGGAGGCATGCGATCGAACCCTCCACGGCCTCGCATCGGGAACCCACCCATAGGCCGTCGCCCTCTCTCTTCATACATCATGGTAAAGCCACCATAGTCATAGGTCTCATCATAAAAGTTTGGGTCATAGGGCTGGGCTCGACCTTTAATAGGGGCCTAAAGATAACACAGGACAAATAAAAGATTTATTTACGAAGCAAAATGTTTACATTATCTAAATAAACTGTGGATGTTGCTACAATGTCAAATGAGAAGAAAGCTGTATAATAAAAGACATCAAACAAAATAGTCCTTGCATCTCCGTCATTATCTCACCTCTGAAATTAGCTCCAGAATGACCTTGATACACTCAACCACACGCTCAGGTTTACCCCCGACTAACACTACGCGGTCAGTGGAGTGGGGGCAGCATTCCTGGAAGAGCTTGATTGTAGTCTGAGTATTCTTAAAAATGAATACAATTTCCCATCAGAGAAATAACATTTTTATACCAGCTTAACAAAAAAAATTAAGCTTCCTGGTTTCAAAATCTATTATTTTACAACATGGTATTTTTTGCACTCTGCTTACCTCCCTCAGTTCCTTGATCTTGGCACCTTTGACTCCGATAATGCCTCCGGCCAAACTCTGATGAATCAGCAGACGCAGCTCACAATCAAAGTCAGTCCCGCTGTAGTGCTGATACTGCCAAATGTACAGAAAAAAATCATTTTTAAGGACACGTGCACACCAACATACATTTAGTCACATCCACAGCTTTATATATAATCGAGATATCCTGACAGTCCTAGTGTGTATATATATGTATGTATGTATCTATCTATCTATGTATGTATCTATGTATGCATGTATGTATGCATGTATGTATGCATGTATGTATGCATGTATGTATGTATGTATGTATGTATGTATGTATGTATGTATGTATGTATGCATGTATGTATGTATGCATGCATGTATGTATGTATGCATGCATGCATGCATGTATGCATGCATGCATGCATGTATGCATGTATGCATGTATGCATGTATGTATGCATGTATGTATGTATGTATGTATGTATTTTTTTTTAAACCATTTAAAAATCATAATACAGTATAGTGCTATTGCGAAATCACAAAGGCTTTTCAGTTTTCGATTTTAAGGGTGAAGCGCGACGCTTTACTAACATGCGTGCAGGTTATGCGTTTCTTCAGTCTCAGATCAGCTCTGTTGCAGCTCAGCTCCACACAAACTCACACACTGTCTCTTCATGTGCAGATTTCAATAACGTGCATTTGGGAACACAAAGTCTGACGTACTTTTTGTTTTATAGTAAATTGTTGCACTGTAATAATTTATATATGTGTAGCATGTCTCAGCAGATCGACTAACAAACTCCATCTCTTTGCATATGCTGACGATTTGAATATGGTTTACATGTAGCATGTCGACTCTGTGTAGGGGTGTGACGATAACCGCGGTAAATATTGCGGTAATGAGATGCCTACCGCGGTGGGAGGTCATAACCGCAATTTTTTTTGTTTGTTTTTTTGCTGTGGTGAAAGTTACAGGAGTGCATATATGGTGTTTGATATGAACTATAAACACAATAATCATTGCTTATGATTTACTGTCTTCCGTGAGAGAAAAAAAAACAGAGAGGGACAGTCCATTAAACATATGGGGGATTTAGTGTGTGTGTGTGTGTGTGTGTGTGTGTGTGTGTGTGTCTGATTAGCCTATTATTAATTAACTGCTAGGTTTCAGTATGTGAGATTAGGGATGCTCATATTGACCGTTTAACTGTTAACTGAAAGTAAGATTTATTTATTTTTTGAGAAGGCGCACGTGCCGCCCAGTCAGCAGAGGCTCGCGCTGCAGAGCAAGACGAAAGCAAGGCTTGAGAGGGTGTTTTCTGCCGCGGATCTAACGGTCAACAGGCTGCGCTCCAGACTAACCCACATCACTTTTTATTTTATTCAGTTTTTTTCTCTGCTGTCAGAAACGCTGCAGGTGCGTGAACATGTGATAATGTGAATCCAGGTTACATGTGATGTTCACAGATAATGTTGAAGTAAATACACACAAACACAGGCATAAAAGACAAAAGCATAAAGAGTTGGAGTTAGATTTTAATTGCAAGTAGCGATCCTTTTCTCATGTGGTTTAGGCAATAGTTGACATTATTCATGATTCGCTATTTGGTTGAAGAAATGGTGCCATTCCGTACCGTTGAGAAAAGAAGAGAAAGCTGCAGAAAGAACAAGTCGAGCTCAACCTGCCCTAACATTGCTTAGTTCTGATGAGTTGTGCTAAACTTCGATTCTTATGTCTTTAGACATTGTTTTTCAGGTAAAAGTCCATGGATATAAACGCACTCGTCCATACGCAACTTGTTGAAACTTTGAATAATTTATTCTACAAAAAATGGGTTGCAAACAATGACAAAAACTGTTCCATAATTCCTATTAAACTCAATATATATATAAAAAAATATTTTTTTTCATATTATAGTTGTTAATATGTCTATTCGGCCTATGTTAATATTTCGATTTTACGAAACGAAATTGAAAATCCTGTGAATAACTGGGCAAAACTTATATGGAAACACCAATCAATGCTCTGAATTTCTGCTGCCCATTTACATGATCAAGTGAAGATAGAAGATAATAGAAATTCGCTTGTTATAACAGCTCCAGATACAACACAACAGATGGCAAAAATCCACTGAACTGAACTGAAATAGACTGATCGCTTGACAGAGAGCGAAACTGTTTCACTGAGTGTTCAGCGAGTGAAAATATATCTATGCTAAACTTATTCTTAACCTCTAACACACACACACACACACACACACACACACACACACACACACACACACACACACTGGCGAGTAAAATCTAAGTATTTATTAGCCAATGGCTAATGACATATTTTGTCGCACAGAGTGAAGATTTACTCGCATTGTAGAGGGTTGATTGTGTATTTTAACAGTGTTGTCCATTTTGCACCGTCATGTTTCTACAGTAGTCCTAAACAGACAAACAGCTCTACAGAACTCTACTCAATGCGGTCTCAGACGACTTCATTAGAATTTTCCACCACTGGGCCGAACGGTTCTTAGAATGGTAAGGAACGTTTCCAGTTGTGTTTCCACTTGAGCCAGTTTCTATGTAGCTGGCTATTTGAGCGACAAACACAAATTAATAATACAATTAGGGATGCACGATATATCGGCAACATATCGTTATCGGCCGATAAATGATTATTTTTGATGTTATCGTTATCGGTCCAATAAGAAAATTTGACCGATATAGTCAAGCCGATAGATAATGTATTATTTCCTTCAGCTGAGACAGACGCGCTTTCCACCATGATGGGTTTGAATTGCTCTAAATATGTTTGGAATTACTTCGAAAAGGAAAATACAGTTATGTGCAACATGTGCAGCGCAAGTCTTCTATAATCTACATCAAATGATAGAATAGGCTGTAAAAGAGCGTTGTGTTTCAGCGCGTTTGTTGAGGGAAGAGCGCGCCCACGGAGTTACACCTTCATGACGAGCACAGTCAAGTTCGCTTGTGCATTCACAGCCTTTTGTGCCATTGTACGTTGTAATATTATATTTATTATTATTCTGTGTATGTAATATCATATAGGATGCGTTTGGTTGAGTTAATAAACGATGCAGTAAAGCACGTCATTGTACCGGTCTTTAGCTTCAGCGCGCGCCCACGGAGTTACACCTTCATGACGAGCACAGTCAAGTTTGCTTGTGCATTCACAGCCTTTTGTGCCATTGTAAGTTGTAATATTATATTTATTATTTTGTGCATATAATCCCATATAGGATGCGTTTGGTTGAGTTAATTAACGATGCAGTAAAGCACTTCATTGTACCGGCGCGCGCATTTCAAACAGAAATGCACAGCATTAATAACTACTGGGACTGTCCTATACATAACACTGCAATGAGAATATTTCTGTTATAAAACGTAGTGAATTCTCTGGGTTTAGTTGTTTTTCAGCGCGCTGTTGTGGGAAGCGTCAACAACGCATTCTGACCAGCACAGTCAAGTTCGCTTGTGCATTCGCGTCATTTTAAGCATATGTAAGTCGTAATATTACTTTTTTGTAGTATAAACATCTGATTAAAGTCATATAGGATGTGTTTGGTTAAGTCAATAACCCGCAGTGCTTCACTGTACCGGTGATCATCTTCAGTTTCAGCACGCTCTCAAACAGGGGAAGAGCATCCACAGGAGTTATAACCCTTCACCTATGCGTGATTTTGTGCTAATATAAGTTATAATATTATATTTATTTTGTATAAATATCTGATTGTTCTCATATATGATGCGTTTAGTTGTTAATTAAACTTCTAAGCGCTTCAGTTTATGGTTGTTCGTTCATTCTCTCCAGCTTCAGCGCGCTCTCAAACAGCAACATTATTCCTATAGACTAGACTAATATTACAGATGTTTACTATTACTGTAATATTAAACATATTTTTTTTTTCAAAAACACAGAAGCATTATCTTTTATAATTAGCACTTTTATTGTTCTCGTATCATTTCCATCAACAATATGGTTTGATTAAAACCATTTCTTTATCGTCTGTGCGGAGGTTATTTCATGCACTTGCATTCTGATTCTTTATTATGCAGCCTAAGTAATGCTGTTCAATTACTTGTTTGCATCACTTAGGTATATTATTTTTATTTTTTAGACAATATAATTTTTGGTAACATTTTACAAATAAGGTCTCATTTTATTAATGCATTAACTATCATGAACAAACAGAGAGCAATAACCTTTGTTTCTTTTAGTAATAAAATGTTTGTGTTTTGTAACAGTCCATTCATAGTTCATACCTAATGTTAAAAGACACAACTTTGGGTCTGAATATGTTGAGATTAACATGAACTAAAATTAATAAATCCTGTTGAAGTATTGTTCATTCATTGTTGGTTAACTAATACTAACAAAAATTAAACCTTATTGTAAAGTGTTAAAAAAAAAATTTGGCCATAGGAGTGTAAAATTAATTTGAAAAGGTAAGGAATCTCACACTGGTTCAAATAGGCTACTGTAGTGTATAGGTTTGATTTATGTTGAAGTGTTTGGGACATGGCTTTTAATGGTGAGCCTTTTGTTTTTGTAATCAGGCTCTCAGAGTTTATTAAAATTTGTATTTAGATTTATCGGCCAATATATCGGTTATCGGCTTTCAAATATTAAGAATTATCGGTTATCGGTATCGGCCAAAATGTTCATATCGGTGCATCCCTAAATACAATTTAAATAAATATTTGATCATCCTCTATAATGCGGTCGTTATTTACGTCTCATATCAACAGTAAACTGTTGTGTTGCCAAGGAAACGAATGATGCTTTTGTATTACATTCCAAAGAGTGGCTGTTATCAGCCCCGCAGTGGAAAACAAAACCAGAACCGTACCAGATGGCCTTGATCGGCACTTAATAGAACGGTTACGCAATGAGAACCAATCGGCCCGAGGGTGGAAAAGCGGCTTTTGTCCTGTGTCGGCCACCGTAGCTTCTATACAACTATAGTCTACGTGCTTCGAAAGGGAGGGGTGAGCGGTTGCAATTCACAACCTCACTGCTAGATGCCGCTAAAATTTACACAGTGCAGCTTTAAGTCATTTTGACAATTAATCTGATTAACTTTTTGTGCTAATGAAAATAGACTCAAGTGAACAATAACCGTCAAAATCAAACGATTCCTCGATCCACTATCAGAGTAGACTTGCGCATAGATGAACTCAAAGCTAACAGATATGGACTAAATCCTGCAAAACTCTTAATTTGGATTTCATATGGTCTTTAAGACCTTTGATACTGAGTTTGGTACTGAGCTTACCTCCTCCAGTGTAGGGATGATCTTCAGCAGAATCTCACCAATGGTCTCTATATCTGCACTCACACTCAGGATACTGTAGCAGCACATCAAGTGAAATGAAAGACAAAAGCAAAACAAACGGATACAAAACTTTAGATCCTGAGCCCTGCTGCATACCACAAAGCAAAGAAGTAGGGGGAAATAACACTTTCAACCAAAATAAGTAAATGAAAAAAAGAGGGCTGCTGAACACGTTTTAAGTCTTCCAACACTGGACTGAGATACGGGCAATTGACATGCACTCAGTTGTCGCACATTCAATTAATACAGGCCTTGAAGAGATGGGCGACAGTGGAAGGGCTAAGACTGAACAGGCACTGCACGGCTACACGAGCCGAGAGAGAATGAGAGAGAGAGCAAGACAGGCTTGCTTACCACTATCCCACCACCAGATCATTTGGGAGAAGACAGAAAGAAATAAAAAAAAAAAAAAAGAAATTAAAAGTCTCTTGCAATTCTATGGTGCCATCAGCACGTCACATTCTCTCAACGACGAGAGAAACTAAAACAAAAACTAACAGAAGCAGCAAAAGAACAAGGCGAAGGGGAAGGGAAGAATGAGAGATTTTTGCAGATTAGGAACCAGAACGTATGTGGGCTAAGAGAGAGAAAAAAAAACAAGGGGAAGGAAATGCAGCACCAGAGAAAAATCAAAGACAACAGTGATGAGTGACAGAGAGGGCCGCGCCACGGCACTAGCTCAGAATCATGGACAGTGATGTTGTGAACAGTGAGGGGGGCTCAGGGGTTGGGGGCAACAAGGACAGAGCGAAAAAGAGATGGGCTTTTCAGTTCACCATCAGTATCATCAACAACGAAAATAATCATCCAAACTAGGGCTGGGCAGTATAATGATGCATAGGAGATATTTCACTTTATTATGGCAGCTATATTTGCACGCATTAATGTGACAAACTGTTTTAAGTTACCGCAAGGACCAAGGAGTAATGCACCTAAATAAATTTTTTCACAAAACAACGAAACTGAAATTAAGAGTTTTCATTTAGCCGAGAACTGAAACTTAAAATAAAGTTGCTGTAATTAAATTATGGTAATTGAACTTGAAGCTATTCAGGGTGTCATGTTTTCAGGTGATAAATTACATTAAAGTATTAGAATGAAATATTAAAGTTCATAATGAAACCACTACTCTATAGAATAATTTTGTTTGCAGTGAAGGATTTCAGCCCTCCAAAACTATTTTGGCCAAAACTGAAAATAATTGTTTGCCGTTTCAGCCACATATTTTTGATTAGCAAAATTTCGGTGCATTACAATAAAATACAGAGTAGGAAAAATGGTTGTTGAGGAATGATGCAACTTCTCAAATTAATATTGAATTCAACTGATGCGTGGTCACAGGTGTGCCTATTT
The DNA here is from genome assembly GCF_949357685.1 of Gobio gobio. NCBI lineage: Eukaryota > Metazoa > Chordata > Actinopteri > Cypriniformes > Gobionidae > Gobio > Gobio gobio. The sequence goes on along the minus strand of NC_137100.1, from coordinate 16,521,600 downwards.
TACAAGCATGATCACAGATTATCAATTTTACAATATTAGTTATACTGTTTTGAGTCTTTCCTCTTACAAACATTAAAGCTGTTTTTGCTATCAGACTTAATCATTTGTTAAGAATAATCTGATATTTTGGTTTGTATCCATTATGTTCCAAGTAAAAATTTAAATATAAAAAAGGTACCTTTAGCTTGAAATGCATTTAATTCATTCAATTATCCAAAAAGCGGAATTACAACTTAAAAACTTTTTTTGTTTTTGTTTTTTTGAATGTGCACCAAAATAACATTATGGTCATACCGCCCACCCCTAAACCACACATTTAGCAGAGACTAATATGAGTGCAGTCTCTTTCCATCTGAGCCAGGAGAAGTGATTGATTACATACAATTCTGTGCAACAAAGAAAGTTCGCAAATTATATTCAAAGACTTAATGGGGGTGTTGGGGGAGGAGAGAAGACATATATATATATATATAAATATATACAAAAAAAAAATACAAATTAAATGGAACAATACACGTTTCTTAAAAAGGGGGAGGGGGACTATATGTGTGAAAATGTTAAAATGAAACAGAAGGCAGGTTATCAAAGACATGTGTTCTCTTTCTAATCAGGCAGTGAGGCAATAACTGGTGGGACATACCGCTCTGGGCCACTGCTGTCTGGGACTGATACACTGGCATTGTACTGCATTGGTCGTGGAGGTTGGCATTGGGCAAGGGCATTCAATCACATGATGTCAAGTAAGGTGCCCATTTAAGGAGGGGCACGTTTATGGGCGGGGCCAACCGGGGTGTCAGGTGGGCGGGCGGGCGATCAGGGGCGGAGGTTGGGCCAACATCAAGGTGGGCAACGCAGGAGGGGCAAGTCGATCCAGTACATGGGCAACGGAGGAAGGTGGCCAAAAACAAAAAAAAGTAAAGGAGAGGGAAGAGGGGGAGAAGGAATACATTTTTAATTGAATACAAGGCTTTACTCATTAATCTACTGTCCAATTTTCTTTTCTTTTTTTGAAGAGACTTGGCAAAGAATGCACAAGAAACAGGGCTGGACAGATCTGAAGACACTTTTAAATGTAGAACCACTGGGCAACAGTGGTTCATACAGGACTATGGGTCAGCTCAAGAGTCAAGACATCTGTAATTGGGTTTTCGAAGTGGGGGAGAGTGAAAGAGAATGCCTTCAACAATATAAAGTTGAGAAGTACTTCCCCTTTAATACACAATGTCAAAGACTCACAAAATAGCCCCATTCAGAGAGCTTGTCTGTCCAAATGAGCCAACCTATAGCTACAAAACGGAAGATCTGCCCTCAGGATCAAATGCATAAAAATCTTTGGAGGATTTTAATGGGCGGATTGGTGTCATGAGTTTTGATTTGTGGAATTTCAAATCTGACTGATTCGTGTTTTTGGCTGATAAAGCTGAAATGCTCATGAAAACAACTGTTGGTCAAAGGATGTTGTCAGAAGTCTTGTTAATACTTGACCATTAGAGAACATTGTTTAAAAGCTCATGATAAGCAAGCAGCATGGTCTTAATACTCACATCTGTGCGCAAGGCTTTAATGTTCTTGCCTCCCTTTCCAATCACAGCCCCTGCATTCTAAACACAAAATGACACTGTTAAAATCTTAATCATCATCTTTATTGAAGAAATAGAGGAAAAGTGCATGTGCACGGCTTTATTCACTTTGCTCTGGAGAAGCACCCTGAGTTCCACCATTTCATCTGCGTTGCGGGAGCGTTTGAATGCCTGTTCCTCATCCATGTCCTCAGCGGGGCGCTTGCCTGAGGGAACACAAATCTGACACTTGAGCCTAAAACAACAATTAACATTCCTGTTGATCAAACTTCTCGTTCTGATAAAGTGTCACCATGGAATTCCAAAAATAACCAGACACTAGTGGAGGAAGTTCTCACAAAATTTGCGGACATCTAGAAAGCAGTTTAACAAATAATGCCTTTTATTTAGGTTCAAATCCAAATGTATTAATATATAGTGGAGTCGAAAGAAGACCAACAGAGAAAATACTTTTACATTTTTAAAGTTTAACAATCAATCATATACACGTTGTGCTGAAAGCTAAAGCTTTTGGGCCAAGAGCGCAACAGTCAGGTTCTGGAAGTAAATGTCACATTCATTTTCTTCATAGAGGAATTGATTTTTAATGATAACTTATAAATCTTTAAAGACAGACCAACTGTGAGGTATATGCTTCGATGATATATAATCATTTTGAAGCCATCACTCCGCAATTTCAACTTGCAACTCGCACCAAAAGAACATTTTAGTGCCCACCGATTTCCATTAACCACTGCAAATAATACAGAGCCTGTTTCCATTATGTGTGTGTGTGTGTGTGAGTATTATGTATACAAATCTACTAAGGGGTAATATTGGAACAATGGTTTTAAAAAGTGATATTTCACTATTATTTATAACAGGATCTGCATTTTTTTTCCATGGGTTTAAATAAAAGGTTTTTGTTACAAGAGACAAAAACAACCATCAAAAAAAACCAAACAAACTTGATTTTCAAGTCAATGAATTTATGACAAGCCAAACATGTAAGTCTCTGTAATTTGTAATATGTCATTTATTTAAGCAAGCCATGAAATAAACTTAATTCCGTAAAATAAGTAGTATAATGAACTACGCAAAAAGCATTTATAACATCTTGTTTTATCAGCACATTTTAGAATTACCCAAACAGTTCCCAGCCCTTATGCATGTTATCACATCTGTCAAAAATTTGGCTGGCTGTCGGTTGCAATATTAGAACTAAAAACATCGACACACTGACGGGCATCAATCACTTCACTGAACACTTGCCAGCTAAGAAATAAACAATTATTTTAGGGGTATAACGATACATTGTTATATTGAGATTTCGCGATTAAAAAATGTGGCGATATGTATTGTTGATGTAAACAATGATTCACAATATAAAGTTAGTTTTATCAAAGGCTCAGCTTACTGTATTTATAAAGTATAATTCACCCCAAAATTTCAATTATGTCACCATGTACTCACCCTCATGTTGTTTCAAACCTATAAGATTTTCAAAGTCCATTCCTCTAAAACTTAAAATATACAAAAAAGGCATCGTAAAAATAATCAATCAAGTGGTCTAATCCAAATCTTCTGAAGAGACACGATGAACAAATATATACGGTAATGACACACATACTGTAGTAAACACTGACGTTTAAATGCTTGCGTGATGGGCGGAAATAACATGAGAGTGAGTAAATGCAGAATTAAAATTTTTGGATTAACAAAACATTCACAATTTGGGAATAGTCATTTTGACATGCTTTCTTGCGATTAGAACTGAGATTGATTGCATTGATCATCTGAAGCAAATAGGGCTGCACAATATATCGAAATATCGCAAATGTACATCGCAAGGGCACCCAATATCTGAATGATTTTAATAGGCTACTTAAACATTGAGTTTTAGGTCAACGATTATAGCGTGAAATAGACTGGCCACACGACTGTTACTTATGTGACTTGCTTGACGTTAAAAAGAGTTATTAAACATAATAACTTGCGAAAAACAACTCCTTGCAGTCTCGTGCTGTCTGACACACACACCAAAACGTGCGCACAAGCTATTCTTTTTTTCGTGTCTTGTTTACACGCTCGAACTGTCAATGCCTTCTTTTCCCAGAAAGAATGTGAAACACATAAATGTATCATTCTCAGATTTTAAATATTTTTTTTAATATAATTTGAATAGATTTTACACATTTAAAGCAATATCGTATCGGATTTCGAATTATTTAACAAGGATATTGCAGATAGCATTTTTCTTCAATATCGCACAGCCCTAGAAGCAAAGTAGCAAGATGAATTATCGATCCTAATAAGCATAAACGTAATTTAACTTTGTTTATAAAGTTTCAAGTTATTTGTATTTATAATTGTTATATTATAAACGCTGGTGATAAAGTTAACATGGTAACACTACAATCTGTCAATGAACTAACGTATCAGTAAACACATGGCATTCGTATCTCACTACGCTAACGTTATCCTGCCAGTACAAAGATGATCAAAAGATGACATTTCATTAACCAACCATTCAGAAACGTTATAAACGTCAGAAACCTTCATTTGTCAAACTTCGTTGGGGGCGTCATCTTGTTCGGGGTCCGACTCCGGTTCAAATTGAAATGGCTGCACTCAGAGACTCCCGTTGCCACTCTTAATCCAAAATATACCCTCAACTGTTGTCAAGGCAACACTCCACATGTGTTGTGTCAAAACGCCCCACAGAACAGAGGGGCGGGGTGAGCAAAGCTCATTATCATTTAAAGTCACATGTACTGAAATGGCTTGCTGAAAACAGAGCTGTTTTTGACCAGGTAAAATTAGTGTTCTTACAATACTAATGAGAATTTTTTATTAAATTATATTACAAACTTTTCATTTAGACACTAAAGAATCAAATTAACTTGTACAAAAATTGCATTATATGACCCCTTTAAAACGATATGAACGTGAACAGGGTTCATTCACTCGTCGGCCTCAGCTCAAACAGCAATGGCCAACATTATTGACTATGATTGGGTTATTTGAGACAGTCATATTCCTTTTAGATGTTTCTTTTTCACACACGATGGCTAAGAAAACACGCAGGCTGTCTGGAATCACTTGATAAAGTAGATAAAAATACAGTTAAGAGTGAGATGTGTAGCGCCATTCTGCCAAACATAACATTATAATGAGAACACTATAGAATGTTGTGAATTCTTTGTGCTTTAGTTGCCTGTGTTTGTCGCCATGACGGACATGCCTGGCAAAAGCTCGAAATGAAGAGAGAAAAAAAAACGGACAAAAATGTCCATCCCTATGCTTTAAAGGTAGGGTAGGGAATTTTCAGGGAGGCTAGACAATGTGAGCTTGCATTGAAAGCATAAGATCCCACCCTCCCTGCAGAGCACTCTCCAAAGCCACACCTCCTTCAAAAGACATGAACAGCAGGGAACAAACAAAAGCGTCATGAGAGACGACTTTAAACTACCTCATGTCTCAAAGCACATAACATTACAATACTGAGCATAAACAACCTAAAGCGATAGTTGCCCCAAAAAATTCTGTCATCATTTACTCACACTTAAGTTTTTACAAACGTGTATGAATTTGTTTCTTCTGCTAAACACAAAAGAAGAGATTTTGAAGAATATGAGGAACTAAACAGTTGATGGACCCCATAGACTTTCGTAGTAGGGAAAAAATACCATGGAAGTCAATCGGGTCCATCAACTGTTTGATTACTGACATTCTTCAAAATACCTTCTTTTGTGTTTAACAGAAGAAAGAAATTCATACAAGTTTGTAAAAACTTAAGTGTGAGTAAATGATGACAGACTTTTCATTTTTGGGTGAACTATTCCTTTAAAGGGATCCCATGGTGTCAAGACTTGTATGGCTTAATATAACTTAAATTATGTCTCTTACTGAAATATGTAGTAGAAAACCCATGAAAGATCCACGTTATTGAAAAAATCCATTATATATTTGGACAATGGGCGGCGCCATTTTGTTTGCTTTCTGGGTTGATGACGTAGAATGGTTGCACTCGGCAATCAACTGGCGCTACCTATAGCTATTCTTACCACAACACAACTCGAAAAATGTTTCAGAGTTAAACAAAACCAATCAATTGCTTTGTAATTGCATTTAAAACACACGTGCACACAAACTCTCTCTCTCTCTCACACACACACACACACACACACACACACACACACACACAGACAGACACACCAATATCGTACATAATTTATGTTATATTAAGCCATACAAGTCTCAACACCATGGGATCCCTTTAAAGAGCACTGACCTCTACCACCTGACTGCTGCAGATTCATTTTGATGTTCAATTCAATTCACATTTATTTGTATAGCGCTTTTCCCAATACATATTTCAAATAGTTTTGTCCAAATTATGCATTTCAAAAATGCATGCAGTTAGCTAACAATGTATTTATTTAAACAATGTATTAATTTAAGGCAGAAACAATGAGCTCATTGAAGCAATTAATACATGATATTATTGAAATGCATAAATACTTGTTATTACAATAGTTATGGCGTTACAGAGTTTTGGTTCAGAAGGAACAGTAAAAGTAGGCTGCTGTTTCATTTGCGGTGCTCGGTGACTGACGTCTAAAGGCCTGTACACACCGGGACGAATATCGCACGCGCTTATCGCCAGCGTTTTTCGTGACGTTTTTCGGCGCCTCTTGAGTGTTCACACCCAAGCGATTTCCACTGGCGATGCGCCGAGTGAACGTGCACATTCAGTAGATGCGCTCCCGGTACACAAGGTGGTGCTGCGGCACTTACGCTTCTGACACTCGCTTGTCACACAGAAGAAGAAGAGAGACAGTATTTACGTGCTTGCCAAAACCACAGATATATTATGTCTATGGCAAAACCATTCACACACTTTTTGCTAACTGGCAAGCAGCATTAGCAGCCCATCTTCTTCTTTGTCTACTTACTACTTCTTCGTCGTATCAATGTGTGCTCGGCAAGACCGATTTTGTGCTTGAGCGCCACCAAGTCGTGTTTTACTGTCACTTCAGCAGCTCCAGGCACGTGAACAAAAGCGCTGATCTCATTGGTCGGCCAGTTTTTAACGCGCCGCGTCAAAATAAAAAACGAACCCGAGGCGTTTTTTTTTAAATGACGCTTTTATGCCTGGCGTTTTACGCGTCGGTGTGAACACTCACATTGGCGCCCATTGTTTAGTCACGAGGCGTTAAACGTCGGCGATAAACACGCGCGAAAATCGTCCCGGTGTGAACAGGCCTTAACTCCGCACGGCATCAGAGCATTTCATGCTATGCAATGTCTGCATGAGCAGGGTGTGCAGAGGTATGACACTCGGTCTGAATGCAATGATTGGACGAACATTTTATGGCATTAGATATATATAGGCCTACAAATACATTTAGAATACAGAATTTCAAAATAACAACAACAACAAAAAAAAATTGCCTACCCTGCCTTTAACGAAGCCTTTTTTTTTTTTTAAATCCCTATGTAAAAAGAAACCTCCACAACTAAGGTTCACAGAAAAGTGGGCGGGCACTGTTGCACTCTATTCGGAGACATTACCGTTAGTGTCAATACATTACCGTTAGTGTCAATGTTACTGAAAGTGATCTCTTCGTCCTGCTGATCAATTTTTGTCTCCATTGTCTTCAGCCAGCAGTCAAAATGGAATAGGCTGTCCTCGACGGGTAACTCTAAGAGACAGTGTGTTGAGTGTTAAAACAATGGAGAAAATACACTGTTTTTAAAATCAACATGAAATCAAAAATATCTTTGTTTAATGAATACTAGGAATGCACGACAATATATAGGTCACCATATCGGAAACGGCCGGTATGTTCATTTTTAATGTTATCATCATCGGTCCCGATAAGAAAATTAGGCCTCCAGCTGTGACACTAAAATTGCACACTTTTCACCATGTTGTATTGCTTGATATATGACTGGAATCACTTTGAAAACGATAATACAAGTAAGTGCAACATGTGTAGCGCAACTCTGTCATATAGGCTTAAAATTATAAAGAAAAAATTATGTGCATTGTCCAATCGAATGGAGAGGCGGACCTTCCATTATGGTGACAGTTACCTTGATTAGACTGACAGGACAGCTGATTCGGGGGTTGCCTAGCAACATAAAAAAACCCTCTTTTCTAAATTTAAAATCGTCAACCACCTCGCGTTTTCAAACCTGAGAAACATGTTCTGTCTGATCGAGGTGTTACACCTTCATGACAAGCAGAGTCAAGTTCGCTTGTGCATTTGCAGCCTTTTGTTTTATGCAATTGAAAGTTGTAATATGTTTATTTTGTGTCTGATTTATCACATAAAGAATGCGTTTGGTCAGGTTAATTAACGCAGTAATAAAGCATGCAGCTCAAACAGCAATGCACGACATTAATAACTATGATTGGGATGGTCTTATTACATAATTATAATAATAACATTATTGTAATAAAAAAATGTTGTGAACTCTTTGGGTTTAGTTGCCGTGTTTAAGCATTTAATTTTTCTTGTATTATTTTTTTTTATCAACAATACGGTTTCATTAAAATCATTTTATTATTTTGTCCATGCGTAGGCTTAGGCTATTATATTTTGTTCATGGGACATGCATTTTGATTCTTTATACGCAAGTAATGTTGTCCAAAGACATTTTTTTGAAAAAAGAAAGTTGGCCATAGGAGTGTAAAATTCATATTAAAACAAAGTTAAGGAATATTGCACTGGTTCAAACTAGGCTACTGTATTTGTAAGTGACATGGTATCAGCCAAAATGTTCATATCAGTGCATCCCCAATGAATACACTTTCCTTGGTTAAAATGTAAACGATATCAATAAATGCACAATTGTTCATCAAAATGTAATAGCTTGCTCCATATCTGAAATGACTTTCAGCTGATGTCAAGGCTTTATTTTTCTCAACCCACATGTGTGGGTGATCAATCAGAACCATACAAAATGTAAGCAAGTTCTTAAAATCAAGAAATGAAATGTATTGATTATACAAAGAACTGCATGGGCCAACAATATGCACAATTATTAATATGATCTAGACTGAACAGGAAAACAATGATGAATACATGCTACAATGCTGGAGTGTTTGACTAGACAACAACAGAAAATACAGGAAGTGTTTCATCCTGCATTGCAAAACATAAGTCTGCTTATTAATTCATCCTAACTATACATGATAACATGGTTAGTTTCATTTATTATTTGTATACAAGACACTTATTCCCCAGAATAAACCAGTGACTAACCAGTTGAAAACCACTGGTACAGAGACAACTTTTCACAATCCCAATTTCCAAATGAATAAAATCAAGTCCTGTCCTACAGTTTTATCCTAATATGTCACAGAGAGTCAAACAAGCCTGTGTCTGAACCATGGGACAGGGATAGTAATAGATGACAATATTACGGTACTGAAAATAACCCTTTTCATGCACAATAGTATGTACATGCTCGTTTAAAGAATACCATGGAATTACCACGGTTCCGGCTACAAAAATGGTAACATACCAAGGTAATTTTCTGTTTTTTTTCTTGTCTGATCAGATAAAAATATGTTACGCAACCGGTTAACTTACTTTAAAAGCACATTCAAATTACAAAAACCAACTAAGTAAACAATAAAGAACGCAATAAACAGAAAACATTCTAATTCAATCAATTTAACAATTACAAGTTTAAATGCATTTTTAATGACACAAAAAGAAAAGAAAAATATTGAATGGGACCTGACGTTCACTAACATTCACATTGGTTATAATGACTAGTTTAGGGCTGTGTCAAGGGCCCGGTGCTTCAAAATGGTGCGCAAGTAACGTTAGCATTTAGCCTGCTAGCCTTACAGTTACAGTAACCATAACAGTACATGCCCTTATTAAATGACAACACAGCTGCATCTACTGAACTTCACAAGAGAAAACATGTCAATTTTGCGGACTTTAACAAGAAAATCTGTTAGGAAAAAAATAAAATAAACGTCCTATTTTTGCACTTACGATCTATGGACACAAAATGGCTTGCAAAAATGACAACACGGGATTTGGTTAACGTTAGTCCATTTACTTTACTTATTTATAACCATTTGTTTCTGCGTGCAATACTTTGCTTTGGTTAGATAACAGTTAGTATGGAGAATTAATGTCCGATGACTGTTCCGTCTGACCAGCAGGAAACTCTCCATTTTGAGAAATGCTTATCTTAGCAAGCTAGCAGGCTAATTTACAGCACGGCGACGTATATGATGGTCTAATTAACGCTCGACATTTCTGTAGTTTGTTATTCCCGGAAATAACAGCAACATTTTCAACGGACGTGCCTTTGTAGTAACATGATTCAAAATATCTAACAAACCTGCAGGCAGCCCTTTCCGTCACACCAATTTTCGTCCGAAATTTCTGCGCCTTTCTACCTTGATTTCATTGTAGGTTAGGTTTACGTGCAGTTTTTTTAGCTTAGTGATTGGCTACACCAGAACTCAAACGCGCAGCTTTATTGGTTAAAAAGACTGTCAATATAAAGGCTAAGAATCTAATTGGGTAACGAGGCTGTCAGTCTTGTAATATTGCCCCGCCCTTTAGCATTCGTTTTCATTACAGGCTGTCGTCATAGCAACTGAGAAGCGCTGTCGTTATCTTGCGTGGTTTAACAGCTTGGTATCATATATCATAAATAAGAAGAGAATTTGTTTTATCATCTTTTGTACTCAGAAATGAATTGTTGTTCAAGGTGCAACCTCTCATGGACTGGTTTGGTTCACACAGTATTGTGAAAAACAATAGGCTACAAAACTGGACCGATAAGAATACAGGACATAAATTATCTAGTAACGTTGCCTCTTCTTGACGACCAAAATAATAATTTGTTTATAGAGAAAATCTAATAGTTAATTCTGTGATTGCATCTCACACTGACACCGTGATTTTTTAAAAAACGTGTTGCCTAATGCCTTTGTCGCCCTCTCCTGGTAAAAATATAACAGTCCATCACCTTTCACTTCATATTTTGGCTCTAGCGATTTCCTAAAGCAAGGGCCCTCAGTGTACTCATACTGACATTAACTCAAAATATTTTTATAACGTGTGGAATCTGGTGCAGATGGGCTCTAACTTCTCTCACAAGATGAACGCGGACGTAGAAATGCAAGCATTGCTGTCGAAAGTGAGATTCAAAGGCGCATTTCCTGAATCCATCATGGCTTGCAGTTCACATAAACTGATCATTCGGTAAACACCCGAAGCAATATTATTTATATTAGCCTATTAATATAATTTCGTCTCCTTGCCACAGACTACACTGCGATTGGAATGTGAGACTGACATCAGTAGAAAAAAAAAACATCCTGGCATTTTTGTTTAGTAATTATTTTTCTAGATGCAGCCCATCTTGTGCGTCAAACAGCACGTCACTCTCCGGTAATGGCTATTCATGAAGTTGTGGTATTGCTGAAAAGAGCATGATGGAAAAGCAACACAGCCAGCTCATATACAGACGAAAAAAATGAAAACAATCAAGTCATTTCCCAAATGACTCGATATAAAAACAATCTTTCGACAGCCTATACCAAATCCCCTCATCCCTGTCAATCTCCCCAAAGATACCCCCATTGACAACATAGGTGATCAATTATTGCCGATATGGCGTCGCTGAGAGCATCTTTAACGTCCCCCTCCACATGTAATTACAGCGATGGCTGAGGGAGATGCGGTCGGTAATCAATAGGCGCTTGCAGGTACGCGCTGCTGCCTCTTCACACGCGCGCGCACACGCACACTGTCTCGCTTGTTTTCTTCCTCAGCGCTGGATGTGAGACGTCAGCGTCACCACCGCAGCCCGTAGACACACACAGCCTGCGGCCACACGTTTTACCACCGCGTCTGGAAGAAGCGAAGACCGGATAGCGCAACATATTGGCACGCGAACATTTCCCCGTTGCGTTATCACCTTTCTGCGGAGACCAGAAAAGGCCACTCCATGACTGTCTCGCGTCGCGCACAACGTCTTTGCGCATCCCACAGCAGCGGCGTCTCATCTCGGAATTGCTGAAAATACTATAAGACATTACACAACAGTGAATGCATCGCGCTAGACCTGCTATGACCGCAGGGGTTCATGGAATGGCTCGCTGGGGGTTGTGTGGGGTTTTATTCGGGCTGCTGAGGCTCAGCTCGGCTTGTCCTGTGTCGTGCTGTTGCAATGCCTCGAGGATCTCGTGTATCGATCAAGAACCAGGGATCGAGGATTTCCCTGTCTTGGTGCCAGAGTCTGACATGGAAAACATCACGGATATGTAAGTGGAGTGTTTTAGTGAGAAATAAACCGGGAGACCTGCTCCAGCTTCACGGATGCGTGAAAGAGAGAGAGAGGGGGGGGGGGGGGATAACATGCGCGTGTGTTTGTGAGCGTGTGCGCGTGAGGTGTGTGGGAAGATTCCTCAATTCGTCGAGGGACAAAATAAGTTTAGTGCATTGCTATTCCATGACATCCTCAACCTGGCCATTTCAGCCACCGCTGTGAGCATGTGTGGAGTTTGCTACGATAATTCAGGACATCAAACAAGACCAGGCTGACATGTAACAGACATTATGTCGTGTGTGCGAGAGAGGATGAGAGCGGTTGTAAGGGGTCGGGGACACGGTATATAAGCAATACGTTGGCATAATAGCATATCTAAAGGGTCTTTTTTTATCAAGATGATCACTCATAGAATAATTTAGTGGGGCTGCTGACTCACCTCATCTGACTTTCTCTACCATAGCATGAAAAAAATTGAAAACACTATCGGCATACACTCAAATTTATAAATCGGCCACATAACTCAATTAGATGCATATCGATGAAGATACAGCGTCCGCTTTATAGAGATGTATCAGTGCTGATCTGATCTGCTCGAGTGCCTGCATTAGGCAGCACTGACTGACTTTGAGAGACCGTCAAATGGCTTGGTCTTGGGGAAATATATCCCTTTAGGCCTGTCGTGAGGGAAACGCTAATAAATTGCTGTTATTTCCGAATGAAATTAAGTTTTACGCGTGCATTATTCCAAGAATTGTTGTGTATGGGCTAGTTGGGGAGTAGTCTAACGTGTCCGCAGAGCAATAGGCATCGGCGCCTACGCAAATATGTCACTCCGTTTCCACGACAACGGCTCACTGGACCCACTCCAGGCATGTGCGCGCTGTATAGTGAAATCATGGCTTTTTCACGCGCATCTTTATTATCTGGTTCATATGGTGACGGATTTGACGGTTGATGTCAAATTAGAGCTGTCTCAGAAAAAAAAAAAACTGCCTGTTGATATTTTAATTTTTTGCTCTCATTTTGCAATCGTTGTTTTTGCATGCCAGTGCGCAATGAAAACAGTTGGCTTGAATTTGTTTTTGTTAGGCGAGTAGCTATCTTGTTCAATTATACGTTCTCATATAACTACTGAAATTTATTACACTAGCTAAAAAGTAAAATTTTCTTGGAAATTGACTGCAATGTAAATACCTTGGTACATCCCAGCCAACAGACCCATGTGGGGCCCAAAGGGCTTGCACATGGGCTGATATCAGTTGGGACCCAGCTAGTTTTGTCCTCAGTTTCCATGGAGCCCATATGGTCGATGATGGGTCTCTTGATGGGCTTATACCGGGCCCATAGGGGTAACCCAGGTAGTACCCATTTGGGCCTACATGGGTCTGCCCATATAGGTTGATGATGGGACCCAGAAAGGTGTTATGTAGGGCTCTTATGGGCCACAACGGGTATATATATATATATATATATATATATATATATGGGCTATCAAATTTTCTGTTTGGGTTACCTTATTTTACGGTAAACCCCTAAATACAAACATTACATGCAATCCACTAAAATGTTAAAGGTATTCAATGAACAGAAACCAGTAGTTCATGCTTTACTTTATTAAGCAAGGTTTATTTGGAATAATTTTAATATGACTATTATTACATTTACAATACAAAATTATCAAAAAAAGTTGAAGTTAAAGTGAAGCTCCTGACAAACTTAATTTGACAAAACTTGTATTGTTTATATATGCATATATGCACACTCTTAGATAATGTATTTCACAAACAAATCAAAGAAAAAACTGTGCAGCTCCTTCACGCCTCTATCATCACTCTCCCAACGGCCCTTTGAAAAAGACAAAACAAATTAATCAACCATTGTGTCACTTTTTATTCCCTTTTTCACAGTTAAAGCCTTTTGGTGCCCCACATCAAGTTGATCTAGATTAAATGCTCAGCAGGGTCAAAAAACAGGTACCGAAGAATCGACACACGCTAACTGCAAAATAATTATGAATTAAGGTGAAGAATTAAGTGTGAAACCATCAGGAACCCTTTAGTCTCCAGCCCAACCATTTTCCAGAACTGCAACCTAACTGGAGTCTCCAGAAGTGCAAGGTGTCAGGATCTCAGAGACTTCAGTTAGCTAAAGAATCCTAAAAAATGACCCCCACTTAATAAGAAACACAAGCGGATGTGTTGTAAAATGGTTATGGTTTCAAACCTGTCTTGGAGCACCACCAGCCCTGCAAATTTTGTATGTCTCCCTTTATCTGACACACCCATTCCAGGTTTTGCAGTCTCTACTAATGAGCTCATGAGTTGAATCAGGTGTGATACATGAGGGAGACACACAAAATATGTTAATTATAAAGTGAAGATCCTGGTGTAACCTACTAATAATGACTCAGTATTATCAAATCCTTCAGAGGACATTACAAATTATTTGGAACAGTATTCTAAAGTGTTACTATATTGGGTATCTTTTGTGCATTTGTTATTTGAATTAGCACTAAATAAAAAAGTACACCTTTAACATTTTAGTGTAGTTTAGTGGATTGCATGTAATGTTTTTATTTAGGGATTTACTGTAAAATAAGATAACCCAAACAGAAAATATGGTAGCCCATATATATATATATATATATATATATATATATATATATATACCCGTTGTGAGCCCTACATAACACCTATCTGGGTCCCATCATCAACCCATATGGGCAGACCCATGTAGGCCTCAAATGGGTACTACCTGGATTACCCTATGGGCCCGGTATGAGCCCATCAAGAGACCCATCATCAACCCATCTGGGCTAACCCGTGTGGGACCTCCATGGAAACTGAGGACAAAATTAGCTGGGTCCCAGTTGGGTAGGCCAGGTGGGCCCCAGATATCAGCCCATGTGCAACCCCTTTGGGTACACATAGGTGTGTTGGCTGGGAGCCCAGTCGGGTTTGCCCATGTGGGACCTACCTAGTTGACCCAAGTGGGTCCCAGATAAGATGCTCTGTACCCCTGTAGCCCATGTTTAACCCATGTGGGCCCCACATACACGTGTTGGCTGGGATGCATTTCAATACCATGCTGAACCTTTTTAAAGGCCAATATTCACTGAAAACCATGGGCTGAATAATTCTATAGTTACCTATAGTTCATATTCTAATACTTAAACTTACTAGACTAATAAAAAGATACCAAAAATGCAATCAAAATTTTGGTAATAGCATAGTAGTTCTTTGAAATAGGCACAATAGCGTTCAAATGTTTGGAGTCAGTAAGATGTACTACTTTTATTCAGCAAGGATGCATGAAATTGATTATAAGAGACAATAAAGACACTGTTACTTTCTTTTGTTGAACGTTCTATTCATCAAAGAATTCTGCACTGATAATGATAGAAAACGTTTCTTGAGTATCTATTATATATTATAATACAGCATATTAAAATGCTTTCTGAAGGATCATGTGACGCTGCAGACTGGAGTAATGATGCTGAACTTTCAGCTTTGCCATCACATGAATAATTTACAACGTAAAATATATTAAAATAGAAAAGAGTTATTTTAAATTGTATCTCACTGTATTTTACTATTTTACTGTATTTTCATTCAAATAAATGCAGCCTTGGTGAGCATAAGTGACTTATTTGAAAAGCATTAAAACATTTTTCCAACCCCAAAAAATCTTAACTACAGTGTATATATTACAGTACTGTCACTACTATGTTTTTTTATTTTTATTTTTTACATATGCCATGATAGTTAAATACCATGATGTATGAAGATGAGAATCATCTTCAATAAATCATGATGCAACTGTGGTATATTCATCAATGTACCACTGTACTTTTGTAAGGGTACTAATCATTCCCTTCCTTTCCACAGCTATATCTCAAATCAAAAAAGGCTATTTACAATCAATGAGGACCATATGAAGTTCTATTCGAATCTCAGGACTTTGTGAGTATTTGATATTTTAAGGGCATGGAAAATGTTGACACTTTATAGAAGAGCAGGACTGATGTGAGCATTTACTGTCTCACACAGAACAGTGACCAATACTCACCTCTCATATGTATCTACGATGGCCTTCTTCAACAATTCTAAACTGGAATATCTGTGAGTCTTTTTTAAAAACTTAATTGAAACATAATTATTAAGCAAATATGTGATGTTTATTGAGTAATTGAGTCTATTTTGTTTTCTATTTGTAGGAATCTCAGAGACAATAACTTATCAACACTCTCTTGGATGGCAATTCGTAATTCAAACTTGTCGACTTTGTAAGATCTTCTTTTCATGAAAAATACGTAGGACTACAAAACTATGTACAGTGCGCTGCTTGTGCAGCAAACAAAGCATCCTTTGCTTCCTGAAGTCTGTTTGGGTTTTCTTTCAGGTTGCTCTCTGGGAACCCTTTGCAATGTGCATGTGAGAACATCTGGATCAAAGTCTGGTTGGATGATAGTGAGAGAGAGGGTCTGCACTGTCTACAGGAAGGAGGAAGAGCAAAAGCCCTCGCTAGACTCACTCTTCCAGCATGTGGTAATGGAACTCAAACACACTTAATGCACATCTAAGTCGCACAGTATGTGGTAAGAAGTTTTAAAGTATAGTTCCTACAAACGTGCCATTGCTGTCATTATTTCAGAGTATCCACGTGTCGAGGTCATCCCTGCTGTCATCAGTCAAATGGCAGGAAGTGATGCTACTGTGATGTGCAGTGTGTCTGGAGCCCCGACCCCCGAGCTCTTCTGGAGCGTAAATTCTAGTGATCACCCTCCTCTCTCAACCAGCCACGAGGTAACACCCTGTTTGCCCTTTAAGTATAAAGCTAGATGGAATAGCATACTAACATAGCGTTTCTGCAGTATGCATGTTGTAGGCAGCATGCAAATTGTATGTAGGTTTAGACCTACTAAATGTGCAGTATTCAAACAAAACACACTGTGTGCAAGATTGTATCCCACAATGCAATGCACTTTACTCAACATCCCAGTTTTTGTTGACAAATGTAATTATAGCGGTGATTTTAAAGGGGTCATGACATGAGAAATCAAATTGGAGGACCCCAGCACTGGAAACAAGTGGGTGGTTAATTTTAATGGTGTCCCAATTCAGAGGATTTTATGTTTGTTCGGAGCATTTTGTTTTGTAAACGAGGCACAGTGTAATGGAGAGTTTGCAAAGAAAGTTTTGTTGAAAGATTAAGCAGCCAACTGTATTGGATCTGACAGCAGCTGCAGCTCAAACCGTTAGTAAATGATTTCCTAATGCTTTGTCTGTAAATTGTGGTTTTATATGGATAATGTTTTAAAAAAACACTTACTCACGTGCAATAGCGAGTGAGCGCCGATACGGTTTCCTATGCAATGATGTTAGCCAATCATAACGGTGGCTGTTTACTGACAAGCTTTAAAGGAGCTGACCCTATAAAAAACGGATTATTTCAGAAACCAGATTTCAATTATTCAGACACCAGATATATATTTTTTTACTAGTGGGTGCAGGACACTATAGTTCATTTATGTAAGTGAGGATAGCAAAATAAAGTAAACTGTGACATTATACCCAAAAATTCTTCTACAGTGGACTACCAGTAAAATTGATTTAAAAAAATGTGGGACCAAAATGATTCAGACACTTTTACCTGACCATGTTTTGCTTGAGTGTTTTTTTTTTTTAATTGCTAATGCAACCTTTTACACCACAGACAAAATTAAGCATTGCTTGGTAATTGGTTGACCTAAATTGGTATTATCTAAATGTGTACTTAAATTTAACAATCGACAGCTGATTGGTTGATTGTAATCCATTACATATCTTTCTATCAAAGTTATCTGACATTATTAAGATGAATTTGTTCTGACACAGTTTAAGAGTTTGTGTCATATTTTATTACCATTTGCTAAACTATAGCATATAAACTGTGATAATGTGAGAAAATGATGTCTGAATAAATTTTGGTTTGACTGTATATTTTGGTTTTGTGTGTGTGTGTGTGTGTGTGTGTGTGTGTGTGTGTGTGTGTGTGTGTGTGTGTGTGTGTGTGTGTGTGTGTGTGTGTGTGTGTGTGTGTGTGTGTGTGTGTGTGTGTGTGTGTGTGTGTGTGTGTGTGTGTGTGTGTGTGTGTGTGTGTGTGTGTGTGTGTGTGTGTGTGTGTGTGTGTGTGTGTGCGTGCATGCAAAAAACTTGTATTAACATTACAAATGAACCTCAAGGAACATATTCAAATAATAGAAGAAAAAAAATCCATGTCATGACCCCTTTAAAGGATAGTTTGAAAATGAAAATTCTATCATCATTTACACACCCTCAAGTCGATCCAAACCCTTAAGACTTTAATTTATCTTTGAAAAATACAGATTAAGATATTTTTAATAAAACTTGAAAGATTGCTGTCATTCCATTGAAAGTCCATTCCATCAAATATATGACACTTCATAAACAGATAAGGTAAGAGTAAAAGTGATCAATATGATTTGAGTGGTTTAATCCAAGTCTTATATAAATATTGATCAATGCGCATACATAAAGGTAAACACATCAAATGTGGTAAAGAGAATCTCAACCGTTCTTTCTTGACCAGCAAGAACAAGCTTGTTCCTTCTCAGACACCATGTTTAATGTGCTCTAGCATGTTTATATGTGAATAAAAGCCTATATTAAATCTGTTTATCATATATAGTGATCGTGTCTCTTCAGAAGATTTGACTGTAAACTGCACAGATTAATATATCGGATTAAACTGCTCGAGTCATTACAATGTTTTTATAATGTTTTTTAACTGTGAGTTTAGGTGGAATGGACTTTCTAATGAGGGACAGAACTCTGCTGGATTCATTAAAAAAAATATCTTATGTGAAAGTCTTATGTTCTTCGAACAACATGAGAGTGAGTGACTGGTGACAGAATGTACATTTTTGGGTGAACTAACCCTTTAATATCTCTATTTTGACTATTCTATCAATGTAATTGTGCTTATATTCTACTCCACACAACAGCCAAAATATATTGAGCTTTAGCATCAAATTGACCATTCTTTGCAGATGCATAGCATCATGAGATCTTCCAAAAAATTATAAGTAACCTTAGATCCTGATGATAAACTGGGTGGAATACTACAGAGCCCCTAAAGGGACATGGTGAAGGATTTTTTTTTTTGTCAATGCTTTTGCGTTCTTTTGCAACTGTTTTGCGTTCCCCCGAGAAACTTTGCGTTTGCTCACAAAGAACAGAAAAGTTTTGCACTCAAAAATTTAGCAGAATTTCTCAGGGGAACACTAAAGTTTTGTGAGGGAGCACAAAGGTTTTGCCAACAAACGCTAAGTTTCTCAAGGTTGCGCAAAAATTTTACATGCGAATGCAAAAGCATTGAAATATATTTTTACTTTTTTTTTTTATAACCATGTCCCTCTTGGGGCTCTGTAGAATACACACTAATCCAAAGTACAGTGATCATATTTTACGATAGCCCTTGTAGTAGGCCTATACAGATCTGCCATCCTCACATCAGTTTTAACATCTCTAATCCTTGCACCAGTTTTACACATTAAGGACATTTAAACATTTAATCTCTGTAGCATCTTATAATGGGTTTTCAAAAATCATGACTGATCACAGCCCTGAAACCACAGATGCTTGCCTCTAGCCTGTGAAAGCATTATGTTTCCATTAATATTTAAAATGCTCACTATACTTACATTAAAGGAGCCTTCACCCATGATATAGAAGCCTGTATGACAGATTTAATACACTGAGGTGTAGAATAAGAACATGGATTATTTAGCTCCAGTTAATGGTGCTTTGTTTGCCTGGGATGTGTGGTGTTACTGAATAGTTAAAGAAGACTATGGCGAGCATCACTAACATCATTAATCCTAACCCTGAGTAGGACAAGTAACTCGACCAGTTAGCAAAAAGATTTGTAATTTTGCCTAGTGATAAAATGACAGAAATCTCATAGATTTATGACAAATCTCATGGACTCATAGAGGAGGAAACACTGAAAAAAGTGAAAAGACTGTCATTTATTTAAAGTGTATTTTATATTGTCTAATCGGAAATCGTGGTTTAAAGCAAATAACATTTCCCACATGCAGAAACAATTAAAAGAAACCATTTTGAATAGTATTTTCGTTTGATACTAGACTTTACAGTGGTAAACATGCCTCTGTCCCAACGTTTTTATAGTGTGTTGCAGCCATCAAAATCAAAGTAGGTCAGTAAAAACTGTTTTGTCAGTTAAATAAAGGTTTGAGAGAACTAACAAACCACAGATTCCTGATTTTATTGCACTTAACAAAATGTCCTAACCTTTCTGGAAATGGGGTTGTCAATTTGGCTTTAACAAATGTAAGAATATTTTTGGTTGGTCTGAAGTATTTTTTTTTTCAGTGTTCCAGAATATCAGAAAGACGTTTGGGTGGGCTTTCTTGACTTTGCTCTGTAAGAAACCACTTATAAATGACCCTGAATTCCCTAGCAACCACATAAAAATACCCTGGTTATACGCTTATAACACCCTAGCATCATTGTGCCGTGTTTTACATGGCCAAGCACAATTAACATTTTCTTCAGTAAATGTAAAAGTTTAAGTTTCAAATGGAGTAATTCTAATGAGCATAACAGCCAATATTAGCTTGATGTATAAACATATTCAGATCAGATTCAAGTTGATTCGGTTTCTTTCTCACAGATCAGCAAAATGGATCTTCAGTCTGTGCTGACTCTAAGTGGACTTTCACCTGATGACAACGGCAGAGAGCTCATCTGTAGTGGCGAGAACATTGTGGGCCAGAATGAGGCTTCAGTCCTTCTCAATATTCTCTGTAAGAACTCACAATCTCATGAGTGGATTTGCTTTGCATTATTTTGTTCATTGAGCCCCAAGTTAAGTTTCATTCCAATCTCCCTCTGACAGAAGGCCTAGAGCTCAAATAGTGGGTCATGACAAGTGGTAGACCAAGCACACAAATTCTGTATTCGATTTAAAGAAACTTTGATGAAATATTACTCCATAATTATATATCATTTCAAATTTTAAAGGACTACTACTACTACCTACTTCTTCCTCATGCTCAAAATACCTTAAAGAGAGAGGGTTTTTAATGTCCTAGTAGTCACTCTATAGAGATAATAGAGCTAAAACTTATATTTATAGCTCAGGTTATAGCTCAGTCTGACATTATTATGAATCATAAGGAGTCAGTACACTGGAGCTCTGAGGATCGTATTTCTTCCGGATCTTGGCTCATTTTGAGTTGCACAAGACCAGTGATTTGTTAACTTGTTAGACTCGCTCCAACTGGATCATTGAATCAGAGAGTTATTAACTTGCTAACTTGCTTAACTATGCAATTGGATCAGTCAATTACAGAAATGAATCATTAATTGCAAACTGTGAACCAGTTCAACCGATTCATTGGGGGGGGGGGAATCAGCAATGTTTCATTAACAAATTGGACAACACTATTGGATCTTGGTGCAGATCTTCATTTCTTCTCTTTAAAAAATTACTAGCAATGGCTTGTGAATCAGTAGGATTGCATTTATTGCAAATCCATATCTCACTTGGCAGGGCCGTGCACAGACATTTTGAGGGGCAGTGGCCCAAACCAAAAAAGGGGCACTATAAGGGGGTTGAGTATCATCTTAATATAGAGAATGAATAACAAACCTTTTACAATCATATTTTAAATACAATTGTTAGGCTTTAGTGCTAATTTAATTTATGTTGTTGTAATTATGCTTCCAAAAATGTAATTCTGCGCTAATTTGATCTCATATTTAATGTTTTTTTTTAAGTTGTAGATTCATGTAGCAAATGAGAATTGCTAAAATTGTTGAATATATTTTGAGACCAAGGTCTTGTTAATGATTTTCAGTTTTGTTCAACTTAAATAAAGCAACAGTTTTTCAATAACGGATTATGTAAAAGTATGGTATTTGGAGTAAAAGGCACCATTTTTAACATAATAATAAGTAGTTTGCTGACTTCCATTTGTTGACATGAGATGTTTCAGATGGTCAGATTCAGATGGTAAATATATATTAAGTTGGTTGTCCACCTTAGAGATAATCATCAGATTTATAATGAAACCATCAGATTTAAAAATATGATAATCATATCATATAATCATTTTATTTGTTACTAATGTAAAGCTTTATTCAATTATTATGCGATCTCATTCAATGCTTTCAGAAAAAAATCTGTATTTTTGAAATATATTTTTATATTAACATATTTTAATATTTATTGAACAATAATTAATTATTTTATTTATCAAAATAAACATAGTACATTTGTAATATTACAAACTTTTTTAATTTTTTAACAATAAATGAATACATTAATAAAACATTTTTAACAAGTATTAACTTAGACATGATTAAAAAGTACATTTTCTTAGTGTGTGCCTTTAGCCCCATTGTACCCTACTATGATACAACTCATTTAGAACATTTATAGTATATTACCTTCACTATTAACATGGTCCTAATAAAATATCATAAATATGATGCATGTTATAGATTATTAAATTATAGTATTTACTCAGACAGTTGATTATAATGGGAAATATACTTTATAGGAGTTAAAGTGTGACAAACTGTCTGTAAATATTCTATGATGATTTACCCACTGGTTGGCTGGAGCTTTAAATCCATATTTG
The DNA here is from genome assembly GCF_949357685.1 of Gobio gobio. Classification (NCBI taxonomy): domain Eukaryota; kingdom Metazoa; phylum Chordata; class Actinopteri; order Cypriniformes; family Gobionidae; genus Gobio; species Gobio gobio. The sequence continues at coordinate 16,499,043 of NC_137100.1, read as the reverse complement.
CAATGTTGAATGGGCTTTAGCCTCCATTTTTGAGTCCATTAGTCTTCTTTTTTGTGAAGTCATTGTTTTTAGTCTACAAAGTGTTCTGATAACAGCAAATTTTGTGTTATTTATATTAGATCAGATCATACAATCATTTGATTAGACAATTAGGCTAATTATCTTCCAAGAATGTGGATATTTTGCCCAAGTTGTAAGCACTATTAGAAGACCAGGAGCAAAACACTACCAGATTACTAATTCTGCGGATCAACCACTGTCTGTAATGTGGATGGTAGTTTATAATCTACCCATTAAGGACGACATTCTCGAACTGTCGTCTCCACAAAGAGCGGGGACTGCAACAGACTGTGAGCGATGCTGCGGAGCGAGCGGGTAAACACGGAGCGGATAAGCGAATCTTTAGCGGAACAGAGCGCTTTTATGGGAATCCTCTGGGGGTGAGGGATGGAAGGGGGACAAGAGGGGCACCTCAGCCGATGAGGGCAGAGGGGCAGTGGCTCTAGCCACCGGGCCACCCCCCTGTGCCACGGCCCTGTCACTTGGTTAGAAGCAATCCAAATTTGGCAGATGCCAATATGGACAGGTTGGGTGGCATCCTCACCTATTCAAGGTGAAACAGCTGAAAAATAGAGGATGGATTTTATTTCAGTTATCACAGTTTATAAACTATAATAAAAGCAAAAATTTTCTCTGAAAAAAGTGAGAGGAAACCATAGAGTGCAATCCTGTAGGACTAATACAGAATACCTAATACATAATTTCCAAAAAAAGTAACAATTTAACATAATTCGATTATTTTTTTAAAGTGTTATGCAGTAGTGTAACAAGTTACTTAGTAACCTTTCCCAACACTGCTGATGACCATGAATTAGAAGACTAGGACATGTGGTTATGTTCCTATATTTGGGATAATCCTATTGTCAGGTTACTAAATTGAACAAATCTGGTTTGTATTTAACAATATCATCATGAAAATATAGAATGCAACACTGCAATAAACAATACTATTGTTAAATGTTAAATGTGCAGTAAGCGATTTCTGATAAAATGCTGTTGAAAGTGTATCAGACTGAGCACCACAACACACTTGTAGCCAATCAACAGTAGGCGTACACACTCATGATAGAGGAGGAGAGAGATTGAGCTAGAGGGAGATTTGAAGACTGTAGAAAGAGAGATGGCTGAGAGACATTACAAAAAGGTCAGAGGAATATAACTGGAAAAAGAAGGTTTATGATCATGCAAGTACTTTAGGACCCTCGTTAATATTGGAAGAGCTTTCCAGCGCTAGAGAGACCTAAGCAGGAAGCCCTGGTTGCGTTTTTTTCGGCATCATACGCAAGAAACATTGATTTTGCTATGTTTCACAGAACCAAGATATGCTGTTGTTGTAATGCTAGCTGTAGTAAAAGGACAGCTTTGAGTGTCATTGTTTGTCTGAAGCTTTTGTGCTGCTGGCAACTAGCAACAAACTCTTGCTTGTATATACTCTTGTGTACTGTAGGTTCTTTTTTTGTTTGTTTGTTTTTCCTTGTTGTTCGTTCATCATCACTTTATTCTTCATGAAGCATTATTTTTCTACACTTCTACACTTCAGCTTTGATAAATATACATCCACTCTTCGTGCATTTTGGGGGCAGAGCTATAAAGGGAGGGGTGTGTTTTTTTGGGTTGATTTCAAATATCAACAGTGTTTTTCAGAAATGGCTTACTGCACCTTTAAATCTTAGGTTTTCATCAGACTTTATTATGACTCTGTTCCAAATTTTAGAATAAAAGTAAAGTCAACAAAGCTATGAAATAAAAGAAAATGTTAAATCTAACATAAATTATATTTGAGCTTAAAAGTCGCCAACCTTTGCCCTTTACAGGGGCACCATTTATAGTTCTGCACACTCTGGGCTTCCCTCAACCAAAATCATGAGGCGCGTCCTAATTTTAAACAGTATTGTTTAAAATAGAGTTAGAGTAGAGTTTGCATGTTTGCTAGACACTTGTTGCCTGTCTTTCCTTCAGAAACAAACTGTATAGTTTTGAAGAACAATTTATTCTGAATGTAGGCACAATTTATTTTTGTCAAAAAAAGTAATTTGAAGCATTCAAACAACCATTAGATCAAACTTGCAAGGAATTTAAATTAAGTCAAGTGTGTCCAAACTTTCGATGGGGACTGTAAGTAAAAATCACTCAACCTCTTATAATTTTACCATTTCCCATTATTATTTCAGTGGTGGAATGTGGCTGTTTACTAAAGGTGCAATTGGCTTCTCAAAATTTTTAATAATAGTTAATGTCATTGAGTAGTCACACTCATAGGCATTGTAAATGGTTAATATGTTTTCTATGATTTGTATGTTTGATATTTTCCAAGTATATTTTGACATTTTGACAAAATAATAGGGTTTTAAACTGAATTTGAGGCATTTGACATGAATGTGTGTGGAGATTAGATGGCTCCCTTTAAGAGAATGGTAGGTTGAACTATTGGGCGGTTTTTAAGAGTTCAAGATACATTTGAAAATGTGCCAAATGCTTAAGATTCAGGAAGTTTCCCCTCAAGCTATCACATTAGTCTACTGGGCCTGACAAAACTCACATTGTTGCATAATACTGCTTGAAAAACTTTTCAACGCTTTCCCACTCAATAGTAAGCTTTAAGCCTTCTTGTTGAATGTACACATTGTATTTTGTGTGGTTATTATTGCTACTTTCATAGTTAAAGGAATAGTTCAATCATTTAGGAAAAATCAAGGTTTCAGTCCAAAATTCAGTGAAGATTCAATTAAGATTATTTACTCACCTCCAGGTCCAAGCTGTTCTTTTCCATAAAACAAAATACACTACCATTCAAATGTTTTGGGGTCTGTAATAATAAATTAATTGTTCAGCAATGGGTGCATTTAAAAAAGTGTTTAAAAACTTTCCTGAAAGAATCAAAGAATCCTGAAAACATGTTTTATCATGATTTGAACACCAAATCACCATATTACAAAGATTTATGAAGGATTGTGTGACTCTGCAGACTAGCTCATTGCATCTTGAAGAGCAGCTTTGAAATTCTGCAGAAAAATCTAGTTTTTTTTCTTTTTGAGTGACCTATTCCTTTAACAAACAATCTGTTTTTATATGTTATAGTAACATAACATCTCATTTTCGTTTAACTTATCAGTGACAAACCAGTTAGTAACCAGCTGTTGATCTTTGACGACATCCTTTTATCCATTTTGCTTTTGGTTATGCATTGCATGTTTTTTCATGTTGTTTTGTAATATTACAGTAAGCCTCTTCATTTCTTATCATGCTCTTGTATTTCTCACCCTAGAATCCTTCTATACTGCCCCTCCATTCCATGTGCTGTCAGATACTTTCCTTACGTCAAACTACAGCGAAATTTTCCACGTTCCTCTCGTTTACTCCTGTGGTACATCCTGTGATTACACTTCCTCTCCTCCTCCCCTCTTTCCTTCTTTCTCGTTCCTCTGCTCCTTCTTCTTTCTTCTGGGTCAGTTCCCCCTACTATAGTGCAGCTGTCCCAGCCTGTGCTGGACCTGGACTGGTGCATACCTTTCACTGTTACGGGCAATCCAAAGCCTGATCTGCACTGGTACCACGAGGGAAAGCTGCTGGAGGAGCAGCAGTACATCAAGACTGAAATCCATGACATCACAGATACAGAGTACCATGGCTGTCTGCAGCTGGTCATTCCCACTCACATTCATAATGGCATTTACAAGCTGGTGGCCAGCAATGAGTTCGGTGAGGACAGCGGAAACGTGTCGGCACACTTCATGCACACACCTGATGTGGACCACTCAGGTACAGGTATGACTCTGTGATGGGATTTATTATTATGTTGTAAATACAGCCTATTATAGTCTACAAGCAAACTGCTGTCATATTTTTTTTTCCACAGAGGGAGATTATGATTACGGTAAGATAAGATCATTTTGTAAAACAGTATTTTTGTGAATTATAGCAAGCACATTTTTAATATATTAAAGTCAGCTGGATGAATCTTTTTAAAGGAAATCACTCCTCAACAAAAAGCTTTCACCCTAAAATCGAAATAAATAAATTATATTTTGCATAAAGAAATCTGTTTAAGACCTTTAGGATTTTTAGCATTTTATGACAAGTAAGCACATTTTCCCACCAAATTCTTCTTACTTAATAAAGCAGAAGAATAGTGGTGCCCTGGGCACAGAGGGAGAGCAGATGGGACCGGGCAACACCGATGGTCCTGGAGGCCAAGGTGGAACTGCAGCGTTGAGCTGCAGCAGGTGGAGCCGGAGGGAGGGCGGAGCCAGACGGAGAAGAAGAGTGGAGAGATGGAGCACAGCGGACAGCTTGTAAGTCCGTAGCTCAGGCAGCGAGACGTCTGACCAAAGCGTAGCAGGAGGGATGAGGGAGCCAGGTGAAGTCATAAGGACGATGGTATCTTGTGGAGCCAAGGGAGGGAGGAGCCACGGTGTAGCCGACAGGTTGATGGACCGAGCACTTGCCTGGGCGACACTGGAGACTGGAAGACCCGAGGCAGATCCACACAAACCCAGTTGAGGCGGGGCTGACGGACTGGCTGGGTTGGATCAACGACAATGACACAGACTTTGTACAGGGTGACCAAACAGGCATTATGCTGGGTAGAACCAGCGGCAGTGAAGACACAGAAGACTTAGAGCTGGGCGGGACCAGCGGCAATGATGAAGGTCAGTAATAGGTCACCCTCAGTGGCAGGAGCGTGGGTGGGGTCCACATCCATTCCCTCAAACTCCACAGTGGCTCAGGATGTTGCCGGCTCACACACCCGGTCAGACTCACTGTGGGGCTCAGCCTCGGGGGGGCGGGGTGTTAGTCCTCTTGTCTGGCTCGTCCAATGCTATTTGAGCTATCCGTCTGATATAGGCTTTGGCTTCATTTCTGTGCATGGTGTGGGAGGCAGTAGGACCGGTCGCTGTGACTGGTGCAAGGTGGGGCTGGACAATGGTGATGGTATCCCTTTCAGCTTCACCCACAGTAAAAGAGGATCCATCCACCCATAGCACAAAGTTCATGTAGCAGGTATTCCCCAGGGGCATTAGGAATCCCATCCAGTCTGCACCTGAAGCCCTTCATATGGGTGTAGGTGGCATGATGACATCGCAGGTGGCACGGTGACAGATTTCATACGGAAGTCATGAAAATCATCCTGTTCGCACGCAACTATTTATTTTAAATTATTATTATAAGTTACGTTCAGTACAACAAATACTATATTTGAAATTGTACTTCACACACCTTTATAAAAATGTATCATACATTTTAAGTAATATATATTTTATAATTACATTCATGCAATTACAGATTTTTTTTGTATTACAATAGACTACTGGCATTTTGGAATTGTGCTTTAATTGCCAGGAAAATAATGCCACAATGCAAAAAAATCATTACAGTTCTAAAAAGAGACTTTATTTTTGACTGCATTTTCTTTATGCCAAATGTAGTTTCTTATGACAATGGGGTGAAATATTTCAGAGACATTCTTATCAGTTTTCATTAGATTTACCCAGCTGCTTTCTGTAATGCATGGAAGAAAGAAAAAAGTTTATAGAATGTTATTTATCACAGATTTTTCTTTCCATTTAAATGATGTAACACAGGCACAACATTTAATCCAGGTAAGACTGTTCTTTCCTTTATTGCTCTCCATTTATATGTATTTGTTTAAACCTTCAGATTTTGAACCGCAATCGTATACTTATTGTTAATTGTTTTGTCTGCCTTTTTAAGACACCCCACCACTGGAGGACAAAGTTGCGGTATGTTTTTGTATAGAGTGATTAAAAGAATATTCAAGGTTAAATTCATCTTGAGTTCTATCGACAACATCTGTGGCCTGCTGTCACTTACTATGGAAAAATGTTTGTACTGACACTGGAAGTCAGTGGGGCCATCTTTCCAGAGTTTGAAAGCAGAAATATGACTCTTATACTTTTGTTTAAGAGCTTCAGTAAATAAGGTTTATTTGATCTGTAAAACTGTCTAAATCTTTTTTTTTTTTTTTTTTTTGAGGTGGGTTTGCTTTTGTAGGTGGATGAATTTTTCTCCAAAGATTATTCTTTGATTACTCTACATTATTTTTTGTTTGTTTTTACAAACTGAGAGAGTAGTCAAATTATTTTCAGTGGTAATCGACAGCAAGCCTCAGATACTGTTGACAGAGCTTAACATATATTCACCAGGAATATTCCGCTAATTGTTTTATATATTATTGGACAATTTACATTTGCAACAATATTGTAGACTCAAGTGATGATTTACTGTGCTAAATCAATTAAAATGTGGAGACGTGCTTGCTAGAGTAAAAATCTACTGTGTGTTTTTATATTCTAGGTTTATATAGTGGTTGGGATAGCTGGCGTTGCTTTAACCGGATGCATCCTTATGTTAGTTTTCCTCAAATATGGTAGAAGCTCCAAGTTTGGTATGAAAGGTATGTGGATCATTTAAATCTTTTCACTTCTTTCTACATGAGATCAAAATGGACCCTATTTACCTTAATACACAAATACATGGCATATGATGCTCCCATGTATGTTATTCCAAATAAATTTAGTCAGTGTTTTAGCAAACATTTTAGGGGCTGTTTACACAACACCATTTTTAACTAAAAACAGAAAACTTTTTATGCATTTTGGCCATTCATTTACACAAAAAATGAAAAAACAAACTTTCGAAAAACGTTTTTTTTTTTAACGATATCGTTATTGTCTCAGTGTAAACAACAAAAACACGAAATTGTGAAAACGGTGAAGTCATGCACATGCGTATTACGTGTTCAGTCTATAGAGAGGTGCAGGTATGACTTCCCTTTGTAGGCCATCCCTTGAGAAAAACCCAATAGGATTTTCCCATAGGCTTTTGGATTATCGCAAAAAACAAGCTCTGTGATCAACAAAAGTTTATGATACTTACACGTTTTGTCCATCAAGATATTTATAACAGATGAACACAACTTTTATGAATTTTAAAGCCTAAATGCAGTCACCAGAAGTAAAAGGCTAAAGGTAGGCTATAAACGTACTACACCACAGTCCCGCGATTTCAACGTCACCATCACTAAGCTTCTGACAACTCTTCCAATTTTAATATAAAAACATTTTCCCCAGAATGTTTGAGTTAGAATAGTTTATTATAAGAGCACAATTATGAACATAATGAGGTTTTAAAAGCGGACTGAGCTTACCTTTTCGGCGTGATGACGTTTAATCTCCCCGACAGCCGCTGTAGGCCCATTTAGCCACTTGTTAGCAACCGCCTTTTTCAAGACACGTTCAAACAGCTTCAAAAATTCCCGAGTGGGGTAATACTGATGTATTTTATGTTGTCTGTGTTCACCACAGACCTTATTTCAGCAATTTAAACAAAATCCCATTAAAAAAAAACATTGACTTTGGGACAAGGGAACCGTAAGGGCTAAAATGCTAACTTGCTTCCGCGTTTTGGCCTACAAAGTTATGTCATACCTGCACCACTCTATAGGCGTATAGTGTTTGTTTACAAAGTGACATCGCCAACTACTGGCCTGGCAGCATAATACAGGATTTTTAGCCGTTTTCGCAGATCCGTGTGAAAGTTTTTTTTTTTTTTTTTTTACAACGCTGTCATCTGTATGCGAAAAACGAAACTGAAAAATGTTTCTGTTTTTACTACATTGTTGTCGTGTAAATGTTCCCCTATTTAACTTTCAGGTCTGGCTCTATTCAAATATGGAACACCCACTTTTCACTATCCAATCAGTTAAAAAAAAAAAAAAAATCCTGCCCTATTTTTGTTTTTCTAGTTGAATATCTTGTTTCGCCACATTATGGAAGTAAAAAGAATTTATTGGCAGGCAGATAGCATTATTTATTACAGGAACATACAAATATAGAATAATATAAATTGTAATATTTATTCAACATAATTATGTTATTGTCTCCTCTTATAATAATGCACTTTTTTGAACACATTTGTATGGTATGGTTATTAATGTGTATTGACCACGTGAATGCTCTTTATTTCTATGGATTATTGTATTGTCTGGGGTTTTTGCCCTCTCCACCAGGCTCCTCCTCTGTCATCAGCAATGATGACGACTCGGCCAGCCCGCTCCACCATGTTTCCAATGGCAACAACACGCCATCATCCTCGGAGATGGGCCCAGATGCTGTTATTATCGGAATGACAAAGATTCCAGTCATTGAGAACCCCCAGTACTTCCGCAACCCTGGCAGTATGCTGAAATCGGACACTCGTGAGTTGCCGTGCTGGGCCGTCAGCGGCCCCACTCCATCCTCTGCAATAGATTCCAGCCTAGGTTGCCACTGGTCAGTTGTCATAGTAACCTCCCCTTCTATCACCATGGCGATGATATCAGGGGTGGCTGACGCTGTGTAACTTAATCACTGTTAGACTGTAGATTTGTGCAAGCATTCTTCATTTAAATTTCAGGATCCAACACAATTGATCTGTATATCACACCAACACCTGATCAGTCATTAGTGGTGTTTGCTAAGGCAAGCATCCCACAGGGCTGCTCATATGTAGGGTTATGTCAGTATGAAATCAGAATTTACCCTATTTATTTTATTATTGCATGTTACTGGTCTTATTATGAATGATTCATCCATATAAAAACTATTTTTGACCTCTAACATTATCTATCTTTAATGCCATAAATTACTCTTCCTGTGATATGAGTCACTTCTCTCTGCTGATGTATGCAAGGCCGTGCCAAGGTTATCATTAACTAAAAGTAAGACATAAACTAAAACCATAAAAAAAAATGTATAACCTGAAATAAAATAAACATGAACTGAAATAAAAACATAGTACAAGTAAAAACAAGTCAACAAGTATACATTTCATAAAACCAACAACAAAATTAATAAACAGTTAAAATATAAAATCATTAACATTATATAATAATAACAATATCAAAAAACAAACAAACAAAAAAAGAATTATAATAATATACCTATGATTCTAAAATAAAACTGGAACATGCTGTAGTAAACTTGTTTTTTGCTTACATTAATGAGTGAACAACAACACTTAAAGGGTTAGTTCACCAAAAAAGGAAAATTCTGTCATTAATTACTCACCCTCATGTCGTTCCAAACCTGTAAGATTTCCGTTCATCTACAGAACATAAATTAAGATCTTTTTGATGAAATCTGAGAGCTTTCTGTCCCTCCATTGACAGCTACACAACTACCACTTTATGAACTTCAAAACGTTCATAAAGAGATCATAAAATGAATCCATATGAATTGAGCGGTTTAGTCCAAATTTTCTGAAGCGACATGATCAGTTTATATGATGAACAGATTGAATTTAGGCTTTTATTCACATATATGCATTCATCAACTCACATATCAGTTATGGTAAATGGAAGCTGAAGCATGTTCGCTTGATGTGCGAGAACCAATGAGATTCATTCTTGTGTTTTTTTTATTTGAACAACCATCACTCAAATGTTTTTAGAAATAATAAAAATCAAGTTTTAACTACAAGTGTTCATTTTGCAGTTGTCCAGCACATAAAGCGTCACAACATTCTGCTAAAGAGGGAGCTTGGAGAAGGGGCTTTTGGGAAAGTGTTCTTGGCTGAATGCTACAACTTGTCTCCTGACCAAGAGAAGATTTTGGTGGCTGTTAAGGTATGGTATATTTACACAACAGTAGCAAGTAATTAAATAAACAAGTAATTTCAAGTGTATATATATATATATATATATATATGTATGTATGTATGTATGTATGTAAATACTGTATATATATAAGAGATAATACAAGGCTTTCTTATCTCAGACTCTGAAAGAGGCCAGCGAAAGTGGGCGAGCAGATTTCCACCGAGAGGCGGAGCTCCTGACCAACTTGCAGCATGAGCACATTGTCAAGTTTTATGGCGTGTGTGTAGAAAGTGACCCCCTCATCATGGTGTTTGAGTACATGAAACATGGAGACCTCAACAAGTTTCTCAGGTTTGCATGAGAGCATTCATCACAACCACACTTGCAGTTTTTTTATATACATTGATGTTTTAGACAAGTTACATAAAAGTTAAAGGGATAGATATTTGTTTCATCATTTACTCATGTTCTTTCAAAACTGTATGACTTTTAACTTTTGTCCTTAGAGTGAAAGTTAGTGGGGTACAAAACTACCTTTTCAAAATATCTTCTAATGTGTTCTGCAGAAAAAGAAAGTCACGCAGGTTTGGAAAGCAAAAAGTTGTCTATAGCAATGCATATACAATGGAAGTTTATGGGGCAAGAAATGTGATGCTCATAATTCTAAAGAACATGGATTATTTCAATAAGGAAATTGTTCACTTGATATGTAAAGTTTGAAGCAAGTTAAAAAACTGAATATGGCTTTACATGGTTAATGACAAATTTATCAAACTAATTTCATTTAAACGCGCCGTCCGCTTTCTAATCTCCAACATCTATCATACTCATGATTATATACACTTGATCACACACATATTTTCATCCTATCTCTCTCTCTCTCTCTCTCTCTCTCTCTCTCTCTCTCTCTCTCTCTCTCTCTCTCTCTCTCTCGCTCTCTCTCTCTCTCTCTCTCAGGGCTCATGGTCCAGATGCGGTGCTGATGGCGGACGGACAGCAGAGTTTGATGGTGGAGTTGACACAGCCTCAGATGCTGCACATTGCTCAGCAGATAGCAGCAGGCATGGTGTATCTGGCTTCACAGCATTTTGTGCACAGAGACCTGGCCACTCGCAACTGCTTGGTGGGAGAGAACCTGCTTGTCAAGATAGGAGACTTTGGCATGTCCAGAGATGTGTACAGCACCGACTACTATAGGGTAAGTTTGGGTCACCTTGGAAATGTCCATATCGCATTGGTCCTTTCAGTCTGTGGAATCCAAAATCTACTACAAATTTCTTATTGCATAGAACACAAGATGAAAAGAGTGCTACTGGGGTATTATGTCCATATCTCGATGCTCTTTGGATGTGGGATAGTTCAACTTTCAGATAGATCAGCCTTAATTTGTTCATGGCTATAACATTTGAAAAACATTTTCATATCATATTTTTCTACATTCTCGAGTGCCTTGGCCTCATATGTTTTTTTTATTCTTATTTAATTTAAATCTGAATGCATAACTAACTACATTATATGGTCATACAGTAATCAAATAATTATATAAAATGAAATATAGAATGAAGGGACAGCTTTCCAATATAACATTTTCACCGGTTTGTGTTTACAGCCTTGATTATATCAATGTTGAATATTCTGCCGAATTTGAACCACTACATTTTTGTAAGCAAATTTGTAAAGCGAAATGGAATGGGAAAAAAATGGACCGAAAATTTCCTGTACTATTATAGGTGGTATTTTAAATATAAATTATTTCTGAATATTTTGGAAATCTGGAGGGTGAATATGGATTATTGAATTTTTAATAATGAAATTGTTGAAGTGTGAAATGTTTTCAGATGAACTATTCACAGCTTAAATATAGAGCCATGGGGTCACGATGAATTATTACTCCTTGTCAATTATTCCGCTTATACTACGGTTACCACACCTCAAGACATTGATCCGATGATATATTTCAAGGAATTCGTCTGGGTTTTGTACTTAAATCTCTATTGTGAGTAGGACTATTTCTTCCGCATCTCATCCAACGGCTCCTTTGCTAGTTCCGAAATGTCATTTTAAAGTAATGGAGGCTTGAGCCGTTGATAGCATTCTTCTGCAGTTTTTAATGAAGTTATTAGAAAGAGAGCGACAGAGACACAGAGAGAGTGAGAGAGAGAGAGAGAGAGAGAGAGAGAGAGAGAGAGAGAGAGAGAGAGAGAGAGAGAGAGAGAGAGAGAGAGAGAGAGAGAGACAACTTGTGTGAATTAGGCTACCTCTGATGTCCGCTTCCGTTTATGTTGTTTTTCATCTGGACTGTCTAATACTGCTGCCGCCTAGTTGTTGAACGTTTTATTTTCACCGTAAATATGAAAATTTACTTTAGGAAAATCGTCTGTCATGTTGTTGTTTTTTTAGTCCTCTAATTTCCATTATCACAGTTAACTATGCGAAGTGGTATGGATCTGTAATGCGGTCAAGAGAGCTGCCTGGAACTACGTTCGCTGTGCGTTTCCCAGAAAATAATTGCACACCTCAGAACGTTCATCAGCCAATCAGATTCAAGCATTCAATGGCCCCGTAGAATAAATATATATATTGCATGTTCAGATATTCATACAACAAAATATTCTGGGGGCCATGAAACTTATCTTAACTATTCTATCTTAACTAACTTAACTATTATCAAAAATGCTGGCGTTGGCCGATTACTTTTTTCAAAAACGCTGTTGTGGAAAGAGTTAATGTGCATTAACTGTTCTCTCTCAGTTAAACTATATCGATAAACGTTTTGCTTCAGTTACCTGTTACAGCAAAAAAAAGTAGCTGTTTGTTATATCGCTTAGAACTGAATTTTTTTTTCTTTGCAACATCAAACAGAATTGCAAAAAGAAAGACTGTTTTTGAAGAAACCTTGAGCCAATATGTTGCCATGTCGTGCCACTCAAGTAAACATATTGCAGTTGTGTTTGTTGCCACTAATAGCACAACAGCAAAAAAATACAGTGTTCAGAACCAATCAGAACCAGTCTATTCAAATGCTGCCTGACCATACATTCTCAAACTAAACCAGCTTGTACACAGGAACTCTCTGAGGACTGCTCCACAGGCCCACAACTGCTCAGAGGCAAATTTTTGCTTTAAACATTCAGAGTCTGCTAGAGGAAGTGTGAATGCAAACATGGGCACACAATGCAACAAAATATGCTAGAGGACTTTTGTGGTTTATGATTGGACCAAATGTACCAAATGATAATAGTTTCCAGACACTCCACTGCCTCCTTCCACTTGATATCTATCTGCCATTGGAATAAACAGGTAGTCCCGGAAACTCATGGCATTTGGGTCCAGACATGGGCTGCTCAAGCAGAGCATTGACTTGAAAGTGCCACAGCTACAGTTACATTTTTCGCATTCTTGCTTTTCTCAACAGTTCAACCAACTGTCAGAGATCTCCGTCTTCTTCCTGACATTTCTCATTTGTCAGTTAAAGGCAAAACACTTTTTTTATCTGTTCTAATTTGTTGAACACATATCTGACAAATTCATAGGGAAAGTTTGTAAATGTCCATAATGGATAATATGACTGATTTATGACTGATCATTTCTCTAATGAACACTTTTGTTATTATGATTTATTATGACTGATGATTATTTAAATGCATGCATCTGAACAGCTGATTAAATCTTGTAAATATGAAAGTGCCTCAAAAACCAACAGTTCCCCACAGTGAGTTCTTCCAGAAAAAGCCCAGACCATCTGACACTGAAGGGCTCTCCCAAACCTGCATCCTGCCAACACAGCCGGAAGCACTCTGCTGTGTCAGCAGCCGTGTGTGTGTGTGTATGTGTGTGTGTGTGTGTGTGTGTGTGTGTGTGTGTGTGTGTGTGTGTGTGTGTGTGTGTGTGTGTGTGTGTGTGTGTGTGTGTGTGTGTGTGTGTGTGTGTGTGTGTGTGTGTGTGTGTGTGTGTGTGTGTGTGTGCGTGATGCAGGAATATCAGCTTTCTCTGCTGTATAACAATAGAAAAATAAACAGGATTTTGTCATTGCACGTTTTCCAGGAATCATGCGATGCAATGTCAAGATAATGAGGTCAAATTGTTTGTAGGTTTTGCAATAAATTAGGTATTGTGGTAAAGCACTGTAGTCATCAGGCACCTGGTGGACTTATATAAGACTGCATGTTTCATATCAAGCTAATTCTCTCCTGATATGCCGTTAAAGCCCCATATGCTCAATCTGAGGGTGGATAAAATGTCTCCCATTTATGCAAGCATGATTTTCAATGTCACAATTCCTATTCTTCTGGTCTTGACTGGGTGGAAAGTTCATTGTGCGATTTAATGAATTTAGAGCAGATCACTTTGATGTATGCACAGAAATCTCTAAGGAATTGTTCACCTAAATATGACATTTATCATCATTTACTCACCATCATGCTATTCCAGGTCTTCTGAAGCCATGGCTTTGTGAAAGAGACCCAAATTGTTGAAAATATTGCCCTCTGTGTTGGCTCTCCAATCTCATTTATACTTCTGCATATTCAATCCTGCCACATTGTGATTAGTCATGATACGCAAGAACCAATAGTACTTGAGAGCTGCGATAGAGGGGAAGGTTAACAATGAATCCTGTCTGTTCTCCACAAAGCTAGTCTATGGCTTCAGAAGACTTGGTTAAGGCACACAACTTGATTTGGAATGACACAAAGGTGACAGTTTGACAGTTTTTTATGACAGTTATTTTTGACATTATGACAGTTTTTATTTTGGGCAAATATTCTGGTTGTAATGTAAGGTAACTACTTACTGTTCAAAAGTTTGGGGTTGGTACAAATACTTAGGTTTAGGTGTATTTTCTATGGTATTACCTAGTTATTACCCAATTATTGAAATTACACTGTTCAAAAGTTTGGGGTTGGTACTTTTTCTTTTGAAAGTCTGTTATGCTCACAAAGGCTCATTTGAACAAAATACAGTAAAAACAGTACTGTGAAATATTATTACAATTTAAAATAACTATTTTCTATTTTAATAATTGTAAAATGTAGTTTATTCCTGTGATGACAAAGCTGAATTTTCAGCAGCCTGTCGTCAGTGTCACATGATCCTTCAGAAATCTTTCCAATTTGCTGATTTGGTAATCAAGGCACATTTATTTTTAATATCAATGTTGAAAACAGTTCTGCTGCTTAATATTTTTGTGAAAACTGACATTTTTGTGACATTCTTTGATGAATAGAAAATGATAGAAATAATTTGCAACATAAATGTCTTTAATGTCTTTTTTTAACAATTAAATGCTGAATAAAAAGTATTAATTTCCTAAAAAAAATATTACTGATCCCAAACTTTTGAACTGTAGTGTACATGTGAAACAGGATTGTAAAATAAATAAAATAAAGTGTGACCAATAGTCCTTTAGTATGCAAATAATATTGATATTATAAAAATGAATGTCTATTATTAGTGTATTGAGAGAGACCGATGAAAGTACACTGCAATACCATACTGTATCTAATAAAGTAAAAATATTAGGGATGCAGGGATGACATTTGTGAAAGATTACATTTAAATGTGTTATAAAATTATTAGTTTTTAAAGATTCATATTAAGTGTTAGATGATGATAAAGGTAATCTAAATGTAAAAACAAGCGAAGTTGGCATGCACAATCAAATTTCAACCAATTCATTCAATTAAAAAAAATCTATATTATTGGCAAATAACTAATATAGTACTGATATATTGTACAACCCCAAATCAGAAAACGCAAAAAAAAAAAGAAAAAAAGAAGTGATTTCTAAATTTACTTTGACTTGTATTTCATTGCAGACAATATGAACACAAAATATTTCATGTTTTGTCTGGTCTACTTCATGTCATTTGTAAATATGCATCCTTTCCTGTCATTCAGACCTGCAACACATTTAAAAAAAAGTTGGGACAGGAGCAATTTAGGGCTAGTAATGAGGTAAAATGGTTAAATAATGATGTGATTTGAAACAGGTGATGTCAACAGGTGATTGTAATTATGATTTGGTACAAAAGCAGCATCCAAGAAAGGTCTAATCCTTTAGGAACAAAGATGGGCCAAGGATCGCCAGTTTGCCAACAAATACGTGAGAAAATTATTGAAATGTTTAAAAACAATGTTCCTCAAAGAAAGATAGGAAGAGATTTGGATATTTCACATTCAACAGTGCATAACATAATTAAAAGATTCAAGGAATCTGGAGGAATTTCAGTGCGTAAAGGACAAGGGCGCAAGCCTAAGCTGAACAACCGTGATCTCCGATCCCTCAGGCGGCACTGCATGAAGAATCGTCGATATCAACCACATGGGCTCAGGACTACTTTTGGCAAACCTTTGTCAAGTACCACAATACGTAGTTACATCCACAAATGCCAGTTAAAACTGAACTGTGCCAAAAGGAAGCCCTATGTTAACAGTGTCCAGAAGTGCCGTCGACTTCTCTGGGCTCGGAGGCATCTGGGATGGACCATCACACAGTGGAAACGTGTACTGTGGTCAGATGAATCAGTATTTCAGGTATTTTTTGGGAGGAATGGACGCCGTGTGCTCCGGACCAAAGAAGAAAAGGATCATCCAGACTGTTACCAGCAACAAGTCCAAAAGCCAGGGTCTGTCATGGTATGGGGTTGTTTCAGTGCCCTTGGCAAAGGTAACTTGCACTTCTGTGAAGGCACCATTAATGCTGAAAAGTACATAGAGATTTTGGAGCATAATATGCTGCCTTCAAGAAGACATCTTTTCCAGGGACGTCCATGCATATTTCAACAAGACAATGCAAAACCACATTCTGCACACATTAAAAAGTCCTGGCTGCGGAGGAAGAGGGTACGGGTACTTGACTGGCCTGCCTGCAGTCCCGACCTGTCTCCAATAGAGAATGTGTGGCGTATTTTGAAGCGCAAAATGCGACAACGAAGACCCCGTACTGTTGCCCACCTTAAGACTTGTTTGCAGGAAGAATGGGACAAAATTACACCTGAAACACTTCATCACTTGGTGTCTTCAGTCCCTAAACGTCTTTTAAGTGTTGTGAAAAGGAATGACAACATTACAAAGTGGTAAATGCTTTACTGTCCCAACTTTTTTTTAAATGTGTTGCAGGTCTGAATGACAGGAAAGGATGCATATTTACAAATGACATGAAGTTGACCAGAAAAAAACATGAAATATTTTTTGTTCATATTGTCTGCAATGAAATACAAGCCAAAGTAAATTTAGAAATCACTTCTTTTTTTTGCGTTTTCCATACTGTCCCAACTTTTTCTGATTTGGGGTTGTACATCCCTAAAAAGTAGTTCCCTTTGCTTATAGAGACACTATTATTGAAATGGCAGGAGATGGATGTGCTTCTATCGATCACTCAACCCACTGTGAATCTGTCTCTCTTATATCAGGTGGGTGGTCACACCATGCTGCCCATCCGCTGGATGCCCCCAGAGAGCATCATGTACAGGAGATTCACCACAGAGAGTGACGTTTGGAGTCTGGGTGTGGTCCTCTGGGAAATCTTCACCTACGGCAAGCAACCCTGGTACCAGCTCTCAAACAATGAGGTAAGACATCAGATGTTAACTAATCATATATAACCTGTATCTCATATATTCATAAGTAGGGGTTTGGAAGTTTGATTCACACAAAGCAATTAGTAATTCCTCATTTTCGTACCTTGTAAAAACGACTGTTTCTAGGCAGACTGATGCACCCTTAGTGAAGCCTGCATTAAGTCGTCATTCTGAACCGTGTTTGTGCTGCCTCCTGCAGGTAATCGAGTGTATCACACAAGGTCGGGTGTTGCAGAGACCTCGTACTTGCCCCAAAGAGGTGTATGACCTAATGCTGGGCTGCTGGCAGAGGGAGCCCTACATGAGACTCAACATCAAAGAAATCCACAATCTGCTCCAGAGCCTGGCCAAGGCATCGCCTGTTTACCTGGACATCCTGGGCTGATCTGTTTGCCAGTATGGGTGTGTAATTGTTAGTAAGAAAGAGTGTGTGAATGCATGGTATAAAAGGAGTAAGGGATGGAATGTAATTGGAGTGATTGAATATAGACGTGTGTGTGCGTGTGCGTGTACGTGTGTGTGTGTGTGTGTGTGTGCGTGCGTGCGTGTGTGTGCGCGTGTATGTGTTCATAAAAATGGCTTGTGCTTCAGCCTTCTCACCACATAGACTAATAGACTAACTAAAGGCCTTAAAGTTGACTGTGTGCATTGCTTTGAGTTTTTCCACGTCTGGACATGTCCATATCTGTAATGCATAATTGTGTTTTCTAAAAACCCCAAGTGGTCTACAGACAGAAACATCTGATTGTTGTAAATATGCATCAGAGACAATGTAGACCTTTTGTTTTCGAAAAAGGTAACTCGGTTTGGGAAAGTTTACACTTGTTTTTTTTTCTGTCACCATTTGTTTATCGAGATGGACAAAATTTGGACTTGATGAGGACCCAGTCATTAGCACAACGCTGATGAACGCCCTGGCGACATTCTGGCAGATCGCAATACTATTCATACCGCAAATTATTGAGTAACAATCATGGAACTGCCATTCATGTTTCATTTAGACTTTTTTTAAACACATCTGATGTAATTTTAGACTATTCTGTGCCAAGTTTTGATGTCTAATGCTGAGGTTGACGAAAGGCGTTTTTGGACATCTCGGCGCACCCCATCTAACTCAGTGCGAACTTTGTAATAGAAGCACAGCGACAAAGACGCCTCCAATTTTTTTTCCTCTGGAAGAGGCTTGAGGTTGGACAGAGTGTTTGGAGTGAGCACAGAGGCAAAGTCACCAGCAGTGGCACTGAAGTATTTCCTCACTTTGTTTGGCTCCCTGGCCCTATACGCGCTGAAGATCAAGGGCACTTGTCTCTGGAACTGTAGTTCGAAGAACAATGGGAGAGATGCTGTTCTTGTGTCAGGCATTGGTAACAGTCTTTTTTTAACCTTAGGGTGCTTGCACACTAGAAAATGATCTGATGGACGGGACGTCCATCCAAGGTATTTCCCTGGCTTTGGCCCAATATGCTGGGATAGGCTCCCCTTACATCGGACAAGCGGTTTCAGAGAATGGATGGATGGAAAGAGTTTGGGCAGTTTGAAATCAAGCTGGAAATACAGCCAATTGGATTTCTGAAAGCACAACTGGACCCGCCTCCCTGAAATTCTCATTGGTCTATGGATGCCTACGTCAGAGAGCATTGCAGCCAAATTCCAGATCTTTTGGTCACATAACATTTGCATCAAATTCCCAGCGTTCTATCCGACATAGCATAAACTAGTGTGTAGGCGCCCTTAGTCACCGTCATGTTGCAATTTGATGGACCTTGCCTTTGCAAAGACTGAAGATTTTTCTCTTAACTGTTCCTGGGGAGAACTAACCATAGATGTTGTCCATAATGCAAATACCTGCCTGAACAGCTGGATTTGATTTGCTCTCTGATTATTCATTATTATCTGTTTATGTAACAACTGCGAAATAATATGTGTATGTGATAATCTATGATCGGTTTGTTTTCGATGTATTGTGGGCCGTTTCAAAGCGATGGGCTTGGTGGGCACTGTGAAGTGAATGTTCATGTGAGAATGGCACAAGTCGTACTGTCCCTGAGGTCACGACAGGAAGACCCTATGAAGGGACTGTCCCGATTCAACTTGTGTTTTTCAACCCCACCAAACAATTTACCAGAGGAGGACTCAATGAAAACTAAAATTGTCATTATCATATGACATTATACAATGCTTTTGGAAAGCATTTAGAAACTGTCATTTTTTTCACATTTTGTTATATCAGGCAACACTCCTAACCCAATCATTTGTGAAAGGTTTATTAAAAAGAAAAAATTTGAAATATCACATCACAATGATTCAAGTATTCAGACCCTTAACTCAGTACTTGGCTGAATCACCTTCGCCAGCGATTACATCCTCAAGTCTTTGCGCTCCTGGATTTAAGGATCTTCTGCCATTCTTTCAAGCTTTGTCAGGTTGGATGGGGACTGTTGGTGGGGACAGAGATTTTCGGGTCTCTCCAGAGATGTTTGATGCATTGGGTTCAATTTCGAGCTCTGGCTGCATCACTCGAGAAACATCCACAGAGTCGTCCCTAAGCCACACTTGTGTTGTCTTGGCTGTGTGCCTGGGGTCATTGTCCAGTTTGGAGGTGAACCTATGGACCAGTCTGAAGTCTCGAGGGCTCTGTTTTCGTTAAGGATATCTCTATATTTTGCTGTTTTCAGCTGTCCTTCTACTTTGAGTTTCTTGGTCCCTGCCTCTGAAAGACACCCCCACTGCTTCACCATTGGGATGGTATTGCATAGGTGACAAGAGGTGCCTGGTTTCCTCGACATGTCATGCTCAGGTTCATCAGACCTGAGAATCTTGTTTCTCAATCTGAGCCTAAAAAGCATGTGGATTGCGTTTAGAAATGATAGAGGCCATTGTGCTTTTGAGGACCTTCAATACAACAGGAATTTTGTAGACTTTCCCAGATCTACAATCCTGTATCTGAGCTCTGCAGGCAGTTGCTTGGCACCTCGTGGCTTGGTTTGTACGCTGATATGCATATTCATCTGTTAGTTAGACCTTAAGTAGACAGGTGTATGCATTTCCAAATCATGTCCAATCAATTGAATTTTCCACAGGTGGACTCCAGTCGAAGTGTAGATATATCTCAAAGTTGATCCAGAGAAATGGGATGCAAGCTGGGCTCAATGTGATATTCCAGTTTTGTATTTTTAATACATTTGAGAGGCTTAGTAAAGAGTTAGGCCCATGACACACCAGACATCAAAGAATTAGCAGCGACGAAAGCTGACACAACAGCTAACGGCCAACTGGAACTCATGTTCTGTGCCTTTTTGAGAGGAAATCACTGTTAACCAGCAGGTGGCAGGTCTATATTCATCATTCACACTTGCTTACAGTTTTGAATATGAATCAGGTTGATCAGTTGGTCCTTTCTAGATGGTCATGTCATTACAAAAGCCCTGTGCAATCGCATACTTCGCACAGCCCATGTGACAGTGTAGATAGAAGGCTAAAAGTTAGGTCAAATTTACCACTGTGAATTTTCGCAGGAGATATCCAGTCACTTCAATATGAATTGCATGTGATTTCCCCCATGCAGATTCCGAAACGGGTTCGCTGCAACAGAAAGCTGCTCGGTTTGAAAGTGACTACTGTGTGAGCTTTACTGTGACATAACATAAAAATGAAGGAATCTAAATACTTTCTGAATGCACTGTGCTTCCATAGTGGAGTTTGCTAGGGCAAGCTTCACTATTACTGTTGTACTTAGGGCTTACTTTAATATTCCACAACATACACATTCAATTGAGTAAAACCAGGCCAGTCAAAACTAAATCTGGTCGAGTTCCTCAACCTGACTCATTACTGTTGACTATTTCCAGGGTTACAGTACTCGACTTGTCCTCCTCTGCAGTTTTTTTTCTTCTTCAATTCAGATGGGTCTCCTCAACACATTTTGTACCAACCGACTGATTCTTCAGGGTGTGAAGTACTGGAGATGTGTTGCTTTGAAAGCGTCTGTATATATGCAATTAGACTGTAAATATACATGAGCAGGATCAATCATTCTTTGTACACTGATGTCAAATTCTTTCCAAACAGTCCATTGGCAGGACCTACTTTTAACAGCCGACATCACGAGTTGTCGAACGGTGTCCAATCGAGTCAAGTGTCGGTCATTGCGGTCATGATCTTTTGAGCAGTGACTTATGACCTCTTAGAGCTTTGCACTTTCTTTATATGTACTGCTCATATTTTTGTAGTTTCACCCTACAATTGTAAGCACTGCAAAAAAAAAAGAAAAAGAAAAAAAGAAAAGAAAAAAAAAGGGAAAATAATGCACTGAAAGGTTATTTACATTGAAGGGGATTATTTGCTAATGTTACAGATATTGAAGAAATGTATACGGTCAGTTAAGCCAAACAATTTTTCTCCTGTTGTGGCAGACTGACTTTACATGAAGACTTTATTGAACAAACATGGCATTTTCTCCATTTTTTGCTATACAGATTTGTCTGTTCTAATAGCCAGCCTGTACTTTATTATCCATTCTGTACAGTTCTAATAGATGTCTATATAAATAGTATGTTCTCTCTATATATTCTGTTTTAAACAGGCATCATGTCAAATGTGTGACATTATAAAGAGAAGAAAAACACATCTAATGGGCCTCTGGCAATATGTGAGTGTACAGTTTATTTTTCGTAAAAGTGTATCGTTTTTTTTTTTTCCTGTGGTTGTTCATAATGAAAATACGAT
Source organism: Gobio gobio (assembly GCF_949357685.1). Lineage (NCBI taxonomy): Eukaryota > Metazoa > Chordata > Actinopteri > Cypriniformes > Gobionidae > Gobio > Gobio gobio. Next base: position 16,477,080 of record NC_137100.1, on the reverse strand, counting down.
TTTTTAATATCTGTAATTGATCGACTAGCCTTTTCCCCTGTGTAGTAAACAATTTGACGTTGACAACGCTTACTGCGATCTTTTTTTGTTAAACTGAGGGTTGATTCACATCCAGGGGGAAAGGGCCAAGAGAACCCCTATACTTATTTGATTTCTGAAAAGCTCTTAATATTGTATATGAAAGAAGAACTGTGATTGAGCACTGGAACACTGTTTATGTATTATTTATCTTGTATCCCAAGATTTATGTTTTAACTTTTTGTGCTCTGTTGGGTGAATCCCACTAGAACTGTCGGGGAATGTCCTGGTCACCCCAAATTATTATTATTTTATTTTGGGACGGAATACAATCTGGAAATTTCCTCATGAAATGCACTTATTTGAAATTAGACATTTATGTTCCCCTTTTCTTTGATTGGTTTAGATGGATCACTGGTTGTGAGTGAATGTGTGTGTGTGTGTGTGAGAGCGCGTGCTCCCGGCAGACTCAATCTCTCATGGCTTTAGGTGTCAGTACTCTATGCTCGTGCATCCTGTGAGAAGCTTCTCTGCGGTCAGTGGAAATGTTCCTTGTAATACTGTGCATTTAATAAAAGTGGTATGTCTTACAACATTGTTTATATGTTGCAAATTATATTCACACCTATACCCCCGGTTTCACAGACAAAGTTTAAGATAGTCCCAGACTAAAATGTACGTTTGAGCGTTTTTAACTGAAAGCAACCATGTTAAAATAGGTCAGTGCCATTATTTTCTTTATTTTTTTTTGTCTCAAGATGCACGCCAGTAATATTTTTATCTATGGAACGTTTATACAAACGACGTAAATGTCATAATTGAACTACAGGGAGTGCAGAATTATTAGGCACGTTGATTTTCTGATCATATTTTTTTTCCAGGCACATTTGACCAATTCCAAACCACAGTAATCCTAATAACTACTATTGATTTAGTATTTAATAATGTATAAGTGATATATAATTGTTCATGAAGGCTGGAAATGAAAATCACCTTATTTTCAGGTGTGCAAAATTATTAGGCATGTTTTCTTTTACAGATAAATTGAGCCAAAAAAGAGATTTAACTCAGACTGAAAAGTCAAAAAGTATTAAATGCCCATGAGAAGGATGCAATACTAGACATTGCAGTTAAGGCATGACCATTGGACAGTGAAATGCTCGTTGGGTCAGCAGGGTCAGACAAAAACAGGTGGTGAAGAAAAGACACCTGTTAACTGCAAAATAATTAAGAATTAAGGTGAAGAATTAAGGGTGAAACCATCAGGAACCCTTTAGTCTCCAGCGCCACCATTTTCCAAAGCTGCAACCTACCTGGAGTCTCCAGAAGTGCAAGGTGTCAGGATCTCAGAGACTTCAGTTAGGTAAAGAATCCTAAAAAATGACCCCCACTAGATAAGAATCACAAGCTGAAGTGTTGTAAAATACATGAACAAGGTTTTTTATAGGCTTTATGGACAGATAGGTTGAGAATGACTCTTGAAGGACCAGCACCACATCCTCTAGTACCACTGTTTGAAGAATTCATCTTCCAGAATATATATATATATATATATATATTTATATATATTTATTTATTTCTCCAGGATTCTTTGGTGAATAGAACGTTCAAAGAAATAGCATTTGTTTAAAAACAGATTTACCCATTACCACTAGAGGCCTGTTGCATGAAGCTAGCTGAACAAACTGTTTTCAGTGTAAGTTTAGAGTTGACAAATCCAGATAAATCCAACCTGGTTTAGATCAAGTTCAACGGCCTCTCAAAACTTGGTATAAACGTTCTCTGTCAACTCGGGTTTAATCCTGAGTTTGCGATTAACTCTGAAGTGCATGCGCCTGAAAGTGTGACACGTGCGGCGAACAGTGTCCGTTTGATTCACTTCTCACAAGAGAGACGGCGCAATTCACTTCTCTTCTGAAGATTGAGAGATCGTTTTGAAAATTATCATGAAATTAAATGCATTTACAAAACAGGAATAAACACAGCAGCCGCAGTTTGAGGAGGCAGCTGAAAGAATATCTGACTAACGCATGATGTGAATCAAACCTAATAATTATAGGTTCACAAAGAGCTCAAATGAATACACGTTTAGAATTATGAATGCATGCGTTATATTTATATTTGGCTACTTGTCAATTAATATAATAATTATATGAAGATCTTGTATGAATTAAATGTAATTATAATTCATATAGCCTAATACAAATATAATAAATAATTAGCACCAAAAGATGAGCAATTTTATCTCTAAAGTTTTTTTCACTATAAACTGCTTGAATTTGGAACGAGAGGTACAGGAGGTGTGGCTTTATTGCATCTTTACATGCAGCTGATTGGTCCAGTTTGGGTTTCAATCTCTAACCCCAGAATAAAACCTGCTCCAGAGCAGGTTAGCCGTGTAGTGTAAGTTACTATGGTGATGAACACGGTTAAAAACCAATCCACCTTGAGCCCGAAAAACCAGAGTTTGCTCAAACTAATCTCGAACTTACCTGGGTAGCGACTAAAAACAGCTTTGCGCAACAGGCCACATTATTGCTTTAATGCAATAAATATATATAAATCCTCCATGTCAAGGGACCAGTCATTCATTGACCAGGAAAATAAGACATTATTTACTACTTTCTAAGAACTTAAACTAAACTCATTTCTCTTCATTGGTTTTGGATGATTTGTATTATGTAGTTGCTCACAATGGGTTATTTTGGTAGAAAGGCCACTGTAAGGCATGAGAGGCATCCACCCCAAGGGTTATATTTAGGTCCAACAATAGCCGGTGAAGTGACCGGGCCAGTTGTTCCAAACCGAGGCACAATTCACAGAGACAATCAGTTGTAGTTTGCACAAAACTTCTTGCAGCGAAGTGCCCGTGGTAAAACGGCATCTGGAATCCAGAGGCTTGAGGGCTGAAGAGGTGTTTGTGATATTGCCTGTAGTGGACAAACAGCTGACAAATCTAGCAACTTTAATACTTATGGGCTTGAATGCGTTACTTTTCTTAATACAGCTTAGAGATTAAGTGTGAATTTTGTTTTACATTAAAATACTTGTCAACTTCGGGCCCAAACAGTCGTGTGCGTTTGGGGCGGGACTACCCAGTTGGACAAACAAGAAAGACAGGACGTGCATCCCAATTTGCATATGTATGCTATTTTGTAGTATAAAGTGTGAGTAATGTGAAATTTCCAAACAAGCAGCGCACTTACCTTACCCAGATGTTGCACTTATTTAACCGAAAAAACACTCCGCGTTTTTTTCCGTAGCGGAAGGGGTGCCGATGCCGGATTTACACAACCCAACTAAATTCATACACAAGTACATAGTGCGTAGAACGTCATTTTGGGATACAACTATGGAGCATGAGACGATATGAGAAATCCATTCAAAAACAATCAGTGGTGTTCACTAGGCTGAATAGAGAGTATGAGAAGTTTTAAATAGGTTCACGTGACTAGTATTCAGACCACAGCCACAGAGAGTAAGAGGATGGGGTTTGGTTTTCATCAAAAGCTGTGCGCCGTTTTTATTGTAGTATTCTAAATTTACATTAAAAAAGAAAGTCTGCCCATGTCCTAGATCCATTATGAAAGTTAACGCACAAATTCCATATACATCTCATTGTATTTTACATAGAGGATAAGAGTATAGGCATGGAGGTGGCATGACCAATCACAAAGCTTAAAAAAAAAAATCAGATTAAAAAAACCCAGAATAAATAGAAGGTGCTGTCTATTAGCAGAGAGTATGTAAGCATGTCACTCTTTTGAGAAGTTCAACATAAAGGCAAATCTCGCGCCCTCCTTTACTGAAGAAGAGAGATGGGTTCCAAGCGTGCTAAAAGCAGATATGTGAGGAGTAGAGCGAAATGACAATGGAGAGCCTAACATGTCTGTACAGGTGCATAAGTTGAAGAGAGTACATCTGGTGGTTACACAGACACCAAGACATCGACGTCTAGTTAAAATGGTAAAAAGCAGGTTATCTTTTGCCGATGCCTGTATATTTTTCTCGTAGGCGACAAGACATTTTTAATTTGCCACGGCCAATCAGGGCAGATCATTTTAACGTCCAACAGAGCGCAACAGTGCGGTTTCGGAAGTACGAATCCCATTTACTCACTCCAAAGAAAGTAAAAGTGGATTTTTAACAAGAACATGTAAACAATGAGCAGCAGATCTACAATTTACAGTGAGGAACTACAAAACCCATAATTCTGAATAGACCAATCAAAGACGTCAGTGCTACGATGGGGAAAGAAAAAAAACATTCGAAGCAAGAATTCCCATAAAGCACTATGAAAGATATAATCAAGTAAAGGCCCGTTCACACTAAGACTTTAATTTGAATCGATGGCTCTTAAAGCTTCTGTTCAGACACCAATATTTGCATGTCGTCAATGAGATTCTTTTCTCTTTTTTTTTTTTTACAGAGGGGTGTTCTAATCTCTTTTCCATCGCACTGCTAAGACAACTGGCCAACCACCAATAAGAATGCCGCCCAGAGCCAAAGTAAATTTGCATTCTCACTCCTTAAATTACTTCTATTATTTTGCATTTGATTATGTCATTCACAATGCTTCGATGGGTTGAAGGGTTCAATCCATCACTGAATCAAAGTATACAGCCTTGTACCTTAAAGTTTGAGTTGGTTGGTTTTGTTAATAGCTAAATATTTATTAACCTTATGAAGAAAATGAATGGGAAAAACCCTTGTGAAACCCGATAAAGCGTGCGCTCACTGTTGCGCTCTATAGCGTCACAGACGAGGAGAGGCAGACTGGAGCCGAGTGACAAAAGCATTTAGCAGTTTTTCCTCGCGAAGCTAATGCAGGTTCCGATTTCCCTGTCATTTCCATATTAAACAAAAAAGAAAATCCTACATTTATTTTGATATTTCACCCATTTCAACTGGGCTGTGTTCAAGTAACCCTGGGAAAAAAAAATAAAGTTAAAGAAAGCTTTGGGATATTTTGCCTTTTTAATGACAAGGTCATTAAAAATCATGCACGCTGCAAATAACCTCATGCAGTAGTTATGGTAAACCATCCAAGCACTTTTATTCATTAATATTCATAAATACACACAGCAGCTTCATTAGAGAAGGTCTCTTGTTTCCTCTTCAGTTTTTGAATGTGGAGTATTTATAAGGAGAGCCTTTTGCAAGACACAGGAAGCAGAGGTCTGCCACAGATACCTACGCTCACCTGCTAAAGGAAAAAAATTAGTTATGTGGAATTGATTATCAACTTATATATATTTATATATTTATATTTCTTGTTTTCTCTCTCGCGCGCCGTTTATCTGTCTCTCGGTTTCGCTCACTCTCTCACACGCCTGTTCTGATGTATTTTGATTTTTTTCCCTCTCGCTCTCCTTTAATGGATTTATACAATGTAACAAAGGTGACAGACCTGAAATTACAATCACCAAAAAAAAAGAAAAGAAAAAAAAAAAGAATTTTTTTTTTTTAGAGAGAGCTGTGTTTTTTGCCCACCGTCATTGGCAGTTACAGCACAGAGGACATTGTCTGCGTTGTGGTGGGATATCATCAAAGAGGAGGTGGTGGAGGCTCCTTGCCTGTGGAGCTCTCCTTCAGGTTGAGGCTCTCCAGAGCCACGTCTAAAGGCATGATGTCCACGCAGCCCATGGCGCCGAAGTCAGCAAAGTCTCGCCTTTCGTCCTCGTCGGAAGACGAGCTCTCTTCTCGCATTAGTGTGGACAGCAGCAGCTCCTGCACGAACAGGCTGCGGTCCGCGCGCTCGCTCTCCAGCGCCTGCCGTTCTGCCTCCGACATTTTCGGCTCGTTCAACCTGGTGGGATTGGATGGACAGAGGGTGACTACTGAATTACAAGTACTAAACTCAAATCTAAAACATAGAGCTGTTTAATACTTTCCCAAATTCTATTACTATTTTTAAAAGTGTTTTTTCTGCATTGCGGAAATCATATGGTGCGTTCAAGTAATGTCGTAAAGATCGTATTTACGAGTTTAACGCACATGAACGGCACCATAAAGTCGTAAATACCAGTCGGAAGTTCGCGATTTTCTATAAGCCCAGATTTTTACAAGTTGGGGGCGTTTCAGTGAGAAACATGGCGGAATACCACAATACTTAAACGGTATTTAGCAGTGAGTGTCAGGTTTTTCTATTTACAGTGATAGCATATGATAACTTTGAAATAATTATAATATAATATGTAAAGTTTAGAGAGGCTTCATAAAATAAATTAAAAACATAAAGCAAAACACACCTAATGCACATTCCTTGTTCTTCATTTTCTGGAAGTAGATTTTAAGAACCTTGCTGTATTTTAAGAGAAAGTACTCCGCCACCCTTCTGCATCACCACGAAAGTCTCATTTGATTGTGTTTTTAAGCCTTGCGGTTTTAAAAACAAGTGATTTTAAACCGTTCAAGCGCAATAAGCAGTGAAATAGAATTAATTTCAGTATATGCGCTGAGAACCTGAAACGCGTGTACATAAAGTTACTGCTCACACACAGAGTGTGCGAGAACTGAAAGTTCTTTTTGCCGCCTTGTGTGTCTAAATACCCATCTTTGCAAGTATCCTCATAAACATTACGTGTAATATTACTGGAAATCAATTTCTTTGTTTCTATTTTATCACTGACAGTTTACTTGTCTTCAATGAGCTTGAATTTTTATGTATGTGTATATATATATATATATATAATTTTTTTTTAGTGCTGGGCAAATAAGTGTGTTAACGCGGGCTATTCATTTTTTCAGTTTAACGCATTAAAAATATTTCTTATATTTAATATATCTGTGTGGGTGTGTCAGCTCATTGAGGGACACCCTGACACATGGCGCACGCACAAGCAGACCCGCGCGTCAGTCTCGTGCACACATCGAGTTCTCTTTTGCTCTTGAACAAACAATAACAACAACAAAATGTTGCCAAAATGCGAGTTGTCGAGTATTCTCATAATAGGAGTCTTAAATGAGTTAAATAACATCTTAAATGAACTTGTGAGAAAATGAGATGCGTGTGACAGCGCGTCAGTTCCGTCATGTTCAGCAGCGGCCGATCTTAAAGTGACAGCAGCACTTATGATGATGTCTGTCATTCATGTTCATCAAAGAACAAAGGGAACAGAGAAAATTGTAGCTTTAATGATGATTAATTTGTATTTAATGTATTATTTATGCAGTTAAGAAAGGTGTTTGATAACGATTACATTTCTGTATAGGCTATGTCTAACAGGAAAGGCCATGGGTAAATATAACATTTATTATAATGGGTTTATGTAAAGATTGTTTTAAGTTCACTCAAATTAAAAGTTGTTATTTTTTAAAGCCTAATAAATGTTGAAGTTGGTAGCTTTCAGTGATACTGTAATGTTTTGTCATTAATGTTTCATAGAGACATTAGTATCAGTGATACTGGCCTTCATTCATAAAAAGATGCCATTACAACAAATATTTAAAATTTGCTGTCTTTAAATTGACCAACACAATAATAGGAAGGTGGCCGTAATGTTATGCCTGATCGGTGTGTATATATTCATATTTTTTGAAGCATGAATTCTAACTCAGAAATTAAAACATTCTGATCATAGGTGTATTTATTTTTTTGAATTAATGAGAAAAAAGCTTCATGCAGGGTTCCTACACATTTTCCATTTCAAAAGTCCATACTTTTCCATACTCAAATTTCCAATATAAATATATTTAACATAAATGGTTCATGCAGCATTATTTTCAGTATTACATTTGGTATATAGTACAGTAATCTGTAAATATTTTCAGGGTTTTTTTTCCCCCATTGGTTTTCTCATGATGAGAAGCAGCCTAAAACCCTTTATAATCTACACATTCACCTCCGACACATCGGTTCGATGCTGTCATCGTGGTGTGATGTTGCGCAATCATCAAACAACAAAGTACAGTCTGATTTAGATGATCGTTTGTCTCTATCTGTTGCTGGTTTGAGTGGCATTCGAGTAAACATCATTTTAGTGAAGTTTAAAAGAGACTCGTTTATGGCAGAGACAATCAGTTTTGCGTAATGAAAATGTGTGCCTTGAATTAGTGTTCGACAATTAAGTTTTGCCATGAAAACACTCTGCTTGTACGAGAATTTCATTTTTTGAAATTCTTCATTTTATATTCTGGAAACACAAATATTGTTCCATACTTATGACTGGTAAATAAATAAATAAATATATTCTGAACTCATTTTAGGAAGAAAACCTTCTGAGCCTATGATGAGGTCTGAGCCATACCGTGTGAGAAGGAACTGGGAGCTGTGGGAAGCCAGCGGGTTGCTCTCAGTCATGGCTGTGTTTGTGGCGGTGCTGGGCGGCGGGATGCTGGCGCTGATGTTGCTAGGGTTGCTGCGTTGGCGTGTAGCGTTGCGAGCCGTCTCCAGCTGCTGGCGCGCCGCCTGCGCCTGCTGGCGCTCCAACTGAAGCTGCATTTGCAACTGCTGCAGCTGCGAGGCCGAAGGGCCAGAAGAGTTGAGCTGCCCTCCCGCGGAGCGCCGCACACCCGACAGCTGAGAGAGCAACTCTGGTGATGTAGACACAGGGAGAAAGAGAAAGACAGCAACAACAACAACAAAAAAGATTGTGTGAGAAGATCATCAAAACAGACAATTCAGGAAAATACACGTGCATTCATTTAAAAAAAATAAAAATAACACCAGATAAGAAAGTCCTGTGTACATTCGTTCCTGTCCTTACACACCTGCTATGGGGTCCATGGCTTCCCTATTGCTTGGAGAGTAGGAGGAGCTTTGTGAAGAGGAGAGCCCACCAGTGGAGCTGCTGGTAAAGTGCATGTTAGTCCTGCGTGCCCGCGGACCGCCCAGTCCCCGCCCAGGGTGGAACATCCGACGGACGTGCCGCACGCCGCTGCTCTCATCGTGCACATGCTGGTTAAGGAGCAACTGGTTGAGAATGCGTCACCACACACCCGATGCAGAAGACATAACACATTATCACGTTAATTCAACGAATATTGTCATAATGCATAGACACCGACACAATGAGCTGTGGTGATTACGCCGGTTCTAGTCCGATTAATGATGTGTCTGGATTGTAGTACTCTTTTTGCCACCCAATAATTTCCTGTCACTACGCAAAGAGTAGTAAAGAGGCAAAAGCCTAAAAAATTATAAATCAAACACTAACTTTCAAACCTCCAAGCATAAACATGCTTAATTCGCTGCTGGCAAGATGGGCTTTTGAAAAACTTGGCTGTCTATGCAGCAGAAACGTGAACACTTTTAACGTTACATAACTAGAGAAAACAAAAAGAAAACTGTTGCATTCCCTTTTGACAAAAACTCAACTGCTGAATTCAAAAATGAAGTATTCCATCCGAAATGCCCAATCTACACTGACTGGTTACCTGGGCCACTCTGTCAAGATGGTCAACAGCTTGTCAGCTAAGAGAGTGTCTGAAATGTAACGCCTCTTACCATAATCAGGTTTCAGCTCCTGAGGTTTCCTGAGGAGCTGTAAACAGTATTACATCCATAGTAACTATGGCGTCGGTATTGGAAGTTGATACAATGTTTTTTTTGCCCTTCCAGAGAAAAAAAAACAGCTCCTCTTTGACATAGCAAAATCATAATGTTTTTTTTGAGAACGGGCTAAAGCAGCCAGCAGGCGGGCATTATGCAAATGTGTAACATGCAGGTCCATAGGCAGGGTTTTATTTAAAACTCGTAGATTTTTTTCTTATCTAATTGTGTCCGCGACTAGAAAGTGAATGCGTTTCCGTCAGTATGACTGTGGCACATAAATCTTTACATTGTGACTCAACTGGAAACATAGCTGCTCCGGATCGATTGGTTCCTGAAGTGTGTGGTTTATCTCGTCAGATGCGGTGCTACTGTCTCTGGAGGAGCTCCTCAAAAAAGTAAGAAAGTAAAGTGCGGAACCGGCCATGATAAAGTTTTAGCTCATGTACAAGATTAGCATACTCCTCTTCAGACTCTGTTCTTTAGACTGGGTGCACCCAATACCTTCTTTTTGGTCTTTTAAATAAAGTGAAAAGCTCGTCTTCACTGGATGAGGAAGTGTCCGTGTTTTCTCAGCTGTCGCCGCAAATGTTTTGGAATGTTGGAGCTCTGAAACGTCACAGACGTCGCAAACTCGCGTCACGGCTGATGTGAATGGTTTTGACGTCAACTATTCGCACACAAAATATTTGTTTTTCCGCTTTGCTTTTTCGTTACGCGTCCGGTGTGAAAGGGCCTTTAGGGTAAGATTTACTAACAGCTTGCGCCTTTTGGTGTTAAAAAACTACTTTCAGGATTTACTAAAGACACCAATGTGAAAAATTTGCCCTGAAAAGGAATGTACAGGGTTATTTTTGCGGCTGACCTTATTGCATATGAATTTGTGTGAATTTGAGTGATTCTTTCAGGTGCAAAATGTATTGGATTAAGAGTATTTAAGTGAATCATGCAAAGTGATTTACTACGATTTTCACTCATCAATTTACTGGTTTTTGCACCATTATTTACCACCCCCCCAAAAAACACATCTTAAAGGAACACTCCACTTTTTTTTTTAAATAGGCTAATTTTCCAGCTCCCCTAGAGTTAAAGGAAATGTATGTAAGATTGTGGCCAAAACTGGTACTGCAATCACTTTCAAATTACTGTAGAGCAGTGTATCCCCTCTCCCCCTCCCCCTGACTCGAGGTTGCCAGATAGGCTGCAGGATCCAGCTGGAATGTAGGCTGCTACAAGGAGCTTCCAATGGCAAGTGACGAGTCCTACACAGCAAGCTTTTTTGCGAATGGTAGATAGGCGGAGGGTGTCGCTTCAGGCCAAAACACAACATGTCAACATCAGTTGAGGGCTGCAACTTCACTTTTAAATGACAATATCCTGGCTGACATGCTGTTGTCAGTGATATAAGTATTTGAAATTAACATGATTTCTTAATGTCTAGTGACATATCAGGGCGATTTTATGTTTAATTGAAATACATTTCTTGCATACAGTTTCCTTAAAGGTCCCATGGCATGGCATTTTTCTATTATTTTATAATGTTTCCTGAGGTGTACTTATATTGTTAGTATGATTTTTACATCATAAAATGTCATAATTTAGAAATAAAAGGCATTTTTTCTATACTGCTGTTTGCCCTGTGGCTGAATGCCCTGTTTCAAGAGGCATGTCTGCTGTTCAGTAAAAACGCCCACTGTTGTGATTGGCTGACATCTTTGCATTTGAAATGAGCGGAGGGGGCGTGGTTTAACGAGGTCTACGACGCATGAGCTGCTGCCAGAGAGACGGATGGACCTGAGTTCACTTCACATCAGTTCTCAGCATGTCTCAGTTCAGTGAACTGTTGTAGTTACTAGAATATACTTCAGGTTATTAGTTTATTTCTAGTCGGAGGGGCTGTCACTCATGTCAGAAAGTTAGTAACTTTAGTAAATTATGGATCAGCGCTGACTCGAGACGCGAACCGTTTAGAACGATTCAGTCCGATTTGGTGAACTGGTTCGGTTCACTAAAGAGAACCGATTCAAAAGAATGATTCGTTCGCGAACCGGACATCACGGAGACGGAGCGATTGCTAACAAAGTTATTTATAGTAACTACTGAGTTGTGAGAGCGCTGTCTGTCAGCGCAAGTTTATTGTGTTTGTATCTGAGAGTTCTGAATAAACACGAGTCCCAGTCACGCCGAGTCCGTCTTCATCATTATTCTACCAACTTTGTAACACATGCAATGTACCATTACAGCGAGATGAACAAGTTAGTAAGTGTTGATTATAGCATTATTTTTTAGATATGTTCGAATCATATGAAAAGCGTCAGTGACGCGCATTGAGTAACTTACACAGCGCAAACAAAGACACAACAGCAGTAATCGAATGTAATCCAGTTTATTGTGGGGATAGCTGGCTAGCCTAGCCAGATACCCTCACGCTTACCCCCCTTCTGCTTAATCTCGCACCGCGTTTGGTGCCTCCGCTGTGGGCCAGATGCAGTACTGGGGGTCGGGGATGTTGAAGGCCGACCGGTCAGTGCAGCCCGAGCCTTGGCGTGCGTGAGGTTCATCTCTAAAGAGATGTGAGTCTGCCGATGTTGAGCAGAAACTCATGACTGTATGCACATTGTAGAACAGATAGACGCGACGAGGACGTACAAAAACACTGACTCACAAGATAGAAAACACGAAAACACCGTTCTGTCGGGAGAGAGAGAAGCCGCAGTGTGTGCACAAATAATAAATAATTAGCTACACATAAGAAATCACTGATCACAGATCAGAAGGAACTGAAAAAAGACTTCTGTTTTCATTTGTACATCCAAACACTGAGAAACTGCCAGCATTCACTCGTTCACAAGCCATGATCTCTCAAGCGCTTGCATGGGCGTGCCAGATTCTCTGGGCGGAGGAAAGGGAGGTAACCGTTCCTGTGTGGACGTCAAAACAGGAGACTTCAGGATTGGCTAGTCTGGCCTGTCATTTTCTCAAAGGCAGAGAAAGACAGCCAGAACTCGGTTTTACACCAATCAACATTTCTATCCACTTGGGGACAATATTCAGGCCAGGGGAACTCATATTAATGTTGAAATACCTCATAAAATGAAAATTTCATGCCATGGGACCTTTAAACAGTTGAGTTTTACAGTTTCAAATACATTCAGCCGATCTCCGGGTTTGGCGGTAGCACTTTTAGCATAGCTTAGCATAGATCATTGAATCGGATTAGACCGTTAGCATATCGCTCAAAAATGACCAAAGATTTTAGATATTTTTCCTCTTTAAAACTAGACTCTTCAGTAGTTACATCGTACTATCGTCTAACTATACTCTCATTCCTGCGTTAGAATCAAGGAACTTTGCTGCCGCGCCATGGGTGCAGCAGGCGCAATGATATTATGCAGCAGGAATGAGAGTATAGTTCCTAGCCATATCAGCCTAGAAAATCACAACTTCTCATTTACTGTCAGTCTTAGTACACGATGTAACTACAGAAGAGTCAAGTTTTAAATAGGAAAAATATAAAAAGTCTATGGTCATTTTTGAGCGAGATGCTCTAATCAGATTCAATGATCTATGCTAAGCTATGCTAAAAGTGCTACCACCAGACCCGGAGATCGGCTGAAAGGATTCGGTAAAACTCAACTGTTTAACTCTAGGGGAGTCGAAAAATGAGGCCATTTTCTAAAAAGTGGAGTGTTCCTTTAAAACGTAGTTTGCGTTGGTCATTATGGAAACGATCCGGCCGAGTCTGTGTTCATTAATTTGCACATCGTCAGTAGATCACGTGCAGAACTACGCACTCCCATCGGCACTTTTACGGAATTGCGCTCTTATTTTCGTCTGTGTTAGTTAAGAAAGTAAACATAGGGTCAACTGATATTTATGTTTTATGAGTCATTTTTTAAGACTAAAGGCTACAAGGAAAGCTATATTAATTAAACAATATGTACACATTCATTAATAATTATGCGAATATGATGAATGTTTCTTGAACCTTCACATTGACAGTTTCTAATTATTACATTACATGAATCACGCCAAAATGGCTAAATTAGACAAAAGTTTATTCGTTTGCCAGATTATTTTTGTCGGTCGTTTAACTTTTCCATCTTAAAACAGCTGTCAAATATAAAATGATAAGATGAACTATTTGCATCTTATCTCGCACTTTATGACTGTTAATGGGTGTGTCACGCGGAGATAAAATTCGTGCTCAGCAGCTTCTGTGAACATAAAGCCCGTCTACTTTGATTTGATTGGTCATCTCTAATATTTTGACATTGACGAGCAGTGACAGACTGCAGACGCAGCTCAGATGAGATGACGTTCAACATCCTTGCAGCACTAAAGTAGATTAATACTATGATAGGCAATTTTTTCACAACCTTCATTATATACACCTTGGAAACATAGAGAGGTCCAGACCTCTGTGACCTCATAGCTTGCTACGGCCATGGTAACATGGTGGAGGAGCTAGGTCACTGAAAATATGTCAAACAAGGCAATCGTTTACATGCACAAACAGCTATATTACACACTAAAGGAAAGGTTGAACAAAAAAAAATAAAAAGCATTAACAGTGCAATTCCAATAGGGTCCTCCTCACACCATCGGTGCTCGGGCCCTAATAATAGGTGCACTATAACAAAAGACCTGGAGCTGTCAAAAACAATATTTTGCAGACTAGAAAATTTGCAATCTTATTCTTTAAATGATGAGAGGATTATAATACTTCACAAGATATATAAATTACATTTCTGTCATTTACTTACCCTCACGTCAATTCAAACCTGTATGCATTTTCTTTTGTGGAACTCTAAAGAGTACTGGCTGCTATTTTTCATGCAATTATGACGAATGGATATGACAAGCACCATTAAGGTATTATAATAGTAATCTGATATAAAATTGATTTAATTCACAGTGAAATTCAATTCACTTCTCTGATAATCTTCACTGCCAGTGAGATCTATGCTGCGACCAGATAAAGTCGAGTGAATTGAACTCGATAAGCGGATCAGTCCAGTTTGTGAACAAATCATTCAGTCTGCTTTTCTTTTTTTTTAATTGGGTCCAATGTTTCACTGAAAAGATCCAATTCATAAGAACATTTCCTTTATGAATCAGATATTGACATTTGTTCTGAAGCTTAAAAGCCTCCCCCATTCATTGTAATTGAATGGAAAAGAACATCCAGTACAATTCTTTGAAATATCTTCTTTTGTGATCCACAAAAGTTTAGTCATATAGGTTTGGAACAACATGAGGATGAGTAAATAATTCAGAATTTTAGGTTTTGTGAAAACCTTGACATTCCTCAAGGATGCAAAGAAACCATATTGACGTCATGTAACCATCGCGGAGGAATGGATAAACCTTTGTAGCATAGCCATAAGGTTACCTCAGTCATTAGACATAAGCTGAACAAATAAGTGTGTAAATTATTATATTTTTTTTGTTTGTTTTTTTACACAATGATTTACACAGAAACAGTGTTTTAAGAATGAGGTCCATTATGTATATACATATTAGGCTCAGATAAAAAGGATATTAAATCTCTAGGTGCTCTGTGTTCAAGTGTGAGATGAGCAGCAAAGTCATCTGTCACATGATTGGGGTCGCCACCAGGCAAAGCTGCACAGATTGGGCAAATCTGAAACAGAGAGAGAAAATCCTTACAATTTAGAGCTGTGGAATATATTCGTTTTTACAATGCTGATGTGAACGATTCTGCATCGATGCATAAAAGCAAAAGAATATATGAAATGTTTTTTCCCCAGAAATTCTGTGTGGTGTATTTTAGTTCTTCTGGTAATCCAATGAGGGCATAAAACATTAATTTATTATTAAATCAAAGGAAATTCAAATAAACTCATTTTTGGCAATTGTGTAAAAAATTGTGTGATTATTCCTTTAAAAATACACTTTTAATAATTATTATTGTATTGTTATTTGTAGTAGTAGTAGTATTACATTAAGACATACATTATACTGTACAATAGTAACATAATAGTATATAGTACTTTACAATAGTAATATATTTCTATCACAAGTTAAAGGCCCGGGTATACTTCACTTACTGCGCCCGGACGCATCACGCGCGCAGCCCTGTCCGCGCGTCTTTCAAAGTATACTACACAACGGATGCGCGCGGAGGATCGCGTTCGACACATGCGCAGTAAAAAAGTGTCTATGCTCCACCAGACATCGGAGGGCAGCACTGAGTCCAGTCATCAACGGGACATTCGCTGGGCATGATCGGAGAAGAACTGTAGTGCATCCACCATTGCTACATAGTTTGGAAGAAACACTGAAGAATAAAAAAATTCTCTCTTTTTTTTCCAAGCGTGTTGTTTTTAAACCGGTCTTTGCACACTCTTCTTCGACGGCTGAACACTGTGCTCAATACTGTGTTTATTGCCACCTAGTGGACTCTTCTGTACTGCTGGCGCATGCGCTGTTGCACGCGGGCCGAAGTATACCCGGGCCTTAAAGCTGCACTAGGTAACTTTTCCGTCCACTAGAGTTCGCCTATTCAAAACAAAGGCGTAGTTTGTTGACACCAAGCAGAATCTTGGGACATGTGGTCTCCACCTCACAGCCGGAGGAAAAGAATCGGGATAGGACTCGGGCAGAAATCATGTTCATGGATGTGATTATTAACGTTAGTGTAGTATGAAGCAGAAGCAGGAGCGATTGTTAATAAGAGGGCAACACAAGCCTTGCAAGCAGCGCAGCATATTATGGCATAGTCACCGTCGGGACTTTTATTATGGCACAGTCGCCGGCACCATTTCTGCTTTTCCGGCCATGAGTAGGAGGTAACGCAGCACTGTTTATCATATTAGATATATCTGAGTGTGTTGAAAATTATGTTATGACATTCGCTCGGCGGCTGCTATGACACTTGTTGCACACTGCAGTAAGAGTGAAGCGTTTCTGCAAAATAAAACCGTAAACCGAGGTAACGTAGATATGACGCCATCGACAGGCGACTCCCTCACACGTCCGGGTTCCTTGGTTAAAATAGCAATTTTCTCACGGTTTACAAATAGTTGGGAACATTTGGGATATTGTAAGTACTTCAACTGAACAAAATATATAACACTGGCCTAGTGGTTTTTGGATATTTTACTGAAAAAATGTTACATAGTGCACCTTTAGACAAACTTCTTTTTTTATTAAGGGTTGCCGTGAAGATCATGACTTTCTGTGTGTAGCCTATATGATATGACAGTTTTTCTCAGATTAAACAGTAAAATGCTCATAAAGTGAGTCTCAGAGCAGCTCTGGAGATGAAGTTCATGTTGTCATGTAGTAACACCACAAGTGTCATGCGTGCTTCAGTGTGTGTGTGTGTGGTTGATTAAACGTCTGTGCCATTCACACAAACACACAGAACATGTAAGATTCCCATTTAAATATTCTTCTTGCGGTTTAATATTCAGACACTAGTCCAGGGGTGTCCAAAGTCGGTCCTGGAGGGCCACTGTCCTACAGAGTGTAGCTCCAACTTGCCTCAACACACCTGCCTGGAAGTTTCTAAATGCCTAATAAGACCTTGATTAGCTGGTTCAGGTGTGTTTAATTGGGGTTGGAGCTAAACTCTGCAGGACAGTGGCCCTACAGGACCGACTTTGGACACCCCTGCGACTAGTCCATATTGCGATGTGATTTAAGTGTACTGACCTACTTGAACTGATTTATTCATCCAAAATTTGACCAATATCGTGACATTCGCGTTATACAGTAACAGAGCTCGAACCTGTGGGAATTAATAAAATGATGCGCAATACAAGCAATATTTAACCGAAGTGAATGAGACGAGTGAGTGAAAGGAAGCATGTTTATGTCACTTCGGCGTCGAAGAGAAGAGTGAGAACGCGTAGCTGACGTTATTGCCTGTGCCAGACCAAAACAAAACAGACCGGCTCAGAATCTGTAACCAATCCGGGCCAATTATGTGGAAAATTGTCCGATTCCTGGCCGGTCGATCGGTAAATTGTCCGATTCCTGGCCGGTCGATCGGTGCATCTCTAGTTTTTTTTTCAGATCTTTCGATCTAAAAAAGAACAAAATAAGCTCATGCAATTTACACATGACCACGTCCGGAGATGATTGAAAAACACATGGTGAGTAGAGTTTAGATTCTCTGCCTGGGCCTGATATTTCCCACCACTATCCTCGGGCTGGGTAGGGTCGGGCCCTTGATCAAGCATTTGTGTTTTTTTAAATCATTAATTTAATAGCCTAATTGGGTGGGCAGAAAGCTATGCATATATATATATATATATATATATATATATATATATATTTTTTTTTTAGCAAAGTAAGGACTAACACTACAACTAAGAAACAAATGTGTACAAAGTTGCACAAGTCAGGATCATAGACTGTAAAAACGTAGTGTCCGTGACGTCACCCATAGGATTCTGATGAGCAGTTTTGAAGCGCAAAGTATGGACGAGATGGCCGTTGCCATCTTGGCTCCCGGATAACAGAAAATTAGCAAAAAGGCAGGACTTGGGCGGAGCTGAAGTGAAGCGATGACTAACAGAGAGCAGATAAATAGCTATCCACCTGTCACTCGAAATGGCCACTCCCTTAATTATGCAGAACTTTAATGCTTTATATAATGTAAACGAATGAGTTATAAAAAAATTCAACCCCCTCACAGTCGTCACGAAGGGCAAAATTAGCCGTATAGACGAAATCCACAATTTGTACCAGGCGGTAAACATGTTTTAATCTGCTGTAAAGTTGGGCATTTTAACATGGGGCTCAATGAGATTCTGCTCCCTTCTGGAGCCTGTCCCTAGCGGCCAGTCGATGAATTGCAGTTTAAAGGGGTGGTTCCGTGGTTTTTTTCTAGGCTTGGTTGTGTTTATTGGGCGCAGTATAACATGTCTTAATACTTATTTTTTCTTAAAAACGCCATATTTTTCTTATATTTTACCTTTATTCCACACCGCTGTCTCCACTGTCCTTTGAACGGCTCGTTTAATTCCTGCTTCTATGAAGCCCATCCCTCCAAAAAACGCAATGGTCTTAGATTGGTTAGATGGCCAAATGTAGTTTGTAGTTCTGCAACCGCTCTCTCTCTTTCGTAATGACTGCGACGGGGCCTCGCCAACTTTGTTGCGTGTTCGCGGGGGCAGTGCTTATGTTAATAGCAAGGGTTTATGATGTCACCAACCCGGGAAGAAGCTTGTTGTAGTCCAAACCGGCCGTTTTTGTAGGCAATAAACTGCCATAACTTTAAAAGACAATATCTCCGTTTGCATTGAACTTTCAGCACTGTAACTTTGTAGATACTGTTTATGCTCAAGCAGCAACATTACACACTAACTAAAGTTTAAAAAGTGAAATCGCATGCAACCACTCCTTTAAGTCACTACCGGCTTCAAGAGAAACTGCGGGAGGTTGTCGCTTGGTAAGGATTAGTCTAAAAATGTGTGTTAAACTCACAGCTCATGCAGTGATGAAGCGCAGCCTTCTGATCAGAAACGCTCTGAGACGCCAGTCATGAGCTGCTCGCGTGAACAGAGCACTTTTCTTAGAATTGTTTAGTTTAAAAGTAGACATTTCAAGCTTTCTATACACATATTTCTCATGTCTGTGAGGGAAGTAGCCTGCTGAGTTTCGGTTTATTTATGAGACACCCTCCAGTTCATGGGCAATGAAAGGGATCGCTCCGACGCCTTCATGTCACGATTATTGTCTGCTATAAGGGTAACACTTTCCAATAAGGTTCATTAGTTAACATTAGTTAACCGCATTAGTTAACATGAACTAATAATGAACCTTTATTTATCTTTGATCATGTTAATTTAAACATTTACTAATGCATTATTAAAATCTTGTTAACATTGTTCATGTTAGTTCACAGTGCATTAATTAAACCATGAACAGCTGTATTTTTATTAACTAACGTTAACAAAGATTAACTAATGCTAAACAGAGTTGTTGTTCATTGTAAGTTCATGTGAACTAATGCATTAACTAATGATAACTAATACAACCTTATTGTAAAGTGTTACTACTATAGTCTATTTGCTTCTTATTTGTTAAATACAGGCTGATGAAACATTGATTAAAATTAAGATACAATTTATACAAAACGAAATTCACTTAAAACAAAGGCTTTCTACAAAACGTAATGAACTGATCAAAATCATTTCTGACCAACTCGCATCTTTGCACTTCTCATAATCAGATGAAATTTAAAAATAACATTCTAATATTTCAACATAAATATGAAACAAAATACATTGTTTAATGGCTACAATAAGTATAGTAGGCTACAGAACAGATAAATGTCATGTCTGAGTGGGATTTGAGCGAACGTAATTTCAGGGCTCGACATTAAGCCTTTTCACATGCTTGTCCTTCGGACAAGTAAATCGATCATTCACTTGTCCGAGTAAAAAATGTGCTTGTCCGGAAAATTTTTTTGTGTTGTAAATATAATTTATTTATTAAATACTCAATATTTTTACCTTTTATAAAGGGCATTTTCCACTAATCTTATTAAATATAGGCTATGCTTCAGCTTTCATAGTCTTAAATTTGATCAATACATTAAATTAGAATAAGACACTATAGGGCTGTTACCAATAAAATTAAATAATTTACACTGAAAATTACAACTGCATTAAATAATGTTATGAGATTGTTTTGATTTTTTTTTTTGTATATACAAATAAGAAATGTTGGAAAGAATGTTTAAACATGAAACTAAACTGCCAGTATGTGGCGCAGTGACCGTCTTAATGAGCGAGTCATTGAGTCGATTCGTTCAAACGGCTGATGTATTCAGGAATGAGGCAGTCTTTTATGAATAGCTCATTGAATCTTTGATTCAACCGATTAATTCAAAACGTGTTCTTTTGCTGTGATCTTTGTTTGGAACCATTTTCTGCTGAAATAGAACAAAAACAGTCAATATTGCATCTAAAATGTAAGTGACTTGATGTTAATTAATTGTTTATGGAACTGCGTATAAAATCAGTCACATTTTCAGTCGTGATGTATTCAGGAAAACAACACTCTTGCTTGTGTGATGTTGTGTAACTGTATCATATGTTATAAATATAAAAACTCCACATTTCGATTTTTTACTGCAGTATGTTACTGAGTTTCTTTGTTAACATACTGCAGTATTATATTTGATTTCTCCTCGAGAGGCTGCTAAAAACGTCAACAGCTCAACCTGGTTACCATCAGTTCATTATATTATATATTATCCACTATCAATCACCACTTACACAAAATGAATGCAAGTAAAATTCTCTTTCACTTGCCCCTTCAAAAAAATCCACTTGTCCCGGACAAGCATAAATGTCGAGCCCTGCATTTTACCAGTGAGCGATTCATGAGCGGATTATTGAGCTGAGCGTCACACCGGTCCGCTTCGCTCATTACAGGCTCGCTCTCGTCAGAACGCCCACGTATTAAAAAATGGTCGGGTTTAAATCGGGCTCGGGCTCATAATTACAATTAATGTATCGGGCTGGGCCGGGCTCGGACACAACGTAGGGTCGGGCTTGATTTTTTGAGCCCGATCTAAGCTCTAATGGTGAGCATCAGCTTTCTTTCTGCTGCAAGACCACAGCGAACTCGCTGAGTGCATGTTTGATGCTTGGTATGTTTTTGGTCTTCAAACTAGTGTTAGACCGATATACCGGCCGGCCGATATTTGCGATTTTTTTTACATGTATCAGCCGATACAAGGCTGCTGCGTTCGCCGATATTTTTTTCAAGAGATTAAGTTAAGTGCACCTAAGCATTAAATGACTAGGTTGTAAATAGTTTTAAAAGTATAAAAGTTTTAAGTATAGTACAGTCAGTGTGCACTTTATTATGATGCTTGCTTGTTGATACTGTGCGCAATAGTGTAATTATTTTATTTATGCTTAAATATTTATTTTCAGAATTTAGTTTCACTACTGAACTCTTTTTTCTTGTTCTACCTCACCTGTTTTTACTATTTGTTAAATATATATATATTTTTTTCAATTTAGTTCAATAAATGTTCCTTTTTTAAATTTTAAATTGTTATCATCATGATCATTGTGTCATTTTTATGATGTAAATTGAGGGAGCAAAAGCAGTATCGGCTCCAAATATCGGTTCCAGAAAATCGGCAGCCCGTATCGGTCAACGGCTAAGGCTGAAGAAAAAAAAATCGGTATCGGCACTAAAAAATCCATATCGGTCGATCCCTACTTCAAACTAAACTCGAGTCTTCAGCCGACAAAGTTTAAATCCCGTCCTGCTAGTGCACCTCCCATAATGTCTTTTGTGGCTGCTCAAACACATTTGATCACATGAGCATTTACACTAGAAAAGCTATCCGGTCGAATGTGTTTTCAACTACCTCACATATTAATACCAGGTGTAAAACAGGACCTAAAAGACCTGTTCACACAGAGCATTCTCTCAAAAGAATTTACTTTTCTGTAATATATGCCTATATCTCTATCATATTATCCATCCATTCCAGAAGAGCAAGAACATTTTAAAGTAAATGTATGTGTCAAATTGCTGCATTTTGCATTAAAAACACAGGATTCCTAGTTCAGGAATGTGAACTTTTCTCTCAGTGGTTGATGAAAATTCACATCATGTTCTGTTAGTTTTGGTGTGAATCCCTGCAGGTGATTTGTGTTTGCTGTGAATAGACTTTACAGTAAACAGTACATCAAACATGGATAATAAAGGTGTTGAGAAAGCCTGAAAATGCTGTATAACAGTCACCAGGGGACAAAAACAGCAGCTTCACACCATGTCCAAACCAGTCTCTGTGATACGTAACAACTGGTATCTTTATCATGATACGTTTTCACCCTAAACAGCCGCAACAGCAATACATGACACATAGGAAAGATCCCTTTTTCCTTTTTTTGCAAAGTCACGGCTGGCAGCAAGACACATACTGCGCTTGCAGAGAAAGCCCGCCCACACTCTCCATTGATTGGCTGTGATTGTGATCGATTTTGTTGCATCTTTTAGCCTTGTTGCGTCTAGTGTGGACAGACAATTTGCTTGTCGTTGGAATCTTATCACATCGCGTTTAGTTAGGACACGGTGTCGCATGACTTAAACATTTCAACAAAGACAGCATGTGTACTCACCACCTCTGTAGAGGTCTCTGCGTGCTCTGAGGTCACGTGCTCCTGTAGAGATGTTTCCGTGTAGCCCATTTTACCACAGTAAGGACAAGTAAACGACTGAGGCTGCTCTACTGAGAATGCCTCCCCCCCATAATACAAGTCTGTAGAGAGGTCAGATACAGGTCAAAAACATTAGCATCAACATCATTACCCAGACTTAGTCAGGATGGTCAGTTCACACTCAATATGTGATAGAGTATAAAAAAAAACATTATTTGAAATTACTGCTTACCAAAGTCTACCCTGGTTAGTATGCACTGCATTGGGTGCTCCGTGGTGTGTCTAGTTGTTGTGGCTCCACTTTCGTAGCAAGATGCGCAAAGGTCGTAGTCGTAGCAAATTAAACACTTGTATCGGCGCCCTCTGAAGTTCCCTTTTAAACACGCATCACAGCTCACACCTGCGGAGAACACAGAGGCATTTAACTCAGAACAACAGCAGAAGCCCCTCTGAAGACCCCGATCGTATTTATCACGGGCAGGATTCGCCTGGTTAGTTTCTATCCATTATAAAAAAAGAAACACACCATCAGCACTTCATATGACTTGCAGAAGACTTGTTCAAAGCAGCGCTGCCTTGTTATGGATGACGTGTGTTTTGTCTTGTGCAAAGCGGGAGGAAATGAAATCACAGCAGTGACCACAAAATGTTTCTATATGTTGACGGCAGTAGGGATGTCACGATACCAAAATTCCAGTAGTCGTACCAATACCATCAAAATTGTATGGTTCTCTGTACCAATTTCGGTACCACAGCTAAATTTATTGGAACTATTTTACTATTTTATTTAACCATTTGATAAAAATATTGCATTAAATTCAATGAGTTAATTATTTATGATGATATCATAAGTAAACAGGGTTTTTCCTGCATAGAGAAGTATAAGGCGGCCGCCTCCGTCTGTCGACAAAACTCAGACAGGCAATCACTTGCTCAGATTAGGCCTGTCGTGATAATTAAATAATCATCAGAAATGTATATTGTCACATGATCCTTCAGCAATCATTCTTATATTATGATTTGCTGGTATAAAGTCATCTAAAGCCATTCCATAGCTGAATGTGAGGAACAGAATAATATTTACAACATTATGTTAAAGTTCACGGAAACTCATCTTCCCTCTGCTGTAGCTGTCAATCATTCTCTGTTCAGCCTGCATTCAAACTGCCTGTCGCGTTCGGTTACAACAGTCAGCAGCACGGTAAAACTCTCTCCAAGATATATTCATTATAATACTTGATCTGTAGATAAGTGGCTGTTTGCATAAAATGACTTTATCGTGCTGGAGTTAATCTAGCGGTTTCTGAACTGTTGTACTCGCTACCGGTTGACAACACACGGACTATTAATTAGCATCACACGCACAATAACTGGAATTTAAAACAAATAATCAGTAAACTGTTGGACAGATATACATTATAGAGTAGGATTTGTGCGCTCAACATCTCTTCTTTGTGCCGTGAACATTTCAATGCACACTCGCGCTGCACTGCGCGCTCTGACTCCATGTTGCTTTAAGCGCATCATTCTGCACCAGGGAAAAATGGGGTTTGAAGCGTTTCATATATTTTCATAGTTTTGTGCGCTGAAAGATTATTAAAAGCCTTAAAATCTTGTTCTCTCGTATCTATCATATCTTTGTTGCCCCATTACAAAGCTGCACATTACGTTTACAATAAACATCTTGTTATTTGATATTATTTGTGTAGGCCCATATAATTATCTACATTCATATATAAATATAAATCTAATTATATAAACTGTTTTTCAAAAATATATTTTATAAGAACACAAAGTAATTTGTACCTTTTTATTAACATGTTTAGATTTTATAAAATTAGCCCCAATATTTTTTTCCAGAATTACTTTTTGTAATTGCAATTTTTTATATATATATTTTTGTCATACCTTATGATTATATATTTTTATTCATTTATTGTTTTCTCTATAATGAAGTAGCGTGTACTTATTGGATTCTGGATTGTGTTTAACAAATAAAAGAGTGACCATTAGTTCCACAAACACAGATGTAGATATTCTATAGTGATAGAAATATATGAATGATAGATTTATAACCCTTTTATTTTGTCAGTTTGTTGTGATTGTTTCAGTTATTTACTGAATTAAATAAATATTTAAAAGGTGTTAGCTGTAATCTTACACTGCAAAGTCATAACTTAAAAGGGATTAAATTCATAATTATTTAATGATCGAAGCACACAAAAAATGCATGACAGCCCTAAAACTGACAATTAATTGGCAAAATCGCGAGCCGCGGGTCGGCTGGGCCAAGCAGGATTTTACTACCCCCGCCTCATTTTGGGTAAATAATACAAAAAACATTTAAAAGCAACCCTCTATGCACACTTCTATTATTATTATTATAATAATAATAATAATTATTAGTAGTAGTAGTTGTTATTGTATCTTTAGTATTATTATTACATTAAGACGTACCTAAATCTACTGTACAACATAGCCTAATATATTTCTGTCAATTTCTTCAAGTTAAAACAAACTTTTATTTTGACGGGTTGCCGTGAAGACCTTTGAGTGTCTGTGTGTTTATGATTTGACGATCGTTTTCTCAAATAAAACGGTAAACGCTCATTATGTGTTCATGTCCTCATAGTGACATGGCAGAGGCTAAAAAGACAAATGAAATGAATGGCAAATGAAACTGCTTGTCTGCGTTAGGGGTGGGACAAAAAAATTTGATATGCCGATTTATCGCGATATTTCCGGCCGCAAGACGTTATCGATACTCTGGCTCCAAGTATCGATATTTTTAAAAACTGAATATTTAAATTAATGTCTACACTTTGGCTTACCGGAGTGGCAGTAACCCCAGACTTCCTGTGGTGGCGGCGTGGCGCTTCCCAGATTGCAGATGATCAGATGAACGGAACAGTGAAGAAGAAATACGAGCGCAATGGCGCACCCGCGTCTTTTAAATCAAAAGTTTGGGTCCATTTTGGATTTTGTAGTGACGATACAAAAAAAGCTCACTAAAGACTATGTAATCGGCAAGAACTGTCTCGGAAAAATAAAATACAATGGCAACACAACCAACATGCATCCCCACCTCGTGCGCCATCAGTGAATCAGCCTACGCTGGATGACATTTGTATGGCAGAGCTACCTTTTTTGATAGAACTGCTTGTGCTTGGTTTGTTACCACAGTTATCTGTGTGCTTCCTCAGCGATGAAGTTTAACATTCGCGGCTATCTTTTCTTCAACTCCTCGGGATCCATCTTGACGACTGCAGTGCAGGCAGATCGCTCGCGCGGTTGTGATTCTCCTGGGAGAGCGCGCGCCGCGCGGCCACAAATAAACTGATATGGATTTGAAATTATTTTATCAACTTGAAATACAGGCATATTTTTGTAGATCTGTTCCTAAAAATATGCATTTATGTTTTAGGAACACATCTACAATATACATGCGCATATATATATATATATATATATATATATATATATTCGTTTGCACGTGACTGTTTAAAACCCATGTCTAGACCCGTGTTTCTCCCTTGTCCTACCCGACCTGCACCCGTATCCGACACACTAGGATGTTTTTCACCCGTGCAGGACTCTGACAGTGTACATGTTTAAAAGACAAGTTTATTATTGTACCGCTTGGTACTCAAATGTGACCATATTTTATTATATAAGGTTTTATACTGGGTGTGTTTTTGTACATTTTTAGTAATGTGTGCATTTTGCAATTTCTAAATATGAAATGTTGCTGCTATGAATACCGTAAGTTAGTGATGTGACCTTTCTTTATAATAAATAATTTAGTCACAGAAACTGTTCTCTCATGGCTGTTTGATAGCTTTATATGCTCTTACTGTACTTTAATGCTATTTCAAAAAATATGAAGTTTTAATAAATTAAATACATGATCATATGACTTTTTTGATGCTTTTTTTCCATTTACAAAATGATATTGTGATATATCGTGGGTGATTTTCTTCCAATATATCGTCTGTCACAGAATCGCTGGTATCGTGATATATCGTTATCGTGGGCAAAATATTGTGATATTATCGTATCCTGTGTTGACCTGTGATTCCCACCCCTAGTCTGCGTCATTCATTCACACAGAGACATGCAGAACATGAAGGATTAATATTTAAATAATCTTTTGCGGTTTAATATTCACCGACAATAGTATATATCGGCTACAGTCTGGAGCCCTGCGCTTAGATAAACAACACAAAAGCGACTGAAAGCAGCTGTCTTAGTGGGTACCGAATATACTCAGGCATCTGTACTATGAGTACTACAGAAATGCTGGTATCGTCATATTTTAAAAATCAGTACTGACTTGGTACCGAAGTACCGGTACTTGTGACATCCCTAGACGGCGGACTAAAAGAGTTAAAACAAATGGTTAAGGACATGGCACATTCTAACTCTCTCTTTTAGGGAGCAATAATCCACACTAGGGCTGTGCAATAAATCAGATATTAACACATATTTCGTTAATTAACCAACATTGTGAAAATCATGACTGTGAATAGTGACATTAATGTTTAACATATCTTAGTTTATTTAAATGATTCAGGAATTTGTTTGTTTCCTTTTGCATAAAAATAAAACATCAACTTTCCTTGTTATCTTAAAGGGGTCATGAATTGACCTTTTGACAAGGTCATGTACTATAAAAATATCCTTCAAGTTTAAGAACTCAACTTCCTTGTTAGCAGTGTTGGGTGTAACTAGTTACTAAGTAATTAGTTACTGTAATTTAATTACTTTTCCCTTGAAAAAGTAAAATAAGGGATACTCTTATTTAATTGAACTAAATACTAAATACAATTTTATATAATACAATGGTGGAATTAAAGGTCCCATGGCATGAAATTTTCATTTTGTGAGGCTTTTCAACATTAATATTAGTTCCCCTAGCCTGAATATTGTCCCCAAGTGGCTAGAAATTTTGATCGGTGTAAACAGAGTTGTGGCTGTCTTTCTCTGCCTTTGAGAAAATGACAGCCCAGATGAGCTGATCTGGAATTTTCCTGTTATGACCTCATAACAGGTTATGACCTCAGGTTATGACCTCATAACAGGAACGGTTACCTCCCTTTCCTCCACCCAGAGAATTTGGCACGCCCATGCAAGCGCTATATTTGTCCTCGAGAGATCATGGCTTGTGAACCAGTGAATGCTGGCAGTTTCTCAGTGTTTGGATGTACAAATGAAAACAGAAGTCTTTTTTCAGTTCCTGGCATTCAGCCACAGGGCAACCATCAGTATTGAAAAAATGCCTTTTATTTCTAAATTATGACATTTTATGATGTAAAAATCATACTAACAATATAAGTACACCTCAGGAAACATTATAAAATAATAGAAAAATGCCATGCCATGGGACCTGAAACATAAAAATGTAAAGTCTAACTTTAAAATGCATGTTTTTATGTATCCTAACATTTGTAATACTTTGGTCAGTTAATGAGAATAATTTATGTAGTTTTATATTATTTATTTGAATGAATTAAAAGAGCCATTTCATGTCTATCCTTGAATCGCTTAACTAGTCGAGGTTGATATAGGATTTAGAAAGTAATTAGTAATTAAATACTTTTTGGAGAGAGTCATTTGTACAGTAATCTAATTACACTATTGAAGATGTCATTAGTAACTAGTAATGAATTACTTCAAGTCAAATTTAAGACTTTTTAAGACCTTTTCAAGACCACGAATGAATTAAATTTAAGACCTATATAACGCAATAAAAAAAACGTACAATAGGAAATGCAGAATCACAAAATGACTTGCAAAGCAAATTCATTTATTAAAATTGAACAAAGTATTAGTAAACTTGCGGTTCCTCATAGCTCAATCCCATCAGGATTAATATACAAACACACTACCGGTCAAAAGTTTGACAACGGTAAGACTTTTTAATGTTTTTACAGAAGTCTCTTCTGCTCACCAATGCTGCATTTATGTTATTAAAAATACAAAAAATCTGTAATATTGTGACAGTTCTGTTGTGACTAGGGATGGGCGATATGGACTTAAAATTTATCCCGATATTTTCTAGTATTTATTGCGATAACGATATCAATGACGATAAATGTAGTATCATTCCCCATATTTTTGGATACAAAAAACAAACAATGATCTTAAGTAAAATGTACCTGTCATCAAATAGGCTCCTATAATACATAATATATATAAATTTATTTTTTTTATGTAAAATTCCACACCAGCCTTTTCAGAAATGGAAAAGTTGCAGATATAATTGTCTTCTTTAAAAGTGCAGGTAATGTTTAAATAGTGCAACTGTGCTGAAAAACATCACACAATACAAACAATAATAATTCAAATCAATGACAAGTTTTAAATGTAAACCGATTCTGTATTTAATCATACACTCATGGTGCAAACAGTGGTAAAAATGGCAGAAACCGCAAAAGTAATTATCCCAAAAATGTCTTCAGATTACAAAAAAGTTACAAATAATGATTTAATGATAGAACTTCAGTAATTAGAGTTGATAAGATATTAATACCACGAATTCTTCAACTAATAAAAATAAACTGCACTAAGGAATAATGAGCTTCTGGGTTCATGAATATTAATCAAGTTGTCAGCGCTCATTCAAACTGATTTGTTGAAATCAAAACACAGTAATAGTTGCACGCCAGCCAATGAGATTCCCGTTGTGCATTCGTTTCTTCCTGTTCATGAAAGGCTGAATAATTCCAAATAAACGCCATTATTTTACAGGAAAATACAACAAAGGATATTATTTACATGTAGCACATCAATTCTGTGTGGTATAAGACTCTCTCGCGCTCTCTTTGAGTGTGTGTGAAACACTGAGCGCTCTGTCGCGCGCCTCACACTAGTGTTAAATGTGCGTCAAATACACTGCGCATTCATTGAGTTGAACAGAAATAGTATGCTTTACCGATCGATTGAGACAGAGCGAATCTCTTAAGCGCTCAGTCCAAGTGCTCAGCGCGTGAAAATACATTTGTATGTACAGATTCAGCTCAGGTGCCCCTCGTTTAGCTATGAACTCTTCCGCAGCTTCCGCCTTAGTTGTTTTCGCCCTGCACGTGAGATGCGGATTCAGTGCCGCTGCTCCCATCACGCGCTGCACGTAGGACACCGAGTGCTGGGGGGGCACCACAAAAAAATTCTCTCTCTAACCCCCGTTCAGCTATACAAAGTGACGAACACAGCCACCGCGGCCATCATAAAGTAATAACGGCCAGCGGCGGCAATCTACTAGGCTTTATCGTTATTATCGCGGGAAGACAAATTCTTATCGTGGGGAGAATTACTGGTATATCGCAAACGATAAAATATCGCCCATCCCTAGTTGTGACTTTTCTCTATGTGAATATATAGTAAAGTGTAATTTATTCATGTGATCAAAGCTGAATTTATCATCATTACTCCAGTCTTCAGTGTCACATGCCCCTTCACAAATCATTCTCATATGAGGATTTGATGATCAACAAACATTTATGATTATTATTATCAGTGTTGAAAACAGTTGTGTAAAACATTTTTTTTAGGATTCTTTGATGAATAGAAAGTTCTAAAGAACAGCATTTATCTGAAATAGAAAGTAAAAAAAAAAGTTTTTTGAAGGATTATGTGACTAAAGTCTGGACTCTGGAGTAATGATGCTGAAAATTCAGCTTTGAATCACAGAATTAAACTGCATAGTCATATATTCATAAATATAAAAAAAGTTAATAAATGCAGCCTTGGTGAGCAGAAGAGACTTCTTTAAATACCATTCTCAAACTGAGTGTGAGTGTGTGTGTGTGTCTGCATTTATTTATTTATTTTTATATATATATATATATATATATATATATATATATATATATATATATATATATATATATATATATATATATATATATATATATATATATATATATATATATATATATATATATATATATATATATATATATATATATATATATATATATATATATATATATATATATATATATATATATTAGTGCTGGGCGGTATGACAAAAAATGTATATCACGGTATTTTTCTAAATTATATCGGTTTCACGGTATATGACGGTATTTTTTCCCCTATGCATGACAGGGTGTTAATCACATTTTCTACTGATTGAGAGAGGAAATACTGCAGGAGATTGACTAGAATGCCCTATTTTACTGTCATGACGAGTGAATATTGTAGAAAAATTCCACACTAGAGTTAATAGGTCTACAGGTTAACAAAATGATGCTGTGGAGAGACAACAAACAATAAAACACAGACCTGCAACACGCTCAGAATCATACTTACAGACACCTGAATATTAAAAGTTGAGTTGAGGGCACCTTAAGAATTTTCAAAATCTAACCCTCTATAACAACAAACTGCCAAAACGAAGAGAAATGAGGATATTAGCAATACATTTAACAGGACTCTCGGAACGAATGACACACATCAGTTTAACACAGAAAGAATAAAGCAGTTACTTTTTGGCCCATTCTTCTTTGAATTGTCAGTTTATTTATTAACTTACATCGTCTTTTGAATAATCCATCGTGTCAGCGCGTTCGTGATCAGACATAGGTTATCAGTGTAATCAGTGCATACATTTCATTTTAATAAGACGTGATGAAATATGCGCGCATACACACTTCTGGTTCATGTCTAGAGCACTAGAGTTTTTGAAATATGTCCATAAAAATTTTAAACGCACTCGCTCCGGTCTATATCAGCGCTATATGATCCATGTGGTGAGCGTTGTTAAACTCATCGCAGCGCTCCGTGCAGAAACCGCGCTCTCTCGCGCGCCGCGTGTAGTTTGAATTCTCAACAATAATCAAGGGCTGAATCCGACATCGCTCCCATAACCTCAAATATAGCATTATTTGGAGGGCACAGAGCTTTGTAGTGGTGTCCGAAACCTTAGTGGACGTTATTGAGTGCACTCATTCTATCCCATTGCACCGCAATAACGAGTGTACAGCCGATGTACACACAACGGTTGTCCGACTTCACGCACGTTTTCATTCAATCCTTCAAATAAAGTGATAACGTAGGGAATAGTGAATGAGAGTATAGGATACAGCCATAGGCTGTGTGCTCTGACTGCTCTTACTACAGTGCATCAATGAAATGGGTCCCCTCTCAAACAATGACGCGCTGCGCCGCGTTCCGAGCGTTGTTTAAGCGACATACACCGGTATTGCGGTATCATCAAAATTCATATCATAAAGAAAATTAATACCGGTATTCGGTATGAACCGGTATACCGCCCAGCACTAATATATATATATATATATATAACATATATATATTTTATTATATAATATTATATAATTTATAAATATATAATAATTTTTTGTGAGATAAATTTTCAGAAATGTGCATGTTTTTTTTTTTCATAATTAGGATGCCACATTTACCATATCATTATGTCAGGTGCACAATAGTCACACATTGCAATAAAACAAACAAAATGCATGAATCTTGTTTGACAATAGGACAAATAAGTACAACTTAAATATACAGATACAAACTGTGCTTTAGTTTAGGTAGGCTACTGTTTGTTTTCCCCCGTTGTTGTTGTTTGATTAATGCCAGTCTGACATCTGTCCGTGTGGCAGTAGCGAATCAGTTCGGGTTTTACATCGCTTTTTTAGTGCTATCGGGAATATCAATTTTATTTGGTCATTATGCGAGATGGCAGGTAAGAAAGATTTGCCTTCGCTTTCACGATCGCGTGAACTGGAAGAACTGGAGAACTGAAGCTGAAGAATAAAATCTGTTTGATGTGTCTGTGGTACAATCCAAAAGAGCCTCGCGCCAATAACATGAAAGCTGATTGGCTGCAATATAAGATGCATGCTGGTCTCATTTGTATTTGTAAAACAGCGAACTATAGTTGGACTAGCGAAAGAACGAACTACAACACACACACATGTTTGGTTTTAATCTTTTATGGGGACTTTCCATAGGCGTAATGGTTTTTATACCGTACATACCGTATATTCTATCCCCCTACACTGCCCCTGCCCCTAAACCTAACCCTCACAGGAGACATTCTGCAATTTTACATTTTCAAAAAACATCACTTAGTCTGATTTATAAGATGTTTTCCTCATGGGGACCTAAAAATGTCCCCACAAGGATGAGGATTTCGGATATTGCTATCTTTGTGGGGACATTTTGTCCCCATAACGTGATGATTACCAGTCCACCCACCCACCCACACACCCACACCCACACACACACACACACACCCACACACACACACACACACACACACACACACACACACACACACACACACACACACACACACACACACACACACACACACACACACACACACACACACACACACACACACACACACACACACACACACACACACACACACACACACACACACACACACACACACACACACACACACACACACACACACACACACACACACACACACACTAAAGTGCTGCCGGAGCATTTCAATGAGCAATAGGTAGCGTTACATGGACGTAGGAAAAGACCCGTTTAAAATTATTTAAGACCTAGAACTCAATACTTCAGCGAATTTAAGACTTTTTAAGGCCTAAAATTTTGATTTTGAAATTTAAAGACATTTAAGACTTTTTACGATCCCGCGGGTACCCTGTTGTTAGTCCAAAACATTTTTGGAAAACATCTCAGAAAACAACTTGTTTGGGATTGTGTCACATTACTACATAAAACCTCTGCAGAAGATCAATGCCTACTTCCACATCATTGGCTCTTTAGCCCCGCCCACCGATTCGCACATATCATGTAGTAGTAAATAGAAGACAGACACAAACACAGGATTACTACAGCAACAAAATGATAGAGATGCCTCTGAAAGACGTTTTGAAGAGCCAAGTTTCGGAAAAACTTTTATACTGCATTTATACTGCAGCGCCACAGTCAGACGGAATAGTTTCAGCCCAATAATAGATTTGCTGTCTTTTCCTTTGCTTTATCATCGATGGGGTTAATGTGCTGGATAATCGGATATTAGGGCTGCCCCCGACTAAATATTTTTCTAGGTGACTATTACACGTTCATTTAAGCCATTAGTCGACTAATCGCATGTTTATATTAATTTAATTACTTAAATATATACTGGGGGGGGGGGGGGCGCAGATTGTTAAACGCAGATCTATGTTTTTATTCACTCAAGCGAAGAATCTCAGGACTAATAATATAATTGACACAAATTAATGCAAATATTGTATGCAAATAGTCTCAAAAAGATTATTTCCCAACTAGAATTAGAATTTTGTTCACGGTTCTGTTTGACCTGGTTACTGCCTTGCTTTGAACTAGTCTATTATTTTAAATTAAATAAAAATCATTACATAATGACTTAATTTCTATGGGCTACATTTAAAAAAATAACGTAGGCAAGAGAAGGCTATGTTCTGAAGAACCGTTTATGTTCAGACGGAAAGTTAAAATTCAGAGGAACAGTTCGTGTTCTGAAGAAACATTCATGTTGAAGAACTGTTAATAATAAAGATTGAGAAAATTGGATCAGTTGTGCTCCTTTTTTTTTTTTGGAAAACTTGAAACACTTTTTTTGTCAAATACTTGATGCGGCCCAGCCTGACCCAGGGTCTACCTCCAGCGGCCCCCAGGTAAATTGAGTTGGAGACCCCTGCATTAGAGTGAACGCGAGCTCGATTCAAACACCAATGCGATCTTATTCCTAAATGAATTAGATTCGCCTGTGTCTATTAATCCTTTGACAAAATCACACCGAAACAAATCAAATCTGACCGAGAGCGTGCTTCACAAACAGCTTATTTTCAACACAGTATCATTATTTCTGTTACAAATGTTCAAATGATCACAGAAGCACTGAGAAAAAAAGTTTATAGTTTGGATAAAGACAACTATGGTATCAAAATACAGTAAATCACCTTTAGAAAGTAAATTGCTGCTCAAATAACGATTGTATTGATTGCAATGTTACGCCACTAGGCGGTGACAAGCTAAAGAATATATATTTGTCATTAAATCATTAATTCAAGATTCATTCAAAACGCTGATTCATCCAGTAATGAAGCAAATTAAGTGATTAAATCGTTCATTCAAACAGATAAAAGAACAATTCAATCAAATGAATTAAACATTTTTAAATAGACTGCAGTAGCAATTAAATATTTTGTCTAGTAAATTATGTGTTATTTTGTTTAGGTAAAGGAACACGTCGACTTTTTGGGATTTTAGCTTATTCACCGTATAAGTAGTACACATCACAACATGTAAATAGGAAAATGTTGGCGTTATTTTGTCACTTATTGAGCAGTAGGCTAGCTGGAGCCGTTTACGTCCAGTCTTTGTGCTAAGCTAGGCTAGCGGTGGGTGTGTCTGACAGAGTTATGGCACACACAGAGATGAGAATGGTATGTATGGACTTATCTAACCATGAGGGATACGGTGAATAAGCTAAAGTTCCAAAAAGTCGCCGTGTTCCTTAAAGAGTTATGCGAGAACCGTGATCTCTATTTGAAATAGAAAAATTGTGATTCTAAATTTTTCCAGAATTGTGCAGCTCTACTCCACATTAAACAAGGCTTCCTTAAGACTGGTTAGTCAATTATAGTATGTGAATTAGAATACAGCCTCAAGTCTTGTGAATCCACTAGGAGGAGCAGACAAAAAGCTTCTGGCAATAATCTACTGTGCTGTGGTACTGTACCGCTGGGAGGAATTAGCACAGTGAACTAATTCCAGATTAAAATAATGAAATGTTTGCTTGTAAAATTAAATCAGATATCCTCTTAGCTCCTGAAAGGAAATATGTAGCCTAACAGATTTTCAATGTTCAGTACTGACCACATTTTGTGCCTCATAGTGGTCTCGCATATCTTTGGGTTAAAAATGTGGTCTGGTGAATTACAACTAGCATTTTACTTTTTGACCTGCCAAATGACCTCTGTGGCCTATTCACAGCAGAGTCCTGCAAACAAACCAAAACTTTTCAAACAGAAAAATAAAATGAAATTCTCCATTTGCTCCAACTGAAAAAAATGTGGATTGGACTGGATGTGTTATTACATTTACCAACCAGCCTTTAAAGGAACACTCCACTTTTTTTGAAAATAGGCTCATTTTACAAGTCCCCTAGAGTTAAATAGTTGAGTTTTACCGTTTTTGAATCCATTCAGCCGATCTTTGTATCTGGCGGTAGCACTTTTAGCATAGTTTAGCATACATCATTGATTCTGATCAGTCCAATAGCATCTCATTCAAAAAATGACCAAAGACACTTTCAATATTTTTCCTATTTAAAACTTGACTCTTCTACAGTTACATTGTGTGCTAAGACCAACTGAAAATTAAAAGTTGCGATTTTCTACACCTATATGGCTAGGAACTACTTTCTCATTCCTGCGTAATAGTCGCGGATCTTCGCGGCAGTACCATGGCATGACACTTTACAATGAGGTCTCATTTGTTAATGCATTAACTAACATGAACAAACAGAGCAATGACCTTTGGTTATGTTAGTAATAAAATTGTGTTCATGTTAGTTCACAGTGAATTGCCTAATGTTAACAGATGCAACGTTGGATCTGTAAATGTTGAGAGAAACATGAACTAAAATTAATAAATCCTGTAGAAGTATTGTTCATCCATGGATGATGGTTCATGTTAACTAATGCTAACAAAAACAAAACATTATTGTAAAGTGCTACCATTTTTTTAAATAAAGTAAGTTGGCCATAGGAGTGTAAAATTCATTTTAAAAGGCAAGGAATCTTACACTAATTCAAACTAGGCTGTTGTATTGTATATGTTTGATTAATGTTGAAGTGTTTGGGTCATGGTTAATGGTGAATCTTTTGTTTTTGTAATCAGGCTCTGAAAGATTCATAGGCCCATATATCAGAACAAAGCAAATACAAAAGACCTGAAACAGACGCGATGCAACCTGTATAAACAGAATACGGAAGTCTGTTGCACATAACCCCCATTTCAGGACTCAAGTTTTACAGAGCTGAATGTTTTTTAAGGTCCCCACTCTTTTTGAGAATTTACAGATGGAGAATATACCTGTGAAATGTAAGCTATGCACTGAGGAAAGCATTACATCTCAAACCCATTAAACGGCACATGTATCTGTGGCCCTGTGTACACCTGGTATTAAGAGGCATTTTGGTCGGATCACAAGTAGACGACGAGGGAGACACATTCCGGTTTACACCTGGTGTTTTAATCCATCTCTTTTTTCCACTTTCAACCACTTATGTCCTGATTTCATCGAGGGGAGAAAATGACAGGGGAGCGGGTAAATGTATGAGTTTTTGAGATCTGTTAGGACAGCAAGCGCATAGGTGTTCTTTTGCGGCTGTTTGAATGCATTTGACCACATGTCCGTTTACACTATGAAAGCAATCCGGTCTAATGTGTTCTCGACTACCTCTGGAATTGGCCGAAAATGGACGAGCTCAAAATATTTTATACCCGGTTTACACCTGTATTTTAACGGTTGTCCACTTGCATAAAAGTAACCAGTGACCATAAAAATAAACTAATGGTACAACGATCTATAAATAGATGGTAACAATCTTTACATTTAAACATTTGAAGTGGACTTGTGTGTGTTTGTCACATTAGCCACGTTTACATGCGCACTTTTTTGTCATTCCGATTAAAATCATTCCTATTGAAAGAGTCGGTGGACTGTTTACATGAGACGTTATCTAAACCGATCTGGTGTTTACATGTGCTGACTTTCAGTCGGAATCATTTTGTGACATGCGCGCACAGTTTGTCTGCCGCATCAGATTCGTAACGTTAGTATCGTGGATCAATAGTTGTGTTGGTAATTTTTATATTTATTTATTTTTCTGTGGGCGGACATGCAGTAGTTTAAACTGCTGTCCTATACAATGGCTATTTCTAGGGCTGTAATCAACCAAAGAAAATCTTGGTCGACTGAAGTCCTGAAATTTTCGACAAAAAATCGACTAAAATGACGTTAGGGAAAAAAAAGTTAAATGAATAAGCTGCGCACTGTGCGCAGTACTTGGTAGCCTTGTTGTCTGCCTAAATTAATTATAAATAAACATAAAAAACTAGTAGGCTATTTGCAGAATATTAAATCGTTTTTGACCTGATTATTTTGCACTGAAATGAGTCTGACACACGAGTCTGTCGGCTCTGACAGCGTTGCATCACGTGCACCTGCGCAACATCATAGCCTATGACTTCCGAAAATATAGTACTATGTGTTGTCAACTAGATATCATCACAAGAACTTTTGAGGAATGTGCAACATAATTTAGACAATTTTTTTTGTATGTATTATAATAACTGACAGACAGTATAATTTCAGCCGCTCTGTGCAGCTCGAACATATAGGAGCTCAGCTGAGCTCAGCTTCGCGGCTGAGACACGAATAGACTATTAACTTAAAGCTTTTACTCTTAAACACAAAAGGCACATCCACTTTAATAAAAAAGGAATATTTATTAAACAAGCCAGATCAAGAGCAGAAAAAACGCTCACAATTAAATAAATAATATACAAGAAAACTAGCCTTCTTCAATCTGTCTCTTTTCTCCAGTGGGTTGGGCTAATCCAAAAGAAGTGGAAACAATGGGGGTGTTCTTAAGACAGACTGTTACCTGTGAAACACGGGTGCTCTGAAAACACCCCCATTAGCAATAGTGCTTTCCACCTGATGAAATGAACGCGGCGCGGCAAAACTGATGAAATGAACGCAGCAAAACTAATGAAATGAACGTGGCTCGGCAAAACTGATGAAATGAACGCGGCAAAACTGACAGTACAGATCCACTTAGCGCGGTGTTGTGACGCTTCCCCTCATGTGTATGTTGATGGGCGTTCCTCAAGTTTACCGCTATGGGTGTGCGTTTGAGCCAGCGGGAATGAAAAACAAAGGACCCGCGAGAGACTTCTCTTCGCCAGTTGGCTGGGCTAATCCAAAAGAAGTGAAAACAATGGGCGTGTTCTGAAGGCAGACTGTTACCTGTGAAACAGGGGTGCTCTCAAAACACCCCCATTAGCAATAGTGCTTTCCACCTGATGAAATGAACGCGGCGCGGCAAAACTGATTAAATGAACGCAGCAAAACTAATGAAATGAACACGGCAAAAAAATCGACCAATCAGAATTTTGGTCGAGCCAGAACGTATCGACTAATAATCGACTGGGAGATTACAGCCATAGCTATTTCAACAGCTGAGAATGATGAATGTGGAATCAAAATTAATTAAATTAATTTATTTTGAAAAACATAAAATTAACTATAAAATGCACCCAAATTATTAATAAAAACATAGGATGTATGGTGAAACAAGAATTAAAGCATTCAAGACGTGCTCCGCATCATTACTAGTAGCCTACTAAACGCATAGATATTTCAGATGATTAAGGAAAGATACCATAATCACAAAGGTATAAATATTAACAAAAGTAATTAAAGTAGACTGTGGGTAATGTTACTTAACCAATTTGAAGTAGTTGTTTAACTTTTTTTTATATCTAACTTACGAGAAACAAAATGTCGACACGTCCTCTCCAGCAGCTTGAATGTTCCCCGTTGCAATGGAAACTCTCAACGGCCACCAGGGCCTATACAGTTTTATAAAAGCTATTCATTATTTGTTGTAAAGTGTAAAGGCCAATTTATACTTCTGCGTCGAGTGCACGCAGAGGGTACGGCGTACCCTACGCATAGACGCGTTGGATACGCCGTACCCTACGCCGTAGCCTGACGCGCACCTCTCCAAAAATGTAACAACGCGTCAATTCTACGCGGACCGCAAGCGCTGTGATTGGTCTGCCAGAACCCTTCCCTCAGGTCAATAAATAAATAAAAAATCTGCGATAGGAGTGTGTGTGTGTGTGTGTGTGTATGTGTCCAGAAATTGGATGATAGTTCCTTACGTCTGCTATAACACACTATTTTGCAGTCCAGCGATTCTTTATGGTAGTAAATAAATACATAGATCCGCTGAATATAGTTTATTTATTTTCTCATTAAAACCAAAGATGTTAATCAGTAATTGTATATCAAGAACAGGGACACATTAGGGTATATTTCGTGAATGAAGTCTCCGCAACAACAATCGCTTGCTGAGCCACCGCTGCTGAAAACAGCGGCCACGAGCTCCGCATAGTTTCACAAATGCATTCCAGCGCCAGATCGCCTTATTTAACTTTACTAATCAACTAGAGATGCTAAATTTGTATTAGATACAACAACTCAAGCTGCAAGAAAAGCCGCTCTCTCACTGCTGCTGATATTCCGACATGAATGTACAGATTCTACACATCAAGCTGCTTCTTCTTCGGCTGTTGTCTTGATTACACCAACATGCCCGAGGACACTGCCTCCTAGCGTCTGCATGTGGAATTGCACATTGACGCAGACAACAGCGCAGAAGTATAAATGCTCACGACGGCGTCGGCTACGCGCGTAGCCTACGGCGTACACTACGGCGTACACTCGACGCAGAAGTATAAATGGGCCTTAAGAATCACCTTAGAAAAATGCATTCTTCTGTCAGGCGCAGTTGAAGCCTAGGACAAACGCTGTCAAGATGAGATGGTGTAGCCAGGCTATGTCTGTGTCATTATTCCAACATGTTCATAACATGTTACGAAATAAAAAGTTTAATACCTCAGAAAAATTTACTTTCCTCTTTTGGCAACATTAGCCTGGTGTGAGCGCGGCGCGCGCTCTTCAGTTGTGGAGGCGCGTGCGCTATATATCACGTCACAGAAAGGTCGACGTGCACTCAAAGTAATCGGATCAGATTGTTTACATGGTGGAATTTTTCGTTTGATCGGTTCATGAAAAGGTTTATCCCACTCCTCTCAAACCGATTACAATTTAATTCGGTTTGGCCATTTTTATTCCGATTGAGGTGTTTATATGGAGCATTTTCATTCGGATTGGACTTTTAAACCGATTACAGTGCTCCATGTAAACACACCTACTGTTTTAACTGCTTGAAGTACTAATGTTAGAATCCTCTCAGCCTGGTTGGCAAACAAAATTTTTTTTATTTTATAGTTAACATTTATTTATTTCAAGTAAAGTTTTTTTTATGGTTTTAGTTTTTGTTAGCTATAATAACACTGACACTAGTCAAATCTATATATTTAATAATACGCGTCAAATAATGTTCTTAGTATTCCCTTCCTGGGCATCCCAGACAGAAGCTACAATAGTTTAATTTAAATTAAATGGAAATTAAATAAAAATGACATCGTTTGTTTAATCAAATAATAACCTGGGTGGAAATTGGACACACTGCGTGTCTTTTATTTAATAAACAGACCCGGGTATACACCGGGACTTTATTAATGCAGCTGCTCATTCAAATCAGTAATGGGTGATATAAACAATATGCCAGGGTTATTCAAATCTTGCCCTGGAGGGCCAGTGCGCTGCAGAGTTTAGCTCCAACCCTGATCAAACTCACCTACCTGTGATTTTCTAATGAACCTGAAGACATTGATTAGCATGTTCAGGTGTGTTTGATTAGGGTTGGAGCTAAACTCTGCAGCGCACTGGCCCTCCAGGGCAAGATTTGAATAACCCTGCGATATGCAATATAAACGATACAAAATTGGCCTAGAGATTTTGGCCATGGATTATCACGATGATGCATGTTGATGACGCAATCTACCCATGAAATTTAAACATGCATTTGAAGTTTGGGCAAAAACTTCTGGCAGTGTTGTGTTTTCGTGCATTTTTTTTCACAGCGCTGGATGTCATATGGTGATTGTGAAACACACGGAACACTTCATGGTGAAATTTGTTAATCAGGTCAGCTGAATTAAAGCCACAGTGCATTGTTCTGATCAAAATTGATATGATTAACATGAAAAATGTTATGCCAATGTGTCGGACTCGGTAGACAGCCAGTTAGGAAACAACTTGATATAACAATTTTTTAATACCGTATCCTAAATTGTGCATGATTAAGCCATATATATCATATGCTGAAGTAAATTTCTGGAGTGTTAATGATTAAAAAAAACAACAACAAGAACCGTAAAGAAACGAAAACCGTGACCCTAAAACCGTGATACGAACCGAACCGTGGGTTTTGTGAACCGTGCCACCCCTAATAATTACAGTTTTGCACAATACATGTTCTCAAAACTACATAGAATGTTTCTTTCTTTCTGTTTGGCTTTCCTTAGGGTCTATGTAACCTGTTCTGAAATGGTTCTATTATAATTTATACATCCTGATATATATCGTTATCGTTATATTGTTTGCATACATTTAATTTGAAGAAGACGAGGGGCCTGTACCATGATGGTAGTTTAACAAACTCAGGGTTACAGGATTAGTTTCGAGTTGACAAAACCAAACCAATCTATTCAGGCTTTGTTGGTCCCATGATGCTGATCATCAACTTTCTCTGTCAACTCAGGCTTTGATCCTGAGTTTAGGAGTTTAGCTGTGACATCAGCAGTGAACAGCCAATCACATGCTGTGGATCAGTAAAACTGAGATTCACTTCTCACGAGAGAAGCAGTGTGATTCACTTCACTCTTCTGCAGAATATACAAATCGGGACCGATCTGAGAGCAACTCTGAGCAAGGAAAATACAAAAACTTTTATCTTAGTGAAGAGGCGGGGCTGACCCCGTTGCTACGTATGACACAGTCTTTTGAAGACTGTGATTGGTTGGTTGTCCAAAAAGGGGAAAAAAGGAACGCTTTTAAGTATAGGGTCTATTCTAAGCCTTCACTTTGAAATTACTAGAGCAAATTGTCCTATTTATCTGATCTAATCTATAGTGTCTTATTAAGTCACTGTCATCCATTGTCTGCAACACATTTCTTCTCCCTCTTCGTCTTTCTGCCATTTTCTCCACTGCTAAAGAAACTCTTAAGCCTCTTAAAAGTCCTCGTCTGTGCTCCTAACAAATTTGATCTTAAGACCTCTTTTAAGGGTTAAGTTGCTTTCGGAATTACTTTTTTCTTTACTAGGACTTTTTTAGTTAATTTTAAGAGTAAACGCCCACATTTCTAAGAATTTTCTTAGAATTTTGTCACTAGGAGCTACTCTTTGCATTAAGATTCTTTATGAATACGGGCCCAGAGGTTTAAGTCTTTAATAGCCATTTGCTATGTATTGATCTTTAATTTGGAGTAGAAAAAGGGGGAGTGACTTTATTGCATCAGATATGTGTCACTTTGCTCACAGCTGATTGGTCCAATTTCAGTTTGAGATCTCTTATCCAGAACATAACCTGCCCTGGAGCAGGTTAGCTGTGGAGCGCAAGTTACTATGGAGATGAACACTGCTAAAAGCCAAACCACTTTAATGGTACCTTAAACCCAGGATTGGCACAAACTAAAGGCCAATTTATACTTCTGCGTCGAGTGCACGCAGAGGGTACGGCGTACCCTACGCATAGACGCGTTGGATACGCCGTACCCTACGCCGTAGCCTGACGCGCACCTCTCCAAAAATGTAACAACGCGTCAATTCTACGCGGACCGCAAGCGCTGTGATTGGTCTGCCAGAACCCTTCCCT
Organism: Gobio gobio; assembly: GCF_949357685.1. Taxonomy (NCBI): domain Eukaryota; kingdom Metazoa; phylum Chordata; class Actinopteri; order Cypriniformes; family Gobionidae; genus Gobio; species Gobio gobio. The sequence continues at coordinate 16,433,835 of NC_137100.1, read as the reverse complement.
CAGGTCAATAAATAAATAAAAAATCTGCGATAGGAGTGTGTGTGTGTGTGTTAGGGATGGGCGATATCTTATCGTTTGCGATATACCGGTAAAAATTCTCCCCATGATAAGAATTTGACTTCCCGCGATAATAACGATAAAGCCTAGTTGATAGCGCGACCCATCCGCACCGTGCCAACGCTGGCCGTCTCTTGATGCTTAAAGCGGTTACTTTATGGTGGCTGCGTTCGTCAATTTGTATAGCTGAACGGGGGTTGGAGAGAGAATTTTGTTGTGGTGCCCCCGCACCACTCGGTGCCCTAAGCGCCGCGCAATGGGAGCGGCGGCACTGAATCCGCATCTCACGTGCAGAGCGAAAACAACTATGGCGGAAGAGTTCATAACTAAACGAGGGGCTACCTGAGGGCAATCTGAACCTGTACATACAGATGTATTTCCACTCGCTGAGCACTTGGACTGAGCGCTTAAGAGATTCGCGCTGTCTCAATCGATCGGTAAAGCATACTATTTCAGTTCATCTCAATGAATGCGCAGTGCATTTGACGCACATTAAACACTAGTGTGAGGCGCGCGACTGAGAGCGCTCAGTGTTTCACACACACTCAAAGAGAGAGCGAGAGAGTCTTATACCACACAGAATTGACGTGCTACATGTAAACAATATCCTTTGTTGTATTTTCCTGTAAAATAATAGCGTTTATTTGGAATTATTCAGCCTTTCGTGAACAGGAAGAAACGAATGCACAAACGGGAATCTCATTGGCTGGCGTGCACCTATTACGGTGCCTGTTTTGATTTCAGCAAATCGGTTAGAATGAGAGCTGACAACGTGATTAATATTCATGAACTCAGAAGCTCAATATTCCTTAGTGCAGTTTATTTTTATTAGTAGAAGAATCTTATATCTTATCAACTCAAATTACTGAAGTTCTATCATTAAATCATTATTTTCAACTTTTTTGTAATCTGAAGACATTTTTGGGATAATTACTTTTGCGGTTTCTGCTATTTTTACCACTTTTTGCACCATGTATGAATAAATACAGAATCGGTTTACATGTAAAACTTGTCATTGATTTTAATTATTATTGTTTGTATGGTCTGATGTTTTTCAGCACAGTTGCACTATTTAAACATTACCTGCACCTTTACAGAAGACAATTATATCTGCAACTTTTCCATTTCTGAAAAGGCTGGTGTGAAATTTGACATAAAAATTTTTTATGAATTATTTATTTATTTTTTTATATATATATATATATATATATATATATATATATATATATATATATATATATATATATATATATATATATATATATATATATATATATATATATATATATATATATATATTTATTTATTTTTTTTATTTATTTATTTTTTTATGTATTATAGGAGCCTATTTGATGACATGTACGTTTTACTTTAGATCATTGTTTGTTTTTCTGAAACTCGCAAGAATGCATGCAGCTTTCACTTGTATCCAAAAACATGGGGAATGATACTACATTTATCGTCATTGATATCGTTATCGCAATAAATACTAGAAAATATCGGGATAAATTTTTAAGTCCATATCGCCCATCCCTAGTGTGTGTGTGTGTGTGTGTCCAGAAATTGGATGATAGTTCCTTACGTCTGCTATAACACACTATTTTGCAGTCCAGCGATTCTTTATGGTAGTAAATAAATACATAGATCCGCTGAATATAGTTTATTTATTTTCTCATTAAAACCAAAGATGTTAATCAGTAATTGTATATCAAGAACAGGGACACATTAGGGTATATTTCGTGAATGAAGTCTCCGCACCAACAATCGCTTGCTGAGCCACCGCTGCTGAAAACAGCGGCCACGAGCTCCGCATAGTTTCACAAATGCATTCCAGCGCCAGATCGCCTTATTTAACTTTACTAATCAACTAGAGATGCTAAATTTGTATTAGATACAACAACTCAAGCTGCAAGAAAAGCCGCTCTCTCACTGCTGCTGATATTCCGACATGAATGTTCAGATTCTACACATCAAGCTGCTTCTTCTTCGGCTGTTGTCTTGATTACACCAACATGCCCGAGGACACTGCCTCCTAGTGTCTGCATGTGGAATTGCACATTGACGCAGACAACAGCGCAGAAGTATAAATGCTCACGACGGCGTCGGCTACGCGCGTAGCCTACGGCGTACACTCGACGCAGAAGTATAAATGGGCCTTAAGCTTAAACATATCTGGCTAGCCAGCTAAACCGGCTTCATGGTATAGGCCCGAGATGAAATGTGCGCATACTGGTTCATGTTTAGAGCACTAGAGCAGTGGTTCTCAAATGGGGGTACGTGTACCCATGGGGGTACGTGAAGGCACTCCAGGGGGTATGTGAGATTTTAAAATATAGCCTACATATATTTAAAAAGTAGCATCCATGCAAAAATCCTTTAAAAATAATTATTTAATAAATATTTCAGGCAAATATAAGTGTAAGTTCATAAAATGAATTTAATATTCAGTAGGCTATTCAATTTCATTATCCTAAAAACCCAGAGTCTCCCCCATACCAGAATGGTTTGACCCAACCTCTCATATGCCGCCTGGCATAACCTGTCAGTCACTTGGATCAACGATAGGGTGACCAGACGTCCCCGTTATCCCGGGGACAGTCCCGGTTTTTAATGTTCTGTCCCCAACTGGAGTTGTCCCCAGAAATGTCCCCGTTTTACAGCTCGTTCCAAACAACCCGCAGAGCGCCCAACCAAATACAGCTGCTACGCTGACTCTACTTGGTCACGCGCATGCGCGCCGCTTCTACTTCAAGAAGAACGTACTGAGTCGAGAGCAGACAGAGCGCCATTATCGTCAAATATCAAAAGAAACCTTGTTGTCGCTTTCAAGGTAGTAACATACTAACTATTTGTTTTTAATTTAAAGTAATATTGTTTGTATGTGCTTCATAACAGAGCCTCAACAAGGTGCGGGATTGTTTTGAACCAAGTAGTTAGGGGGTACTTGGCTGAAAAAATATTTCACAGGGGGTACATCACTGAAAAAAGGTTGAGAACCACTGCACTAGAGCATATGAAATGGGTCCATAAAAAAAAACTTCGGTCTATATCTGAACTATATGATCCATGTGGTGAGCGTTGTTAATCTCATCACAGCGCTACGTGCAGAAAAACGCTCTCTTGCGAGCGCCACGTGTCGTTTGAATTCTCTGCTGTAATCAAAAGCTTAATCCGAGATCGCCCCTTATACCCTCAAATAGGCCATTATTAGAGGGGACAGCCATTTGTAGTGGTGTGCGAAACCATAGTGGACGTTATTGAATGCACTCATTCAATCCCACATTGTAATAACGTAATAACGAGTGTAAAGTCGATGTACACACAACGGCTGTCCGAGCTCATTCACTCCTTCAAGTGAACTGTATTAGTGGATAACATAGGGAATAGTGATTGAGGATCTAGGGGGCGACTTTAGATTTCGGTACGGTTTGGTATGTGCTATGTTCGGGGAAATTAGGACAAATGTCAAATAAAAATAAAGAAAATAAGAACAAATAATCAAACTACAAGCAACAGCACAAATAAATAAATAAGCACAAGGCTAACAATGCTAAAATAATGCCAAGAACCTTTCTGCACTGTACTGGATGCGTTTTCTGAGAGACTCAAAACAGCACCATGGTAGGGATGTGACGGTGAGGAAATTTTCCCACCGGTTAATTGATGTGTGACAACACCGGTAATACCGGTATCACCGGCGGAGGCTTTTAAATCACTAATTCTATCTAACCGAAAGTAACATGCACACGACCGCTCTGAACTGAAAACGCACCAGTGTTGCATATTCACACACCGTGAATGACAGCTCGTCTGTAAATGCGCGCTCTGTGAGGCCATGGGTGCGTCTCAATCAGTTCCCTAGTTCAGTAGTCAGGGCACTGATCAAGCATTGATCAGTCTATGATTGAGATGCACGCCATGAATGAATAACAGTTCGTCCGTAAAGCCTTGTTTATACTCGGCGCGCCCGCACGAGCGCGAGGGTGCGCGCTGCAAATTTTGTGCGGCCGTGCACATTTTACTTTCGGTTTTGAATTAGCGCCAATTCGGCTGCGGGTTGCTTGAATTGTGGGTTCATTAGCCTATTATTTTTAATGAAAAACACAACAACAAAACAAATGACAAACTCCCTTAAATAGGCGCTTTTACGTTTCGCTTTGAAACCAAATCTTCCACGATCATCTCAGTCAGCTCCTCACTCTTAAATCTGATGAATGACTCCTGCCGCTGCCGAGACTCACGGTCAGATCCTGCTTTATTAAGCAGATACGTTAAGTTTTTATTTGTATTGTCTGTTCTCTAACTGAACTAAATTATTTTATTACTATAAAAAAATCAAAAAGACGGTGGGCAGTGCCACGGTGGCCAAGTGATGTAACCGGTGTTGAGTCTGGACACCGGTAACACCGGCAACACCGACTATCGTAGCAAGCCTACACCATGGCTGTGAGTTTGAGGGCCTTTCTTCATTCACTCACTCAGAGCAAAAATGCAACCTGTAACACTGGTGCCATGACCAAGATGAGGCAATGTGATGAGCATGGGAACATCTAGTTTATAAGTTACTTTGCACTGCACAGGTCAACCCACTTGATTCAACTGCTACTATCTCCAGCTCCCATACTAAAAATCCAAATTTTGCTTCATGCAAATGTGAGGTCGATATTAGACATAAGACAATGCACGTGACATCATCTCTTTAGACATTCAATGATCAAAACGCATTTATAAAATAGACAACTCCAACTATAAATTCTCTGATCAAATTCAATTCTGCATTAATGTGCCACGTTGCTACATTTCTAAAGCTCCTGGCGTTCCTGTAGAGCAGAGTGGCCAAGGTTCAATTCCCAGAGAAGGCAAAAAACGAAAAAAGTTCAGGTATTCAAAGCGGTTTCCATAGACATTCTACACTCATCTCATGTAGCCAGACCTTGAGACTGACGGCAGAAGGTCTGGGCTCGCAGCTTCGTTTGCCAAGGACCGCCCAGAGGCCGTTTGACCGACATGTAAAGCAACCAAGCACAAGTTTGTTTTGTTCTGCGTCATGTTTAGCGGCGTGAAAATGTAAAGTTCATGTCCCTACGATAACAGACTGGCATGCATCTAATAAATGACTCATTCAAGAACTCTGAAAACTTCACATACTTTAGAAAATATCCTGATATGTGCTCATTTTTACAGTTGTAAACAACACGGCTTTCTTCTTCCATGAGGGGGTGTAATTCAACCAATCAGATGACGACTTTGAAACCCCCAAAGGGTTTTGCCATTTTGTGTTCAGAGAAGCCCTTCAGATACAAAGCGATTTGCGCTACGCTGGCCAGAGCAAAGTAGGTGGAGTTTTCAAAAGCCCTTACATACCCCTTTTCCACCAAAGCAGTGCTGGTGCTAGTTCAGAGCCAGAGCCAGTTTCAAATCGGTTCTTTGTGTTTCCACACCCAAAGCACCAACTCCGAGCCAGGAAAAGTGGTTCTTAAGTAGCATCAAAACATTGCTGGTCTAGAAATAAGAACCGATTACGTCAGGCGCTGGGGGCGGGGTCAACAAGACGAACACAAACTTGTGACCGCCATTTTTGAAATAGCAGCTAATGGAGCTAATAGTTGCTGCTCATTTGTAATCTCCGTATATACAAATTACGGCGAATTACTCCTGTCAGAAACTGAAGCCTGCGCGCCTTGATCGCCCCCCGGTGGCTGGTCCCAGTATAGCTCCTAAACCCCACCTCTCCATGTATTAGAATGGACGCGAGACACACTAAACAATTCAATTACACTTCAAATAATTGTTTCCTTAAGATGGTTTCTGTCATTGTAGTTGTAGTTGTTTTTATTACAATGATTTCATTTCAAGTGTTCGTTTTTTAAATAAGCTAAGTTTTAGTGAGTTATTTAATGCTATAAAAACGGGCGGTGTGACGTCATGATTGACAGCTGAGATTGACAGCTTCTCTGAGTGAAGTTGTCAATGAGGCACTAACGGAATTTTTCGGGATTTTGGGGAGGAGATTGGAGCTTTAGCTTTAATTTTTACATTTCTATAACTGTTTATTTCACTCCAACATAATTAATTGTTCTGCATCTGTGAGAGTGTGGGCGGGATTTTGATAATTGCGCCTCTACTTCCTGCTCCGGTCCCGAGATCGCTACTGCGCAGACTCTGTCCCAAGATGTCAGCGCCGTGTGTGGGCCTACGAAAGCTTCAAATCTGGTCAGTGGAAGTCAATGAAGTCGCGTCGTCCATATTTTTTTACGGTCTATGATAGTAACGCAACGTTTGCATTGTTGATGGAAGGCTTGTTCGCAGTGGTGCTGTGCAGACCAATCGCCGTATGACAACGAGTCCAGCGAGAGCATACGACTCCTTATGCTTTTGATTCACTCATGTGGTTTTTATATCTCATACGTGGATCAGTCTGCGCAGCGCAGATGCATCTCGAACAAGCCTGGTGTGTTTGTTTCCCGCTGCCTTGCTAGCGTTGCTGAGAAAGATGAGACGTATACAGTGACGTAAGACCTGGTTCAAACCGGTTCTTAGAAGGCCAACTATGAACTGGGACTAGCACTGGCTCTGAACTAGCACCCCGTTCATTCGAAAGGGAATGGGGAGCTCTGGACGGTTGCAATTCTCAACCTCACCACTAGATAAAATTTACACAGTGCATCTTTAAATCAATATTAAGTTACCGAACACTTCCAGTTTCTGTTTGAAAACAAGCAAAAACATTTGAAAACAAGCCGTTTTCATAAATCAGAAATACAGGAAATCTATATACAGTATATAGCCTATATAGAGAGGTATTCAAATATTGAGTTTGATGGTGGGGTGATTTCAAAAAGGTTGAGAACCATTGGTCTCAGCTATGGAGTGAGCAAAATTTAAATATTAATTAAGTGTGCTGGGTTGACAGAAAATGAACTATTTAACATATTTAAAAATGTAAAAAAGTCACAGAGTGACTGATTTGAAAAGTTAATCATAAAATGAACAACAAAGTAACACATCACAAAAAAAGTTGCAGGTCTATTTCGCATTTACACTCCAAACCTTTATGCACAGATAATTTGACACATGTCCCAGATTGTTTGTTCAGTCTATTACCATCACTGCCAATAAGATTCCATTGCGCATTTAAATACAGTTGTCAATACAGCGCCCTCTGCTGTCAGAAAGTGAATGTGTTTCATTCAGGGCATGTCCTTTACTCGTTCCGCCATGTGCTCGACTCGTTGGGTTTTGTTTACATCAGTGCACGTTCCTCTTTGACGTATTGTTCATATTCAGGCGCTCATAGACGAGAAAGTGTCTCTCAGTTTGCAACTCGCAAAGCGAAGCAACAACACACATACGCATGGCCACGCGTCTCACAGCACGCGAATATTCACACAAAATTATATCAAAATGACTGTCTTGTTGAGTATCATCGTAAACATAGTCGGTTAGGTCTTTTAAATGAACATAAATATGAAATTTCAACACTTGAATGTTGCAAGTTTCATGAAAAAGCAACATTTTGAGCATTAAGGCCTGTTCACACCGGGACGATTTTCGCACGCGTTTATCACCGACGTTTAACGCCTCGTGACTAAACAATGGGCGCCAATGTGAGTGTTCACTAGGGCTGAACGATTAATTGCATTTGCGATAATATCGCGATATGATAAAACACGATTTCCTAACCGCAAAGGCTGCGATTACAGTCTGGTCACGTGACACGCGAGAGTAAAGTCTGCAGAAGAAGCAACTTGGCACGTTACACATGCCTGGCCTAAAAGAGGGAAAAACTGTTTGTGTTTGATCTATCTAATATTGTGTTGTTCATACTATAGGCTACAATAGAGGTGGGAGAAAAGATTCTTCTCCAATGATTCTGGATCGATTCTGAGCTTAGATTTTAACTGCAGGTGCGCGGTGGCGCTGTGTGTTTTAGAAACACCCGTATTCTGATTGCTTCCATTATCTCTCTCTTTCTCTCACACACATACACACACACACACACACACACACGAACCATAAAATAATATTTCATAACGTCCGGAACGGTTGACAGCGCGAATCGCAATGACATTCGCAGGCTTCTTTGCACAGGATGTGCGCTGTGAGAAACTTAGCTTTGATGTCACGCTTACAGAGTGTGTTCTCGCCCGCCGGTATTTTCCTTACAAACGCTCAACGAAGGCTTCATTCATGTCGTTAGGAATGCAGTGTGCTTGTATATTAAAAAATAAGTAACTCACTGACAGAAGGTTTTCCATTTCAAATGCTCACGCGGCGCTTTGTGAAGAGTGCTCGCGAGCACGCGTCTGTGTGAGTCTCAAAATGCTTTTATGACGCAAAATTAATTTAAACACCGTCAGTAATGTCTTAATGAATTAATCAGACAGGGCAAAAACATCTTATATTTCAAAAGAGATCTGTGCATTAGTGTGAATGCAGGTCTCCCGCTGTCTATGATGTCATGATTAATAATCAAACAACAGTAAAGCTGAGAAAGAGAAAAATCACTCACAGTTCAGACACTCTTAAATACAGAAAGCACTCTTTGTTCATTGCTTGTAATATGTTTTTTGTTCCTCTTTATGATTTACTAGCTTATATTTTGCAGCTATATTAGTTTATATATTTAAAATTATTAACATGCAATTGTTTTAATTAAAATGTTATAATGTCCTAGTAATTTTAAAAAGCTTATAATTACATATATCATAATAAAAAACATTTTAAGTTTTTAATAAATTAATAAGATTAATTAATAAGGAAAAAGTTCAAGAATTGTTTTGGAATCGGATCGTGACTCCCAGAATCGGAATCGGATCGTGAGGTACCAATTAAAGATTTCCACCATTACTATACAATGATGTATTGTTGAATAATACAGAAGATAAAGAGTTTAAAAAATAAATTGCATATTAAATCGCAATCGCAATATTGGTAAAAAAAATAAAAAAAAACATTCGCAATTAGATTTTTTTCCAAAATCGTTCAGCCCTAGTGTTCACACCGACACGTAAAACGCCAGGCGTAAAAGCGTCATTTAAAAAAAAACGCCTCGGGTTAGTTTTTTTATTTTGACGCGGCGCGTTAAAAACTGGCCGACCAATGAGATCAGCGCTTTTGTTCACGTGCCTGGAGCTGCTGAAGTGACAGTAAAACACGACTGGGTGGCGCTCAAGCACAAAATCGGTCTTGCCGAGCACACATTGATACGAAGAAGAAGTAGTAAGTAGACAAAGAAGAAGAGGAGCTGCTAATGCTGCTTGCCAGTTAGCAAAAAGTGTGTGAATGGTTTTGCCATAGACATAATATATCTGTGGTTTTGGCAAGCACGTAAATACTGTCTCTCTTCTTCTTCTGTGTGACAAGCGAGTGTCAGAAGCGTAAGTGCCGCAGCACCACCTTGTGTACCGGGAGCGCATCTACTGAATGTGCACGTTCACTCTGTGCATCGCCAGTGAAAATCGATTGGGTGTGAACACTCAAGACGCGCCGAAAAACGTCACGAAAAACGCTGGCGATAAGCGCGTGCGATATTCGTCCAGGTGAGTACAGGCCTTTAAGCTGAGAAAATCACGTTTTTGTAAAAGACTAACATTACGTCCGAACGATGAACAAAACACAGGTGTTGTAGATCAAGTTTATCAACACCCCAAAGCTTCACAGTCCTATTACTTGTCCTGGGTTGACACTTCACTCAATAACATTAGGCAGTTGTGATTTATATGCGGTTTAATGTTGATGATCACGTTATTTTACATATGCATCTGCTTCAAGGGGGTAATCCAGCCCCCGGAAAGCGTACCTTCCATAGGGGCAGCCAGCCATTGCTAACCAAGCCATCCCATAGCATTCCATTGACTCCCATTCATTTTGGCCTCACTTTGACAGCGAATGTCTTTACATCTGAGGCATTTAAAGACTCCATTTGTCCATTGTTTATTTCTAAACAAACACGACAATGAATAAAATGCTCCATTACCTTGTACACTATCGCCCCGTAGAAGCCATTTTTGTAAAAAATAGGCTAACGATTGCATCATAACCACGCAACTCCGTCGCGCTGTAATGTATAGACCCGAGGAGAAGCTCGTAGGCAATCTTTTACTGTCTATGAGGCAATCGGGGGGACGTGGAGGCATTAATGCCGATAGAGATGTCGCAAATCCTGTTTCATTCATCAAAAGTTGCTCCTGCTCACTCTCTCGGTCTCTACAAGATTCGGCGATTCAGAATTCCCTTTGCACAACTACTAGAACACATACAACGGTCGGACAGGTTGCTCACGTCACATCTATGTCGTCAAGCTCAGTCTGAGGCTGCGCAGTACGCTCAGCCATCAGGAAGTGAGTGTCTAGGTGGTCGCTGTGTTCATTTCTTTACAGAATCGCCTGATCAAAACACAGCCGAAGAAGCAGCAACGTGCGATATCATGTGTAAGCAGATCATGGACAGTAACTTGTCCAGGAGATGCGCTACAGCGCCCCCTACCGTATAACAGTGAACACATGGAAAGCCGGAAAATATCGTCATTTGTTTTCTCGATATTCATATAGCAAAAGACAAAACAAATAACTGAATAACTTTTAATAAGGGTTAATCTATATTTATATGCAGTAACATATAATTGTATGCAGACTATGTAGTGATATTTTACATTTGATTTCTATGTTTGTACCTGACAATCTAGTTTAGACCTATTTGTATATGCTTGTTCTGCAGTATTTATTTGTACTTTTGGTCGTAATTTGATTATTTGTTCTTATTTTATTACTGACTGTCTTTAACAATAGAAAAAAAATTATCTGAGTTAGGATATTAGTTTTTAGAGTCATAACCTTATTTATTAAGGTTACATGGCTCAAAAACTATACTAGGCCTATTTTATTTTATTTATCAGTTTTCTTGTGGTGGGGCCAGTGAAAATTCTGGCAGGGCAAGTAAAAATTTGAACCCCTGAAAAAAATCCTTAGCATTGAGCCCTGAAATATACCCAAAAGTGCATTTCTTTGTGATTTTAAAATACTTGAAGGAAACGAGTCACTTTCAGTAGTTATTGTCTATGGGGCAGATTTCTGCTTGTTGTACATCAGATACAGATAAATTAACACAGTAGTAGACCTACATTACATTTATTTGAATGGATTAATGAGAGAGTGATTGTGAATTACTCATACCGTCTCTATTCTTTATGAAGCTGTGGTTTGTACTTAAAAAGGTAGTAAAATATATGCCTATTAGGGCTGGGCAATTTAATCGATTCTGCGATATAAATCGATATTTTTTCTCCCAAGAAAGTATCGATGTTTAAGCCGCGAGTATCGATACATACATAAGTCCCATTCAAATCCCCGTGTTTACCCCCATTTGCGTTGCAGGAAGAGCGATTTGGTCAGCCAGCCGCTAGTACCGCTGTAGAGCAAGTTAACTTACCCGTCCCGTACTACTAACTTTACGCCGACGTCTACCTCTTGTTGTTTACGGAGTCAGAGCGAGGAGATTTAAATAAATGGCGGCGAATATAAATCCAGCGCCTTCATGCTTAAAAGCAGATGTGTGGGAGCACTTTGGGTTTAAAAAGAAGAAGGAAAGCGACGACTTAGACTCAGGGGTCAACAACATGAGTTGCCCGCAAGGACCACACGAGTTGCCCGCGGGTCTGTTCTAAAAATAGCTCACCATAGCGTTCAGCCGCTTCCGTGTTCATTTAAGCGCAGGGCTCCAGACCGAAGCCGAATATATACTAGTATCTGTAAATAATAAACTGCAAAATACTATTTAAATATTACTCCTGCATGTTCTGCGTCTGTGTGGATGACGAGCGCCGCGCGCGCACTCGCTCTTGTAGTCTCTGCCGACCGTCACTTCATGAGAATTTACCGTTTCATTTGAGAAAACTGGTTGCGTCTCATTCTGCTCCTGGTTCAGTAGTCAGGGCACTGATCAGGACATGAGTCAATGGGCTGATCCCTGATCAGTGCCCTGACTGAACTAGGGACTGAATGACTGAGACACGCACCCACTGTCATATCATCATGAACACAGACACTGGTAATCACGGCAACCCGTCAAAATAAAAGTTCGGTTTAACGTGAAGAGATTGACTACAGATTGTAACCTACAGTACATTTAGCTATGTCTCTATGTAATAATAATACGTCTCTACTAATAATAATAATTATGAAATAAATAATACTAATTATATAATTATTAATGGTTGCTTATTTTTCACTTGATCTTTCATTTATAAACAATGTTTACTTTTAAACAGCATACAGCCTTTACATGTTTATGTATTATTTACTTATGATTATCATATATAATAAAACATTTATTTAAAAAAAAAAATAGTGGTATTGTACCGACTACTGGAACTACTACTATACTCTTTCAGGTGTAAAACAGTTTGGATAGCTGTTAATATGAGAATTATGATGCATTATTTAAGAGTTTTAAGTATCATATAACATGAGTAGCTCTCTTTGACTTTCTTTTTAAAAAAGTAGCTCTCAAATGAAAAAAAGACCCTTGACTTAGACAAAGCATCGCGGTTGGTTTGCAAGCTGTGTGACACAAACGTGAAATACTCTGGAAATACTACCAAACGTCAGTGTCAAGCTAAAAAAGCTGTCAAAGAAACTGTTCAGAACAGGCCACTTGCTGCAATTTTTAAAACTCCATTGTTAATTGCAATACTGCACTTTATTTACTTTTCAAAGGCTTGTAAGCTACAGTTTGCACTGTTTCAATAAATGGAACTAATTTTCTCAACACATCTTTGATTCATTTTCTCCAGCATTTGCAAGCTGTAGACTCTCTGTCCAGTCAGAGACATATTGTGTAATTGATGATTTTAGTTTTCAGTTCAGTTAATTCAATCCAAGTAAATGAAACACTCACAAGATGTCACCAAAATCACTCTGTCCCCTTTAAATCTTTCAGAAAATGATGTAAGTGTATTGAATTATATCGAATCGTATCGAATCGTATCATTGGCTGAATATCGTGATATATATCGTATCGTGAGCTGAATATCGTGTATCGTATCGTATCGTGAGATAAGTGTATCGCTACAGCCCTAATGCCTATAACGGTTGAGTTTCTAAGCTACTTTAGTGACTTTACTTTAGTCACAGGACAGTGTTGACACTGCGTTTCTGCGCGCGATCTTCACGTGATGTGCGAGCTTCTGTCTGAATGTTCGTTTGTCACAATATATCAGGCATTAGTTCAACATAATACACATCTGATGGTCTAAAAGCGCTTCAATGTTCAAACTGGCAGGCCTTAAAACACATACAAATGACAAAGCTTTGTGAGGACGCAGGTGAGAGAGGTCTGCCTTCAGGGCGCGCGCGTGTTGTCAGAGACGCGACACGGCTCGGCTCTTTGTGTCACAGAAAAAAGTTGAGCACTGAACGGAGAAGTTTTCAGTATTGTTGTTTTTGAATAGTGCTCAATCGCTTTAAATGTTCAAACTGGGAAGCTTTTAAACGCATTTACTTGGCAAACTTTATGAGGACGAAAGTGAAAGCGATCTGGCTTCGGGGGTTGCACGCGCCCTCTGTGTGTGTGTGTGTGTGTGTGTGTGTGGGGCAGCGCGTAGGCTATAAGAACAGCAATTAACTTATCTGTATAAACTGTGTAAAACATGCAGTTACTATAGAGATTCTGGGCATCTATAAACAAAGATAACTGCTCCTGCATCTCTGTGTGCCTGCAAACTGCACTTGATGTGACTGACGGGGCGGAGTCACGTGAAAACCAAAATAACCGACATGGGAAAAATACGTTGGTTAGAGGTTTTGAATTTCAGTTTCGATTAATCGTTCAGCCCTAGAACAAATACACAAATTAAAAATACAGTACTTTTTTTTTTTGGTAGGTCTAACAATAGGGTACAGAATCAGGTACAGAAATTAAATTATCAAACGTAAAATAATCCATTTTGTTAAAGCTACAAAAGTTATTCAGTCAAGAGCAGTGATTTTTGCTTTGTCTTTCGTTGTTTAATTACTATTAACGACAAAGACAGCAGCAGGTATATTAGGCTGCTGTCACTTTAAGAGCTAATGCATGGATCCAATATAAGAATACATATACATTTTCCTTCTTAAATGTTTACGTTAACTTAAGACTTAACCGACTGTATACTAGGATACTCGCCAAGATGGATATTTTGACATAATATTGTGTCTCTTTGTCCGTTCAAGCATTAACTGTCAATTCCACTCAATTCTGTCAAATGTATCAGAGCGTCTTTCTCACTGGCCCCGGGGCCATTTGGCAGTCCTTATTCTCAAGCACTGAACTCTTATGTCATATAAAAGCAGAATAAGTTTATGTTATGACACATAATTTTGTTGTTTAGTTTTGTTCCAATGACCTATATAGGAAACACTAGAATTAATCGTTATATTTCTGCTTTTAACAGAATGGCTGTGTTTCTATGTGGATCAAAGGTAATTTAGGTGATATGAAATATAGATACAACTGAATACACCCCATGTTTAAACTAAATATAGCCTAAAACAAAATACATTTTAAAAAATGTATTTGTAAAATAATGGTTACAAAGAAGGAAACCTGAAAATGTCTTAGCAACATCCCCAAGGGTACTCCCTAAGTTTGGACTTGTCCAGTCATTTCTAAAATGTCTACTGTATTTAATATATTATATGACTTCTATGATCAAATGCTAAGCATTAAGTACAGAATCCAGATACTGTGCTCATATACATCAGAGCGAATCTGCCACTGTGCCTGAATAAAAGAGCAGCTGCCAAACTATTACCAATGCAGATATTATAATAATAATTATTATTATTATCTGATGTGTCACATATCACTAGGATCCTCCCATTGGAAGCTACTCTCAAGCACCATGTGCTGTTTGCAGAGAAACTAGACGCATGTGTAAGCAGTCTTTATTCACAGGCAGGTGACATCCGAAATCTAGTGAGCTCTAGTGAACAACACAGACAGCATATTTGGGAATCAAAGGCACATATGATGATGTACAGACATGCTGTCTACGTAGGCAGCTCACTAGGTTGAGACAGGAATAAAAAGCAAGCACGTAACAAATGTCAGACTATACTTCAAATAAGTTTTGGTTTGATTCATACATACAAAATGACAATAATACAAATGTTCTATAATCAGATAATCAGGGCATACTGTTGTGTTTTTGGATACAAACTATAAAAAATTATTTGACGTACCATTAATAGTAATACAATGGATGGCATATAAAATATTAGATGGTAATAGCATACATCACTGTAACATGTTACCACTAGGGATGCACGATATATCGGCAACATATCGTTATCGGCCGATAAATGATTATTTTTGATGTTATCGTTATCGGTCCAATAAGAAAATTTGACCGATATAGTCAAGCCGATAGATAATGTATTATTTCCTTCAGCTGAGACGGACGCGCTGTCCACCATGATGGGTTTGAATTGCTCTAAATATGTTTGGAATCACTTCGAAAAGGAAAATACAGTTATGTGCAACATGTGCAGCGCAAGTCTTCTATAATCTACATAAAATGATAATGAGAATAGAATAGGCTGTAAAAGAGCGTTGTGTTTCAGCGCGTTTGTTGAGGGAAGAGCGCGCCCACGGAGTTACACCTTCATGACGAGCACAGTCAAGTTCGCTTGTGCATTCACAGCCTTTTGTGCCATTGTAAGTTGTAATATTATATTTATTATTATTCTGTGTATGTAATATCATATAGGATGCGTTTGGTTGAGTTAATAAACGATGCAGTAAAGCACTTCATTGTACCGGTCTTTAGCTTCAGCGCGCGCCCACGGAGTTACACCTTCATGACGAGCACAGTCAAGTTTGCTTGTGCATTCACAGCCTTTTGTGCCATTGTAAGTTGTAATATTATATTTATTATTTTGTGTATATAATCCCATATAGGATGCGTTTGGTTGAGTTCATTAACGATGCAGTAAAGCACTTCATTGTACCGGCGCGCGCATTTCCAACAGAAATGCACAGCATTAATAACTACTGGGACTGTCCTATACATAACGCAATGAGAATATTTCTGTTATAAAACGTAGTGAATTCTCTGGGTTTAGTTGTTTTTCAGCGCGCTGTTGTGGGAAGCGTCAACAACGCATTCTGACCAGCACAGTCAAGTTCGCTTGTGCATTCGCGTCATTTTAAGCATATGTAAGTCGTAATATTACGTTTTTGTAGTATAAACATCTGATTAAAGTCATATAGGATGTGTTTCGTTAAGTCAATAACCCGCAGTGCTTCACTGTACCGGTGATCATCTTAAGTTTCAGCACGCTCTCAAACAGGGGAAGAGCATCCACAGGAGTTATAACCCTTCACCTATGCGTGATTTTGTGCTAATATAAGTTGTAATATTATATTTATTTTATATAAATATCTGATTGTTCTCATATATGAAGCGTTTAGTTGTTAATTAAACTTCTAAGCGCTTCAGTTTATGGTTGTTCGTTCATTCTCTCCAGCTTCAGCGCGCTCTCAAACAGCAACATTATTCCTAATAGACTAGACTAATATTACAGATGTTTACTATTACTGTAATATTAAACATATTTTTTTTTTCAAAAACACAGAAGCATTATTTTTTATAATTAGCACTTTTATTGTTCTCGTATCATTTCCATCAACAATATGGTTTGATTAAAACCATTTCTTTATCGTCTGTGCGGAGGTTATTTCATGCACTTGCATTCTGATTCTTTATTATGCAGCCTAAGTAATGCTGTTCAATTACTTGTTTGCATTATTTAGGTATATTATTTTTATTTTTTAGACAATATAATTTTTGGTAACATTTTAGAAATAAGGTCTCATTTTATTAATGCATTAACTATCATGAACAAACAGAGAGCAATAACCTTTGTTTCTTTTAGTAATAAAATGTTTGTGTTTTGTAACAGTCCATTCACAGTTCTTACCTAATGTTAAAAGACACAACTTTGGGTCTGAATATGTTGAGATTAACATGAACTAATATTAATAAATCCTGTTGAAGTATTGTTCATTCATTGTTGGTTAACTAATACTAACAAAAATTAAACCTTATTGTAAAGTGTTAAAAAAAAAATTTGGCCATAGGAGTGTAAAATTAATTTGAAAAGGTAAGGAATCTCACACTGGTTCAAATAGGCTACTGTAGTGTATAGGTTTGATTTATGTTGAAGTGTTTGGGACATGGCTTTTAATGGTGAGCCTTTTGTTTTTGTAATCAGGCTCTCAGAGTTTATTAAAATTTGTATTTAGATTTATCGGCCAATATATCGGTTATCGGCTTTCAAATATTAAGAATTATCGGTTATCGGTATCGGCCAAAATGTTCATATCGGTGCATCCCTAGTTACCACCCAGGAGTTTTAATATAGGTAAAAATAAAAAGAGAAGCACACAACACGACACATTTTCTTCTTTAACATTCCCTTTACAAAAAAACTGTTGAAGTGCCATGGTACATGCCCAAAAACATGCAAATACAATTGTAGAATGTCCAAAAACATGATATTACTATGGCACCACCATGTCCAAAAGATTAGGTTAATACAGTGGTAATGACCTATGCTTACAGCATAAATTATGTCAGACGCATAACGATATTTCAATGTAAAGTCATATTTGCATGTTATTCGTTTTTGAAGTATCGCTACACTAGCTTATAAGTTCAAAACTGAAAGTCGTCACTGAGGTTCAGCCGACTTTTAAGTGCACTCAAAATGACTTTTAACAGGACAAATCTGTCTGAAGCCACATGATCAAGCCATAACTTTAATACTGAATCTCTTCCTTGTATCCAAACATACTGGTTTGACGAAGAACTGAATGTCTTCACAAAGGGAGCTAAAAATATAAACCTGTTTCCAGAAATAATAGAGAAAGATTCGTAAGCAATCACAGCTATGGCTTCACTGACACCAGCTAATGCTAAATCCAGACGTGCAAGTCATTCACTTGTGCTGGCCTGAAACATGACATGACTCAAGACGGCTCTCACACACACATACACACCCTAACACGAGCTCCAGAGTAGTCAGACTGAGCTCTGTAACCGCTTACCCACCTGAGTTCTGGCCTTCGGTCGTCATTCTAGCAGTGCTGGGTAACTTAAAGCAGAAAGCTTTAAAATGAAGTGTCTTAAAACAGGCCCAACCGAAGCCCTGACCTCTCCACGGGCTACCTGCGGGAACACACTCGCACTCACTCCCGCGGACGAGCAAGCCGCAGAAGGCCCGGCCTAGCACACAGGCCCAGCTCAATATCACACCAAGCGGCACCAAAGAAACGCCCTGTGCGCTACCGATGTGGCGTAAGTACATAAAAGGTTGCAAAATTCACGGCGGCCGCCATGATGAGTCTTTCCCAGTGCATTTGAATTGAAAACATGGCAACCCGCGGGTCAGCACTGGCCTACAATTCAAGCCAACGACGCAGCGATCGGCGGTTTTTTCGCACCTACCTTCATGTCGGGACATCCTACAGACAGTGACACAGCCCCTCCTCGGGCTCCCTAACGTCTATGAGTCGGAAAGGTGCCGCTAAAAACGAAATAAAAGTGGGACGCGGTCTTTCTTTCCTATTTTCTCTCTTGAAGATGGATCCGGGGCTTACTTCTCTCCGCTTCCCCCTCCCCGTCTGTCATCAAGCGACTGTGTGTGTGAGAGATGGACCGGGTGCGGACGAGGTCTGCCGGCAGGGGGCGCAGGACTCATCTACTTCTTCTTCTGTGGTGTTTGAAGGGCGGCAAACTCGTGTAGCTCTTCAATGGGTTTTCTGTTAGTGTTGACATCGCCATCTGCTGTAGCTAAAGATTTGTTTTATTATTATTCAAAACGTAGTAATATAGTGGACCCAAAAGTATTAGGACTTATTCATTCATAAACATTATGTGTGATTATATTGATTATTATCAAAGCAAGTGCTATTTATTTAGACCGCGTTTCTCAACCAAATTGGTTAGGTTTTAGGCCTAAATTATGTAAAATAGATTTACAGTTAAAAAAGAAAAAAATAAATAAAATAAAAAAAAAAGCTTTTGGACACTGTGGTTGTCAAAATGTATGAACTTGATGAGAACTTCTTGCAGCCAATAAAAAAACGAACAGCTGATTAAAAGTCATTGTAAAAATATCTTTGAAAACTGAAGTAAGTTCTAAAAAAAAGTCTAGCATAATTTGCTTACTGATGGTTTGACATTTTGTTATCAAATGCAGTGACACTCAGACATTTGAGTGTGGCTTGTTTGCTTCGATTTTTGGGGTCTGTAGAATTAAATTTTTATAGCCAAAAATAAGAAGCTATAAATATTACATTACAAAAATTATAACTGCATGGGTTACGTTGTGCCTAAAAAGTAAAGTTAGTCACAGAAAAGGTGCAGCATCATTTGTTTACAGATGGTTATACAGTATATTGTGTTTTCAAATATGATTCTCAGACATTTATACTGCAAGTGTGGTTTATGCACTTTGATTTATCGGGCCACTGTAGATTGAAAATGAACAATACAGAAAAATAGTCCTCACGATTAATGAATTAATAAATAAATTATATTAATTGTGTTTTAATAATTGTTAATTTAATAATAAATAAAATAAACAACTAGACTAATAAATAAAAACAAAAAATACACAATCTTCTAAAAACACTTATTTTGTGTTATGAATAGGCTTACACCATACATGCATATGGAACTTTTTTTTTTTTTTTTAAACAGGAATGGCATGTTTATTGCCCATGGCACAGTGATGGTATCTGATCATATACCATAATACATATGTATAATACATAATACTATAATACTTATGTGCCATGGGAACACATTCCTATATCATGATGACATGTTACTTTAAGTTACTACAATGAAACACATACAATTGAGCTGCCATTGTACCATGGTTCTCTGCAGTGCAGTTTGTTAGTATAGAGCAGAGGACTTTAACCTTTACAGACCCAAAGACCTCAGGCTCTCTGTCCACTTTTTTACAAACACCTTATTATAAATGTTTAACAGACAGTAATGGTTAGAGAGTTGGACTTGTAACCCGAAGGCCGTGGGTTCGAGTCTCAGTACTGGCAGGAAATGTAGGTGGGGGGAGTGTTCTCATTACCCACAACTGAGGTGCCCTTGAGGAAGGCACCTAAAAGAAAAAAAAGAAAAGAAAATGGCAGCCTACTGCTCCGGGTGTGTGTGTGTGTTCAGTACTCACTCCTGTGTATGTGCACTTGGATGGGTGAAATGCAGAGCACAAATTCTGAGTATGAGACACCATACTTGGTGTCACATCACTGTAACCTACAAACATCATTATATGATTATTAATTTATGAACAACAACTGACTTCACAACATTATATAATGCTTAATAGCTAGAAAGTTAGAAACTAATTAATAGTCATGTCATGAAAATATACAGTAAGAGCCAATGTTGGGGAAAGTTGCTTTTGAAAGTAATGCGTTACAATGTTGAGTGACCCCCTAATTGCATTACTTAGTTGCTTTTTATGGAAAGTAATGCATAACATTATTTTCTGTTACTTTTTTCTCACCTGCACTGGGCTTTAACAAAAAAAAAAAAAATATTATATTTTTGGCAAATGTAAAGGCCCTTTCACACAATGGTCCCTATCATACACCCGCCACAATGCTACACCAGTGTTTTTCTGTTAGTTTCAGCCCGACGCAGTTATCATTTTCACGTCCAGCGCCATGTTGTTTAAATAGCAAATGCACTGTGCTTAGATCGTTAAAATAGGGCCCTAAAAGTGAAACGAATGAGCCTCAGGCTGAAGGAAATGCAAATTTACTTCTGTACAGCGGAGGGCGCAGCTCAAACAAACCTTTCAGCTGTGCTGCAATTCTGGATCACAGAAAAATAGAAAGCAGGAGAAGAAAGTTAAAAAATACACAAATATGATGTTTATCTAAAGTCATTTTTGAATCTGATCATCAAAAGGTCAGCAGCAAAGACATTGGCTCATAAAGTGAGATTAAATACACAAAGTATGTTTGTATTATTTAAAATTGAATTACCTGCTTTTGTGCAAGTGAGATGAGTAAATGGATGCTCACATTAAGTCTACAACTAAATCATGTTTACACAGCGCTCACAACGCCTCTGCACCTTACACCCAATTTCTCTCAACATGGGGACAGGAGAGGTGTCAGTCAATGCATTACTTTACTAGTAACTTTGAAAAAAGTAATCTGATTGGGTGACTCAGGGGCGCCGCTAAGGAGGGGAAAGTTAGGACAATTCTACACTCTAAAAAAAAAAAGGTTCTATATGGCACCAAAAATAGTTATTGGCTCGTAATCATAGGGGAACCTTTTTTAGTGCTATATAGCACCATTTTTGGTGCTTCAGTGGTTCTTCAGCGGTTCTTCAGAGGTTCTTCACCGGTTCTTCACCGGTTCTTTGACTAAGGTGCTATATAGCACCTCTGAAGAACCACTGAAGCACCAAAATTGGTGCTATATAGCACTAAAAAAGGTTCCCTTATGATTACGAGACTTTTTTTTTAGAGTGTAAGGGCCCATGCACTTTTGGGGCCCCCAGAGATTGGTTTTATTAGTAGTAATGGTTTTATTAGTAGTAATAGTACTAGTAGTAATGTAATAGAAATTATAAATGTATAATCTACCAAAGAGTTGCAAATATAACAAAATGATGGCTTATTTCCAGCAAAATCCAGCAAAACGCTCCACTCACAAACCACTAACGCTCATGGGTAAAACGACATTTGCTCAAATCCCACTCCGACATGAAATTTATCTGTACTGTAAGAGAAAATGCATAATAAAATGTATTTAGTTTTATATTTATGTTTAAATGTTATAATGTAATTTTTTATGTCTATCGGTGTAGTCAATCTGTCAATGTTGATTATGAAAAGTGAACAGCATGAGTGAGAAAGGACACATCATAAGATGTGCAATGCCAGGAGACATGGAGTGGGTCAGACTTGATTGTGACCACTTCATTAAGTTTTGTTTTGTAGAAAGCCTTTCTTTAAAGTAAATTTCATTTTGTATAAATTGTATCTTTATTTTAATCAATGTTTCATCGACCAATTGGGGCATTCTGGGTTGAGTGAGCGGAGCTTAATTGGTCAGTATTATTAAATTGCAGACAAAGATTTTTGATAGCTAGGTTGGTGCGGTAGGGGGCCCAACATCATATTCTTTCATAGGGCCCAAAATTGCTAGCGGCTACTGGAGTGCCCAGTTAAAACCCCTGAGTATTAGATCAACAAGCTACATACATAAATAATAAATCACACCCATTCAGAACTTAAAAAGGGATCCAAACTAGATTGTTTTGCATTCTTTATTTCTGCAAGTAATATACATTGCTATCTTATTGGCATTTTTGAGTCCTTAGACATAGAAACAGGCAGATAAACAAAGTGGACACACTAGTGTCGTGTACAAAGTGACCGTCAAATGGCCTCCAATATCATTCTGTTAATTAGACAGCGAGTTTTATCTGTAAAATACAGTGCATTTAAAAAGACAATTGCAGCAGTTAAGATAAACATTCCTACATGCAAAACATGAACCCCTGTATATCAACATTACATTCCTTACATGTGATTATCAGATTATCAAACAGCATTCCCTCATACCATACATTACAAGCATGCGTTAAAGAATATTGAATTGGATCAAAACTCCTCCATGTTCTTCTGTGTGTGTTTTAAATCACAGATATCTTGAAGCACTGGATTCTGAGAGGAAGTCTATTGCCAGTAAGTCATTTAGATAAAACCCTGATAGTTTTGATTTATCTTAAAGGGACATCCCTAAATAAGCAGGACTTTAAATGAGATGGTGAAAGTGTACTTCAAATAAAGAACATTTTGGCACAAGGGAGTTTTTTTCATTGCAACGTTTTGTGTTGGATATGCCCATACCTCAACACAGATAGAGACATAAGTAAAGAAAGAAAAAAAATCACCATCTCTTTATTTAAACAAAGCACAATGTGCTTGTTGTCTAAGTTTAAAACAAATTGTTTAGTAGTATTACTAAAATATTAAATAACTTTGACTTATGAAATATAAAAACATGGTATAAGGCATTCAGTTGAAGCTTATGTAAAAGTTCAGTTCAATGTCCACATCTTTCTCTACCAGTGACCAATATTATGTAAAAAAAAAAAAATGCAGCACAAATGTGATTTATTCACCTAAAAAGCAACATATGCCCTTGAAAGTACTATGATAATTTGGCAATTATCTCAGCAAAAGCATGATGACAAATATCAACTGACGTACAGTAGATGTAATGATTTGGTTCTTCTCATTACCATCCAATGATGCTCATTCACTGTACAAAATCCGAATTGACGGACCTATCAAATGTTGGCATGATATGGCAACTGGCTGAGTCACAATGTGGGACATTTCTATAGACAAACAGTCCGCATGCAGACGAACCAAACAAAGCCCATCGTTTCTGTCCTTTAAGAGGCCCACTGCAAAAAGCAACATGTTCCTTTCATGATGGGAAGAAGTTTGAGTTCCAGTGAGGCTCAGTGGAGATCTAAGAGACTTCATTCTGAATCTGAGGCTGTTCAGTGTCTGGCTGATCCTCTGATGTCTTCTCTTTGACAGAGGAGGGGCTGCAGTCGGTTTTGTTGCCGTCTGGGTTGCTGTGGCTTCCTGCGCTGCCCAATCGAGATGAAGCTACCACCGCTTTGACCGCTGCCTGTGGAAACATAAGCATAGAGGTGTGCGTTGGGTTTAGAATTTGATTTTTATATCTAAGCACATTTTGCTGTACTAAGTGCTGCACGATAATGATTAAACTGATAAAAATGACAATTATTTGCTCAAAAATTATAATCAGGACTTAATTATTAATCACGATTATTAATCACAACTGTACATTTCATCAGAAATATTGAACTTTCATGTAAGCAAGAATCAAGAGAAGGCCAACTCATACGCAGGGTTTATTTAACCTCGTTTTACCTCAGTTTCCTGATTTAAAGGGGTGATGAATTGAGAAACCAACTTTCCTTAGAGCCTTTGGTATATAAAAGTTAATCGTGATATAAGAATGTGTTCCTGTAAGTTTCAGAGCTGAAAACGTCCTTGTTAGTCAAAGAAAAGCTTTTATTGACACCAGGCCCAGAAAACGAGAGATCTATCTGTTTATCTGTTTCTCGTTCTGTTCATGTTTGAGTTCTTTGTTCATCCTCTAGTCTGGTAATTAGTTCAGTTCTCTCCCTGTTTGTTCCAATGGGTCTAATTGATTGTGTTAGTTCAGTGTGTTTCATTAATTATCTCATCAGCTCCTCTGTTTGCCCTCACATATTTAAGCCCAATGTTTCTTTCTGTTCTTTTTTCTAGCTTACATCAGTGTGCTTGCGGCATGTTTTTTTCCTCATTGATGCTTCTATTTATAGTTTGGATTATTATATTAAAAGTCTCCTTGAATATATCTCCTTCGTTGTGCGCTTCAGTACTGCAACCACTTGTGACAACTACTTTGTAAACCTTAATAATGCATTCATTGGAGTAGGGTAAATTCAAATTAAACATTGTAATATTAACTTCAGTAAATCCGAACTGTGGTACTGTTTTTTTATTACGACAACAAAGAAAAACGTTTTTAATTGTAGCTCAGAGATTGCGTAAGTGCATTTATTCAGCAACCAAAATCACTAGCAATAAAGTCAAGATTCATGTTTGGATTTAATACAGCTCATCACGGAGAAGATTTGCTCGCAGATTTAGTTGCAGCAAATAGCACAAGCAGCCTCAAGAAGGATCTGGCTATTTAGCACTTTCATTTGAGCTGAATATTTCAATGGAGATCGGAAATTAAATAAAAATGTTTCCGAATAAATAGCCATCTGATTATGCTTCCGAGAGAAGTGGCAATCATGACTGTGATTAAAATACGATTAATCATGAAGTTGTAATGTTTTGTCTGAGGCCCTGTCCACACAAACACTTTCAATATTTGGCCATTCGTCCACACGCAAACGCAGTGTCCGGTCACTGAAACCAAACTTTTTTGAAAACTCCTGCCAGGGTGAATATTTATTAGAAACTCTGGTTACAGTGTTGTCGTGTGGACAGTGAAACCGGAGATTTTGGCTTGTTACGGCCCTTACGAAAATGAACCATGGTTTTATTATGGTAAAAGTGTAGTAAACATGTTTTGTTGGCTAATTGATTACCATTTATATAACCACAGTTTTACCACAAATACCATGGTTAAACTATAGTTAGAGTAGTAAAGCCATGGTTAATTTGTGATTGTGGTTTTTTGGTTTTATTTATAGTAAAACATTGTACGTCAAAACCAGGCTTCTGATTGGCCAACATGGCTTTACGGTTAGGGTTATATTGCCACCTGTTGGTTTGACATGTTCTTGACAGCGCTTCATAGCGTGTTTTTGCATTTTCATGTGGACGCAATTTTTTTTTAAATGGAGGAGGAAAAACTTGTGTACGTGTGGACTAGGCCTGAGTTTGTGTTTTGTTTGAGTTGTATTCTTGGTTGCTTTCCAGTTCTGTTACCTGCATTAGTTTCTGTGGTGATTTATTGTTTGATTCATTTGCAACACCTGTTTCTCGTTTCTTTTCATTGGTCTGCGTTTGTATACATTCGGCCCTGTCCCCACTGGCTCCCTTCAGCCCTTCGGCTTCTCCTTTGTTGACTTTATCTAACAACTCTGCTTCTAATTCGCCAGCTCCGCCAAGGTGTGGCAATCCCGTGGCACCACCTCAAGCCTCCGAGCCCCGGATTCCACCTCGCCCTGTCAACCCATCAGCTCCACCGTGGCCTGTCATCCATCTTAGGCTATGTCTACATTTATCTGGATACACTTTAAAACAGTGCTTTCGTTTCAAAATGCTCTCGTCCAACCAAGCATTTTCAACCGATCTCCAAAAGTTTCTCATCCACACTGAAACGTCGGAAACCGCATACTGCACATACGTAAAGCCTCATAAAAGATGATACAGACGGAACAGACATAATAAAGTTCTCATGCTCTTTTTCTGGCAGGATAATTTTATTTAGCAAAATATCTCACCATTTACTTTTTTTATATGTTTGGTTAAAAATGCAACTGCTTTCATGTTTTGCCACAGGACAGCAACTGCGAGTACATTTTATGTCATCTTTGCAGGACTGCGATATGAAGAGTGTACAAAGTAACATATCTTTAGCAACAGTGTGAAAGTGAATAGCACATAATAGGCAAAATAGCAGTAGAAACATACAGATCTATCAGTTCAATATTCGTCACATGACTAAGCATGTTTTCAAATACCTCCGTTTTCACAGTCCACACTACAATGCCTAAACGGCGTTTTCAAATTTTCCACTTGGAAAAGCGTTTTCAAAAAGCTCAGTTTTCACAGGACAAAAACGCTCTCTCAGTGTGGACGAAAGGCCATGGAGAGAAAAATTTACGTTTTCAAACGAAAAAATATTAGTGTGGACTAGGCCTTACTAGCTTACCTCCATTACACATATAAACCTAAGTTGCTTCAGTCAAGTAAGTGTTCATCTTGAAATATTATTAACAATATAAAAGTTATCCTTATGTTTACTAAAAATCCGTAAAGATTTAATAGCAAAAAGACACGTGTACCACAACCTAAAGGTGGACATTTTCACAATTATACTAAAACGCCTTTTACTTGCTGCAAAATTTTTTTTAAATAAAAATAATTATCAATCAAATATAAATTAAAATCAATCAGAAGGCATGTACTAGATTGTGTACAGATGTTTTGGCACATTTTTGATAATTTGAATAATTTAGAGGCCTTAGAATTTTGCACATCAAAGATGATATATTAGGCTTTAATGGTTAAAACCTTCATAAAAATGTGTCATTGAGCCAAAAAGCCTCAAACCTTGAGTTTTCTTCGAGCATTGAACTCCAGGAGTTTCTTCTGAGCAGTGTCCATATGGGTGAAGTTAACAGCCTTTCCAGTCACCCAGGGGTGCTGCAGTGCCTGCTGCGTCGTCAGCCGTTTCTTTGGATCCTGGACAATCAGTTTCTTCACCTATGGAGCCAAGAAAGACGAGTTACACTTTCAGTAACAATTTCAGGTTTCAAATGTAGACATCAGCAACCCTGAGCGTTCAAAATGGTTGACAGGCAGAGATGCTTCTGATTGGCTAAATGTTATTATTAGCTTTAAATAAAAAAAAGCCACATTTCCTTTTGTTTTTTATTGTTCTACAAAGATGTGTTTTTGGTGATCCAAAGACAAGTGGCCAGCACTAAATGTTTTTCTTTTGTTTTGCTAGCAAAATATGTATGTTGAGATAACCTTATCATTTTAAGTTAAATGTATAAATTAGTGTACTCAAATATTTCAAGTTAAGAACAACAATAATAATGTACAAAATAAAAAAAAATCTTACTTAAAGGGATAGTTCACCCAAAAATGAAAATTCTGTCATCATTTACTCACCCTCAAGTTGTTCCAAACCTGTATGAGTTTCTTTGTTCTGCTGAACACAAAAGAAGATATTTAGAAGAATGTTTGTAACCAAGCAGATAGAGCAACCATTGACTACCAAAAAATACTATGGTAGTCAATGGTTGCTCTGTCTGCTTTGTTACAACATTCTTCTAAATATCTTCTTTTGTGTTCAGCAGAACAAAGAAACTCATACAGGTTTGGAACAACTTGAGGGTGATTAAATGACAGAATTTTCCATTTTTGGATGAACTATCCCCTTTAAACTTTGAGTTTCTTAACTTAAAAAAAAATCTCATTAAATTGTTTTGAGTTCTGACAACCTGTTTGGGTGTACAGTGAAATAAATAACTCAAAATAAAAAAGTTAATTAACCAAATCTTTTATGTTAATTTCTATCAAAATGTACGAGTTAGCTAACTCTGTACTTCAAGTTAGGAGCAATTAACATGCATGAGTACTACAAACTCAAAACTTGATAATTCCGCTTACTTAAAATTAGGAAAATCATAACTCAAAAAACTTGATGTAACTGATTTTTTTGAGTTAGCCCAACTTATCCGGGTTTACAGTGTAACCCTAACCCTATAGTAAGTACTGTACATGTAGGCATGGTTTCACAAACAAATCTTAGATTAAGCCAGGATTACGCCTTAGTTCAATAAGGACCTTTTAGCTTTTATAAACATGCCTTAGAAAAAACATTACTGGTGTGCAGTGGTCTTGAGACAAAACAATGGCACTGACATATTTTAAGATGTGTCAGTGCAAAATGTTCTCAGTTAAAACAGCTCAAACATACATTTTAGTCTGGGACTAACTTAAGCTTTATCTGTGAAACTGGGCCGTAGTTATTTAATGTTACTGTAACAAGGGCACCTTAAAATAAAGTATAACCCAGAAAACATAAAAGGTGTTCATAAATGGTGTTTATAAAGAAAGTTATTACTTTTAGGATTTAAAATATGCACACTGTACCCAATGAAGGAATGCAGTTTTTGAATATGTGAAAATAATTGTTTTGCAACATAAAAATGTATTATAGCAATATTTTGTGTGTGCATTATAGTGATTTTACTATGGTTAAAGGGTGTTGTTAGGTTCAACATGTAGCAGATTTTATAAACTGGCAGTAACAGCAAAACAATAAAACATCACTTAAAAATACTTTATTAAGGGGGGTGGGTAACACAGTTTCAGGCAATTTCATGCTAATCTTGAGCACCTATAGAGTAGTATTGCATCCTTCATATCTCCGAAGAGTCTTTAGTTTTATCATATTTATAAAAGGCAGATGCACAATACATTGTTGGCATTATCCCTCCCTGGATAACTTTCTATTCAATATACGTTCATGTTGTTCACCCAAACAAAGCTTGTTGATGTGCTCTGCATGTGCTCATCTGGGAGAAGTGTCCATTTCAATTCCGAAATTATGACCTCACACAGGCTAATACTCTGAAAAAAACTTTCCGAAACGTATTCGAATCTGGAAGTTTATTTGGCACAGAAATACTCCGTCATACGTCCAACAAATTTTTGGAAATTTTGGCCAAGTTTAGCATAAGAATCCAACTCTTTAACAGTGTAAAAAAGGCAGAATGCATGAAATAGCATTAACCACCCACCCCTTAACAATAATAACCTCAATAAATAATTCCTCCACAAAATGATAAAGTTCATTAGAATAAATGTAGGCTGCCAAGCAACGTAGCAAATTGGTGGACTGAAATAGAATTGAACTGATGTGCACTCACAGGTGTGTGTTTAAAACAACACACAGTATGTGTTTTCTGCTTTAGTTGAGGATGGTGTTGTTTAAGTGATGCCAAATTAAATAACTAATCAGTTTTTACAACAAAAATTAATCAAAAACTTACTTTAGCTTTTCTTCTAAAACAAAAATGTTTTGACGCAATCTGTGTTGTAAAAAGCACTATATAAATGAAGGTGACATGACTTGTTTATTTCAGGGGCAAAAACGGATCATTCATTCATTAGAACAATATATTTTTTTAAATACTTAAAAGACAACAATGTTCCTCTGTGTGTGTGCTGTTTGTATACTTTTTTTAGGAGTTTATGAGGATTTTGTATATATTGAGATGTACTCACAAGGTCCTTGGCATTGAGAGACACATTGTCCCACCAGGGGGAGACAAATTCATATTCACAGTTCAGGATGCGTTTAAACATGTACTGGTCTCCTCTGTCATCAAAAAAGGGTTCAAAACCACATAACCTATAGATAGAACAGAAACAAAAACAATACTAGATTTAACAGCAACCTCATCAAAAATTAAGTAAAACAACATAAAATTCAGTAATATTGTGAAATGTTAGTACAATTTAAAATAACTTAACAGTTTAATGTATTTTGAAAAGTAATTTATTTCTGTGCTGGCAAAGCTGAATTTTCAGTAGCCATGACTTAAGTCTTTAGTGTCACATGATCTTCCAGAAATCAATGCTGATTTGGTTTTCAATCATTAATCATTTACATTTATATTACTTGATAAAATAAACAGTGAAAGTTCAATGAACATTTATTTGAAATAGAAATATTTCCTAAAATTATCAATGTCTATACTGTCACTTTTGGTAAATTTAACATATTCTTGCTGAATAAAAATATATTTCTTCACCCCAATGTTTTCAACATTGATAATAATAAGAAATGTTTCATGAGCACCAAATCAGCAAATTACAATTATTTCAGAAATTATCTTGTGACACTGAAGATTGGAGTAATGAAGGTGAAATGTAGCTTTGCTTCACAGGAATAATTTACATTGTAATATTTTACAATATTACTGTTTTTAATGTATTTGTAAGCAAATGAATGCAGCCTTGGTGAGCATCAGATAATTCTTTAAAAAAAGAAATCATAATTATTACAAACTTTTATTGCTAGTGTATACTTAGCATTTTAATATTTGCAGACAAATACTACATATTATTAATATAATAATATTAATATTGTAAATATTAAATAGATACAGGTGCTGGTCATATAAGTGGAATATCATCAAAAAGTTGATTTATTTCACTAATTCCATTCAAAAAGTGAAACTTGTATATTATATTAATTCATTACACACAGACTGATATATTTCAAATGTTTATTTATTTTAATTTTGATGATTATAACTGACAACTAAGGAAAATCCCAAATTCAGTATCTCAGAAAATTTGAATATTACTTAAGACCAATACAATGAAATTATTTTTAGAAATATTGGCCAACTGAAAAGTATGTACATGAAAAGTATGAGCAGCACTCAATACTTAGTTGGGGCTCCTTTTGCCTGAATTACTTCAGCAATGCGGCGTGGCATGGAGTCAATCAGTCTGTGGCACTGCTCAGGTGTTATGAGAGCCCAGGTTGCTCTGATAGTGGCCTTCAGCTCTTCTGCATTGTTGGGTCTGGCATATCGCATCTTCTTCGCATATTCACAATACCCCATAGATTTTCTATGGGGTTAAGGTCAGGTGAGTTCGCTGGCCAATTAAGAACATTTACATTTTACATTTACATTTATGCACTTGGCAGACGAACAGGGATACCATGAAGAACAAGGATACCATGGTCCTTAAACCAGGTACTGGTTGTTTTCCAAGTCCTGTTGGAAAATTAAATCTGCATCTCCATAAAATTGGTCAGCATCAGGAAGCATGAAGTGCTCTAAAACTTCCTGGTATACAGCTGCGTTGACCTTGGACCTCAGAAAACACAGTGGACCAACACCAGCAGATGAAATGGCACCCCAAACCATCACTGACTTTGGAAAATTTACACTGGACCTCAAGCAACGTGGATTGTGTGCCTCTCCTCTCTTCCTCCAGACTCTGGCACCCTGATTTCCAAAGGAAATGCAAAATTTACTTTCATCAGAGAACATAACTTTGGACCACTCAGCAGCAGTCGAGTCCTTTTTTGTCTTTAGGCCAGGCGAGACGCTTCTGACACTGTCTGTTGTTCAAGAGTGGCTTGACACAAGGAATGCGACAGCTGAAACCCATGTCTTGCATACGTCTGTGCGTAGTGGTTCTTGAAGCACTGACTCCAGCTCCAGTCCACTCTTTGTGAATCTCCCCCACATTTTTGAATGGGTTTTGTTTCACAATCCTCTCCAGGGTGCGGTTATCCCTATTGCTTGTACACTTTTTTCTACCACATCTTTTCCTTCCCTTCGCCTCTCTATTAATGTGCTTGGACACAGAGCTCTGTGAACAGCCAGCCTCTTTTGCAATGACCTTTGTGCCTTGACCTCCTTGTGCAAGGTGTCAATGGTCGTCTTTTGGACAACTGTCAAGTCAGCAGTCTTCCCTATGATTGTGTAGCCTACAGAACTAGACTGAGAGACCATTTAAAGGCCTTTGCAGGTGTTTTGAATTAATTAGCTGATTAGAGTGTGGCACCAGGTGTCTTCAATATTGAACCTTTTCACAATATTCTAATTTTCTGAGATACTGAATTTGGGAATTTCCTTAGTTGTCAGTTATAATCATCAAAATTAAAAGAAATAAACATTTGAAATATATCAGTCTGTGTGTAACAAATGAATATAATATACAAGTTTCACTTTTTGAACGGAATTAATGAAATAAATCAACTTTTTGATGATATTCTAATTATATGACCAGCACCTGTATTTATAAAAAAATTATTATTTGTATGTAATGCATGCAGCAAAATACTAAATATTATATATAATTGTATTCATATTATAAATACAGAATAGAAAATGACTTTAGATTTGCTGTTGTCACAGCCAGGTTGCAACAAAGATGATGAAATAAAAGATGCTGGATTTATTTGTACCAGTGTTGTCTTTTATTAGACATAAACTCAAAAAAAGAGAAAAATAATTAAAGACTAGGCATAAAACGAGAAACGGAACAACCAGGTAAATGTTCTGAACCAAACACAGGCCTTAAAGGGATAGTTCACCTAAAAAATTTAAAAATTCTGTCATTAATTACTCACCCTCATATCGTTCCAAGTATGCAAGACTTTCGTTCATCTTCGGAACACAAATTAAGATATTTTTTTGATGAAATCTGAGCAACTTCTGTCCCTCCATTGACAGCTACGCAACTGACACGTTCATAAAGACTAACTAATCCATATGAATTGACCGATTTAGTCAAAATTTTCTGAAGAGACTTGTCGCTTTATATGCTGAACAGATTGAGTTTAGGCTTTTATTCACATTTAAACATTGATCAGCGAACATAAACAGCTCAACCGAACCTGCTTGACGGACAAGAACAACCCTCTTGCGGAAGCTAGAGAATGAACCTCATTGGTTCTTGAGGAAGCTCAAACATGCTGCGTAACATGAGAATGAACCTCATTGGTTCTTGAGGAACCTTAAACATGCTGTGTAACACGAGAATGAACCTCTTTGGTTCTTGCAGAAGCTCAAATGTGCTGTCTAACACGAGAATGAACCTCATTGGTTCTTGCGGAAGCTCAAATGTGCTGTGTAACACGAGAATGAACCTCATTGGTTCTTGCGGAAGCTCAAACTTGCTGTCTAACACGAGAATGAACCTCATTGGTTCTTGCGGAAGCTCAAACTTGCTGTGTAACACGAGAATGAACCTCATTGGTTCTTGCGGAAGCTCAAATGTGCTGTGTAACACGAGAATGAACCTCATTGGTTCTTGCGGAAGCTCAAATTTGCTGTCTAACGAGAATAAACCTCATTGGTTCTTGCGGAAGGTCAAATGTGCTGTGTAACACGAGAATGATCCTCATTGGTTCTTGCGGAAGCTCAAGCATACTGCGCAACACACGAATGAACCTCACTGGTTCTTGCGGAAGCTCAAATGTGCTGCGTAACACAATAATGAACCTCATTGGTTCTCACACGCCCAGCGAACATACTTGAGCTTCCGTTTACCGCAAATGATGTGAGAGTTAATTAATGTTTATATGTGAATAAAAGACCAAATTAAATCTGTTCGTCGCTGTTTGTATCTTCAGAAAATGTTGGACTTAAAGGCTATATTCATATAGCCTGGCTCCGCCTTCCTACGTACTTCCACTCAATTTTAATTTTCCTTCAGTACTCCGTCTGGGATTGCGGTATATTCTCTCCAGTTTCTCCAGTTAAATTTTAACCGTTCCAATCAGCGAACAGAGGGAGTGGCTGAGAGCGATGACGTTGATGTCGTGCGCTAGTTTGAGATGTCATACGTCACGACCAAACATTAGCGATTGGTTATGGCAGATCCAAAGTGGCTCTGGGCAGATCAAATAGTTTAAAACTTCAACAGAGTACCCGCGTTCAAGGAAGTTAACGCTCGTCAATGGAGAGTGGCCAGACTCTCTGTACAATTGAAATCCAGGACCAGGCTAATATTCATATGGACTCGTTTTTTGATTTATGAACTCTTAAAGAACTTTTTGAAGCATCAAAGTGTCCGTTGCGTAGCTATCAATGGAGGGAAAGAAAGCTCTTAGATTAATCAAAAAGATCTTCATTTGTGTTCCAAGGAGGAATTCAATTTTTTACAGGTTTGGAAAGACATGAGGGTGAGTAATTAATGACAATTTTCATTTTGGGGTAAACCATCCCTTTCAAATACACAGAACCAACCAATCAATGAAATGGATGCAGTTGCAACTAATAATCCAACAATGAAAAAACCCCACCAAAAACAGAAACAAACCATGAATATTGTGACAACTGCAAACTAAATTACTACTAATTAACTAATTAAATTGAACACTACAAGACTAATGTTTGTCACTACAAGACTATTGTTTGCACTCTGAATAGTAAAAATAATTACAGAATCGTGCAGTTTTCTTTTTGTAATTTGTGCTACTTTGATTCTACAAAATATTATCATTAGTGGTTTGAAAGTGCATACATACATTAATGTCTATTTCACTTGAATTCCATTGGAATACATATTGAGATTAATGAGTTTTCAGAATTAAGAGCTATGGCTTATTCAGTGAATAACAAGCCGGTTCCTTACAAATGGGTCAAATGGGTTTTTAACAGCATATGTAGGCTAAATCATGACATATTTTTTAAAACCGACAAAGACTGAAAACTAAGAGTGTTTGTTTAGGGCTTTTTTTTCCAAACTTTCTTAGACTTTTTGTTTTTCTAAAAATAATTTATATCCAATTC
This sequence comes from Gobio gobio, assembly GCF_949357685.1. Taxonomy (NCBI): domain Eukaryota; kingdom Metazoa; phylum Chordata; class Actinopteri; order Cypriniformes; family Gobionidae; genus Gobio; species Gobio gobio. Next base: position 16,399,127 of record NC_137100.1, on the reverse strand, counting down.
CTGGAATTACACACAAGAGTTCAACACGTGCTTCACACTTTTCATGAGTGAATCTGATGTGAGACAAAACCAGCCTCTCGCAATTGATATGACAGAGAGATTGAATGACTAAGCACAGCATTCTTGTGAAAGAATAACTTTAGACAAGTATGTTGTGTCACTCACAAAATGTACGTGATAACTCCCACAGACCACATGTCAACCTCAGGGCCATAGGCACATCCCCGTAAAATCTCAGGAGCTGATGGAGAGAGAGAGAGAGAGAGAAAGAACATCAGAAGAAAAGAATGAAGGGGGAGGTGACGCGCTACTGTACTGATGCTGTATAAAGACTACATTTGTTCTGTAATTCTCTTTGTGGAAATAAGCTACAGATGGTGCTCTGTAAAAAAAAAAAATCTCTTTAATGAACTCACCACAATAGCCTGGAGTCCCACACACAGTCTTCATTGTTACCTGATCGTCTACAATTTTCGACAAACCAAAGTCCGCTGTAAAGATAAATCACACCAAATAAAAACAGTTTTAACATTTTCTTTATGACAAGGTGCTTGTTAACACAAAACTGTGTAGTAGTAGTAGGGCATCACTAAGCAAATTATAGGGTGTTCGGGATGGTTGCTATGTGATATGTGTCGAGAGCATATCTAGTTAATATTTTACTGCAAAAAATATTAATATTTTGTCTAACCAAAATGAACCATAAAGACTTTTGTGCATTGAAATTAAAATGGTTGATACATTGTTGCTAAAATAAAATTTCTGTAAAAAAAGTGACCACAATTTTTTTAATGGTAGCATATATAAAGTGCCTTCCACTAATATTGGCACCCTTGGTAAATATGAACAAAGGCAGCTTTGAAAATAAATCTGCATTGTTTATCCTTTTGATCTTTCATTCAAAAAATTCACAAAAATCTAACCTTTCATTGAAGTAAAACGATTGAAAGTGGGAGGAAACTCACATTATGAAATAAATGTTTTTCTCCAATGCAGGTTGGCCACAATTATTGGCACCCCTAGACATTCTTATGAGTAAAATATCTCTAAAGTATACCCATTCATATATAAAACATTTTGACTAGGTGCATGAAATTGTCCAGCCATGACTTCCTGTTCCACAGGAGTATAAATATGAGGAAACACAAAGGCCAAATTCCCTTAATCATTAATCACAGTGAGTAAAACCAAAGAATATAGTTCTGATGTGCAGCAAAAGATTGTTGAGCCTCACAAAATAGAAACTGGCTGTAGGAAAATAGCTAAAGCATTGAAAACCCTCATTTCTACAATCAGGGCAATAATTAAGAAGTTCCAATCAACTAAAGAAATCTGTTAAAAATCTGCCTGGAAGAGGACGTGTGTCTATATCGTACTAATGCACGGCGAGGAGGAGAGTTTGAGTGGCCAACGACTCCAAGGATCACAGATGGAGAATTGCAGAGATTAGTTGAGTCTTGGCGTAAGAAAGCCTACAAAAAAAATTATCAAACAACACCTACATCACATGTTGAATGGGAGGGTTTTAAGAAAAATCCTCCTCGCTCACCCAAAAACAAACTCCAGCATATTCAGTCGTCAGACACGATTGGAACTTAAACAGGACCGGATTCTATGGTCAGATGAAACTATAAAATAGATGGGTTTGGTGCAAACAGGGATAAAAAGTACCCCATGTCCACAGTTAAAAATACCACTGGATCTTTAATGTTTTGGGCTGGAGGTCCTGGACATCTTGTTCAGATACATGGTATCATGGATTCTAGCAAATACCAACAGATAAAAAAAAAAAAAAAAATTTTTTTATAATTGGCCGTGGTTGAATCTTCCATCAGGACAATGATTTTTTTAAGAAATTAACAGCATTATTTAGCAAGAATGTATCAACAATAAAGTGACAATGAAGACTTTCATATTGTTACGAAAAAAATATTCAAACAAATTCTGTTCTTTTGAACTTTCTATTCATCAAAGAATACTAAAAAGAAAATTTTCCTAAGCACCAAATTACTTTATTAGAATGGTTCATTCTTTCATAAATAAATATATGCTTGTGCCTAGTCCTAGTGCTTAGTATACTAGTGCTTAATATTTGTTTAAGCATTCCATTAAATTTGCTTTTGGGATTAAACGTGACCTGGACATGTTCTCATGACATTAAGGCCCAATCCCAATTCCATTTCATACCCCTTCGCCTTCCCCTGCACCTACCCGTTCCCCTTGCCCCTTGAAACAGAGCGGCAAAGTGTAAGGGTGAAAATATTCCCCTAAGAAATGGGACACCACTACTATACCATTACACGTCATCATACGTCGTCATCATACCCCATTTATTTTATTAGTGTCCTGTAACATTTAACCAGTATGAACAGCAGTGAAGTGCGTAGGCTAAATCTAACAGAAATCAAGCATGTTTAATGAATTACTCACTCCCAACGTAGTTTTGCGCTGTATTTGTAGTTTTCGGTTCAAAAAGGTATGAGCCTTCAATTTCCTGAGACAATAAAGAATGATACAGAACATACAAGACTGGTGAAGCCTCTTTTCCATCGGGCCAAACTGTTCTCTTTGTTTATTAACCATTTCATTCCGTGCTGATCCGAGCCGTCCGGTACAGATATGGTTTCGTTTTCTACTGTGGTGCTGCGATAATGGAGCTCTTTGCAATGTAATATAAACGAGTCAGTCGTTGCCTTGATCACGTGATGTAAATATCGACTGCGTTATGAGGGATGACCAGATATATATTTTTAACGATTATTAATTTGTGTTCATATCACTCAAATAGTGCGTTTAGCAAGCTACGGAGAAACTGGCTGCCAGGCGACACACAAGTGATCGATCCCGAGTTGCAACATACACACATTCTAGCAGCACGGTAGTCGGTGGAGGGAAACTCTTCATACCCCTTCGTTCGAAGTGTGGTCCCAAAAATCTTCGTTTGAAGGGCTGTCTGGCCCTTCCCCTTACCCCTACCACTCCAGCCAAAAGAGAATCGAGACACCCCTACCCCTTCACGTGAACGCGCAAAACAAAGGGGTAGGGGAAAGAGAAGGGCAAAGGGGTAGGGGAAAGAGAAGGGCAAAGGGGTAGAAATGGGATTGGGCCCTAAGTCACTTGCTTTGCACAATACTTCGGTTTATGAGTTTGTTCAAATCCTTAACCCAAACTATGAATGACTATAAAATACTGAGGAATTCATTACAAATGAACAGTGAAAGCTACATTTGAATGTGACATAATTTCAGTGATTATTCTTCTTTAAAAAAGTGAACGTTCCTCTAATGCACAACAGGATCATGTTTGCAAGCTGATTCACCAACAAGAGATGTTTAGTCAAACTGTAGTTCCCCCCCATCAGGCGAATGGAGAGCCTTACCTATTTTGAGCGGAGCATCTGGCGCTGATGTGGCGTACAGCAGGTTCTCAGGTTTCAGGTCTCTGTGCACTACACCATTCTCATGCAGGTACTGCAAACAGACATGTAGACACAGGGGACAGTCTCTTATTAATCTGTGGTGTCACATGTGACTGTACAATATAGTGACACTAATTAACATGCATTGCCTTCACCATTATTTGAGTAATAATATTTATAGTTTTCAAATTCATATGGGAATCTCCTCTGTGGTTGGTAAACAGATTAATCTGGGCCTGATAATGAGCAAATTCAAAGTAATGACCAAGCTGTACTGATTAAACGTGTTTCATAACTGACAGAATTTAGTGCATCAAGAGATCGTTCCTCTGCTCGGAGGCCATTTAAGTTTTACACTGTGTGCAAGGAAGCACTGTCTTGATATTCCTCTAACATTTTATGCTTCTTTATCTGGACACTGATTTGTAGATCATTATTGTCTAAGTGTCACACTTGCTGTGTATATAATCCAAAAGAGAGAAAAAGAAACCAAAAGGCGTTTTAATGAACAGAGTAAAGCACTAGCATATCAACAAAAGACAAAGGACTGAAGAAACTGAGGGCTTAAATACACCGGGATGGCAATCAACAGAACAATGAACAGGTGAGGACTAATCAGGAACCATAGTAACAAACAAGTGGCGGGAAAACTCATAACAAAGAAAACCTGGGGCCTGTACTATGAAGCTGGTTTAAAGGGTTAGTTCACCCAAAAATGAAAATTCTGTCATTAATTACTCACCCTTATGTCGTTCGACACCCGTAAGACCTCCGTTCATATTCGGAACACAAATGAAGATATTTTTGTTGAAAGCTGATGGCTGAGAAAGGCTTCAGATAGGCCTCCATTGGCATTCAGTACATTTACACTCCCAAGAACGATAAAAGGCACTTAAAACGTCGTTACAAAGTCCATCTCACCACAGTGACTCTACAATAATCTTACGATGCGACGACAATAGTTTTTGTGTGCAAAATAAAATCAAAATAACACCTTTATCCAACTTGTTATTGCCTTCCGTGTGTGCCTCCACGACGCATGCGCGAGAATATGACGCAGATCCGGTGTTCGCACAGATGACCCAGAAGCGATTTGTTTACAATCAGAGGAAGACGCGCGTGTCTAAGCTGTTGGATTCTACGTTGATCGTGCTTTAGGTCTCGGCGTAGTTCTCAAAATGGGGTTAGAGTGTGCATTTCATGGGTTCCCGAACACCGGCGCTACGTCATATTCTCGCGCATGCGTCGTGGAGGCACACATGGAACGCAATAACAAGTTGGATAAAGGTGTTATTTTGATTTTTTTTTGCGCACAAAAACTATTGTCGTCGCATCGTAAGATTATTGTAGAATCACTGTGGTGAGAAGGACTTTGTAACGACGTTTTAAGTGCCTTTTATCGGTCTTGGGAATGAAAATGTACTGAATGCCAATGGAGGCCTATCTGAAGCCTTTCTCAGCCATCAGCTTTCAACAAAAATATCTTCATTTGTGTTCCGAATATGAACAGAGGTCTTACGGGTGTCGAACAACATAAGGGTGAGTAATTAATGACAGAATTTTCATTTTTGGGTGAACTAACCCTTTAAGTGGCTAGCCAGGTATGGTTCAGTTTAGTTTGCACCAACTCTGGGTTTTAGGGACCATGAAAGTGGTTTGGATTTTAGCAGTGTTCATCGCCACAGTAACTTACACTCCACGCTAACCTGGCGGGACAGGTTATGTTCTGGATAAGACATCTCAAACTGAAACTGGACCAATCAGCTGTGAGCAAAGTGACACACCTCTGACGAAATACACCCTTTTCACATTTCCGGGTTTCTCAGAGCGGAAGTCACCATAGTTGGGTTAACTTTTATAGCGGTGACTGACAGTACACATGAAATATTTGTTTTGTGTCCCCATTTGCTCAAATAGCAAAAGACAAACTCCACAAAAGTGATTCCACAACTTTCAACAAGAGGGAAAATTAGAGTGAGATTGATAACGGCAGTGAAAGAGAGAAAGATGTTAATTTTTACCATCACTCCCATAGACGCTGTATTAGAAACACCCTCACGGCAGCGGTAACTTGTTTTTTGTAATTCGATGCAAAAGTAATATAATGCAAAGTATTAGTGTTATAAATGTATATACATACAAATAAAAAAAAAAAAGGAAAATACAAAAGAACATTGCAGGATTTACAATATTGATGACCGTTAAAACGCGTCATCACTGGTTCCATTCGACCGTAAGTGGACTGCGAAGTGAACTTCAGAGGGTTCCGCCATCTTAAGTGAGATTCCAATCCAAAGGGAGCGAACATGTTCAGTCCGAGGGTACTGCGAACGGCGTAGGAAAGAAGAATTCATTTTATGAATATGTAAACCAATTAAAAATTGGCTGATCACTACTGATGTCACACCTAAACTCAGGATCAAAGCCTGAGTTGACAGAGAAAGTTGATGATCAGCGTAATGGCACCAACAAAGCCTGATTGGATGGTTTTGGTTTTGACAACTCGAAACTAATCCTGTTTCCTGTAACTAATCCCTGGTCGAACCAAAACACAGGGACTAGAACTCAAGCAAAATGCATGTGACACTTAGGTCTGTTATTCAGAGGCCTGTTTCATGAAGCTAGTTGAACAAACTCTGAGTTTCAGAGTAGTTTTAGAGTTGACAAATCCATATAAATCCAACCTGGGGCCTGTACCATGAAGCCAGTTTTGCTGGCTAGCCAGGTAAGTTTCAGTTTAGATTGCACCAATCCTGGGTTTTAGGTAACATGAAAGTGGCTTGGCTTTTACTGTGTTCATCGTCATAGTAACTTCAGCTTCACAGCTTATGTTATGGGTTAGAGAATCTGAAATTGGACCAATCAGCTGTGAGAAAAGTGGCATGTCTGATGCAGTTAAGTCACTCCCCCAGTTTCTCTTGCTCCAAATTAAAGATCAAAAATATATATTGTCTGGCTTTAATGACAATTACTTAATACAATAATTTGATATGATTTATAATTGATTTATATATTTATGATTGATTTATACAATTAATATATACATAATCCATTACACGCAAGCAATTTTAGTTTATAAATGATTAAGCATTTAGTTTAAATAAATATGAATATATACAGATAATAATATATTATATAAAATAAGCTGTATAATAAATAAAGCTTTACAAATGTGACCTTTGAGTCTCTCTCTATATATAATAAACATTCTCCTTCAACTCAGGTTTAATCCAGAGTTTGTGCATGCACCTGAAACTGTGACGCATGCCACAAGAGAGATATAGGGGTAGTGGCTTTATTGCATCAGATACATGTTACTTTACTCACTGCTGATTGGTCCAGTTTTGGTATGCTCTAATCTCTAACCCAGAATAAAACTTGCACTGGAGCAGTTTAGCAGTGTAGCATAAGTTACCATGGAGAGGAAAGCCGCTAAAAACCAATCCACCTTCTTCATCTCGAAAAACCAGAGTTTGCTCAAACAAATCTCAAACTTACCGAACTGAAACCAGCTTCATGCAACAGGCCACAGGTGTTTGTTTTTGTGAACTTTAGATGCAAATTGTCAACCACATAACAACCACAAAAAGAAGCCATTCTTATATGTTCAATTATGTTTTGTTTTTTTTGAGGCACAGCAGAATTTTTCCATAATTTCCCCCACTTCTTCAGTTATTCTTAATTTGCATTCATTAATATTCATTAGTCATCTTGAATGTTGTTAAATTGTCAATACAACTGACAATTTAAAAACTTTGAGTGTACACAGATCCCAGAAATTGACTTCATAAACTAATGTTGATTTCTTAAAAGGTTACCATTATGGTGATTAGTGTTCCCTTTGGTTGCGCACTTGGTACTTCTTTTTAGGGAAGTGCAGAAACGAAGCTTCTGGAACAGTGGGGCTTTTACAACAAAATGCGTTGGTACTTCGAGGCTTTTGACACAGTGCTTTACTTTCTCTATCTGGTGGTCAATAAAAATTCCTACACCAACTGTGTCATTCTGATGTTTTATTCATTGGGAAGGTTTATTTGTACATTTAATACATTTTATTGTATTTTGCACAATAAAATGACAATAAAGACTTTCTGTTCTTCATTTTTACTCACATCAAACTCCTAAATATAATGTTTAATACGCCAATAAATAGATTTTTTTTTTTTTACTATTAATATAGCAACACTATTTTTCTCACAAAATGCTTTCACCACAACCAACAGCAAAAACGACATCGATATGAATACAGTAAGAGCTTCGTTGTGCAGCATAACAGTGTCATTCATTATAACAGCAGTTTGGGCAAGTGTGCAGATATACTCACAACGTGTGATTGACAGCTTCAGCCATAAAGAGAGTGTTCTTTGATTGCTATCTGTAGTTTAATCACAATTTAAATAACACATTTGTTTCATGCTACTAAGAGAAACAATGTGAAGTTGATCGTTTAGTCACTGGCTCGATTCACTGATGCATAAACAGTATTAAATGATATAGAAAGAAAGTCTGCGTGAACTGGAATAATTAGCTACACATCAAAAATCACTGATCACAGATCAGGCATTAATGAACACTGTTATTTACTGTTTGTTAGGTTAGGTTAGGTTAGGTTAGGTTACTTTATTGATACCCGCAGGTAAATTTGTCTTGCAGTATGATGACATAGTGAGTAAAAGGCATCCGTATCACAAAACAAAACAAAACAAAACATAATAAACAATAAATAATAATAATTATTATTACATGATACATGTGCTCAAGGCCACCACTCCACAACTCAAGACTTAGTATATAAACGAAAGTACCAGCGGGTGGAATGTTTCGAAATGTCTCTTTGCATAGCAAAGCACTTTCAATAAAAGGATAGGCCTATATTAAAGTATATAGCCTACTTTTACATTTTCGCTGCTTTCTAAAAATGGTTTTCGGTTACCTTAAACAAGCTACAGCTGCTTGAATCCCAGTGCAGGAGTTTACCTTAATATACAACTACACCTCCCTACATATCTACATATACTTATGCCTATATAAACATACATGCGCAGAAACCCTATTTATTATTCAACACTGTTAAAACAGCAGGAATAAAGCTGCTTTTATACCGCTTTGTTCTGCACCTTGGGACTACAAACCTCCGTCCAGAGGGAAGAAGCTTAAACTCACGGTGCCATCGTTTAAAATAGAATTGTTTGTGTCGAGTTTGTGACGGTGTTGTCGAATCCATATCGTAAAAGTCTGTTTGTAAAGCCTGTGCTGACATTGCGACTGAATTAAATGTAAAAAAACTGAATCCATTTTCTTTAAATTCTCTGGGCGGGCAAAGCAGAGAAAGGGGAGGTAACCTTTATCCGTATGACGACATATAGGGAAGATTCCATATTGGCCAGAAGGCAGAGCATGATATACAACTGAGCATTACACCTACAGTATCTCCATTTCTAGCCACTGGGGGACCATAGATAGGCTAGGGAAACTCATATTAATGTTAAAAAAAACTCATAAAGTGAAATTTTCATGTCATGGGACCTTTAATAGTAGTATTTTAATGAACAATAATACACCAAGTTAAAAAAGCTACATACATATAGGCGTGACCAATATAATTATTATAATGTAAAATAATATTGCACTAAATGGATAGCAGGTATGGGACAGCATAATCGATGCACTTTGTATTTGAGCCCGGCGTGACGTGTCAGTGAGGTAACGAAGCTTCATTTCCACAGGTCACGTGACAGCCTCATTTCAAGCAATGTTCCGGAACACTCAACCCTGTTTCGAAGCACTAGTGCGTCGACAATGGGTGTCAAACTACCATCCCTACTTCTTTTACTTTACTACAATTTTGCAGTAGTTTTACAAGAAATCCCAGTTATTTGTGTTTTTAAAGGGGAAACCATAAATTGGTTGCTTTTTAAAAGTGATTTATCTTCAAACTATCATTAATTACTCAACAATGATGATGCCCATCAGGGTTGAGAAGTTCACGGGAATTGGGCTACTTTTAAACTGTTGCCGTGGGTTGGTTTTGTTCCTGTGCAAAGGTTTGACATGCATTGTAATTGACTGAAAAGCGTGGATTGAAATATTTTACCCATTTTATAATCTACCAATGATAAAACTGTGCTAGATGAGTTTTGTTAGGGAGGAACACTGGTAAGGAGCCTTTGAGTGCCTGTGAGCTCCTTTATGAAAACAGACTGTTAATGATTACTACTATATAGTGGTTTTCAAGTTGAAATTGTGTATAATGCTTAACAGTGACTGTAAAATATGTATTTTAGGTATAGGAGGTCCATATTCAGAGTTTTGATATTTGGTTGCCTACAGTCAGTGTTGCTATGCGGTTGCAAAAGTATTTGGAGTATACTAGGGTTTTCTGGGTTGTTGCTAGGTGTTTGAGGTCAACTTATGTCTAACAAATTGACCAGTTAAAGGGGCTATCTGTAGAATTCAAAAACCCTTGTTATTAGCGACACCGGTGGCCGTTAAGTAAACTGTAGCAAGCTATTTTTTTAAATAGTAAAAATAAGTTAGAAAAATACTTTAGCAGCGACATACTGGTAACAAACATCCAGACGCTGATGAATATGTAAATATGTGCGGTGTGCTTTTCTCAATTACAAGATAAACACACAACAAAAATGACAGCACTGAGAAAACAGCAGTTAAGAAAGCATCTTATCATAGCAATATGTTGCTTATGTTTGCACAAGCTCTGCAATTCACTCGCATCATGTCATCAGAATAGGTAATTATAATTACACTTTTATGATAGTTTTAATTTAAAGTATGCTTGAGACTATAGACTATTTGGCTAAGTGAGATTATAGTTTGAATGAATTCCTTTTCTTTGCATGACACATTGACATAGCAGTACAGAATAGCTCTTTTGTCATTATCCTGAACAGTGTATTGCATTAATTTTATGTGTCATAGAATAGAAGAGAGGCTCATGGGAGCGCGTGTAACCATTACATCCTTTGGATTTTCAGTCTACAGGCTTTCATAGACAACCTGGGAAGTCGGGGGACAGTCTAAGAAGTTCATAGACAACCAAAGTTAGAGGCCCCTATATATAGCCTCTAACCAAAGTTAAATACTTAGTGTTAGGACTTTGTTCAAATCACTATTCCTCAGAATGAGTAATGCTAAAAGTGACGCTTGACTTAGCAAACACCACTAATTAGACCAACACCAACGTCCATAGCTCACAACAGTTCTGTGTTTATAATCAAGCCCGATGCACTTGCCAGTGCCTTGGTGAGTGTTACCACGGAAACTCATTAAACAGAGTAGCATGGGCCATAAGTCTGCCTGGTTACAGCAACACGTGGTCACCATATAACATGTGCTACTGAGGGAACTGATGAACCTGATAGAGATGCCCAACCTGAAGATGTGTGAAAGCTATTAATACCAGAAACAACAACAACAAAAATTATTTATTAGCTAGTATTATCCGATAATGGAACCCCTAAAAGGTTCTATATGAAGTGCCTGACATGACCCTTTAAGGTTCTAAATAGAACATTTTGCAACACTTTATTTTCCCCTTAGGGAAATATAAATAATCAAAGACAGACCTACTGTGAGCTATGATGTTGCTATACTATATACTGTTGTTACAGCCATCAGCCCACATGATTTTAACTTTTTTTTTTTTTTTTAAATAATCATGTTAAACAGTAGAATTCCAGATTAAAAACTACATTACCCATGACTTTCCACAAATCTCCACCAATGAAAGAATCCAAACAAATAAATCACACCAAAATGGTTTATTTCCTCCCACTACTGTCACCTGATGGAGTTTTGGTTCCTTGCCAGTGTCGCCTTTAGCTTGCTCAGTAGGGGTTTACAAAACATTTAATATTCAGTAATATTATCAATTTGACTGCACTGACATTATTGGATGAATGACTGGATGACACTATGGGGCCTATCATACACCCGGCACAATGCGACGGCAGGCGTGATGCAAGTGTTTTTTGCTAGTTTTAGCCCGACGCAGTTATCATTTTCACGTCCAATGCCACGTTGTTTAAATAGCAAATGCACTTGCACCAATCTGTTCACCCATGGGTGTGCTGGTCTGAAAACGAGGTGTGTTCAAGAGCATTGTTGAGACGGTGCTATATTTTTTTTTTTTTTTACATTCGGTGCGTTGCTATTTTGAGGCAACTGAAAACAACTGCACCATTGACCAACAAAAACCTGGTCTAAAATCAATAGCGTAGTATTTTTTGTGTAATTTAAAGGGCGCATTAGTAATGTGCACCTATTGGCAGGTGCACAACGTGCGTACACTCTGCACACAGGGCACTCTGCACACAGCAGCACACAAACATTTTTAAATATTAAAAATAAAAGGATTACTCTCTGGAGAAGCGTTCAGTCTTTCCGCTCGCAAATGTAAATAGCGAATCCGCCATGGTGCAAGCGCAACCATGCTCAAAACACACCCATGACTCATTAAGAGACTAGTTACATCCCTTTTGCCTGGTGCACTGACTGTTTTTTTCCCATTGTTAAACTAAAAGTGGATTCGGACACACCCTAAGTGCACCTGTGCCATGCTCTTCAGACAATGCGCTTAGATCGTTAAAATAGGGTCCTATGTCCTCTGTAGAGCTGCTTTATAGCTGAATCAAATTTGTTTTATAATTTATGAACTTTGCGGCATCAACACTGTTATTGATCTGAATTGAATCAACATTGAACTGAATAACGAATAGCTGCTTAAAACTGCTTATAACATATATATAATCCACATCTTTAAATCAATAGTTTTTATCCATCATTTTTGTTTTGATTATGTCATTTGTAGTTCTTTTCCTCATTAAAGCAGTTAAGTACACAGTCTTGTACTTTTGCCTTTTTGTCTGATTTTCAAATACCTTTTTGTCTCGAATCAAAGTTTGTAATTTTGTGATTCACCACATAGCTGGTTGGTTCGGTCCATAGCTTATAACTCTTTCACAAAAACTTTTTTTAAATCCATATGGGAAAAATAATTCCGAAAACAAGGCTGCTGAAAAAGTGGACAGGGACTGCAACAGCATAGCAACAACCTGGCAACAAATCACAACGCATTGTTGTGGCTAGTATTACGCTCAAACTATTTTCTAAAAAACTTTATCTTTATTTTATTAGAAAGTTTATCTTTATTTGTATTATTTACTTTGGTTTGCAAGTAAGCAATGCTAAGCTAAAGTTCTAAAGTTCCCAAAAGGTCCATTATAGGCTCACGACATACTGTATCTGTAACCTTTAAACATGGATTGTCAGGTTTAAGTGCTCTCTCATATATAAGTCACATGGGAAAATCAAGCCTTACACTGACAAAAACTTCTCTTAAACTGTCAAACTAGTATGCACGACTGCCCATATAAAGGCAGAGTCACCACAGTCCCCAGTGTAAAAGCATTCCAACTGGTTTGTTTGCAATAGAGCCGCAGAATGATTCCTCAGCGGAGGAGCAGTGCAGTGTGCCAGCTTCCCAACACCAATTATTATGGTGACATGAAGGGGTGTTATCTTTTAGTGGGGTCCGAGGGGAATACTACCATCCTGTTTAAAACTCAGTGGAGCTGACACACATAAAGTACATCATCTCTCGCCTTCTCTTCCTCCTCTCATCTGACAAGAGCAGGAGGTCTGTAGCTTACCACTGCTGCCATCTGTGTCCCCACACCAAGATTATTTTAGCAACTAGCCTTGTTATGTAGGTCCATACAGTTAAAGGTGAAGTGTGTTATTTCAGTGCCACTAGTGGCTCCAAATGGAACTGCAAAATAAAAAATTCAAACTTTTTAAAGGTGCAGTGTGTGAATTTTAGCGGCATCTAGCGGCGAGGTTGTGAATTGCAACCGTCCAACGCTCAACCCTTCCTTTCGAAGCACATACTAGAGAAGCTACGGGGACTGACAGAGGACAAAAATGACGTCATTGGAGAGAGCAGAGAGTGACTAGCGCTCTGTAGAGAAGTTTGCCCGTTTAGACCAGTGGTCGGGAACCAATGGCTCGCCATGTCTCTCATATTTGAGAGAATATCTCGCAATTCAGACTTTTTTCCCTTGCAATTTACTTTTTTTCTTAGAATTCTTAGTTTACACCTCGCAATTCTACCTTTTTTTCCTTAGAATTCGGTTTACATCTCACAATTCTGACTTTTTTTTTATATCTCTGAATTGCAAGATGTTAACTCAAAATTGCAAGAAATAAAGTCAAAATATTGTTATAAATTTGCAGTTCTAATAAAAAAGTTTGTTCACAATTCTCTGTTAACTAACCAATTACTACGACTTTTTCCACAATAAACTCTTAATTACTGCTTATTAATAGTAAGGTAGTTGTTAAGTTTTTGGTAGGATTAAGTGATGTTTAATATGTGCTTAACATGTGCTTTATAAGTACTAATAAACAACCAATATCCAAGTAATATGCATGCTAATAAGCAACTAGATAATAGTAAAAATTGGACCCTAAACTAAAGTGTTACCAAAAGTAGTACACACTGCATGCTGCCTACAGTATTTATTAAATAGTAAGTGAAAGAATGTGCATTATTCAACAACAACCATTTCAACCAAGTATTATGCTACATTGCTGCCACATGACAAGATAGGCAACTTGGTGGCATCAACTAATTTCAAACCTTCTGAGCAACAAAGATTCTCAATTCCAGCAGTAAAAAATACATCTTTTTCGAGAGCTCCAGACTTCAAAAGGAAAACTGCAATGATATTGCAAAGTCCCAAGCCACTGAGGACATCCCAGCCAATCAGACAGGCAGAAATCTACAAAACACAGATCCAGAGGGATGCCACACAGCCAGCTGGCTTTGATGTGACAGACACACAGATTTTGCTGTTGTGGGGGGAACTGTGAAACTCTTCACACAGTAACACGTTAAAAAATGCTTCCTGGAAAGGCGGGTCACTTCAAAAGGGACTTGCAGCATTCACGTTTCCTTTCCTCTGCTCTGTTTTATGCCCCAGTGGGAGCTAGAGAGTTGGCGTTCTCTTATTGCAGCCCACCAACTGAATCCAGCCCATGAGAAATTTGCCCACTTTCTTACTATCTCCTTGGCAACCGCCATCTTTGATGAAGTGAGAGCCAGTGGTTGAGAGCACACTTTAAAAGGAAATGCTTTCAAAATACATTCACAGATGAAGAACAGGCCTACTTTCTAATTCAGGCACTTATCTCAATAAGGCACATGGATCCATGACTGATATAAACAGAGAGTGTATGCACAAGATATACAGTGTAGATGACAAGGTAGATTATAGTATATATGACAAGACTCATTATATGTGAACTAACAAACAAAACACAAGGAAAGGAAGGAGAGACAGAGAAAAAGGGAGAAATATAGTAGAATGGCTTGCCCATTCAAGAAGAAAAATTATAAATGGTCTCCTGTGGTCCTCAAATGCAATCTAAATCCACTTATGGGGACTTCATATTGGAAATAGGATTCTCTTTCCACTAATAAGGGTTTCACTGATGATCTAATGTGTGCATATACTGTACGGTTGATGGACGAAAATGTCAAAGCCTGATACATATATGCATGAGTTACACAATATCACCGGTTGCTAGGTTTTCTGAGTGGTTGCTAGGGTATTTGAAAAGTCTGATAATGCATTCTGGGTGGTTACTTGACAAGTTTTCATGATTCTGGTCTCTAGATATTATAGATTCTCCTAGAGTTTTCAACCTGTTTTATCATCGGACAGAAGATAATTGTACATTTGATGACTCAGAAAATCACTGAACATTAAAATCTCCAATACTGAAAAACATTTTTTTTTCTGGCCACAAATCAGGTGGGAAAAGTACTCTTTATTCGAAGTACCTATGCATCACTGTTGCATAGGGTTAGGATTAGCCCATAAAAAATATGTTAAAATAAGGTATATATAAAAATGTTTTGCCCTCCATATATTTAAAACCAAGAAAATACATTTACATATTTCACATACATTTTTTTTTACTTCTACATATAACATCTAGTTACATATGTAACCCGGCAGTGGTGGAGCTAGGGTATTTTCATAGGGGTGACCAAGCAGGGGCCAGCAACCAGTCTGAGGTGGCACAGAAATGTTCATTATTCAAACATAAAAAAACGTATTTGACTATAAAGTACTGGACTGTTTTAGTGCCTACAACACAACTGAATACAATTAATTGTACGTGATTATAATTGAGGTAGTGATGGAATAGATCAAGTAATACTAAATAAATACTAAAATTTTTCTTAATCCTAGACTTTCTTTCAAAAACTGAAAAATTAAACACGGAATGTTTAATTAATTAATTGATGTGAACATCTACCTGAAGAGGTGAGACAGCCGTATCGGGGATGCTGAGCGTGCGCTAAGCTAAAGGCTAGGCGCAGGGAGAAGTGGTGGAGATTCAAGCCCTTTGTTCTGTCGGTGGTTATAGGGAATGTCAACTCACTGGTCAACAAAACCGATGAACGGGCTGCATTGGTTAAGAATGTGAGGATCTACAGGGAGTGCAGTTTGCTGTGTTTCATCGAGACATGGTTAACCCCTAGCATCTCGGATGCTAACGTGGATTTACCTGGCTTCCCTACAGTCAGAGCAGACAGACACATGAAGACGTGTGGGAAGTGTAGAGGTGGGGGGCTTGCAATGTTTATTAACAACAAGCTGTTGGCTTTAAGTCTCCACCCTTATTACATGCCTAGAGTTTTCACACACCATTGCGGTTTGTGTTTACATCCCCCCGTGAGCACAAGCGGAAGCCGCATGTGACGTCATCCACACGGTCTTTGCGAGACTGTAGACGCAGCACCCAGAAGCCGTCATGTTAATCTCTGGTGATTTTAACCATGTCACACCGGACTCCTCACTGTTTGCTTTCTTCCAGTATGACTGTTGACTGTTCCACCAGAGGAAACAGGACTTTCTCTGCCGCCACTGGGGAGATCTGACCACAATCTGGTTCTGCTCCAGCCTCACTACAAGCCCAAAGTTGTGAGGCAACCCATCACCACACGTTCCTTCATGAAGTGGTTTCCTGGGGCGGAGGAGGCCCTGCTGGACTGTTTCCAGTGTACTGACTGGGTAATGCTGCAGAAGTCTTATGGGGAGGACATTGAGGGTATAACTAGTTGTATAACTGACTACATGAACTTCTGTAAGGACATTGTTGTTCCCACTAGGTCAGCTTTAAGCGTGGAAACCTTGTGGAGGGGGATGTGAGGAGAGCCAACTTCTTCAATAGGTTTGACTGCCCTGCTCCCCCCTTCTGCCGATGGGGACTGTTCTGCCCCCCTGCTGCTGCTACTGGGGCCTGTACTGCTGCCATTCCCGCGCTTCCCCCCAATAACACCAACACCACTGGATGTGAGGTGATTATACCTTCTCCCACACTATTATCCACACCTCCATCTGCCACTGACACTCAGCTCTACCTGGTTTTATCTGGGGAGATAAATACCCTCCATTCATCACCCATCATCACAGCAACTCAAGTGAGTGAGGAGTTGAGGAGGCTACACCCCAGTAAAGCGGCCAGCCTAGACAGAGTATTTCCAAGACTATTTCAAAGCCTGTGCTCTGGAGCTTGTTGATCTTCTACAAAATATCTCCCCGGTCTTGTTTACCCAGTACATTTTTTTGAGAACATGTTAGCCATTTGTTTGATGTGCATGTGGAATTCTGAACCACTAATTTGTCTGTATATCTCAAAGAAAATGATATGGATAGAGAAAGTGTGTTTAGGAGATTTGAAATGCCATGTCCCCATTTTATTATGGGTGATGTTTAGAAGTGGAGCATACACGGGCAGTTCTCGAGGGAGCTGGCTGTGTTCACTGTGATCATTTCTACCCCATCTTCTGGCCCTGTAGGTGGCCCTTGTTGGAGACATGTGCTGCGTCCCAATTCGCCTACTTATACTACGTCCTAAAAGTATGGTCTTTTTGTGAAGAAAAAGTACATACTTTTGAGTGTGTAGCAGAAAAGTATGCAAGCTTTGGGACATACTACTTCGTCATCTTTAACGGACTCTGTTGCTTAGTTACGTGAGTCCCGTCACCGTAAACTACCCTGTCAATCATCGTCACAGTTCAAATCCTCCACATTCAATTTAATTTCCAACCGTATCGGAGAGAAATATAGTAGCACATTGGTCTGCCATTCGTGGGTCTTTAATGCAGAGACTCCTCTCATGTGTTTGCAAAGTTAATGGCCAAACGTATCATTACAAAAGTTCACAATGCTGCTGCAGGTGAAATATAATGTGGCTAACATTGAATAAATATCTTTTCGTCAGGTTAAATACTGATAATTGCCCACTCAAGCCCCTTTATCTAATCCTCTCTACTTAGCCGTCAGACTCGCGTAACCGTCATGATTGTCGTTTTTTAACACTTTTTATCCGCGTTTGTAGTTCTCGCAATGGGTTGTGGGCAATATCAGCCGTTAGAGTGCGCATCGATCTGCACTTCGAATTCTGACCGGAAATAGTAGACCATCCGGGAATCTTTGGAATACACTTTTCAACATACTACGATTTGGGACATACTAATTATTTTTTCGAATACTATTTAGTACGGATAGTATGCGAATTGGGACGCAGCAATGGTCAGAAGGCAAGCGTTGAAACGGCGACCTTGCAGGAAGCCAAAATGGGATCTCAGGGAAGTCACTGTGACCAGGAGACAGCAGAAGACAAAGCCCTGAGACTTTTTTGGTGAATAAAGAAGAATCTGCTCCAGGCAGACTAGACACATTTTTCCTTGAGGGTCATAATCATTTTCCTCCTGTGAGCCTTCCATTTATTCCCGATCTCCATGAGGAAGTGTCGATAACCTGCAGGAAAACATACTCAGTACGTTGCCTTCCTTCATTCGAGCTATGTGAATTTTAAGGGGTTGACTGAGCTTGGGTATGTGGGATTGCCCCATGTTGAAGAGACTTGCGAGTTATTGCTCTCTTGGCATGGCATCCTCACTGAAGACTCCAGTCCTGACTCCCGGTTTACATTGCGGCAGGTGGGCAAAGCATACGCGACGATGGCGTCCAGGCTGACTTAATAAAGAACTCGGACCTAAGTGTGTCTCCAGACACATGCGGCTTGTGCCATCGGCCGCTCTCTTGCTGCAATGGTTGCCACGGAGCGTTCAACCCCCACTTCTGGCCCTGTAGCTGGTCCTAGCTGGAGACAGGTCAGAAGGCGAGTGTGGCTTTCCGTGTCCCGCCTCAGAGGACTCAGGGCTCAAAACAGCAACCTCGCAGGAAAATCTCAGGGAAGTCATAGTGACCAGAACACAGCAGAAGTCGAGGAAGTCATGCCCTGTTGATGACCGTTGATAGAGAGCAGGAGGGTGTAGAGCTGATGTAGCGCTCCCTCGCCAGGTCTCCCGAAAAACGTTGCCATGATCCTTAGGTAGAACAGGCAGTTGTGAGTACAAGGTTCTCTCCCGAGGGCGCACCTGGGGCCAGTTGCACCAGCTGTGCCTGTAACAACTTAGCTTAGTTTTGATGTAAATGAGTCAAACTAAGTTACAACTAACTCACAACTAAATATTTTTGCATTGCTCCATTAAACTTAGTTGAAGCGTAACTACATATAAACGGAAGCCTCCAACAGGAGTAATGGTTGGAATAAAATAGCAGACTGACTAAACAGCATCAATACGCTCTTGCATCAATAAGACTTCAATCTTTTAGACATACACTCACCAAAAGGATTATTAGGAACACCTGTTCAATTTCTCATTAATACAATTATCTAATCAACCAATCACATGGCAGTTGCTTCAATGCATTTAGGGGTGTGGTGTTGGTCCAGACAATCTCCTGAACTCCAAACTGAATGTCAGAATGGGAAAGAAAGGTGATTTAAGCAATTTTGAGCATGGCATGGTTGTTGGTGCCAGACGGACCGGTCTGAGTATTTCACAATCTGCTCAGTTACTGGGATTTTCACGCACAACCATTTCTAGGGTTTACAAAGAATGGTGTGAAAAGGGAAAAACATCCAGTGTGCGGCAGTCCTGTGGGCGAAAATGCCTTGTTGATGCTAGAGGTCAGAGGAGAATGGGTCGACTGATTCAAGCTGATAGAAGAGCAACTTTGACTGAAATAACCACTCGTTACAACCGAGGTATGCAGCAAAGCATTTGTGAAGCCACAACACGCACAACCTTGAGGCAGATGGGCTACAACAGCAGAAGACCCCACCGGGTACCACTCATCTCCACTACAAATAGGATAAAGGCTACAATTTGCACGAGGTCACCAAAATTGGATAGTTGAAGACTGGAAAAATGTTGCCTGGTCTGATGAGTCTCGATTTCTGTTGAGACATTCAGATGATAGAGTCAGAATTTGGCGTAAACACAATGAGAACATGGATCCATCATGACTTGTTACCACTGTGTAGGCTGGTGGTGGTGGTGTAATGGTGTGGGGGATGTTTTCTTGGCACACTTTAGGCCCCTTAGTGCCAATTGGGCATCGTTTAAATGCCACGGCCTACCTGAGCATTGTTTCTGACCATGTCCATCCCTTTATGACCACCATGTACCCATCCTCTGATGGCTACTTCCAGTCGGATAATGCACCATGTCACAAAGCTCGAATCATTTCAAATTGGTTTCTTGAACATGACAATGAGTTCACTGTACTAAAATGGCCCCCACAGTCACCAGATCTTAACCCAATAGAGCATCTTTGGGATGTGGTGGAACGGGAGCTTCGTGCCCTGAATGTGCATCCCACAAATCTCCATCAACTGCAAGATGCTATCCAATCAATATGGGCCAACATTTCTATAGAATGCTTTCAGCACCTTGTTGAATCAATGCCACATAGAATTAAGGCAGTTCTGAAGGCGAAAGGGGGTCAAACACAGTATTAGTATGGTGTTCCTAATAATCCTTTAGGTGAGTGTATATGATAATGCTGACATTTACACTCACATACATTTTAAAATATTACTTTGTTAGCCCTTTTTAAAAGTAAAATCAGTCATAAGAAATACATTTAATATTTTTTGTATCAGTATTTATTTACCGATCCTTATTCATTTCAAACACAGTTTCCGAATGTTATTGTATTAGTATCATATTTGATGGAAACGTATTTTTACTGTTAGTTACGTGAGGTAAAAGAAGTTAGAATCAAGGATCAACTGACATTTGAACTTCTGCTCACATATTTGAAGGCTGCTATTGGATCATTGAGGGTAAACATCATATTATGCAACTACACATTACTTTACGGATAGCTTATGACTTACTAGCTACGTTGTGCCTTAAGAACAAATGGTGCAACTGAATAAAGTACAGAGTTAGCTACAAACTAGGTACTAGGTAATAGTTACAAAGCCTCTAGTGTGGACTTTATGTTCCATTTTAGGTAAGAACTAACTAATATCTGGTGCAACCCTACCCTGGTCCTTAGGACGGAATGCTTAAAACTTTGCTCCCCTGGAGTAGATTGCCCTTTGGAGCTGATGGCGGGGGGTCCGGGTAGCAGTACCCAAGTCTGCCCCTCCTTATTGGAAGCTGCTGGCAGATGCAGTGTTGCTGCGATCTATCTAGTCAGTTCTGCCCCTGTATTAAGTATATTTATGGAGCTGCGGATGTCGCACTTCAGGCTATTTAGCCCTTAAGATAACCAGCTGAACATGACGAGACAATTTGCTAACTGTTTACGATAAAAACATGTTAAACGACCAACATTTTTAGGGATGAAAACTACCACTGCCGGTCAGAAGTTTGAAATAATTAAGACTTTTTAAAATGTTTTTGAAAGAAGGCAGCTGAATTTATTTGATCAAAAATACAGTAAAACACCAATATTATAAAATATTATATTTTAAAATAAATGTTTTGCATTTTGATATATTTAAAAAAGGTAATTTATTTCTGTGATCAAAGCTGAATTTTCAGCATCACAACTCCAGTCTTTAGTGTGACATAATCCTTTAGAAATCATTCTACTATATTTCTATATTGTGTTATATTTTCAGGTTAGTAAGTGGTAGAAAATTGCTCTGTGCACAATGAGCTAGTGGGTTTATGGTGAGGTGTGTTGCGGACCGGGTGGGGTGGGCTGCTCTGGCATCAACTCCATGACACAGTGACCATTCATATATTGTAAACAACAAATACAGTTTCTTTAAATGTGAAATATGTACATTTAGTTTTTATTAATTTTTTTATTTTCAGTTTTAATTTCATTTTTTTTTTAAATTCTCAAAGTATCACTATTCAGATTTCATTTATTTTTAGCTTTAGTTCAGTTTTAGTTTTTATTTATTTCCAGTAAGTAGTTCAGTTATAGTTGCCACGGCAATATTTATACATTTCATTTAGCAGGCTCTCTCATCTTTTATTATATTTTATTTTATTTCAGCTTTATTTCAATTAACAAAGATATTTTAATAGTTTTAGTTTTAATTAAAAATAACAACCCTTGTTTCCAAATGAATTATGTGGATGGGATTGAGTCATGGCTCTATGGTATCCTTTCAAATTGGCTGTAAAAGAGAGAAAACGTTTACCATCTTTTTTCTTGGTAAGGTCAAACTTCGTGCATCCAATCAAACTCTACAGTATCCTATAGTATCATCTGTCATTTAGTACAAGCTAGCCAAATTAAGTAGATGCCAACATGGACAGGTTGCATGGCATGCTCCGATACTCAAACACACACACACACACACACACACACACACACACACACACACACACACACACACACACACACACACACACACACACACACACACACACACACACACACACACACACACACACACACACACACACACACACACACACACACACACACACACACACACACACACACACACACACACACACACACACACACACACACACACACACACACAGGTTTGTTTAGCTATCTACAGTAAGTGAGGACATTCCATAGGCGTAATGGTTTTTATACTGTGCAAACTGTACATTCTATCCCACTACACTACCCCAACCCCATATGAAATGTCCTCATATTTCACGTTTACGTCATAATACCAGTGTAATACCCGTGTCATTATACAAATTTGTGTCCTCATAAATCACAAGAACACACACACACACAAATATAAAACTATGGGCTGTGCCTGTAACAAGAATAAACAGTTTTCACAGTTTACTGAAATCTCTTACTTAATATGCCTTGATATGAATTTAGTGGCTGTGCATTTCTCATGTTCAGCAGCCTATAATACAATATTTGGCCCATTATTTGTTTCATGTGTTAGACTGATAAATCACACCTCTGCTGCTGTTCTTTTTCAGCCATGTCTTTTTAATAATTTTCAACACTATTGGGCCTACAGTATATGCTTCAGAGCAATATTAATGTCAAACAATTTTGGTACTTTGTTGGGTTGCCACACAATATCCAATGTAAAATCTGAGTCCTGAAGCAAAGCCAATTGAGAACAACTGGTGTAACACATTCAGTAGTTCAGGAAAAGTAAAAAACCAGTAGAAGAAAATCGCTTTCAGACAGGAAATGAAAGACACTCACCGCGACTGCCTCGAGCACTTGTTTAACTGCATCAGCAGCGTCTCGTTCGCTGTAGTAGCCCTTCTCCACCACCCTGAAAAATGGAAGGCACCATTTGGTCTCCAGTGTAAGTCCATATTGAGCATAAAAAAGCTGACTGACTCTTTTTTTTTCCAATTTTCACTTCATTATGTTCCAGCCTTAGAGTGAGTCAACCACACCTCAGTACACAAGATGAATGGAGACGGTTCTATCGATTGTTCTTAAGTAGAGGCTTTTCTTTTAAATGACTCATGTTGACAGTTGTATGGAAACGGGAAATAAGATAATCCTGAATGAGGATAAAATGGAATGAATAACAGTAAAATCAGTGGGTTTCACAGTCAAAGGTGTTCCTCTATTAAATAGTTATTTGGCTATGTTATTAGTTCATGACTGCAGACGTGCACCTGTTATTTTGCATCCGATGATGAAGGTAAATTCAGGTCTTACTAGAAACCTTTCACTAGACCAACTAGATTTTGACATTTTCAGTAGAATATCTGATTGCCAGGGCATTGCTATAGAGCTATAGCTTATGTGCCGCTGCTAAAGTTTTCTGCACTGTAAAAAGTGGTAATATTTCTACCTGATTTAACCCCCTAGTTTTGTTGGTATAAAATAATTTAGGTTGTTTCAGTGATGTTTATATTTTTTACTTGAAAAAAAACACCTGTTAATTTACATATTAACAAGGTTACCACTTTTTCAGTGTGAGTGTTTTTTTTCCGCATGTTGCTATGCAGGTTCCACTAGCCCTATTTTACTTTTAATATTCTTTTTATACTTTATATAATTTTATTATTTTTTGGTTTCACTTTATTTTGATGGTCCCTTTTAAACATTCTGTTTACTAAGTTAGAGTGTTAGGAGACTATTAGTAGATTGGTAGAGTTGTAGTTGCAACATGTAGTTGCAAAGTTACTTATAGTCAGTAGAATGTCTGTTGGAGGACATCACAATAAAGAGTTAGCAGATATTAAGCAGACAGTCTAGTAATACTGACATGTAGTAGCAAAGTTACTTATAGTCAACCGAATGTTCAAAATAAAGTGTTACCTATTTTTTTACAGAAAAATTAAAATATTATAAAAATACATAATTCAATTTTAGTAGTAGCATATAACATTGTTTGCATTTAAGTATTATTTTTATGACACTTTTTTTAATGAAACATATATATATATATGGTGCATGTCCACTGTGAGAGACATAATCTAAAAAAAAATCCAGAAATCACAATGTATGATTTTTTAACTATTTATTTGTATGATACAGCTGCAAATAAGTATTTGAACACCTGTCTATCAGCTAGAATTCTGACCCTCAAAGACCTGTTAGTCTGCCTTTAAAATGTCCACCTCCACTCCATTTATTATCCTAAATTAGATGCACCTGTTTGAGGTCGTTAGCTGCATAAAGACACCTGTCCACCCCATACAATCAGTAAGAATCCAACTACTAACATGGCCAAGACCAAAGAGCTGTCCAAAGACACTAGAGACAAAATTGTACACCTCCACAAGGCTGGAAAGGGCTATGGGGAAATTGCCAAGCAGCTTGGTGAAAAAAGGTCCACTGTTGGAGCAATCATTAGAAAATGGAAGAAGCTAAACATGACTGTCAATCTCCCTCGGACTGGGGCTCCATGCAAGATCTCACCTCGTGGGGTCTCAATGATCCTAAGATAGGTGAGAAATCAGCCCAGAACTACACGGGAGGAGCTGGTCAATGACCTGAAAAGAGCTGGGACCACCGTTTCCAGGGTTACTGTTGGTAATACACTAAGACATCATGGTTTGAAATCATGCATGGCACGGAAGGTTCCCCTGCTTAAACCAGCACATGTCCAGGCCTGTCTTAAGTTTGCCAATGACCATTTGGAAGATCCAGAGGAGTCATGGGAGAAAGTCATGTGGTCAGATGAGACCAAAATATAACTTTTTGGTCATAATTCCACTAAACGTGTTTGGAGGAAGAAGAATGATGAGTACCATCCCAAGAACACCATCCCTACTGTGAAGCATGGGGGTGGTAGCATCATGCTTTGGGGGTGTTTTTCTGCACATGGGACAGGGCGACTGCACTGTATTAAGGAGAGGATGACCGGGGCCATGTATTGTGAGATTTTGGGGAACAACCTCCTTCCCTCAGTTAGAGCATTGAAGATGGGTGGAGGCTGGGTCTTCCAACATGACAATGACCCGAAGCACACAGCCAGGATAACCAAGGAGTGGCTCTGTAAGAAGCATATCAAGGTTCTGGCGTGGCCTAGCCAGTCTCCAGACCTAAACCCAATAGAGAATCTTTGGAGGGAGCTCAAACTCCGTGTTTCTCAGCGACAGGCCAGAAACCTGACTGATCCAAAGAAGATCTGTGTGGAGGAGTGGGCTAAAATCCCTCCTGCAGTGTGTGCAAACCTGGCGAAAAACTACAGGAAACGTTTGACCTCTGTAATTGCAAACAAAGGCTACTGTACCAAATATTAACATTGATTTTCTCAGGTATTCAAATACTTATTTGCAGCTGTATCATACAAATAAATAGTTAAAAAATCATACATTGTGATTTCTGGATTTTTGTTTTTTAGATTATGTCTCTCACAGTGGACATGCACCTACGATGACAATTTCAGACCCCTCCATGATTTCAAAGTGGGAGAACTTGCAAAATAGCAGGGTGTTCAAATACTTATTTTCCTCACCTGTATATATATAGATTTATATAGATATATACACTGATCAGGCATAACATTATGACAACCTTCCTAATATTGTGTTGGTCCCCCTTTTGCTGCTAAAACAACCTGACCCGTCGAGGCATGGACTTCACTAGACCCCTGAAGGTGGGTCAGGCACCAAGATGTTAGCAGCAGATCCTTTAAGTCCTGTAAGTTTTGATGCTCACGTGTCCACTGTTGACGCTTTCGGCAGTGGACAGGGGTCAGCATGGGCACCCTGACTGGTCTGTGGCTATGCAGCCCCATACGCAACAAACTGCGATGCATTGTGTATCCTGACACCCTTCTATCTGAATCAGCATTAACTTCTTGAGAAATTTGAGCTACAGTAGCTCGTCTGTTGCCCACACGGGCCAGCCTTCACTCCCCACATGCATCAATGAGCCTTGGCCGCCCATGACCCTTTCGCCGGTTCACCACTGTTCCTTGGTTCCTTGGACCACTTTTGGAACACCCCACAAAAAGTTGAAGTTTTGGAGATTTGCTGCCTAATATATCCCACTCACTAACAAGTGCCGTGATGAAGCGATAGTCAGTGCTATTCACTGAACCTGTCAATGGTCATAATGTTATGTCTGATCGGTGTACACACATACATACATACATATATACATACATATATATATATATATATATATATATATATATATATATATATATATATATATATATATCCATGAAAATCTAGTAAAGTCTGCTTGCTTTGAAAAGTAATAACAGACCTCTCCTCAACAAGGTATCAGTGCTTACGAAAAAGCCAGAGCAACAGAAATAGTGATGCTTGCCTTAGCAAACACCATTAATTACAGTCCTCGGAAAAAGTGTCGATGAACAGCATGCAGTTCACAGCTTAATCAGCCTTTATTAGCATGTAGCACTTTACCCCCATGGTGAACTGACCTGTCAAATAATTCTCCTCCGGTAACAAGTTCTAACACGAGACTAATCTCCGCAGGGGTCTCAAAGATCTCCTTCAGTTTGATCTGACAGAAAATGGCATGAAAAAAAGAGAGAGCGTTTCACTGGAGGAATTCAAAAACATCATATGATTAATTATTGATGTAGTCTCCTGTAGCTATAATGTCTGACTAGCATTTGCATCATCAGACCTTACTAAATCAAACAGACAGTACTGCAAAGACAGGATGAACATCTAAGCGAGTGTTCTTGTAGATTTATGCATATTTTAGGCTGTGTAACTGCCATTGGACACAAGTAGACAAGGCCCTGGACTTTTTTTCCCTTTTGACTTACTATATTTGGATGAGAGAGGCGCAATAATACACCTATCTCTGTTCGTACAATCTTCTTGTCAACCTGCAAAAACAACCAAGTTATTGACTGAGTACAAAGTGAACAAGGTGCACAATTATGAAGCCATTACAAGGTAAAGTGCAATAGCAACATCAGCTAAGTGCAGAGAGAAAAAAACTTCAAAAGAGTAAGTTCCACATTTAAAGGTAATATTCTGTCATCGTTTACTCATCGTAATGTCATACAAAACTTGTATTTTAAAGAAATCCTTTCTTTTCATATTCTTATTCTGTTCTTTCCATTTCAATCAAGTTTAGTAAGCCTAGTTCTTGCTGTAACTTGACGCTACATTTATATGCAGCACCTTAACAATGCAATGCCATAACGCCTTATATATAGCATCATAATATAATTACATATGCATTAGAGAGGCTTAAGATATCCTTAGTATTCCCTACACAGGCGCAAGAAAGCACAAATGATGGTATGTTACAAATGGTAAGGTATGTGGAGTACTGCACTGACAACAGCACTGGCTGACAGCAATTATTACCCATCATGCATCAGAGTGATGTAGAGAAATGGAAGACAACAGTAGTGAGGTCTTAGCTGCTGGAAGGAAGTCCTGACCAGAAACTCCTTGGCTATACGAGGCAGAACAAAGGCAAGAGAACAAAGCATGGTAACATGCGGAGAGAAATCTGTCAGTTCACTTACTGTTTTTTTCAGCATTTTCACAGCATAGTGCTTCTGGGTGCCTTTCTGATGGCATCGAAACACCACGGATGTGGCTCCCCTGCAAGAGAGAAAAATAGCAAATGACTCATTTACATACATTTTTGCTGTATCCCATACATTAATATTTACCCCCATAAACTACCATTCAAAAGTTTGGGGTCAGTAGGATTTTAAAATGGTTTTGAATAAAGTCTTTTATACTCGCCAAAGCTGCATTTAAACTGCAAATGGAAATAATGTGAAATATTATTAAAATGTAATTTTTGTTTGTAATTGATTTTCAGAAATTATTACTCCAGTTTTCAGTCACATGATCTTTCAGAAATTATTCAAATATGCTGATTTGGTGCTCAAGAAACATTCACCGTTGTCTGGCTATCACCAGACCAAGCTCAATTTAAGACTGAACATTGGTCTGGGGACTCTGCTATGTATTTTCTACTGCACAAGAGGCGTGATAAACGAGCATAATTCAAATGACTCTGTACGCAATTGGATAGTCCTTCAACCAATCTGACCACAAGAGGCAAGATCAACGGGCAACAACCCATCGCTTCTCTATCCGTCATCGTGTTAAACCCGCCAATAGCGCGCCAAGTGGATAAGCCAGTCTGTGATTGGTTCCCGCAAAAGTGTAACAGAAGCAGTAGAAATGAATGTGCAGGTTTCCAGATTGAGTTGCAGGGCGAAATCAAATTGCCGGCAGATCAGGCTGGGTTTACCCAGTCTACATTTACCCCATTATTGTTATCGATGATGAAAACACTTCTTTTTTTTGGAAACCATGATACATTTCAGGATTCTTTAATGAATAATTTTTTAACAGGAGAACCCACAGGGTCAAATTGGGCCGCTGTTAATTGCTGCTACCCAAAATGAACAAACAAAAAATATATCAAATTTAACTTCAAAAGCTCAGAGTACCACTTCTGGCCACTGCATAGAGACACCTAGTGGGTGAATATTGAACTCACAAGTGCCAGAGTGGTAGTAACAAGATGGCTGACCACATGCTGTTTTGTTGAGCTGGAAACCTACCCAAACCTCAGCAAACCAGCGGTTGGTAAAATTGTGTATTTTTTGTTAATCTATTTAGTATTAGCTTGCAGAATGCCTAGAAGTACGTTTTATATTCTTTTTGGATAAATTAGCGTCACTGAGCTAGTTCAAAAAATGATGGGCCAAAAATGACCCTCTGGGTGTATGGGTTAAAAAAAATGTCGGGTCAAAAATGACCCTTTGGGGGAGAAAAAAAAAAATGAAATAAATAAATAAAATAATTGTTTGTTTTCTCCCCCACACTGTGTATATGTGTGTGCCTTGTCTCTCACTTTGTATAAGCAGCTGTGTGATGTTAATAAAAAAAAATAAAAAAATGACCCTTTGGTTCTTTGAGTGACTTTGATGGAGAATGGTGACAGTCCTGCATTTGGCTAAAGCCTTGAAATAAATTAATTTGTATAATATATTTTACTAAGTTACCTTAGTAGTACAGGGCCAGAGACTAATAAAGTAGTATATCTTTTCAGGGAGTACGGCCGCTCCATTTTCAGGAGAGGGAAATCAACAGAGAAAGATCACTGTAAGACAAGTATTAGAGCAACTTGAAGCTGATGATAGTGACTTTGGCCCTGAATTGGACAGGGATAGCGATTCTGATGAATTGTTTCAACCGCATGAAAGTGATTGTGGTGAATCTTTTGCCCAAGACAGTGACTCGTCCAATGATGAAGATGTGCCGTTTGCCGAGACTGCTAGCCCACAGATGGAGCCAAATCGTGCTGCAAAAACGTACAGTTGGCGAAAGAAAGGCTTTGAGTTGCCTGACGTGAACTTTCAAGGTGTCGTACCAGGGTGCCACGACAGACACGCCACTGGTTTACATTCAACGCTTTGTTTCCCATTATATGTTGGAAAATATTGTTGAGCATACCAATCAACACAGTGTTCAAAAGCATGGGAAAGTGTAGACACTTCAGTAAAGGATATAGAACAAGGTCTAGGAATGTATCTCAGGATGGGATTAGTTCAAATGTCTGGAGTACGTCAGTACTGGGAAAGTGAAGTTCGTTATGGGCCTGTGGCAGACGTAATGAGTCGCAACCGATTCAACCTGCTACTCTCTGTCATCCACTTTGTGGACACTGAAATGGCCAGTGAAGAAGTAAAAAAGGATCGACTTTGGAAACTGAGACCATTTTTGGATTCTTTTCGGAGACAATGTCTGACTATAGCTCCTCGCCAAAAACAGTCCTTTGAAATGATATGCCTAAAGGCCAATGGGTAAAATTTGGCCCTAATCCTAAATTAGGGAATAAAGGGTTAAAATTGAAAAAGTGGGTATTTTGGTGTTCAGTGAACTTATAGCAGTAATTGAATGCATAGTTCATAATTTTCCAAAGAAGAAAAGAGTTCTTGGGTTCTACAGGGTTAAAAAAAATGACCCAAAAAAATATATTTTTACGGTAATTTTTTTTTATATCAGTGTAAAAGTATTGGGGCCTGATTTACTAACAGCTTGTGCCAGTGCAAACCCTCTTTTGGCATCAGGACCACTGTCGGGATTAGCGCCGAAAATGCATGGACAGAGATATTTTTGCGGCTGACCTTATTGCTAATGTATTTGTAGGTTAGACAAATTGTGTAACACCTCTCCTTTTAACCCTAGTTTAGGTATTACATGTAATGAGGGACCAAATAGACCAACTTGCTCATGAGTCAAATGTATTAAGTATAATTACATGGAACACTCATAGTTATCATGAGACAAACACTTGTTGGTCAACCAGTTGGAAACAAGGTATAACAAACAGTCCATCACTCTGCATCACAGCCTTTCCTTAGGATCAGTTAGTACCATACGTTTTACTCAGTCTTTTGTTCAGTGGAAGGATAAATTGAGAAAACAGTACTTAAATTCCAGGATGGTTCCCCAGTCAAATCCAACTGGAAGAGAAGGCTTCAATGTCTGAAATATAGCTGTGTTACAGTCAAACAGCAGATGATAATCCATTCTCTTAGTTCCATCTTCTCAGACGCAAAATGTATGGAGAGCATTTAAATGAATCACTCGAGGTGATTTACTAAGGTTTTACCGCCCAAAAAAAGCACATCTTAAACCAGATGCTAACTGGTAGATTGCATTAATGCATCCTTGCTGCATAAAAGTATAAAAAAATTATTAAATGTTAAAAAATAATAAAATCTTCCTTACTTCTTGTTAGTGTATACTGAAATACACATAAACTGAAATTTAAACAAATCTTTCAGGTTTAAAACATGTTAAGTAGCATCTGCGACATGCTGCCAGGTATCAGACACTTCGAGTCTCAATCAGCTCCCTAGTCCAGTAGTCAGGGCACTGTTCAGGGAGTCAGCCCATTGACTTATGTCCAGATCAGTGCCCTGACTACTGAACTAGGGAGCTGATTGAGACACACCCTTCGTCACTTTGCTATAACCACTAACAGGTGACCGTGGAATATTTAGTAGTGAGGTTTCACGATTTCACGAATGGACTTACTGCACAGGTGGCAACCTATCACGGTACCACACTTGAATTCACTGAGCTCCTGAAGCGACTCATTCTTTCACAAATGTAAGCAGTCTGCATGCCTAGGTGCTTGATTTTATACACCTTTGTCCATGGAAGTTAGACTGGGTAAACCCAGCCTGATCTGCCGGCAATTTGATTTCGCCCTGCAATTCAGTCTGGAAACCTGTACATTAATTTCTACTGCTGCTGTTAGACTTTTGCGGGAACCAAACACAGACTGACTTATCCACCTGCCGCGCTATTGGCGGGTTTAACACAAAGACGGATAGAGAAGCAATGGGTCGTTGCCCGTTGATCACGCCTCTAGTGGTCAGATTGGTTGAAGGACTATCCAATTGCGTACAGAGTCATTTAATTTATGCTCGTTTATCACGCCTCTTGTGCAGTAGAAAATACATAGCAGAGTCCCCAGACCAATGTTCAATCTTAAATTGAGCTTGGTCTGGTGATAGCCAGACAACATGGAAGTGATTAGAACACCTGAATTCAATGATTTGGAGGGGTGTCCCAAAACTTTTGGAAATATAGTGTATCTTGACATTTGCATCACGTAAGAAGCTACATATGTATGGCTTTTCTGATATAGTAAACTTGTTTCTGTAGCTCACCTGCTACAGAACATTGAGAACATTCAATCTTGTGAGAGGAAGTGGGTTCTTTTAACCTATACAACCGCTTAACAACCACTCAAAAACCCACCTAGAACATCCTAGAAAATGTGCAGCAATGTCCTGGCAAGCACACACAACACCGAAGTGTCCTCATAGCAATGCACAAAAAATAGACATAAACATCTAATTGTTGTTTAGCTTTGTGAGCTTTCAATCTCTTAATATCTTCTTCATAGGCAGATCGCTTACTACGGTGTTTTGCTGGCACAGGACCAGCACAATATGTTGGAAGCAAGAAACAGCCAGCAGTAACAAACAAGCATCTCAGCTGGAAAGTGTCCAGTGTGCAAATAAATGAAATTTGGGTGGACAGCTTGGCTAATGCAATTAAAGAGCAGAGGCCACCTCAGTGTCCGAGAACTAGCATCTGGGCACTCATTAGGTGACCGGTGCCAGATCCACACAGCTATAGAGCCACTCCTCTCTCTCTCTATGCCCTCCCACTGACTGTTCATGTGAATAGACATCAGGCGAGTGTAGCAACCGGTTTACGGTTTCAATCTGCTCCACATAATCCCCAGGTCCCAAAAATATTGATTTCAGTTGGTTATATAACCACATTTGAAAGAATCCATACCAACATCAGCTGGCAATTACCTCGGTGCATAGAAAGCCCTGTTTAGACACTCTCTGGATTCTCAGCAGGGGCTTAAAGTAAATAATCAACTAATTATTTTAAATTGAAACAATTTCAGGTTACAGGTATCAGTTTAATATTATACACTTTAATATTTAATAGTCCTAGAGCCTTACATAGTCAGAAAATTTTCCATTAAAGGCATAGTTCACCCCAAAATTTAAAATATCAGTTTTTAAATTATTATTGAAATAATTTAATTATTGAAATAATTTAAATTAAATAATTTAAAAGAGATGTAACTAATAAAGAAAAATAAATATCTTTATTTGTGTTTCGAAGATGAACAACAGTCTTATGGGTTTTGAATAACATGAGGGTGTTTAAATGATGACAGAATTATCATTTTTGGTAAACTTGATTGAAGTTGATTTACAGGTAGAAGACTGTAGATTGTTTACAAATGTTTATTTTATAGTTTAAAGTACTTAAATAACTAAATATGGGTACTTTTTTAATGACCGTAAGTAATTTTTTGTCTACAATTAATAATAAAAAAAGACTAGATGACACAATACCAATACGTTCAAGCCTCTGATCCTTAGCCACTGTAATTGGGACTCATAATTCTTTAGTTCATTTCATCATTAAAAGTTAATAAAAGGACATGGCAGAAGGATCTATATTAATGAGGATCCTTGGCTCGCCGGTTGATGACAGGAAATGGATTGCCCACATCCCTTCCAGATCCTAAGTGTCTGTCATGGACACATTAACACAACACACATAACACAAATATGTATGCAGACAACAGGTTTTTGTACCTGAGAATATCTCTGGTGACCAGTTGACTTTTGAATTGCATTGCAACAGTTGCCTCATTCCATTATGAGTTATTTACCCGTTAGTTAACATTATTTCCAGCAATAAAAGAAACTTTCTTCATAAATAAAAAAGGGTTACATTTTGGTGAAAGATTAAAAATGTTTTGAATATTTTTATTTTGGTGAAACATGCTCAATAAGCATAATATGCAGCATAATATACCATGTGTATATATATATATATATATATATATATATATATATATATATATATATATATATATATATATATATATATATATATATATATATATATATATATATATATATATACATATACATACACACACACACACACACATGGTATATTACGCTGCATATTATGCTTATTGAGCATGTATAAAGTTGAATAGGGTCGAATTTCATTATGATGATTTTTATTAGAACAAGATAATCCAGGATTATGGTAATCCCAGGTTAAAAATCTCAAGTGTGAAAAACTGTTTTTGAAAAGAGGTTTTGAGAGCACATTTAGTTTCAACTCCATGCAAAATCCTCTTATCTTTATGACAGAATAAATGATTAGTTGAGATTTTAACAAATCCTCCACTGACAAGTCACTATTTCTCTCTATTAATGAAGCCAACCTCTATTAGCATTCAATCCTTGGAATGAGATGCTACAGGGATTTCCATCTCACTAACTCCCAACTGGACTATTTAGCATTGTTTGATTAAGCACTTGCACGGGATTAGAGGCATTGCATTGTATGGTGATTAGATTGAGATTTCCAGGAGCGAGAGCTAATTTAGAAAATGCTGCTTACAACTAAATAAAAAAAGCGTATTTTGTGGCGGTCACTACTATAGCACAAAACCTAGAAGAACATAAACACCTGACAACTGACTATAGCATTATCACCAGTGAAGTTTGTTTTGTGCCACTTAAAGTTGAAATTAAAGTTTTTTTAAATGAAAAGTTTTACTTTACATCTAAATAATTGTTTTAATAATCTTTTGCCATGTTTAAGTACACATATTTTGATGTGCTGACTAACATACCAGAGCACATGTAAAGTACTTGATTATAATTTTAACTGTAGTGTTTAATATATTTAAATTTAAAGTTAATATATTTTAAATGTGCTAAATTACATTACAAACGTATAATTACAAATATTTAAAGTTACACTGCATACCCAGCGAGCAATAGCTGTTATTTCCCCGTCTCGGTTAGCTATAGACCCGATAAAGTCCGGCTATGAGTAACCCACTTCTAGCCAAAATAACCTTGAATTTGGTTACATGTCGTTTTTGCAAATAACTTGTTCTATATAACGAACAGGGTTTGACATTAACTTTTTTGCTCACCAGCCACTGTGGCTAGTGGTTTTCCAAAGTTACTAGCCACTCAGCATTTTCACTAGCCGCAATTTTGCTGTTTGGAAATTACATTTTATATGATTAAAGTTGACTTTGGCATACTTAAATTACCTTTCAAACGCAGAGTGACCACCCAAATCAAGACTACATTGTATATCAGCTGGTATGTGCAGGTGGGCAAGGGGTGGGCAATATGAGCATATAGGCCAATATGAGAAATTTTATATACAAGTTATTTTTGTTCGGCTATATAAAAGAACAAAGATTTTAGCAAAATTATCAAATTACAAAAACAACAGTAAATAAAAAAAAAAAAAAATCAGATACAGAGGATTTATTTAATATGTCTACATTTATTTAACATCTGTAGTTGTTTGATTAACATTAATGACAGACAGGTATTTAATTGGGCTGCTGAATGCATGACACATATCCAGTTATTACCCACCTGTTTACGTACACGTAGGCCATAACTGACTGTGTTCATGCGAGATACTCCACACAATGGACATTTTGACATCTGTGTGCGGCTGTGCACGTGTATTTTACTATTCAGACACAAGGAGAACTGAGCGCGCGTGCGACAGAGAGAGCGCGCACGCGAGAGAGTGCTTCTGTTGTGTGTCATTCAGCGCGATTCCGCCTAATTTGCAAATTAATCGATAAAGAATTGTAACTGAATTGTAATTTTGTGATACGACGGTCTTGGCATTTCATTTGGCTGTAGCCTAGGCTGAAATTATATTCAAACCGCCAAAGTGGCTAGTGGGAGTGGCTGCCTTACCCGCCACAGCTGAAATATACCTGCATTTGGCGGGCTGGCGGGTGTTGGGGTTGGCGAGGGATGGGAGGAGCGAGCGGGACCGGTGGGTGATTGAGAATGAGCACTGTTGCGGACCCCGTCCGAATGATGGCTAGACTTTACTGATGTTTCAGGAGTTTATTGAAACCGTTTATCTCCAAAAATCACCGTAAGAGCTGAACAAAAAACAAAGAAGTGCACATAAACACCTCGTACACAAACTCTCTCTCCATAGCATTATCAACAACAGCGAAATACACAAACATACTCATTACAAATGACAGTAAACAAGCACATACACACCTTATGCCTTTTCGGGGGGTGCTAAACAAACTGTAAACTTTAAATCTGCTTAAACCCACTGAATGATGAACCGCGAGCTCTCATGAGCGCTCACTCTCTTTTCATGCTCCGTAGAGCCGTAGTAGTCCCTACTTATTAAGACAGATAATACAGACCTAAAAAACTATTTAAACACACAGAAAATGTCAAAAATGTACACAAAAACAAATTATAAGAAACATTACAATGAAGTCAAGCACCACCTGCGAGTCACACCGGTCTCAAGTCCTCTCATGAGGGAGCCCGGAGACGAGTGTCATCAGTGGAGGACGAGACTACGAGAGAGGACCAGGCCTGGATTTTAAGTTGTGTTTTGTTTATGTTTGTGCATGTATGTATGTATGTCGACCGTAAGGGGCCGTAACTTTCATTTTATTTCTTTATTTTATTAAAGTATTTTGAATGTTCGCCGGTTCCCGCCTCCTTCTTCCCTTATCTACAAACTTTATTACACTAATATATAACTAATAATATTCTTGTTCAAATAACTTGTTCTAGATGACTAGACTATTCTTGGGCTATGGTTAGACATCTATTCGATTTTCACTGACAGCCAAAAATTTGCCTTGTTTTAGCCTAGACGTCAGGGCTGTTTTTTTTTTTTTTGTGTGTTTTTTTTACGCAAAATTTCTTGCTGGGTAACCTTTTTTGTTAAAGATTTACAAAATGTATATAATGAGCGAGTACATCATGAATCCATCTTCCAAACAGTGTCGTATCCTAAATCATTCGGACCATTTTAGACCGAGCAAGATGCTAAGCGCTGTGGAGTATCCCAGTACCTGTGCGACTCATCATAAACATAAACAAGTAGCTCCGGCTATTGTTCTTTCACTAGACACGTTCAGATTTGTTTATTAACTGCTAGAGCGCCAAAACTTACATAGTGTAGCTTTTAATTTTTTTAACGTTTTTAATGCTGTTTAGGCTATACACTATATTGCCAAAAGTATTTGGCCAAACATAAGTATACTCCAAATCATTGAATTCAGGTGTTCCAATCACTTCCATGGACAACGGTGTATAAAATCAAACACCTAGGCATGCAGACTGATTCAACAAACATTTGTGAAAGAATGGGTCGCTCTCAGGAGCTCTGTGAATTCAAGCATGGTACTGTGATAAGTTGCCACCAGTGCAGTAAGTCCATTCGTGAAATTTCCTCACTTCTAAATATTCCACGGTCAACTGTTAGTGGTATTATAACAAAGTGGAAGCAAGGAACAACAGCAACTCAGCCACAAAGTGGTAGGCCACGTAAAATCACAGAGCGGGGTCAGCGCATGCCAAGTCACCAACTTTCTGCAGAGTCAATAGCTACAGACCTCCAAACTTTGTGTGGCCTTCAGATTAGCTCAAGAAAAGTGCGTAGAGAGCTTCATGGAATGGGTTTCCATGGCAGAGCAGCTGCATCCAAGCCTTACATCACCAAGTCCAATGCAAAGTGTCGGATGCAGTGGTGTAAAGCACGCCGCCACTGGACTCTAGAGCAGTGGAGACATGCTCTCTGGAGTGGCGAATCACGCTTTTCTGTCTGGCAATCCGATGGATGAGTCTGGGTTTGGTGGTTGCCAGGAGAACGGTACTTGCCTGACTGCATTGTGCCAAGTGTAAAGTTTGGTGGAGGGGGGATTATGATGCAAGGTGGTTTTTCAGGGGTTGGGCTTGGCCCCTTAGTTCCAGTGAAAGGAACTCTTAATGCTTCAGCATACCAAGACATTTTGGACAATTTCATGCTCCCAACTTTGTGGGAACAGTTTGGGGATGGCCCCTTCCAGTTCCAACATGACTGCACACCAGCCAAGCCTTCTCGTCCAACATCAGTGCCTGACCTCACAAATGTGCTTCTAGAAGAATGGTAAAAAATTCCCATAAACACACTCCTAAACCTTGTGGAAAGCTTTTCCAGAAGAGTTAAAGCTGTTATAGCTGTAAAAGAGTGGGACAACTCCATATTAAATCCTATGGGTTTACATTAAAGTTCATGTGCATGTAAAGGCAGGCGTCCTTACGCACTCAGACTTCTGGAAATTGCAAAAAGCCAGCCAATCGGATATGAGCTTCCTGTTTTAAGAAAGATCTTGCAATTTTTGTGTAAAGTATGGTCTATAAACTGTCCATAGGCGAGTCAAGGGCTGAGACTAGTTCAGGATTCACCTTAACTTCCACATTCTGTTCCGGGCAAAAGGAGATGAAATGGCCTGTTGAAAGAATGAACTCTAGTGCACTCCTTTTGAAAGCTATAACAGGCCGGCAGATGGGAGTCCTTCCCGTCATAAACCTCCATCACTATTAACAGCTCAAACTCAACCAATATTCATTACGTTAATATCACATTGTGAATGGAAGATACACACAGGGCAAAACAACTGCATCCACCAGACAGAGCATTATGAAACACATATGAGGTGATGATACAGCTTGATTGCTCTCATGGCTACTTGATCCACAGACTAGCACACTACAGTATGTGTGTCGATGTGTCTTACATGATTACATTTACAAAATCGAATCATTCACGCTGATTCGCACATGGGATTCGGATGCATGCGCAACTAGTCATGATAAGACTGAGAAAAACTAGCTCTGACACTTTCCAGAAGTAGGGTGACCAGACGTCCCATTTTACCCAAGACAGTTCTCGTTTCACAAGTAATGCCCCTGTCTTTCAAATTCAAATCAGAGGGCCAAAACCAAAAAAGTTGTTTTTAAGTGTTAGCTTATGTCAATGTTGGAATTAGATTTTTTTTTAAATCTTAATCTGTCTGTAAATGTTTGTATCTCAGGGGATACGTTGCCCTTTTAGGGGTATAAAATAGACTTTGTGGTCTATATACTTAGTATTTTGTGGCCTGTTCAGTTCAAAATTCAATTCAATACTCTTAAAAGAACGTTTATATTCAATCATTTAGTCAGCTTCATTGAATCCTGTTTTATGTCAACAATACATGGAATTTTTTTTTTTTTTCTCAGACAATTTCTGTCAGCACTTTCTATGGCAGAAGGAAGGGACAGTGTCCGGTAGGGATGGGCATTTTTGTCAATTTCTCATTTCGATCATCGATAGGTCTCAAAAACGAGTACTCGAGTAATTGGGGGCGGGGCATGTGCGGGGGGCGGGGCATGTCCGTCATTGAGATAATGAAAATACTGTTATGAAAATGGTTGTTGACAAATACAAACGTGACATGAAAACAGGTATATGAAAACATGAACATATAAAACAAAAAATAACTGCTTGATTATGATGCATAAATGTCTTTGAAAAAGAAACATCTTTATAAAAGGACTCAAATAACCAAGTCAGTAATATCGAGCATTGCCTTTGAGCTGAAACTGTGAAATAACACCACCCTGCAGAGCTTGTTAGCTGGTTAATAAACTCAACCAAACGTATCAATGTTAATATGAAGATTATTATGAACCTATTACGACATATCAACACAAAAGGACGTGAATGCGCACGTGAACTTCAGCGTGCTAGATTTTACAGGCGAAGGGTTTGAAACGGAACATTTTGAATGCGCTCTTCTCTTAACAACGCTGATACACGGACAACGAAAGCACAGAAACAACATTTTTATTAAAATCCTGTTCTCTTTATAATGCTTTGACAGATTGACTCTGCACATCATGCACTTAATTGTATTATTCATGATCGAAGCGTTTACAGACATCACTGCGCGTTTTCAAACTCATAACGAAAAACAACTTTAAATAAACTAGGTCTACTGTTAAAAAAATACGAGAACAGTATAGCACTGCTGCATTACTAATGTCAATGATTCTGAGAAAGAAATAGCCTATCTGAAAAGAATATCTGTCTCTAAACCATGTCGAGCTCGAGCATTAATGCATTTGAGCTGAAACTGAAGAGAATGAACAGCCGGTATAACGGCAGCGCTTTTCTATCTTATTAAGCTCAACCAAACGCGTTTTATATTAGCTCAATCAGATAAACAACATAAAGGTAATCTTCTGCATCTGCAGAAAAGGACGCGAATGCGCACATGAACTTCACGCGCTAGTCTGAGTGTTCTCGCTAGTTTCTCTGTGGATCAGCTGATAAACGGGGAACTAAGCACAGATCATTTAGCAGCATTTTCCACAGTGTTCTCATTATAATGCTATGACAGATTGGCGCTGCACATCTTGCACTAACCATCTGATCAGTGATTCCAGACATCACTGAAGTGCACGCCTCTTCACTTTATTTCGCCGCGGTCTGGAGGCTGTATAACGCCAACCAATCAGACCTCCGGTACCGCGCAAAACGACGCAATAACCAATAAAAAAAGAGACAAATATTTTTTTTTTCAGGGCGATCATCGTTCTCATGATCGATGATCGCTGTCACGTTCGAGTACTCGATTACTCGACCACTGTTGCCCATCCCTAGTGTCCGGCAGTAGTTTTCCCACGTGGGGCTTTAGATTTCCATCTTAAGATGGAAAATAGCAATAAATAAATGTTCTGGTGTCTCTTATTGGTCTTAATAATTTGTTACATTTATATGGCGCTTTTCTAGGCACTCAAAGCGCTTTACATATAGAAGGGGGAATCTCCTCAACCACCACCAATGTGCAGCATCCACCTGGATAATGCGACGGCAGCCATATTGCACCAGAACGCCCACCACACACCAGCTGATTGGTGGAGAGGAGACAGGGTGATGAAGCCAATCTGTATATGGGGATGATTAGGAGGCCATGATGGAGAGGGGCCAATGGGCAAATTTGGCCAGGATGCCGGGGTTAACCCCCTACTCTTTATCGAAGGACATCCTGGGATTTTTAATGACCACAGAGAATCAGGACCTCGGTTTAACGTCTCATCCGAAGGACGGATTGGATCTTGGGTTAAAAGTAAACAAATACTAAAGTAAACAAATGTTATATTGAGTGTTACAAACTAGTGAGTAGGTCAAACTCACAAAGGAGAAGAAGAACTTGGAACAGGAACTTTAATAGATAATAAACTCAGGAACACTCAAACACACCAGTATACGGGAACGTCGACGGACAAACACTGAGGGGAAACAGAGGACTAAATACACAGAGGCAAACAAGGTAATTAACAAGACACAGCTGAACAGAATGAACTCATACTGACAATGATGAGAGAGTGTTGGGAAAACAGAACAAAGGAACAAACTCAAAGACAAGCAAAACAGACTAGACATGTAACATTGAGTAACAATTATGGCTGTCAATCAATTCATTTTTAATCAAATTAAGAACATGATATGCTGACTAAATAATCGAATTAATTGCAATTAATCACATCTCAATGTTTGCAGAGACAAAAAAACAAACACCCTTCCGCCGGAACTTGACTCTCTCGTGACTGCACGTATGGCCATTGCTGGAAGCCAGTGATTATAACTTTTCTTTCGTTTTTCTTCCAAAAACCCATCTCTTCACTTCAAAAGGCATTTATTAACCCACTGGAATCATATGATTTACTTTTATGATGGATGGATGCACTTTTTTGGGCTTCAAAAACTGCCATTACAAAGCCAGGGTATTATTTAATATAACTCTGATTATGTGTTCTGCTGAAAGAAAATAAAATCATATAAAGAAAGAATATTATTCATTTTTGGGTGAACTATTCCTTTAAAGAGGCACAGTACCAAAACTCAGCGTTTCTGACAGAAGGGCAAAATGAGGGTGGAAAACAATCAAGTTTTGCAAATACATGACCTCCACTTCACTAACAAAGTGAACCTCAAGAAACATATAACAAATTTAAAATATACAATATTAATAAAAACATATGAAATAATCCATAATAAAAAATATATTTCATTAATATGAAATATTTAAATTTTAAAAAGGCATGTGATGACCATTTTTTTTTATTAAAAATAGTTCCAATCCTGAATGCTGATAGTTCAATACATCATTCCAGTCAGTCTAAAATACAACACATAGCAGAGTTTCAATTTTATCCTATACATTGTATAAATTTAAAATTGTGGGTCTACAGTTGAATTTCAAACAAGTCCACACTGTAAAAAACAATTCAGGTCTCCAATTGAAAATTTTCTAGTGACATCTACATTTTTCAGTTGGCCAAATAGAATTTCTGTGAATTGATGCAATTTAATTCACATTAATTCAATTTGGCCAGCTGAAAAATTTAGATGTGATCGGTCACTAGAAAAATTTCAGTTGGAGACCTGATTTTTTTTTTTACAGCGCATGCAAAAGGTTTGCAATCATAAAATATATTGTGTGGATTAATGTAATCTTGATCTAACGTTAGTGCTCATATAGCGTATAACTGTAAATA
Source organism: Gobio gobio (assembly GCF_949357685.1). Lineage (NCBI taxonomy): Eukaryota > Metazoa > Chordata > Actinopteri > Cypriniformes > Gobionidae > Gobio > Gobio gobio. The sequence goes on along the minus strand of NC_137100.1, from coordinate 16,356,952 downwards.
ATGTTTTGGATGAATGTGGCTTCCTTACTGTAACCACATCCATCACGTGGATTCTTAACAGTAGCTTTCCTGTGCACTTAATGCACAGCTGAGTCAGTATGGAAGTGTATGTTACACAAGCTGCTCCTGTTTCTGTTTTCTACTTTCCAAGCATTATATAATCACAGCAGAGAGAGAGAGAGAGAGAGAGAGAGAGAGAGAGAGTGAGTGTGAGAGGGAGGAAGAGTAGCTCTCCGGGGAGTGTGGTAGGCTTCATTATTCAGCTCGCTCTGCCTTCTTTAGGACCTGTGCGGTTTGCATCTGGCCCCATTTACAAGAGTCCAGCATCTATGCCCATGGCCAACTGTGAGTTGATAATGCTAATGTATGAACTTCATTAAACCTCTATTCATGGCATTCTTTGTTTGAGATCCCTCTTAGATCTTGATCCAAAGCACAAACAGTACTAAAGGAATAGTTCACCCAGAAATATCCATCATCATTTACTCGTCCTAACGTTGTTCCAAACGTATATGATTTATTTCTTTATCCTGTCGCACACAAAATAAGATATTTATATCAGTGTTTTTTTTTTTGTCCATAAAATGAATGCAAGTCAATGGGTTGCAATGCGGTCGCCGTGATTTTGACAGGAGACATTCCTGTCCGAAAATGTATCCCTAACCCCTAACCCAAAACGTATCCCTAGAAATGATCGTATTGTTGTAAGCCTAATTTTGACATAAACTGAAAACTTGTCCCTCAAATCTTACTGGCTGATTGGAGTGTTGTTCCACACTGTAAAAAAAATTATAATCAATAAGTTATGACAACATATGTTTTTGCATTGCTTTAACTCATCAAAATAATTAATCAACTTTTATTTTGTTATACAAGATTATTTTTTTAGTGAGTTTAAAGTAATTTAAGTTGAAATTACTTAAACATCTAAGTTGACTGTATTTAAAAACACATACTTATACAGTGCAGCATTAATAAAGATGTTGATCCAGGATCATGTTGTACTCATGTTCACCGTTGCAATGCAGTGTTGTTAAACTAAAACTACAACTATTAAAGATAGTTTAACAGCTTGCGCCCGTGTAAACCCTCTTTTGGCGTTAAAAAACAACGGTCCAGATTTACTAAAGACACGCAGTAAAAAATTGCGCTGAAAAGGCGTGGACAGAGTCATTTTTGCGGCTAACCTAATCGCATATGGATTTGTAGGAGATTCCCTTTCAGGCGCAAAATTCATAGGAGGAGAGTATTTAAATGAATCATGCAAGGTGATTTACTAAGGTTTTCGCTAGTCAATTTACTGGTGTTTGCGCCATTATTTACAGCACAAAAAAGCAAAAAAAAATGGCTGCGCCTGTGTTTATTAATTTGTGCGTCGTAAGTAGATCACGTGCAGAACTGTCCACTCCTATCGGTGCTTTTATGGAATTGCGCCCTCACACTAATTTGCCCTGTTTAGTAAATCTGACACTTAAGCTTAAAAAAACATAAATAAATTGAAGAAACTTACATTTTTTAAAACTATAAGTGAATACAAAGTAATACAATATAGAAATATTTTAAAAACGAATAACAAAAAAAATGATAAAGCACATAAAAATTCTTAAAACTTAAAAACTAAAACGAATAAATATTAAATAAAAAAAACGACTCAAAATACTAATAAATACTGTAATGGTACATAAATAATATTCAAATAACACTAGTTCGATGTTTTGTTTTGGACCCCACTGACGTTCATTAGATATAGACCAAAATAGTGAAAACATTCTTTAAAATATATATATTTTTCATATTCCAAATTTTCATTTTTGACTGATCTATCCTATTAAACATCACAATTGCTTATACATAGGGCTACGGATTTAAAAAAAAAAAACATAACCCTAATTATTAAACTTCGGCACAATTGCTTATACATAGGGCTACGGATTTTTAAAAAAACATAACCCTAATTATTAAACTTTGGCACAAGTCCAGAACCACTTATGCAAAATGAATGATAGTTTAAGATCAGACTTACAATTTTCATCTAGCAGATCACAAACAATTAATTACATGGATGGAGGGATCGGGGCCCTATGTAGGGACCAGAACATCACAAAGATTTGGAGTAGGCCCTTTGACCAATAAGTAACCAACTATAATATGCTAGCAATGCTCTTAACAACCACCCAGAACAACCGCACAACCGCACAGAAATATCTAAAAACACACATAATACCTAAGCAATAGCACACACACAAAAAGTCCCAAAAAGTACCATGGTGCTATGGTATTCTCAGAAGTACCTTGGAGTACCATGTCCTACCATGTTACTCGCAATCCCCTGGAAACCACTAGCATCTTGGCAGAGATTTTCCCAGAAAATGGGTTCATTCGTAATGTCGTGCCTCAGTGCTGTCCGGTAAATAATCACATCAACAGATATATTACCCCCGTCAGCACAGATGCATGTGATTCTTTTATTCCAAGATTAATTGCATTAACTGAATTTATCTTTAAGTGCCTGGAGATAAGCATCACTCTCAGCTGAGCGGATGGCAAAATTCATTTGTCTTGCTTCCGCAGGCTGTTCCAGCTCCATATGCGGGTGTTGTGCTGTAATACGTTCATGCGATGGGTTTCCATTCCTCAAATTAGACACCTTGATTGCGATTGCTCAGCATCTGCCATAAAACCTCACCACAGCTTTATAATTAGGCCTTATTCATTTTCACCAAATGTCATTTTTTTTATGTTCTGGAAAACAAAACAAAAGCTAAACAATGTTTTTGTAGGATATATATTTTCTTTTAGTGGAAGATTATTGGTTTGCTATACATATATCCAGTAAGGCATTTATATATTCATGCTCCCTTAAGGGAACTAAGTGTCCATTTGCTGTTGGACTGTGGCCCAGGTCTCTCCAAGTGTCTAGAAAGTACAGACTGTAACTCTCATCTTGGCTGATATAGTAGTGTGGTGTGTGGGGCAGCCATTGTTACAGAGAGAGATAAACAATTTATGTGCATTCAGCAACAATTCATTGCCCACCCGTCACAGATCGATGAATGTTCCCCCTCCTACGTACTGTGCTGTGCCCAGTCCAGAGAGGCTGAAACACCACAATCTGATTATCCAAGACAATTTGGGTTCAGCACAAACGCATAATGTTATATTTCCGATATTTAAAAAAAAAATGAAAAAAATTATCATGGTATCCATAATGATATTGATATTTTAACCTGTTCGCAAAAAAGTAGCATGCTTGATTTTACCATGGTTTTTGGACACCATGCTAATATTATTGTTTTCTTAGATGTGTATTGTGGAGTATCATGTAAATACCATGGGACATGAATATGGAAGTAACAAGAGTAACACTTTTCCAATTGTTTTTACAAAACACATAAATAAACATAAATGAATAATACTCAAATATATAAAAAAAATCAACTGCCTTATATCTTGAATTAATTAATTTATTTAAAGGGATAGTTCACCCAAAAAATAAATTTCTGTCATCATTTACTCACCCTCATGTTGTTCCAAACCACATGAGACTTTCGATCATCTTCGAAACACAAATAAAGATATTTTTAATGAAATCTGAGAGATTTCTGTCCCTCCATTGACAGTCCACTCAACTACAACTTTGGCGCTCCAAAAAGTTCATAGAGATCGTAAATCTAATCCATATGAATTGAGCGGTTCAGTTCAAATTTTCTGAAGAGACACGATCCCTTTATATGATGAACAGAATGAATTTAAACATTGATCAGTGAACATAAACAGAAGCTTGAGAACAAACCTCATTGGTTTTTGCCATGGATAATGAATCTCATTGGTTGTTGCAGAAGCTCAAAAGTGCAGCGTAGCAGGAGAATGAACCTCATTGGTTCTTACGTAAACGTAAACGTGCTGTGTAACACACTAGAATGAACCTCATTGGTTCTTGCAGAAGCTCAAACGTGCTGCATAACACAAGAATGAATCTCATTGGTTCTTGTGGAAGCTCAAACTTGCTGCATAACACAAGAATGAATCTCATTGGTTCTTGTGAAAGCTCAAATGTGCTGCATAACACAAGAATGAACCTCATTGGTTCTTGTGGAAGCTCAAACATGCTGTGTAACACGAATGAATCTCATTGGTTCTTGTGGAAGCTCAAACATGCTGCATAACACAAGAATGAATCTCATTGGTTGTTGCGGAAGCTCAAATGTGCAGCGTAGCAAGAGAATGAATCTCATTGGTTCTTGTGGAAACTCAAACGTGCTGCGTAACACAAGAATGAACCTCATTGGTTCTTGCAGAAGCTCAAACATGCTGCATAACACAAGAATGAATCTCATTGGTTCTTGCAGAAGCTCAAACGTGTTGAGTAACATAAGAATTAATCTCATTGGTTCCTGTGGAAGCTCAAACGTGCTGCATAACACAAGAATGAGCCTCATTGGTTCTTGTGGAAGCTCAAACATGCTGTGTAACACACAAGAATGAATCTCATTGGTTGTTGTGGAAGCTCAAATGTGCAGCGTAGCACAAGAATGAATCTCATTGGTTCTTGTGGAAGCTCAAACATGCTGCATAACACAAGAATGAATCTCATTGGTTCTTGTGGAAGCTTAAACTTGCTGCATAAAACAAGAATGAATCTCATTGGTTCTTGTGGAAGCTCAAACATGCTGTGTAACACACAAGAATGAATCTCATTGGTTCTTGTGGAAGCTCAATTGTGCTGCATAACACAAGAATGAACCTCATTGGTTCTTGCAGAAGCTCAAACGTGTTGCGTAACACAATAATGAACCTCATTGGTTCTCGCATGTCAAACGGACATGCTTGAGCTTCCATTTACCGCAGATGATGTGAGAGTTAATGAATGTTTATATGTGAATAAAAGCCTAAATTAAATCTGTTCAGTGTATTAGGGTAAAACCACCATAGAACTCCATAGAACTGCAGCACAAGCCTGTCAAATTTCCATCGTAAAACAGAAATATGTGAACAAGATGCACGTTTTGGGCACTTCTGATCCATACAGCATCTGCTGCAGTATTTCTATCACTAAAAACAACGGGATGCTCTAGAACATTTAACGTGAAAAAAACTTTAGGGTGGGTCGCACCAATAAGGTTTCAATTAAGTAAAGTTATGGTATGGGTTTTATTTTAAATGGAGTTTTTTTAAACAGATTAATTACGCAGTAAAACCGTTAGACTTATAGAGCTGATCAAGCAGCAGATGGAGGGTGAACCGACGCCAGGCTAAAGAATCCTTATTTGTGCAAAACAGTGATAGGCCTATTAAAAGATCAAAATAAGTTTACACCTTTTTTATGATGTAGCCTATATACAGGCGAGCAGATGAGGCCAGAATATGAACGCAACGCGATTTTGTTTTATAATGGGTTTAGCTTAAAAAAAAACGCTTAAAGGGTTAGTTCACCCAAAAATGATACCAAATTCAATATACAGCTTATTGATGATGCATACTTTGTACAGGAAAGCAGATGAACACAGAATATTAATGTAACACAATGTTTCTCGTTAAAGGGTTAGTTCACCCAAAAATGAAAATTCTGTCATTAATTACTTACCCTCATGTCGTTCGACACCCGTAAGACCTCCGTTCATCTTCAGAACACAAATGAAGATATTTTAGTTGAAATCTGATGGCTCTGAAAGGCCTCCATTGGCACAATGCACGGTTCACTCTCAAGACCCTTAAAAGGTACTAAAGACGTCGTTACAAAGTCCATCTCACTTCAGTGGTTCTAAAATAACTTTATGGAGTGACGAGAATAGTTTTTGTGCGCAAAAAAACCCTAAAGAATATAATCAATTTATACTGATTAGGTTTGCAATCTTTTTATGACATTTTTGAAGAGTCAAAGTGGTAGTTGTCTATGGAGGGGATTTCATAAAAATATCTTAATTTGTGTTTCGAAGATGAATGAAAGTCTAGGTTTGGAACGACATGAGGGTGAGTAAATGATGACACAACTAGTAAAAGTTGTTAAGGAAGTAAGTGGTTTCAATAGTTGTTAAGGAAGCATCTTGTCCTAGATTGCCTGCTAAACAAACTACACTGAAGTTCTGCTGATTTAATGATACTATCAAATGTTTCAGACTCAGTGTCCTGGAAACACTTTGTACTTTGAGGATGTCCTCTCCTATTATATTTATTGCCTGGTGACAAATGAATAGGTGGCAATGTAAACACCACTCAGGTTTAGACTAATGACTCCTGTCCTAGACTAATGAGTCGCTTTTCTAATGATGTAACTTTTCCCATGAGTCTCATTGAAATATTTCAACAGACTGCAAATGCCTGCCTCATATACAGTATATGAATTCATGGCGATGACCACTAAATGCCCTGCCTGAGAACCAAGAGAATTTGTGTTAAATCCAACTATCCTAAATATTCAGATCTCTACACAAATACAGAGAAGAGCAAAAGCCTGACTATAAAACATAGATTCAGATTCAAGTGGTGTCAGGATATTTTTAATATAGCACTTTCCATGAAAAAGACAAATTTGTGTTCCATTGTCCCAAATTGGTGTGGGTTTTTTTAAGCAGTAAAGTCATTTTTTAATAAAACTTTTAGTGTTTACTACATTAGTCTGGCTCAGTTATGTTACTAAAATTATTTTATAAAACGATAAGCAAACAAATCTTTTTTTTTTTTAAATTCAATATAAGGTCAAAATACGTATCAAATGTAATGTATCAAATGCATATAAACCAACATTTCCAAACTAGATGACCACTACTAAGTGACAGCAGACAGCAACATTTTGGTTAAATCCCTGGTTAAAAAAAGACAAAAACTAAATTTTGTATTGTTGACTGTAATTGTCAAGTATTGATAATCTTCCCCTCAAGTGAAATATGAATATTTGCTTTCTGCCAGTAATTTTGGGAACAGGGTTGCTGCTCCCAAAATTACTGCCAGAAAGCAAATATTAATATTTTAATTGAGGGGAAGTGTATCAATACCTATAAACTAACATTACAGTGTATCAATGCCTGTATTTCAACACACCAGCTACATTTTTGGTTAAATTCTATTTAAATGAATATGTACAATAAATACACAAATGCCACAATCTGGAGCGACAACTAGATAGGCTAGATTAACTGCAACAAGAAATGTTACACATTATTTAGTGTTGACTGCGTTTGACAAGCTCAACATTGCTACCAAAACTATAAAAATGATCAAAATAATATTTTGTCAAATGATTTATTAGAAATATAAGTTTGTTTCTAATAACTAAACCAACATCTGGTCACCAGCCGACCACAACATAGTGATAGCTTAATTTAGGCTAAATCGGTTTCATATTCTGGTATAGCCTATATTTTATTAGGTTCCAAGCAATGAATATTGTCTTTGATAAGCGTTAGAAAAGCTGCATATTTTCAGAGATGCATAGCCTGGCTACACCACATCCACCCCCAAAACTCATCTGCACATTAGCTACTGCTGCACTTCCACTTACCGTCCCAATTCAGACTCCAGCTCATAGAAGTCCGCAAGGGTCTCTTTCTTGGATCCATCGATCCAGTATTCAGGAGCGGCTCTAGAGGCGGGCATTGTCACTTTCAGCATCTCCAGCGCTTCAGTTCACTATCAGCGGAGCGCCGATCTGGGCAGAAACAACAACAGCAAGGAATGGCATGGAAAAAGCGGACACACGTTCTAGAAAGACGAATGATATACATGATTTTCGAAAGAGTTTCACATTACCTGCAATGTATGTTGGTGAGGTGCGCTGAGTGGCCGTGGATGTGTGTATCAGTTGATCGCGGTTGTCATGTCGCTCTCTGAACGGGGCGCGCGGCTTCCACTGGGTCTTACTGTCGCCTATGTAGGGCGCTGTGGATGTGTGTGTGTGTGCTTGTAATTTACCTGGATTCAATGGACGTCACATATTACATAACATTAGGCCTACTCCGGTATACATTTGGAAGATGCATTACACTAGATATCATTATGGCATATTATAGTTATATTTAAAGGTATATTTTACCTATGTCCTTTATTAACAAAGGACACCTTTCTGTCTATATAATTTAATAGGCAGATGGAATATGGAATGTTCTACAAGACATTCACCAAAACAATAACATCCCGTATTAGCTGCAGACCAAACATTTGTATAACTCCGTTTAAATTATATTAAGCCATAAAGTTCTGCATAATTAAGAGCGTGGCCACTTGAGTGGTGGATTGTGGTCAAGCTTTTTGCTTTTCAGGAACCTATAGGTGATGTCATGGACAATACTTCCATATTTTTTTTTACAGTCTATGGTTAACCTATGGAAGGCTAACAGGGCCAAAACGTGTGAAACTGACGTGCAAACACGTAATTACGTGTTAACGCGTCACGTTTTGACCCTGTTGGCCTGCCATAGTACCGTGTCTACACCGGACAGGACCGTTGTTGCAATACAAAACGCCCGTTGCGAAGCATTTGTCCTTTGTGTCAGTTGAAATAGAACGAGGCATCAGTTTACTGTTGGAGATTTCTCGCTTGGAGAATCACTGTTTCTAATAATTGTAAGTATTTAAGTAACTAGCTGGATGAATCTAACGAAGTTTGTCACAAAATGTCGAAGTTATATTTCACCCCAAATCATATTTCGAATCATGGGTTGACATTAAGGTTTTAATCCCACCAAAAGTTTTTTTTTTTTACATTTATTTTCAACTGCGATTTTGAAACAATGTTTTCATAAACTAAATCCATGAAAAGGAGCTAAAAAAAAAAGCTTGCGAACAGATTGCTGAGGTAACGATAGCAACAATGCACTGCACAGGCACCTTGCCTACGGATTAGTATGGAATGTATCGATAAAGTGTAAAAGCTTATATAGTAATATAACAATAAAAAAAACCTGTGATATTCCTGTAGATTCAGATTCAAGTGGTGTCAGGATTTTTTTATTCCAAATTATATTATATCCTGGCACTTTTCATGATTAATAATTTAAGTGGCTTTTTATAACCTTATATATAACCTTATAACCTTAGTAATAAACCGTGGCACTAACTAATATTTTAAGATATGCCAATGCAAGTTGCTTTCAGTTAAAACATCTATATATATATATATATATATATATATATATATATATATATATATATATATATATATATATATATATATATATATATATATATATATATATATATATATATATATAAGAATCCCGAACTAGTTGACCACCACTAAGTGATGGCAGAATTTTGGTTAAGTCTTGTCAGGCATGAGGCATCTTACCTATGGATCAGTATAGCATGTATATCGATAAATTGCAGTCATTATTTACTACTTTTTTTTATAGATCGTTGACATAGATTGATACAAAATATTATTATCACATGAATTAATACAAAATACAAGCCTTTACTGACAAAATTCAATAAAATGCATACACTGCCAAATGAAGACATATATATATATAATTTAAGCCAAAATGTACATTATAGTAAGATTTGTTGCAGTTAATTTATATGTTAGTTTGTTTTTTAAACGGTGTCTGGCAGAACGATTTACATTACTGTATTATGTTATTACCAGTTTTCATATATGGCAATCTTCAACCACCCCAATACTTTTACCTATCCTTTAAGATCCGATCCAAAGTCCTTTTTTTTGGAAATACTGTTATTAGTTATTCAGAAAAAACATGTTTTATTAAAGCATTTATTACCCGACCTCTAAAGCATGTACATTTACTTCAGTCTTCTTTCATTTGAATGACAGAAATCCCCTTACCGACTTTGACTTAATGTGCATTATTGAGGATCTTTTTCTTAAATTTTTCAAATATGCCACTTTCAGTGATGATTTAAATGTGCTATGAGGAAGAAATCACCCACACGTACTCCAAATCTGTACTGGCCTGCATGACTGGTCATCCTTTAAAGCTCAAGCAGTGCAGGAGTGTTCTGGGCTCCCACACACAGAGACCCATCTGTTCAGTATCTGCTCAACACAAAACAACCACAATCCAGCATCACTCTCATCTCACACATTCACTTCTTGCTGCTCAGTCACACAAAATGAGAAGAACTGGAAGATGATGGAGGATCCTTTTGGATGTAGGTGTGTGCATATGTATAGCAGATATATTATGTACAGTAGTATCCGGTACTGCTATAGTATGAATATCACTGCTTTAGATGATAAAATATCAAATTTAAGGCTTGGTTTGATATTTTCTCCTCCATTCAAGACCCACTATGCAATATATGTGAGTGCAATGATGTTTAAACTATTAGCAGAAAACTCACATATAGATTTGGAATACTTTTAATGTGTATTAACAAAATAGGGCAAGGCCTTTTAGTCTGATACAAAAAGTCAAGATTCTCAGAAATGCAAAAGATCTACATTGAATTAAAGGTGCTTTATAATAGTGCACTCTTGATATAAGACAACAGACAAATGTTCTGGTTTAAGAGCGCCTGCATGGATATCCACATCTCCTCCAGGTTCGCCGACACGCTCTCTGCCTCCTCCATCAGTTCGGGCTGGTCTGCGATGAACCGAAGATGGAGCTGACACAGAAAAAACAGCATTGCGAGAAATAAACATTTATGAATTACTAGATGATGTTTAGATGATTTTAAAATTAAAATGACTGTATATAGTGACTACTTTTAGCAGTATTTATAGTGCAGAAATAAGGGAGACTGGCAAGGTGCTGAACTATAAACCATAATGGGAAATATTTTCATATACATTTGCTGCCATCTGCTGCTTAAAACCCAAACAAATCCAGTGTGTCCTATCCAGCAACATTACAACTTTTACAATCATGTAAAAACGCTGTGACAGAATAATAACCTATTAGAACATAGAACACACACTGATTGTTGAGATAAGGTACAAAAAAAAAAACCTACATTATTAAAAATGGGCATTTTTGTAGGCAAAGGTCTCAGGTACTGAACCATGAAAGGAGAACAGGCTTATTTCTAAATATTTTTTCTAAAAATTAATATTTATTAGAACTTAATTTGTGTCAACTCCGTCAGACACACTAAAAAGCATGCTAATTTAATTGAATCTAAAAAGGGGATAAGTCATAAAATACTTTCTCTGTTTGTTTGTTTTTTGTTTTCACACCATTATTAACAACCCAGTTCCTAAATTCCTTAATTCTCCTCCCTCCTTTTAATATTAAACATATATCACCAATGTTCTTAGGTAATTAAGACATAATATCATGTAGTTCCATTTATGTTTTAACATTTTTGCACAATAAATTGAAAAAAAAAAAAGAATAAGACATTTCTTTCAAAATAACGAAAACCTTCACCTGACGGTGTAAAATACTGATGGAGTTGACAAAAACTGACGGTGTTGACACCGCAAAAATATGCAGTATATGTAAATAGAATCATGAAACAGCATTAGAAGAATTCCCCATATGCAAAAAACATAATAAATCACATTATACAGTTTTTTTTTGAGAGCACTAGACAACCATTATTCATAAAACCTGACAAACCTGAGTTGACAAAATAGAATTTTGTTCCACCTTAAACCATGTGTTGCACAGTGGAGCAATTTAGTTTCTTTCCTCAGTTGCAGCTGCCTAATAAATATATGAAAATTGCAAGATTTATCCCACAACTATTTACAGAAACTATTACACTATGATGACGGAGTTGACATGTTTTATCCCTTTTCTCAAGAATCAGTGTTATCTGATATTTGTTGAAGCCCTTTTATAAATGGAAGAGATTTTTTTTATGTTTTAAAACGAATTGCATTATTACATTTAATATTTGTAATAATTATTGCATTATTGTATTATTATATTTAATATTTACATTATTTTAAGTTTATATTATATACACTGATCAGGCATAACATTATGACCGCTGACAGAAGAATTGAATAACACTGAGATCTCATCATCCGGCACCTGATAGTGGGAGGGATATATTATGGAGCAAGTGAACATTTTGTTCTCAAAGTTGATGTGTTAGAAGCAGGAAAAATGGGCAAGCGTAAGGAGTTTGACAAGGACCTAATTGTGATGGCTAGAGTAGACGACTGGGGCAGATCATCTCCAAAACTGCAGCTCTTGTTGGGTGTTCCCGGTCTGCAGTGGTCAGTATCTATCAAAAGTGGTCCAAGGAAGGAACAGTGGCTCATTGATGTACGTGGGGTGGCCTGTGTGGTCCCATCAAACAGACGAGCTACTGTAGCACAAATTGCTCAAGAAGTTAATGCTAGTTCTGATAGAAAGGTGTCAGACTACACAGTGCATCGCAGTTTGTTGCGTATGGGGCTGCATAGCCGCAGACCAGTCAGGGTGCCCATGCTGACCCCTGTCCACTGTCGAAAGCGGCAACAGTGGGCACGTGAGCATCAGAACTGGACCACGGAGCAATGGAAGAAGGTGGCCTGGTCTGATGAATCCTGTTTTCTTTTACATTATGTGGATGACCAGGTGCGTGTGCGTCGCTTAACTGGGGAACACATGGCACCAGGATGGACTATGGGAAGAAGGCATGCTGGCGGAGGCAGTGTGATGCTTTGGGCAATGTTCTGCTGGGAAACATTGGGTCCTGCCATCCATGTGGTGGTTACTTTGACACGTACCACCTACCAAAGCATTGTTGCAGACCATGTATACCCTTTCATGGAAACGGTATTCCCTGGTGACTGTGGCCTCTTTCAGCACGATAATGCACTCTGCCACAAATAGATACCACAGCACACCTTCAGGGGTCTAGTGGAGTCCATGCCTCGATGGGTCAGGGCTGTTTTGGCAGCAAAAGGGGGACCAACACAATATGAGGAAGGTGGTCATAATGTTATGCCTGATCAGTGTATATATATACACAAAATACATAAAAGATCATGTTTATTTTTATTAACACGTTTATTGATACTACAATAATATACACATTGATGAGCCAAAACATGACCAGTAACTGGTGAAGCGAATATCGTTGATCATCTCCTATCAAGGCCACATATTAAGCTTTGGTTATATTAGATGGTAAGCAAACAATCAGTTCTGATAAATCAACATGTTGGATGCAGGAGAAATGGGCAGGAATATAGTGTGACGTGTGGTGAGAATGTACCAACCAGGAGGTACAAATCACAAAATGGAGACAGCCTTTGTTGCCCTTGTGCATCGACACCAACACCCTATCCCATCTGGTCCAAGCCAACAGAAGGTCTACTGAGGCACAACACACAGTGCAGTGCAACGCACTCTGCTGCGTATGGGGCTGCGTAGCAACAGGCCAATCAGACTGAGCACCAGTCTCTCTCTCTCTCGCATCCCTCACAGTCAGACGTAGGCTATAGCATGCATTCTTTCTATTCTGTATAACTGGATAGAAACAGCCATCAACTCCGTCATTTTCTTAATACCATCCCCCCTCAAATTGAGCCCTGAATATAATATACATATTTTCAAGGAAAACCATCTGGTGGAAGTGAGCCAGAATCCCCTCAGCGCGATTAGAAAGAAACAGAAACTAAGCAACCAGCAGTCATGGCTAGTTTGGCCAGAAACTATTAGCTTTGGCTTTAAGGTCCAATACAAAGCTATGTGTTAAGAAGTTTATGTTAAAAATTGTATGTGTAATCATATTGAAATCTGAGGGAAAAACATCAGCAGATTGCTTATATCGTACCTTGAGAAACAATGCAAGGTAGGCTTGAGCCAGGTCAAAATCTCTTTTGGACTGAAGAATGCTGCTGATCATCCTGAGGAAGCTCTGCATAACTCTGACATCTCCACCCATATCTGGAGACAAGGCCCGAAGTTCTGTTTCAATGGCAGAGGGACCCAACTCTCTCAACAGCTTCACAGGCTCCTCATCTGTCATGAGAAAACAGATGATCAACACAGTGAATGTGATGCAAATTGCAAATTTAACAGTACAGTGTCATTTCAAATAACAACATAAGGGACTTACATGAGTTGCTGTCTAAAGCAGTCTCAAGCTGAAGGTAGAAGGTGGACTTCTGTGCCAACACTCCCAAGTTGACAACTTTAGACTAAGAAAAAAAATATACATTTTATATAAATATACATTCACATTATTCACATCACTCATATTATAATGTATATATGATATATAGTTCATATTATAAATAGTAAAAAAAAAAAAGAAAAGACAAGGCTTAGGCGAAGCATAGTCCCAGACTAAAATGCATGATTGAGCTGTTTTAACTGAAAGCAATTTGCACCGTCATGTTAGTGCTATTGTTTTGTCTCAAGATGCACACATGTAAAGTTTTTTCTAAGGCATGTTTATAAAATCTACTTAAATGTTCTAATTGAACTAAGGCCTAATCATGGCTTAAAGGATTAGTTCACTTTTAAATAAACTTTTGCTGATAATTTACTCACCCCCATGTCATCCAAGATGTCCATGTCTTTCTTTCTGCAGTCGAAAAGAAATTAAGATTTTTAATGATAATATTCCAGGATTTTTCTCCATATAATGGACTTCAATGGGCTCCAAACGGTCCAAATGACAGTTTCAGTACAGCTTCAAAGGGCTTTAAACGATACCAGACGATGAATAAGGGTCTTATCTAGCGAAACGATCAGTTTCTGCGAGAAACCGAGCAGTATTTATGCTATTATTTTACTTCTTAACAGACGAACGTGATCATCTCTGAGCTCCGCCATAACTTCCGCTAAGTGAGGTCAAAATACGAACGTGGTCATAGATATATCGATCATAGATGCCTCATTCTACTGATCCGTGCAGGCGCTAATGAGGCATCTACGTATACATCTATGACCATGCTCGTATTTTGACCTCACTTAGCGGAAGTTATGGCGGAGCTCAGAGACGATCACGTTCGTCTGTTAAGAGGTAAAATAATGGCATAAATGCTGCTCGGTTTCTCGCAGAAACTGATCGTTTCGCTAGATAAGACCCTTATTCATTGTCTGGTATCGTTTGGTATCATTTAAAGCCCTTTGAAGATGTACTGAAACTGTCATTTGGACCGTTTGGAGCCCATTGAAGTCCATTATATGGAGAAAAATCCTGGAATGTTCTCATTAAAAATCGTAATTTCTTTTCGACTGCAGAAAGAAAGACATGGACATCTTGGATGACATGGGGGTGAGTAAATTATCAGCAAAAGTTTTTTAAAAGTGAACTAATCCTTTAATCTAAGCTCTGTCTGTGAAACCAGGCCGAAGTGTTATTTTTCTTAGGCATCAAAAAAATGGAAAACTCCTGATTTGTATAATCTTATAATTTATTTATTTTCAACAACAATAAATACTATACTAAAAACTCAAGAGACACACCATCAAAAGAGAGTTTACCTGGTCCTCTGAGGGTGTGCCAGGCAGAGCAAACTGGGGCACCAGCCCTGGAATGGTGGGAATGAAGAAGGGTGCTGCTTTGGGTAATTTTGGAGGCTCTTTGGGTTTGTTCTTTTTCTGTAGATAAAGATTTTCAAACATTTTAAGGCTTTGTAGTGGCATATCAAACATCTCACACTCAAGCACAGACCACTTTTGTGTTTTTGCCATTTTTACAAGCAAAATACCTTGATGACGTCCAGATGCAGCAGGTTCTTCCAGCGCGAGTCAGGAAGCAGCGAGAGTGTGACCAGATGTTCATCCAGCTGTGCTGGTGAAATGTACTCAGCCATCTCAGAGCTGTCAACATCTAAAACTTCCTCTTCTTCTGTTTCTGTCCACAAGCACAAAATTAAAGGGATTTATTATCAAGTTAAATGGTTTTAAAATTACAATCAATATGATACTGTGGTTGCACCTCTGCTTGGGCAAGTGCCTGGAAGCATGATCACAGTCGGCTCATAGTCTGCAGGTAGAGGGCGCAATGACACCATACTGCACAGTGTGTTATTGGACCTAGAAAAGAACAAAACAATATTCCTTAGGGAATATACAATATTCCATAGAGCAACTTCTTTGAATCATAATACTTGGGTCATGACAGGCTATGTTTAGAACAGTACACTACCATACCAATAATTCTATAAAACTTAACATATGAAATAATGTCAGAAAAAATATATATGGTGACACTTAAGTTTGGGGAACACATATTCACTATTAACTACAACTTCTGCATCAATAAACTCTTAATTTACAGCTTAGTAATAGTAATGTAGTTGTTGTGGTTAAATTTAGGTATGGGTAGGATTAAAGGAACAAGCCGACTTTTGGGGACTTTCAGTGTATTAGAGAAAAACATTTATTTCATGAGATTTTCAATGAGATTTTCTCCCATTTAAAATTCTTATACTTCTTCAATGAAAGGTTGGATTGTTGTGGATAAAAAAAATAAAATAAAAAATAACTAAAAGGATCTAAATGATTAACGATGCAGATTTATTTTCACAGGCTTTTTTGTTCATATTTACCAAGGGTACCAACAAATTTGTCCACATCTGTATAAATATAAAACATAAATCCTGCATATGCTTTATTGTTGAGTATTGGACACACCAGGCTTTTATGGCTCACACAGAATAATATAGAACAAATATGGTGCTCATATTTGAGGGAAAAAAACACCTTCCTTGGTGCAGTTGCTGATATTTATATGGCCAAAAAGTAAGATCAAATTCTGACAGCTCGAAAAGTATATTAGTGAGACATCAATGAGAAAAATCTGTTGCACTCAATATCTCTGACTAATGTCTTAGTATTTATCATCTTACTATGACCAAAACTCTGTCGTTTTTATATGCAATATATATGCAATGCAATAATATGACGTTTGAGAGATGTACAAATAAACATTTCTCAGAAGTCTGATGTATCATTTGATATGCACATTTTAACATGATTATGTATGGATAATCACGTAAACCCAAGTTACTTCAGTACAGTAATTATTCATCTTGAAAGCTTAAATGTTATTCTTACATTTACTTTATAAAAATTTCACAGCAAAAAGCAGCATGTAAAGTAACTTAAAAAAAACGAAATGTTTAATTCTTCAAATATAAAGCCATTTATACATCAGCAGATTCAATTTACAATGTCATTAACTCATTACCTTTTCACTGTTCAGTCATGATAAAATGATAAGATAAATGCGCCATTTGTTTAACAAAATTCAACCGCTCTCATCTTAACCATATGTGTGTGAAATAACTAATTGGAAAAGTAAAAACAAGAGTTGACAGACACAGTATCTGCAAGGCAATCTCTTACCATAAGTAAATACCTAGGCCGTCAACATGCGACGAGGCCAGGAAGTTCCCGGTAGGGGACATACTGAGACTGACGGCTGCCGCGTCTACCAGGAAACAGTCGACCAAGCTATGAAAGACAGCCAGAGAAAGTGGAAGTGTGTGAAAGTGTGAAGAGGAAATCATTCAATCATTCAATTGGGCCAGAGGGGACTTCATCGGCTGGAGGAATCCCCGTTAGACAAACAAAAAATATACGACATACTAAATGTCACTATGGCCGCATCAATGCAAGATAATAATTATCTCTGAATTTGGTTTCACTGGTTACTTTGAAAAGTATCAGTGACTGACTAAACAGAAAAGGTCATCACAAATATCTAACCAGTCAATAATATAGAAAGTGGAAAAGGTGTTACTGGACTGGCCTGGTCTTTCCCTCCCTCAAAAGGCTACTTTTGTGGTTTGTAGTAGAATGACAGTGATGCAATCTAATTTTCCACTCTAAGCATTACGAAACATGCATGTTACAAGACACAAATGTAGGTTCATCCCTGGGCTCTACAATTACTTACTTTCAGGGCCAGATTATCCAAAAGAACAATCGAGAGGGAATTTTCATTAAATCTGAGCACTTCCATTGTAAAGTAGCATGTTAAAGGGTTAGTTCACCCAAAAATGAAATTTCTTCCATTAATGACTCACCCCAATGTTGTTCCACACCCGTAAGACCTCCGTTCATCCTCGGAACACAGTTTAAGATATTTTAGATTTAGTCTGAGGGCTTTGAGTCCTTTGAATGTAAGTATAAGCACACTTTGCTGTCCACATCCAGAAAGGTAATGAAAACATCATCAAAGTAGTCCATATGTGACATCATTTGGTTAGTTAGACTCTTTTGAAGCGTCGACAATACATTTTGGTCCAAAAATAACAAAAACTAAGACTTTATTAAGCATTGTCTTCTCTTCCGGTTTAGTTTGAATCCGCGTTCACGCACCACAGTGCTGACGTAAGGCGCTGTGACGTGTTATCTGGTATCTGCTATCGCACCCCTGCTATCGCACCAGATAACACGTCACAGTGTCTTACGTCAGCAGCGTCACTGTGGCGTGTGTCTTAGTTAAAATAATAAAACTACTAAAGTCTTAGTTTTTGTTATTTTTGGACCAAAATGTATTGTCGACTCTTCAAAAGAGTCAAACTAGCCAAATGATGTCACATATGGACTACTTTGATGATGTTTTCATTACCTTTCTGGATGTGGACAGCAAAGTGTGCTTACACTTACATTCAAAGGACTGAAAGCCCTCGGACTAAATCTAAAATATCTTAAACTGTGTTCCGAGGATGAACGGAGGTCTTACGGGTGTGGAACAACATTGGGGTGAGTCATTAATGGAAGAAATTTCATTTTTGGGTGAACTAACCCTTTAACATAGACAAAAAAAATGTCTATGTTAAAAATGTCTTCACACAGCATCTGTGAAATGTGCTATATAGATAAAGGTAGGATCAGGTACTTAAAGGGGTCATGAATTGAGAAATCAACTTTTCATTCAGCCTTTGATATATAAAAGTTAATCGTGATATAAGAATATCCTGTAAGTTTCGGAGCTGAAAAGCTTTTATTGACACCAGGCCCAGCAAACGCTCAATCTCAGATTGTGCCAAGCTGTGATGTCAGAGTGTGGTGAAATGCCGCCTCAACAGAAGAAGACGAATGCCTGATTCTGTAGCCCCGCCCACCGATTTGTGCATGGCATGTAGATAAATAACATAGGCCTACGTGGAGCTAAACCGGATCGAACTTCCAAGCAATAAACATGCTGCATAAGCTTAATTCGGATTCCAATATTATGAATGCATGGATGAACATTATTTTTAATGAATATCCAGCTCATGTGGGGAAGACATTGCGCGTTTATTCCTTCATTTGACCACGGATTCCTTTGTAAACAAGAGACTGGGTTTGCTGACAAGGATGAGATTACAGGAATGAATGAAGCAACACAATTATGTGAGTAAAAAATATTTTTTTTATATGTGACAGTATTGCATGGTTACAGATCGTTTTATATCTATTGATTATGTGTATGTGTCTAACTGAACATAACTTCCCACGTTGTCACAGGGCTCGCAAAGCCCAACGTCCCGGGGCTATGTCGTTTCCAGACAGGCTACCAAAAGATATCACCGGCCTGCCGACGGGCTATCTTTAACAGTGAAATAATATTCCTTTCTTGATGTGTGTTGTTCACTCTCTTGACTTCAAAACTTCCGCGATTGTATTTTTGATCATTCTGATTTGTCTGACCCTGCAGTGAGGCTTGTGCGTGTGTGTTAGTGATGCACGGTTTGCGGTTATATCCACTGATCAGGTGGGCGAAGTAATAAAAAAATAACATTCCAATAAATTGCGGGTGAAAGAGATAAATCATTGTGTTTGTTTGATAAATACATTTTGCGAGCCCTGTGGGCGAATCATTCTGGTTGTCGTTTTCCAACATGCTATCAAAACAATTCCTCACGCATACTCACGGGGGAGCCGATCGCTCATTATAATATGCAAAGCTTATCCAATCATAAGGTGCGGTATGCCCATAAAAACTGAGCGTTCCATGAGAAAGGCTCAAAACCAGGGTAGAAAATAGCCTATTACTTATTCATTATGATGTTTTTGAATGTAAAAACCATGCAAATGTCATAAGTTGACCTCAGACAACAGTATACATAAAAAAAGGCAGTTCATGACACCTTTAATAAAAAAGATAAAATTTATAAAGTCCAATTCGTATGTACATTTTCCTATCATCTTAACAGTTTTAACTTGAAGCACCAACTTCATGGTTTCATGTATAATTACTTGTAATGCCACTTTTTATTATGTCTTTACTCATGTGCCACAATAGCGTAGGTTAATGTCTTTGAATTCTCTTAATTTGGGTGTTTTTCCTTAGCAAATATTTATTATCTCAATAGTACAGCGATTTTATCCATTAATTGTAGAGCCCACTGGCTGCCAGCTGAAAAGCCTTGGTCTGTACTTTAAACTTTGTACCTGCCAGATGGAAGATCCCAAGTTCTGATGGTGCAGTCCATAGATGCTGTGATCAACCAACGTCCATCTGGACTAAATGTCTGAACAAAAAGCATAAATGAGACACTTCATAAGCACGTGCGTATACTTCATTCACCCAAATATATTACCCAAAAAAGAAGTCATCATTTACTATTACTCATGCAAAACACATTCGACTTCTGTTCCATACAATACTATTCTGTTCCATATAAGAAAAAGTATTTAACAATGACAAAAAATAACCACAAAAGTAGTCTAAGAGTCATTCCAAGTAAAATGAATGGTTGAGAATAGCCAAAGACTATTTGAATCATGTAGTTGAAGCTGAAGCTCACCATGTCGCTGATCTGCCCACGATGTCCAGAGAATCTGCGAACAATCCTCCTAGTCTCCATATCCAAAATGTGAACGGAAAAATCATCCAGAGCGATAGCGAGCATCCCGCTGTTTGGAGAGATCAAGCATAAATCAACATCACTGTCATCTTAAATAGAGCTCTATGACATTGGGTTAAAAAAAAAAACTTTGGGGCAAAGTCACATGAGTTTTTTTGTTGTGCATTGAGGGATTTATTCTGTAAATGTGCTCCCATCATAGTTTATGTGCATGTCTTCTTATCGGAATCACCAAAATTGAGCGCATTTTTTGAATTTATGCTCATCTTGTAACTATGTAATGTGTGGCCCTCTAGCAGAAAACAAAACTGCAAGAATTTTGCATTTTGGTTGTGCTTCGGCTCTGCATGACCATGTGGACGAATATGGTTATCCTATTGCTCATAAAACTTCACTACGAGGTTTAAGAGATAAAAAACAGTTTAGATGGAAAGGATCAGAAGCTGACTAGCTGAAGACGTTACTGTAGCTATACCAATTAATAGACACGGTACTTCCTTGAAAATAAATTTCAGCACAGCGCTTCATCGCTTTCCAATTAACTCATACAGGGTATCTGCAGGTTTCATCAAGTCAAATTTAAGACTTTTTAAGACCTTTTCAAGACCATTATGAATTAAATTTAAGACCTATATCGCGCAATTTAAAAAAAAAACGTACAAAAGGAAACGCAGAATCACAAAATTACTAATTAGCAAATTAATTTATTCAAACTGAACAAAGTATTAGTAAACTTGCACTTCCTCATAGTCAAAAGTTTGAGAATGGTAAGATTTTATAATGTTTTTTACAGAAGTCTCTTCTGCTCACCAAGACTGCATTTATGTTATTAAAAATACAAAAAAGCTGTAATATTGTGACAGTTCTGTTGTGACTGTCCTCTATGTGAATATATAGTAAAGTGTCATTTATTCCTGTTATCAAAGCTGAATTTATCATCATTACTCCAGTCTTCAGTGTCACATGACCCTTCACTAATCATTCTCATATGAGAATCTGATGATCAACAAACATTTATGATTATTATCAGTGTTGAACACAGTTGTGTAAAAAAATACATGCTGTGAAAATATGTTCTAAAGAACAGCATTTATCTGAAATAGAAAGTAAAAAAATTATTTCTGAAGGATTGTATGCTGAAAATTCAGCTTTGAATCACAGAAATAAATTGCATTTTAAAATATAAAATAGTTATTTAAAATTGCAAAAAAAAAAGAAGAAAAAAAAAATTCACAATAATTCTGTTTTTGCTATATTTTGGATCAAATAAATGCAGCCTTGGTGAGCAGAAGAGACTTCTTTAAAAACATTTTAAAAATCTTACCGTTCTCAAATTTTTGACCGGTATATACATGTTTTTTTTCATAATTAGGATGCCACATTTACCATATCATTATATTAGATGCACAATAGTCTCACATGGCAATAAAGCACACAAAATGCATGAATCTTGTTTGACAATAGGACAAATAAATACAACTTAAATATACAGATACAAACAGTGCTTTAAGTTTAGGTAGGCTACTGTTTGTTTTTCCCCGTTGTTGTTGTTGTTTGATTAATATTAACGACATCTACAGGAGTGGGTATAGGCTCGGCTATATTGGGTTGCTTTCACTTTAAGACCTACAGTAATGAGCCTAGATTCGGTACACTCGCGCGAGCGCTGACAGGCGGCAAACGCATGCACAGAATCCACAGCCAGTCTGACATAGCGAATTAATTCAGGGTTTACGTCGCTTTTTAAACTCTTTTTTTGTGCTTATTTGGTCATTATGCGAGATAGCAGGTAAGAAAGATTCGCCTTCGCTTTCACGATCGCGGAACTGGAAGAAATGGAGAACTGAAGCTGAAGAATAAACTCTGTTTAATGTGTCTGTGGTACAATCCGAAAGAGACTCGCGCCAATAACACGAAAGCTGATTGGCTGCAATATAAGATGCATGTTGGTCTCTCACTAGCGAAAAAACAAACTAACAACAACACACACACTCTAAAACGCTGCGGGAGCATTTCAATGAGCAAGAGGTAGCGTTACATGGACGTAGGAAAATTAAGACCCGTTTAAAATTATTTAAGACCTAGAACTCAATACTTCAGTGAATTTCAGACTTTTAAGGCCTTAAAATTTTTATTTTGAATTTAAAGACATTTAAGACTTTTTAAGATCCCACGGGTACCCTGTCATATAAATCGCCATATGTGGCTCTAACAGTTAAATTAAAATACCTTACTCACCTGTTGAATAATAAAAACGCCATCTCCACATCGCTTTTATAACATTTCCAATCCCTCAGTTCTCGCATCTACGAAAAGCCAAGCCCATGTTGATTCTCATTTTATTACGAGCTCTGCCGCATTTTCTTTTTGCCAGCAGACTCTCCTCTGTTCAGTGTTTTTTTTTTTTTTTTAAACAGACATTGTTATTTAGATGATCCATGTCAACCTTTCTTGCTAACCTATGCCACTCCCACACCATAGATGCGTCAAAGTAGCCAGAACAACTTTTCTCTATTTATGGATATGACGAAACACGCGCGGACAAGCGACGTGTACATGTAATTTGTAGTATAAAAAAAACATTGCGACAGGTCTAAAATATAAACACTTATAAGAAGTTTACCATAGTGAATCAAGGTAAGACGAAAACACGTTTTGGAAGAAGGATTGATGTTGTATTGAAAAAAGTTACATAGTGTACCTTTAAAGGGGCCATATCATGAAAATCTGACTTTTCCTGTGTTTAAGTGCTATAATCAGATTATTGGTGCACTTACCAACCCAGAAAACGTGAAAAAGGACAACCCAGTAACTTTTATTGGTAAGCATTTTTCTGCAAGCATGTGAAAACGAGCCATTCAGATTTCTCTCCCCTTTTGACGTAGGAAGGGGATCTATTATAATATAACCGCCCCTTAATCTGCACGTTTCCACCCACGGTGCTGACAGACAGTTCCGTATTAGCATAGTTTCCGCCCTCAGCCAGTTGTACACTGTCCGCCATTTCTCCGCACCAGAGCAGCGACAACAATGTCTTGTAAGCAATGCAGGTGCGTTGCCTGAAGGAGGGACAATTCAAGGCAGGTTTTGCTAAAAAGTCAAAGCTCAAGGATGGATCAGTACCAATTTTTCGTGATCCAGCTTATAGTCTCCGGAGCGATACTGGTCACGGCAGTAATGCAAGGGAGAGCGCGCACTTTATTACAGTTCAACGGAGTTGTTTTTTTTTACGGATATAAAGTTTATAAGCACCCCCTGAAAAGGCATACGGTCTGTATATATATTTGTTTACTATTAGTTGTAACAAGTTTTATTGTGAAATTTGGGAGAGAGAGTTTATGGATAATACTTTAATGCGCACTTCTTGTACTGTGCTATATTCATCTCTTACATTGATTTTCTGGAGTGAAAACAGACGCTTCATCTTTTGTCAGATGAACAATAAACTTCATAAAACTCATCATTTAAGTTTTGGCCATCATTCGGACAGGGTCCGCTACAACATGCTTGTACTAATAGTGGATAAAAGCAAGATGGCCACTTAAGTTAAAACCGGAATTAAACTAAGCATCTTACTACAGTTCCCACACCAGCGATTTATAGATTATCATGACAGAATATGCTAATCAATGACTTGAAGATAGTTAACTCCACATGGGCAAGATAAATTCATCAACTATTCAGTCGTCCTGTTGCATTCTACATGTTGTCACTTTTTCTTGAGTCTCTCCATCATTGTCCAACTCCGGTTTGACCATAAAAGGCTGAACCGTTTCTGACCTTTTTAGAGCATGTCTGCATGAGGTTATCTGTGGGGTATTTTGAGCTAAAACTTCACATACACACTCTGGGGACATCAGAGACTTATTTTACATCTTGTAAAAATGGGCCTTGTAGGACCCCTTTAAAAACAATTGCTAGTGACATTTTCTCAAATAAAATTATCACCCATAAGCACGGGTATGAGGGCTATCACGATTATGAAATTTGAATGATGATTTTTGTATGTTTCGTTCATTAAATAATTGTCACAAATGAGTGTGAACTTTGTGTCTATTTCTTTTGGTATACGTCTGCCTCTTGTGTCTTCTGAAAGTGCACAATAATCGTGGTTGTCTGATATAATCACAGTTAAATCAAATAACCATGATCAGACGGTTATATTTAATAATCACAACAGGCCTAACAGGTACACTGCCGGGTACGCCTCAAACCATCATGTTCATCCACGCTGAAGAGCTGAGCTGAAGCCCATCTCACGTAATTACCAAAATAATGCTCCACTTACAGATTCATGATTCAACTGCTAGAGGGTCAAATCTTCTGTACCATAAAAACATGTTTTTAAAATGTTATTTATTCATTCTGCCTTTTAAATTAAAAATGGGGTTGCAGTGAGCAATTTCCAAGAAACGCTGTTGAAAGTGGATTGGACTGAGCACCAAAACACACTTGTAGCCAATCAGCAGTAAGGGGTGTATACTCTCATGATGGCAGAGATACCTGTGTTGCATAGTGTTTGTGAATTTTGGGGCGGAGCTATCACGATAGGACTGTGATCCCTTTAGTTAGGGGATTGTTTGCTGTGGTGATTTCAAATATCAACAGTGTTTCTCAGAAATCGCCTACTGCACCTTTAATGTCTCTAATACCTGTCCCTGTGAAGCTGAGATGACGCCGGGGCGGCTGGCAGGCTGTGGTTATGTATTTGCTCCTTAGATTTAAACTTCCAGATTTTCAGAAGGCAATCTGCTCCCACACTAACAGTCAATTGGTTCAGCGCATCCACAGCGACCCCACGCACAGGCCCTTCATGCGCTGCACACACACAAAATGCTATTAATATCAGACTGGAATTGACACCTATTTCGCCCCATAAGTTCAGCTTTGGTTAACTTACCCTTGTCCTCTCCATATTTTCCTCGATGAAAACCAGACTGCATGTTGTACACATCAATGTGTCCTGAAGACTGTGCAATCACTGCAAAGTTCCCGCACGAGGTGATATCCACAGCCTGGACAACATATGACCAAATCTGATTGAAGGTCATCCGTTATTTAACTTAATGATCATGTAAACACATATATCACATCTACACACTTACGGTTGCATGGACATTGATGATGGGGTTCCTGTTAAAGCGTTCAGGCTCCAACCTGTGAGCACCCATTGAACCTTTCTGGTAGTTCCATGTCGTAGTCCTAAGCAAACCACGGTGGCATGCAATAATGCCATCCCAGTCACTCTGACGAGCCGTTTCTATACAAAAGAACATCAGTAGGCTTAAATGCATATCAGCAGCATTACACACAGTTATGACTTTCAATATTTTAGTTGTATTCTATTAGAGTTATATCTAATTCTAACACTGTTTTGGATATGAAGAGATGATCAGAGTTTAAAACTAAATTAAAGAAATTAAAATTCTGTCATCATTTACTCCCTAACCTAAAAGACTTTCGTTTGTCTTCAAAAAACAAATGAAGATATTTTAAGAAGCTTCATATTATCCAAACGTGCATGAATGACTTGTGGGAAACTATGAGGTTTGTTCTCACATCAAGCATGCATAATTGAGCTTCCATTTACCATATATGATTTGCTCTATGCATGTGTGTTGATCAAAGTTTATATGCAAACAAAAGCCTAAATCTTTTCATCATATAAAGTGAGACTTGGACCAAATCACTTGATTCATATAGATTACTTTTATAACGTCTATGTACTTTTAGAAGCTTGAACATTTTGGTTGTGTGGACTTTCAAATGAAAGGACAAAAATAATGAGAGAATATTACAAATATATTCAAGTGTGTTCCAAAGATGAAAAAAAATGACATGAGGGTGAGTTATTGATGACAGAATTTTCATCTAATCATTTTAAAAACATACATTTTTAATTTAAAATTGAAATAATTTAATCACACCTGAGGCAAAAGTTGTGATGGCTGGAAGTTTTTCCATGTCGTACCTCACACCTTTTTTTTTAGCTTTTGTTTTGTTGAGGGTGCCTGTTGGTAAAAAAGACCATTGAAGATACTCCTTGGGGCAAAACAAAATGACATCTATTGTCTTTACAATGTGAAAATGCCCATAATCAAGTGCTGAAAAGGTGAAGTGTGCAATTTTAAACAATTTTTTCACTTTTTCCAAATGTAATGGGCAAAGACAAGAAAGCCAATTGTAGGCTGACTTTGTGAAGAGTATGAAGACAAACAGAGTGCTGTTTGTTTAACTGAGAGATATAGCAGCATTCAACAACCACTGGTGTGAATTTGGAGGCGGGACTATCAGTAATAAGTATTTAGAAAATAATTGACTGGGTAGTTTGAATGATGGAAAATTAAGGCTGAAGGGTATTTAAGAGTGTTTGGAAACAAGGTAAGCATCGCTAATACTAATAATCTGAACAAACTCAAAATTATTAAACTCAAAAGTATAAAAATAATTAAAGAACACCATAGCAAGGCATCTAATTCTTTTTGGTGCAATTCTGTTTGGTGATGCTAGTTATAAAGGCATTACACACTTTACCTTTACATTCACTAACAAGAAAATGCCAAGTATTTATTACCGTGCCCCAAACTCTTGTTTAACCTTTCATGAACGGTTGAAAATGACTGCAAAGTACCATCTTGACCTATTATGAGAAGAAAAAATATATTGAGATCATTATGCTTAAATACAATTATCTGCACTTATATGGCTTGTATATTCATAATGTACTGGTTATGACAGTACCTGCGCTAAGAATGTGCAAGCCGTTCTGGTCATAGTGCCGAATCTTTGTTGGTGGGGCGCTGTGACCAATCCGATGTCTTAGAAGACGGCCATCGCCTCCGGAAACGTCAAAAATCCACACCTACGTCACACACACACACCATTGTTTACTGACATAATACACAATAATTTACATTATGAAAACCAAGCCCGAGCAAACAACACAAACCCGTATGGCATTGTCTGCTCCGTTGGTGATCAGGAGGGGTTCATTTTGAAGAAATGAGAGGCCAGCGATGGCTGTTGTATGAGCATCTCGCATTTGACTGTTTAGTTTCTTCTCCTCTAAATCCCACAGCCCTATGTGTCCAATAGGACTGCCAGATGCCATTATTGGATGCCCATCTGCAAGGCAAAGACAAAGTAAGTGAAATATAATGGGAAAAGTAAAGTATACACTTTGTGAAGCCTAGGTAACAACATTACCTGTCCTGAAGGATAAAGCTGTGACAGGACCCCAGTCTTGTTGGAACTTCATCAGTGTTTCATCAAATCTGATATTGTGAATTATGATCTGGCCAGATGCTAAACCGACACCCACAACATCCACAGCTGGACTCTGGAGAGATTAATTTCAACAGAACACAACACACTACCTGTTATTCAGGGCTAACGGACAACAAAAAAAATTAAGGAGCATTTGGCTCCTATAAGAAAAAGAAAAAAAAATCACATGCAATCATTTAGTATAGTATAGTCGGTATCATACAGTCGGTAGTATAATTCGGCAGACTTTTGACAGCTACAGTGCATTTGTGAAAACTACAGATTATACTTCCACATTTCTTTATCCCCGCCACAGACAGTCGGATCGATAAAGGGTTATTAACAGAAAAGTTATTGTAAGGGTTTATCACTGAAAATTGTATCGTACTGTTTACTCTTTAAACAGCATTATGGTAAAAGTGGAACACTATGGCAACAGCTTTCTTACATGTACAGTGTTTGACTTCGGGGGTTGGGCAGAACTGACAGAATTGCAGTTTCTTCTAGTTTTTCCCCTCCGTTTGAAAATAAAAACACGGTGTTCGTAGTCATCCAGTTTAAAATGTTGACTACAAACGTTTATTCAGATTTTCTATCGCCGCGTTCTCTCCACATTTACGATTCTTTGCAGCCTTTAGTTACTACCTACAACGCGCTGGATCCTTCACTGGAAACCAAAAATAACTCACTCTCGCTAAATATTTGAGACCGTTTTAGGCACAGTCTGTAGCCCTGTCATTGATCTATTAAAGTAGGGATGGCTGATGGATCGTCCACCAACCGACTTGGTTTTAACTTTTGAGTTTCAAACTTAACGAGTTTGAAAACATCCCTGTAAATGGGACACAATATCTTTTAGAGGATTGAATCATCTTTGATAGTGTTGTGAAAAGGTTATAGATATTCAGTACATTTATTTGTTTGGATATCTGTCAGTTACTTGACTCAACCACCTTCATGGATTCCGTTTGTACTATTTTTAGGTGCTGTTTTTGAATCAGTCAATTATGAATGTGTGTAGTTTTAAATGTACACAGGGTAAAGAATAATAAGAAAGAAAGTACTGAGACCAACCTGTTGAAGAACAGTTACAGCAGATGCCCAGCCAGGAAATGTGCACAGGAGTTTGCTGGATTAAGAGAGGAAGATTTGTTTTATTATTTAAAACAATCATCATTGAGAATAATGAGAATAATATTTGCACTGTGACAGAATTTCTCCTTTTCTTTTTTAAAAACTGTTCGGAATGGAATATGACTTGCATGGCATGCTTTGGTGAGCTTCAACTCGTAAGAGTTGAACCAAAAATGTTTACTGAAAAGTCATTACAAGCAATGCAAATTATCAAAAAAGAACCTTCATACAATTAATCTATCATTTAAAGGCACAGAGCATTCATTAGAAGTGCATACTTTGATCTGACGTTCCATAACTGAAGAATTCCTTGACTGCTTCCAAACAGGACTTTGTTCAGGTAGGTGCTCGGGTGCATCATGGCAGAGACCTCAAATGATGCTTTGTCATATGAAATCTGCAGGTACGTTTCTGCAGTAAGATTGACAGAACATATTACAATGCACTGTGAAGATAAAGAAATTTAAACATAGCAAAAATAACAAACCAACCTCCAGACTCGACATCCCAAATGATGACAATATTGTCCTTGTCAACAGAAATGAGATGATCTCCGAAAGGCAACAGTAAGTGTACATCAGCTTGATGGCCTGTGTATGTGTGAACAACCTGGATGCAAGAGTAAAAACATTACTTCTGACTAAGTCTCTTTAGTGCATCTTTAAAGGATTAGTTCACTTCAAAATGAAAACTAATATTTTACTCACCCCCATCTCAGGAAAACATTCCAGGATTTTTCTCCACACCATAGACTTCCATGGCAGCCAAAATGTTGAAGGTCCAAATCAATGCAGTTTCAAAAGGGCTTCGAAGGGCTTCAGAGGCTCTGCGTGATCCCAGACGAGGAAT
This sequence comes from Gobio gobio, assembly GCF_949357685.1. NCBI lineage: Eukaryota > Metazoa > Chordata > Actinopteri > Cypriniformes > Gobionidae > Gobio > Gobio gobio. Next base: position 16,327,041 of record NC_137100.1, on the reverse strand, counting down.
AGGGTCTTAACTAGTGAAACGATCGGTCATTTTCAAAAACAAAAACAAAATTATATACTTTTTAACCTAAATTGCTCATCTTGCGCTGCTCTGCAACGTGCCAAGGATTGCGCAATCACGTCGAAAACTTCACACTAGACTTCACCACCCCCATGTTTACAAGCGCTCGCGCGAAGACTAATACAAACATCCTTCAGCAAAAAAAAAGGTAAAACAACGATGTCGGATGATTTTGAAGTTGAAGATGGAGTGTTTTTTGGTAAAGGGTGCTTGTATTAGTCCTCGCACGTTTGCTTGGGGCAGTACTTGCGCCTACGTCTAGTGTGACCTTTTCGACGTGATTGCACAATCTATGGTGTGTCACAGAGCAACGCAAGATGAGCAATTTAGTTTTTTTTTGTTCGTTTTTTTTTTTTAAATGACTGATCGTTTGGCTAGATAAGACCCTATTCCTCGTCTGGAATCGTGCAAAGCCTCTAAAGCCCTTCGAAGTGCTTTTGAAACTGCATTGATTAGGACCTTCAACATTTTGGTTGCCATGGAAGTCAATGGTATGGAGAAAAATCCTGGAATGTTTCCGCAAAAAAAAAAAAACGTATTTTCTTTTCGACTGAAGAAAGAAAGATATGAACATCTTGGATGAGATGGGGGTGAGTAAAATATCAGGAAATGTTCATTTTGAAGTGAACTAATCCTTTAAAGGTGAAGTATGTAGTTTCTGCGACACTAATGGAACCAAGCGGAATTACAAGAAAATGTGCCTTTCGTGAGTCGCGCCTCCCCAACTCAAACATTACAAACAGCTATTAGTTATGAGTGCTTGTGAAGCCATGTCTCAACAGGTAAAAGCAGGCTACTTTCGATAAAAGGTCCAAAATATTAGGAAAACTTTTAGCTGTGTTGCTATGCGTCATAAGAACGCAAATGTGTAGGCTAATAGAGCTCCTTGTTTGCTTTGACATGTTCATGAGCTTTTTAAAATTTGAAGATCTAAATGTAGTGAATTTTGGCATGCACTTCTGTAGTCGAAGCTGAATGTCTTTTCCCATGCAACGCATCAGTCATGGTCCCACATTGGTTAAAGGGATAGTTCACCCAAAAATGAAAATTATTTCATTAATTACTCACCCTCATGTCATTCAAAACGTAAGACTTTCGTTCATCTTCAAAACATAATTGAAGATCTTTTCGATGAAATCGGAGAGCTTTCTGTCCCTCCATTGACAGCTATGCAACTAACACTTCTGTGCTTCAAAAAGTTCATAAAGTGAGCATAAAAATCCATATGAATTAAGCAGTTTAGTCCCAAAAAAATTTCAAGAGACACGATCGCTTTATATAATGAACAGATTGAATTTGTTTTAATTCACATATAAACATTCATCACCTCAACATCAGTTGTGGTAAATGGATAAATGAATAAAATATATAAATACAATATGTTCATCATATAACAATAACACGATTGTGTCTCTTCAAAAAATGTAGACTTAACCGCTCGATTCATATGAATTAGTTTTTACAATCTCTTTATAACATTTTTGAAGTGTCAAAGTTGTGTAGTTGTCAACGGAGGGACAGAAATCTCTCAGATTTAATTTGTGTTCTGAAGATGAATGAAAGTCTTACGGGTTTGGACCGACATTAAGGCGAGTAATTAATGCAGAATCTATCCCTTTAAAACACTCTCTGGCTCTGTCTGCTACAGTAGCCACCAGGGGTGCACCGAAATTTCGGGCGAAAAAGGGCATTATCGGTTTCGGGCCGAAATAAAAAAAACAGCCGAAACCGTAAACCGAAAATGAATGTCACCCACCCCTCCCATCCGTGCGCAAGCGCTTAGGTTTCACTCACGGTCGAGCTATTATCATGCGTCTGCCTATCAAAGATTAAGCATGTCAGCAGTATGAGAACAAATAGAGATGTATTTAGCTGAACTACCCATTGCCAGAAGCGACAATCCCCTTGACTACTGGCACACGAACGAAGGCCGCTTTCCATTGCTTGCGCGGATTGCACGCAGGTATTTATCTGCCCCAAGTAGGGGTGTAACGGTACACAAAACTGACGGTTCGGTACGTACCTCGGTTTTGAAGTCACGGTTCGGTACGGATTCGGTACAGCAGTTTTACAAAATTGCTTTTTTTTAATGAAAAAAAAATAGTGTCTGTCCTTAAATGAATTCAGTTATAATTAAAAGTTTCTTAAAGATAATGCTGTAAACTATATAGGGAGCCCTAACTTACCTATTGCTATTAAAGATTAACAACAGAGCCCAAACTATTAGCCTAAATTCATTTGCTATTTATTTTTAGATATAATAATCAACACTCATAAGCTTCACATAAGGCAGTTTTTGCATTAACATCTAAATCTAATTATTATTATTTTTTCTCCAATTCGTTGTTGAAATTTAGTGGCTGTAATTTTCATGACAGGTTTATTTAAACATACATTAAATAAACAAGACTTCACGAACAGGCTAAGTAGTTTATAATGAATATATATAGGCTAACATAACGAATATATAGGCTAATATAGTGCATGTATTCAGTGAAAGAGTTGATCTCTCAAGTGAACTCACAGCTGTGGACACTGAATGACTTCTGAGGTAAACGTGATTCTACATTACATTGTTTACAAGCTGTTTTATTGTCTTCCCGCGGTTGAAACACCGATGGAGCGATTACACAACATATGATACGTTTCAGTAAGTTGTAATGTATCCTCAACATACCTTAAGATATTCATTTCTTTAGGAAGAGATGATCGCGTTCACTCACGCGCTGCCGCTTGAAGTTGAACTGACTGCGTCTATCAGTCCCGTCACATTATTGAGCGTTAAAACGGCATTTACCGTTTGAATTTCGTGATAAAATGGACTGAATACTCAATATGTTCGTGTGGGAACTCGGATTGAAGTGTGTTCCGCGCTTTAAACAAGCCGAATGTGAAATGTTAAAGATTGCATTCATAACCGTTCGGTACACGAGCGCACCGTACCGAAACAGTTCAATACGAATACGTGTACCGTTACACCCCTAGCCCCAAGCAACAGCACAGACAGTGAGAGACTATTCAGTGCAGAATCTCATGTTCTTAATGGGAACCATTCTGTGATTTTGTGTGCAGTTATTCAGATTGTGAATAATTATTCAAGTGTGGATCTGTTAAAAAACAACTTTATTTGAAGGAACATAAAACTTGATGAATAATATTATTTGGTATTATTATTTATATTTATTGTTAAAAATATTTTAGGTTTTGTTATGGAACTTAATAAAAGTTTGATTATTCTATTGGTTTGTGATTTTTCATTTCAGATCCATTAAAATATATATATATATATATATATATATATATATATATAGTGCTGGCTGGGCGGTATGACCAAAAATTTATATTCTAAATTATATCGGTTTCACGGTATCTGACGGTATTTTTTTTTTTTCCCCTATGCATGACAAGGTGTTAATCACATTTTCTACTGATTGAGAGAGTAAATACTGCAATAGATTAACTAGAATGCCCTTTTTTACTGTCATGACGAGTGAATATTGTAGAAAAATTACACACTAGAGTTAATACAGGTTTACAAAGCCCCACAAAATGATGCTGTGGAGAGACAACAACCAATAAAACACAGAACTGCAACACGCTCAGAGTCATACTTACAGACACCTGAATATTAAAAGTTGAGTTGAGGGCACCTTAATGCATTTTAAAAATCTAACCCTATATAACAACAAACTGCCCAAACGAAGAGAAACGCAGTTTCTTAAGAGCACTCTCTGAACGAATGACACACATCAGTTAAACACAGAAAGAATAAAGCAGTTACTTTTTTGCCCATTCTTCTTTGAATTGTCAATTTATTTATTAACTTACATCATTCATTGTCTTTTGTGTAGCAGTATCCATCGTGTCAGCGCGTTCGTGATCAGACATACGGTTGTATCAGTGTAATCCAGTGCATACATTTCATTTTAGTAAGACGTGATGAAATATGCGCGCATACACGCTTCTGGTTCATGTCTAGAGCACTACAGTTTATGAAATATAAAAAATGTAAACGCGCTCGCTCCGGTCTATATCAGTGCTATATGATCCATGTGGTGAGCGTTGTTATCACGGTGCTCAGCGCAGAAACCGCTCTCTCTCGCGCACCGCGTGTAATTTGAATTCTCCACTGTAATCAAGGGCTGAATACAAAATTGCCCCCTATAACCTCAAATAGCAACCTCAATGGCATTATTTGGAGGGGACAGCGCTTTGTAGCACTGGTGTCCTAAACCCTAGTGGACGTTATTGAGTGCACTCATTCTATCCCATTGCACCGCAATAACGAGTGTACAGCCGATGTATACACAACGCTGTCAGACTTCACGCACGTTTTCATTCACTCCTTCAAATAAAGTGATAATTTAGGGAATAGTGAATGAGAGTATAGGATTCAGCCATAGGCTGTGCTGTAATGCGATCTCAACTGTGCACTGACTGCTCTTACTACAGTGCATCAATGAAATGGGTCCCCTCTCAAACAATGACGCGCTGCGCCGCGTTCCGAACGTTGTTTAAGCGACATATATCGGTATTGCGGTATCCTTAAAAATTCATATCATAAAATAAATAAATACCGGTATTCAGTATGAACCGGTATACCGCCCAGCACTATAGGTATACGTTTTTAAAAGAAGCCATTTTTCGGCTTCAGTTTCGGTTTTCGGCCAAGTGCATCCTAAATTTTCGGTTTCGGCCCAGAATTTTCATTTCGGTGCATCACTAGTAGCCAAACCCCAACTCTCTCTATAGGTTGAGCTGGAAAGAGACTGACATATCTTAGCGGACCGCTCTCAATGTTTTGATGGTGCCTGGGAGACTCATGTTCACATTTTTGTAGGAGATAAATCCATAAATGGCATACTAATAGTAGTCAATGCACAATAAACTGTGGGTTAAGAGAATTTATTTATATATGAAAAAAATCTTACATACTTCACCTTTAAGAGCACAGTACATTGCTAACTATTGACTTTTATACTTTACCTCTTTGCTTTTTGCAAAAGCTGAGATAAGTTTTCCATATGCAGCATAGACAAGCATACGATCTGCCGCCAGGAATGAAATGTCTTCTGGGAGGGCATTACCTGTATAGGTGGTTATCACAACTGTTTCAATCAAATGCACATGGGAAACTATAATATTTTGACCATGTAGGTGCAGAAAATGTGCTGTAATCAGGGAATAAATGTACTGAATCCTACTTACTGACGGCAACGATTCCAAGTTTCTTTACCTGCAACAAAAAAGACGGGTTCATTTTATATTGCACTGAAAGCATTACCATAAATTAATTAATAAAAATCAATAAATTAATTAATAAAAAGCCATATTATTTTATTTTACTTATTATTTATAAGTTATTACACTATTACAACTTATAATTATTATTACACAACTTATATTATCACACACATATATTATGTAAACACAAACTTTTATTTTGGATGCAATTAATCACGATTAATTTTTCCCCAGCGCTAACTAATATTGAACAACGTATATAAACAACATAATAAATGTGACATGATGCAACTAAGACAATGAAAAATTATGTGTTGCCAAGGTATTCACAAAATGAATGTCACTTTGAGACAACACAAAAACAGTCACATGCATATCTAAACCAGTTTAATTAGTGCCTAAACTACTGGTACTGTGCTACCACAGTAAAAAAGTACTGTAGTACCACGGTAGTTACATGGTATTCTTAGACGTACCTTGGAGTACCTGTGGTGGTACAGTGATGTCAATACTATGGTACATTCATTGAAAAGCTTGTATAGAAATACAATGTAATGATATTTAAGTACTGGGTAATATTAACTAACAACATGTACTTACTATAGAGTTAGGGTATGATAGTTGCATGCAATGGTACACAATTACAATTACTGTTATTACTATGGTACGTACATGTATGTAACAAGGACACTGTAAATCAAAATATTACCGGTATTACTTTGTTTTTGGACATGGTACTACCATCGTATTTTGGATAGTTACAATATGGGTGCGGACATATCGTGTTACATTTTCCATCAATACCATAATATTACAATAACTGTACCAGTCGTGCTTTGATATAAACCAGACCACAGAAATCCATGTACCAAGGTATTTACATTATATTCTATGGTAAGTTACCTTCAAGAGCTATAGTACCAAGCATGTTAGGTTTAGGTTAAGTTATGTGACGTTACCATGGATTTTAAATGTTTCTCCCAAGTACTTAAAATAACGGTAACTTGGTACCACTGAAGAGGTTCAAAACAGGTCAGACATTAAAAACGTAGCATGAAATATTGTATAAGAGGTTGTTTTGACTGAGTGCCATTTATTGAATTCGCACTTACATTATATGTGTGGAAACACTGTCCGATAGCAGTGACCACATAGAACTCTCCATGTTTCTTATGGAAGCGAAGCACGTGCGCCAGATGATTAGAGTAAAGCCCCAGCGCCCTGAATCCAGAGAAGATCACGCTTCCTTTCTTTCCCGCAGACATAACGATCATATATTTTCAAACGTAGAATCTCAAACTTCAGTGACTGTGCACGGAATCCCAATAAATGTTTAACACCGTTTCCCCCACATTTCTGTATCGGCACCCGATGTTGTCAAAAAGTGTTACACTAAACACGGATCGTCTGGAAACTCTCTACATTGGGTTCCTACTCACACCATTAATCATAACATTTTCAAAAATGTTTAGCCAACATTTCTTTTTTAATTTGTTACAAAAAGAGAACACAAGGCTTTACTTAATGAATATAAAGGCATAATTCTTTATTGTCATGAACTTTGTTGTCTACATAGGCTATATACATGGCATATTAGTAGTCTGTTATAAACATAAACAATTATGACAAAATACTTGTCTGACAGTGCATTTACCATAAGACAAAACATATTTCATATTTAACTGTTTAGCAAATATTTGAGAATAAAACATTCATGCTGTGCACATTGTGCAGAAAAAATACAATCATCCATCTATCAATCCATTTTCTAGGGCTGTGGGGATTCTAGAACAGATCGACTTCAATTGATTGCGAAAAACATAAAACTACACCAGCATTTCAGGAAGGACTCAACAGAGCAATTCTTGATTTGTGGTGATCGTCTGGTTGTATTTTTGACACACTTCTCCTGAGAGAGAGAAAAAAAAAGATAAATTGCATGTATGTAAAAACTTGACCATACAGTTCTACATTGTAATAACAACATTACAAAAAAGAACAGAATAATACATAAATAAATAAATAAATACAATCATTCTGAATGTTAAAATTAGCTAATGTAATGTAACACATTTGTTCTTACACTGCTGTCTTTTATCATTTGTTGTATGTCCTGAAATATTGTACAGCTTCCAGCTAAAGTCCAGTTTAAGATGCACAAAATGTTTTTTTCCACACGCATCTGGAAACAAAATTAAGGCAAAATATTAACAATTTATTCTCTTTTGTCCAATATTTATTTATTAGTAGTTTAAGATGCACATAATATTTAAATATTTAGATGCTTCTGAAAAATAAAATTAAGTAGGCAATATTAAAATGTGTGTATTTTTTTTCTTCCAATATTAAATGTATTTATTTAATGAAAACAAAACTGCATGTGAACCAGGACATAATTACCTGGTTGCGACAAGAGACATTTTTAGCCTGGCAGGGAAGAAATTGCAGATTTATTTTATCTTATGTCAATAAACAATCAACATTAAACATTAAAATGACCAGCATAAAGACTTACCTTCAGATGAGGTTTAATTATATCATAGGCATCTTTTTTAATAATCCTGAGGCACTCTTTATTTGCCGATTTTTGATTTGACCTGACAAAGTGCAATGTGAGAACTACAAGCAACAACTCTGTAAAAAAAATTTTAAGAGATGAGAAAAAAACCCCATCATGACATATGCTCAGTAGACGAATGCAAGTGAAATAGTTCTTACTACAAAGCTTTCTGTCCTTCATCTTTTGGCACTATTGCAAATCACAAAAGACGCCTCTTTTATAGCCCAAACGGAGTACAAGACTTACCTCAAGAATGACTTTGTGACAGATAAATACTTCTACATATATGGACTTAATATACACGATGACTCAAATCTCATAGCTTGTCTTCACCCCACACATTTTCGTAAGAATTCCACAGATGTAACCAAATCACCCAGACACTAGGCAGGCAAAATGTAACAGTATGGATTTTTTACTGTTTTTTTTTTTCAATACAGTTCATTTCACAATTCTAATAATTTACGCAACAACAAATATTGCAACGCAGTACTCTATGGGTAATTTGTTGTGGTGTTGGTTTGATAAAGATCACTGTAGCTGTCCCACAAAATAAGATTAGAACTGATACAATCTCATATAAACTTTTTTTTAAGAAAAATCCCAAATCACATTTTTGCAACCCTTCTTAATAGTAGGAAGTTATGGCCCACAAGCAAAATCTCACAAAGTAAGATTTTTATAGTTTGCCTACTCGAATGTACTCAAGTATTCTCGAGCACTAGACTTGTGTGTTTGTTTAAAATGTCTATAAGAATATTGGGGAAAGTTGTCATGTGTTTATTTAATAGTTGCATGTTATCTTTTAAATTTGCAGCTTCATATTTTTTTTTACTGTTCACATTTGGCAAAAGAGTCTATAAAAAACTTGAATGGCAGGTTCTCATTGTGACAACTTACCCCATACTGTGACAACATGCCCCACTACATGTGTTCAGACAACTGCATCTGGACAACTAATGGTGGAAATAATCAAAAATGTTGCCAAACGATTAGGGTATGTGTCGATACAGAAATTACCTTTCAAAAATAAACTAACACTGAAAAACAGTGAAATTCTTCTGGAAAGCATCTGCTGTTTACAATCATCTGATGTTTACAATCATCTGATGGACATCTTTAAGATGTCAGTTTTACATATATTCTAAATCATAAACATCTTAAAGACATTGTTTAAATGTCTATTTGACATCTGACAGAAAATGATGTATTGCAGATGAGCAAACACTCTAAAAAATACGTCTTCCACATGTAAACACACACATGAAATGGACGTCTCCGAGATGTATGTGTGCTAAAGCTTTGAATTTCTCTCTCAATAATGGTATTGAACAAATATTGACAGGGTATAGATCGGCTATTCACATTAGCTTTAAAATGACTGGATAATATCAAATAAAAAGAAGCATCTTTCTGAACACTATAGAGATACAACACCGTTCAAAACATTGGGGTCCATAAGATTTTTTTAATGCTTTTCAAATAAGTCTCTTAAGCTTACCAAGGCTGCATTTATTTGCTCAAAAATACAGTTAAACATAATTTATTCTTATAGCAAAGCTGAATTTGCAGCATCATTACTCCAGTCTTCAGTGTCACATGATCCTTCAGAAATCATTCCACTATGCTAATAACATTTATTATTAATATCAATGTTAAACAGTTGTGCAGATGTTTTTGTGGAAACTGATACATTTTCTCAATATACTAGATAATAGAAAGTTTAAGAACAGCATTTATTTAAAATAGAATTATTCGATTAATTTAATGCTTCCTTAATTAGTGAACCGTCCCCAAAAGATTTTTACAGTAGTGTATAGGCTATATTTTTATTGTAACATATGTAACATGAAAGGAAAAACAGATTCACATGAAACAGGTCATAGACATTTATTTTAAAGCATGGTGCCCAATAATTTAGAACTTTTCATTTACTCACCCAGGAACCAGATGTTTGTTACTTTTACATTTGCATTATTGTGTACATAATGGCTTCTATTCAATAAACTGAATTTGTGATCTCTTATATCGTGTTAAACCTGGCAAATAGGAACTGTTTCAAAACACTGGCACAAGTTTCACTCAGGTGCAAATAATAATTTAATGACATAAAGAACTTGGCACAGGGCTTTAACCAATGTTGCCAAAAAACAACCACATTAAGAAACCTAGTGACCATTGATGAGATTGAGAAAACAGCATGGAAATATAAATCACAAAGGTCAATGTTTTATAAATATCATACATGTTTTGGCGTTGGTGGCGAAGGATTGTGGAGCGTTGGGGGTCACCATGAGAATTATTGAAATCCAGTGCTGATATGAGAGCATATTGACTATTTTGCATAAATGTGTCATGCAATCAATGAGACAACCAGTGCATGATAAAACAACGTACGGAAGTAGACTGACAAATCACAGGAAGACGTAAAGAAAACCTTGCATATCTGCAATTATCCATTCATACTAGGACACATTTTCTGGAATGTCCAACTCAACCAAAAAAGGACCTCTCAGTAGTAAGGAATCAATCAGAATCAAGCGTTTCGCAGCAGCGTCGAGTAGATCATCTTGGTGAACTGCAGCACTGCGGCATGAAGCGTGTACTGCACCACGATGGAGCCGAAGCCCTTGTAGAAGCCCATGGTGCCCTCCACACGGCGAATGGCATTAATGCAGTCCTTCATTCCTTCATATTGGGTGTTTATGGGCAACACTTCAAAGCCCAGATCCGTGTTGTCGATGATAGTGCGCGTTCCCTGGATATGCAGCCTGTGCAACACCGTTTCCAAAGGAAACAACAGCACATCTGCACACAGGCTGGCGGCAAAGCTGGCCATGAGCTCAGGGAAGTATGCATCCAACATAGACTGGACCGTGTCTGCTCCCGAGTCAGGGGACAAGTGCTTCGGTGAGCCGTTATTCCGACGCCGAAGCAGGTAAAGAACCAGCCGCTGCACGCTGGAGCTGATGAGATAGTGGAGGATGCCGTGGAGGACTGTGGGGAACACAAGGTTCCAGAGGGGAAGGAGACGCTTGCTGTGAGGCACTCCCATGCCCATTACACGTCCCAGACCCTCTTTCACACAGTCCAGGATGCCGGGGTTGTCTCGGATTATTTCACTCTGGTGAAGGAACACCAAGAGGAAACACTTAATGAATTTGGGCTAGGCGATATAACAATGTATGTTTTAGATTTTTGTTAAATATTTTACTATTTACACTATTGTTCAAAAGTTTGGGGTCAGTAAGTTTGAAAGAAATTCATTCTTTTATCAAGCAAGGATGCATTTAATTGATCAAAAATGATCTATTTCAACTAAATCCTGTTCACAGTATCCACAAAATATTTGGCAGGAAAACATTTTTTACCATTGTTAACAATTAGAAATGTTTCTTCAACGCTGAATCAGCATATTAGAATGATTTCTGAAGGATCATGTGACACTAAAAGACTGGAGTAATGATGCTGAAATTTTAGCTTTGCCATCACAGGAATAATTTACATTTTAAATTATGTTCAAATAGAAAAGTTATTGTAATATATTTCCCGATATAACTATTTCAGACTTGGGGAGCATATAAGACTTCCTTCAAGAATATAAAAAATAAACCTTACCGGCCCCAAACGTTTGAATGGTAGTGTAGACTTTACAAAAGCTTTTATTAATTAATCAGTTAATCAGTATCAGTCTTTATAGATGATAAGACAAACTTAATTTTGACTTGACAACCTCCAAATAGTTTGTAATGTTTACAAAAGCACAATTCCTACAGCAAATTCCAAACAGCTAAAGTCAAAATTAAAGCAAAACAAATGCTGTTATTGAATAGCAACTCAGATTTTCCAATAATTATCAGATGTAAAACTGACGCATTGGAGAGGCAGTTACCAAAACTTTGCTTGTTTACCACAAGATCAAAATCAAACAGTGTTTCCTAAAGCATTTAGCCTGATCAAGATGTTTTGTTCAAATGTGAAAGCACTTTATTCATTGTTGGAAAACATATTTGTAATATTTCATTATTTAAATGAGTTATAAAACTTCAGTATCTTCATTGGGCAAACATTATTTTCTTAATCAAAGTCTTGTTTTTCTATAAAATAATCTAAACATCCTTCAAACAAGACACATAGTTGTGCTCAAAAGTTTACATACCCCTTGCAGAATATGCAAAATGTTAATTATTTTAACAAAATAAGAGGGATCATACAAAATGCATGTTAGTTTTTATTTAGTACTGTCCTGAATAAGATATTTTACAAAAAATATGTTTTTATAGTTGACTTTTTTTACAACTGCCCAATGTTCTTCAGAAAAATCCTCCAGGTCCTGCAAATTCTTCAGTTTTCCAGCATCTTTTGCATGTTTGAACCCTTTCCAGCAGTGACTGTAGATGAGATCCATCTTTTCACAACGAGGACAATTGAGGGACGCAAACACGACTATTAAAAAAAGCGCAAACATTCATTGATGCTCCAGAAGGAAACACGATGCCTTAAGAGCCGGGGGGTGAAAACTTTTTGAATTTGAAGATCAAAGTAAATTGCACTTAATTTGTCTTCCGGGAAACAGTACTAAATGAAAAACACTGATATTTAAACAAAAAAATGTGGACATCTTCATACTGTTCAAAAGTTTCTTCATGTTCTTAATTCAGCTCTTAATACATCATGTTTCCTTCTGGAGCATCAGTGAATATTTGAAACTTTTTTAATAAGCCCCGTTTCCACCGAAATTAGCCAGAACAATTTGTACCAGGAACTTTTTTTCCCCCAGACCTGCTACTGTCTGCGTTTCCACTGCGGTCTAAAGTACCGTGAAGATTAGGCAAATTAGTCCAGAGACGTGGGACTGCGCGCGACTGTTCCTCCCAGTCACTGACGGACAGTAATCATTGTTGTGCGATACTGTCTGCAACAATAACAAGTATGGAGGAGCTTCAAGCTGTGCTGCTTTTGCTGGTTATATTTTGGTTTACTAAAGAGGTAATTAATAAAACGGCGGAAAAGAGACGAGCACTGATACTAAAGTGTATTCTGAAAGCTTGAAAAGCTAGATTTAAAATAAGACAACGTATGTTATTATCAGCTATTACGAACATTGATTGTGAGATAGCTGAGATGAGCGCGCGCCATCGGACAGAAAGAGCAAGACTGATATTTTCTGAACGCAGAACAAACGCGAACCTCGCAAAAGACTTATGGCGGTTGAAATAAAATGCTGCGTGAGCTCAACCAATCAGTATATTCAGTGCCCAAGTCCCACCCCCGAAAGTTCCTGAACTTTGAAAAAGTACTACTATTTAAAATAGCAGGGATTGTCGGAAGGGGAAATATTTACCCGGAACTTCATTTAGACCCTGGTTCCTGCGGTCGAAACACACCGAGTACCACCCCATAGTTCCTAGGGAAGTTCCTGCGGTGGAAACGCGGCTATAGTTGTATTTGAGTATCTCAATTGTCCTCCATGTGAAAAGATAGATCTCAAAATATTGTCATCAGATAGGTCATCAAATATGCAAAAGATGCTGGCAAACTGAAGAATATGCAGGACCTGAAGGATTTTTCTGAGGAACATTGGGCAGTTTAACTGCTCAGGACCAAGCGTGCCACACGAGTCCTGAAAAGTGAAGCCAAAGCATTTAAATCGCCCCCAAGTGGCTGGATGCAGTATAGCTCATAAACCTCGCCCTCTTCGTGTAATGTAATGGGACATAGACAAACTAAACAATCAAATTACACTTAAAACAATTATTTTTCCAAAGAGGGTTTCTGTTAGCCTGACAAGCCAGACCCACATCTAGATGTTGGGTCTGGAAACTCACCATTGACAGGGCTCAATCCGAGGGGCGGGATAAACAGTTGTCTTTCAAATTCCCTCTGCACGCGATTGGATAGCGCCATGACACATGACAGCCACAACCAACCAGAGCAAAGAAGAAGGTGATGCCGAGCTAACGTTAGTTGCTAGACTTTCGCCGTATCCGGTCGGCAAAACTTCGAACACATCATCTTTTCTTAAGAATGACTTCAGTGCCTTCCTTTGTTCTTTTCTCAAAGAAAAGCTCAACTCCAAGTCTTCCAGAGTTGCGGCCAAAGCCGATTCAAAAGACCGCTGTTCGACAGCTGCTTTGTTTACGATTAGCACGCAGAACCTCCGCAACTCTGCCTTGACGTGCCGTCATTATGTTAAGCCCGCCCACCGACTCTACACACGCTGGGATTGGCCTGACCAGAGTTTGGTTTTTCCAGCTCTCAGGTCTACCGAGAGTTGCTAGACTACACTCACAGCAAAATACATTTTCTGCCGCTAGGGTGCGTCTAGATTTCTAGGCTAGGTTTCTGTCATTTTAGGGAGTTTTTAATCACACTGATGTTAGTGTTTGTTCTTTAAAAAAAGTTTGGTTTTAGTTAGTTATTTGATGCTATAACAACAGGGGTGTGGCTTCATGATTGACAGCTGAGATTGACGGCTTCTCTGAGTGAGTAGTCACTGAGGCACCAACAGACTTTTTTCGGGAACTTTGGGAGGAGATTGGAGCTTTAACTTTAATTTCTACATTTCCATTACTGTTATTTCCCCAAAAGTTCAGGGGCGTGTGATTGATTAGGCAGGAGCAGTCTATGGGTGAGACCTTGATATCGCGGCTCCACTTCGCGCTCACTACTGCGCAGACTCGAGACTCAAGATGTCAGCGCCATATTTGGATACTGGCGGCTTTACTTACTACAATGGAAGAGAGTGAAGGTGCGTCGTCCATCTTTTTTAACAGTCTATGATCAGGGCAAAGAAGGGACTCATTAACAACCGTCACAAAAAAAAAAAAACAGTCGTGGCTCATCCAGGTAACGACATACAGTATTAAGAATCAAGGGTATGTCAACTTTTGAATGGGGTAATTTTTATAAATGTAGCTTTTGTCTGGTGGACCATATGTAAACAGCCTTTATGTAAAATATCTTATTCAGGACAGTACATTTTGTTTGATTTGTATGATGATTTTGTTAAAATAATTCACATTTGACAGATTCTGCAAGGGGTGTGTAAACTTTTGAGCAAGATTGCACTTCAGAAGCAAACCAGCACAAGATAGAATATATCTTGAGTTGTTCTAATGGCAGCAATTTCCCCTTTTTTTTAAGCATAAGCATTCAATAATTTTTTATATTTTATTACTGTATGCAAGAGCAATTCAGGGTTTTTGACAACAAGACAAAGAGTGTATTAAAATCTCTTACCTGTACAGTCTCTATGAGACTTGCTGAGTAAAACGGCATTGCAACCACATATGTCAAACTGGAAAAAAACCCACAATGATTTCTTAAGATCAAAGGACTGCACAAAAAGAGATAAGGAGAAGATAGATAGTTTAAATGTCAAGCCTATGGAATTCCCTTTCCGTATTCTTTGTGGGATTTTGTTTTATATAGAAAACTACCTGCATATTAAGCTTAGTCAGAAGCTTATTCAAATAGATCCCAGATATGGAAGAGCGAGGTAAAATAATGACTCAAAAGAAACAAGAGATAAACAACTTGCAGCTTAGAGCATTTTCCAAACAATACCAAAAATGCAAGTGAAATCACTAAGCTTAACTTACCCTTTGAGTACTAAGTGTCCCACAACTTGTTTAGGGTTCCACTTGTGTGATAACTCCCTGTGAATGTACATGACAATATTAAACAGAACAATTATTTACCTCAATAAGGACAATGGAAACAACATGAGAATTGATCAAACTAATTAAAATCCTGAAAACTGTCATTTATCAAAATATCCAGATCTTAATATTGAGGTCATTATAGGACTAGGTCTGGGCGATAAAACGATAACGATAATTAATCGCAATATAATTTCCCTCAATAAAACGGTATCAAGAATTCGAGAAATGCTCGTTAAGTTTTGATCGAGCTGATCAAGCCCCTAAATTCAGCGAAGAACACAAATGATTCTGTGATTTAAGCGAGATATATATATATATATATATATACAGTCAATTATATTACTCAAACAGTCAGAATATTTACATTTTTCCATATAAAAATTAGTTGTTACTGTTAATGTTACTGTTTTGGTTAATGAACATCAATTCATATCTATATCCTAACTCAAGTTACTGTCAAATAAGCAATTCTAAGAGACAAAAGGTGTAGCCTAATACTATTAAAGGTGCTTACACGTCATCAAAGTCAGGCAACACAAACCTGTTTCACCTGTCAGAACATGCAGGAACTAAGAAATACATTTTTCTATTAAGATATTTATTTTGTTATGGAACAATGACTGGAAAAGTGTAAAGAATTAAAAAAACATTAAGTATTTGTCATGTTCTGACAATAAAGAGTAGTTTAAAACCACAATTTATGGTCTTGTTTCTACAACTTTCACTTAGGAGAAAAAATCTGTCATTAAACTTGAAAGAAATAAAGATTTGACATTTATCATGATAATTATTAGATTGACTGATATTACATTTTTTTATTGTGATTATTTTTGTGGGCCATATCGCCCAGCCCTATATAGGACATATAAATAAACGAAAATACTCTGCAAAACTAAAAAAAAACTAAGATGGTGTTTTCATGGACACGTATCAGTTATGGCTTACATTGTCTATTTTTATACCTTGGTAATGGGGTGCATTCGCTGATGATGCCCTCTGTTCCCAGCGTGACCCCCTGTACCACAAAAGTGCTGCCCATTCCTTTCCATAAAGCCTTTGGACCCTGTGTGTGAGTGTGAGTGTGAGTGTGAGTGAGAGAGAGAGAGAGAGAGAGAGAGTGTGAGTGTGAGTGTGAGTGTGAGAGAGAGAGAGAGAGAGAGAGAGAGAGAGTGTGAGTGTGAGTGTGAGTGTGAGTGTGAGTGTGAGAGAGAGAGAGAGAGAGAGAGAGAGAGAGAGAGAGAGAGAGAGAGAGAGAGAGAGAGAGAGAGAGAGAGAGAGAGAGAGAGAGAGAGAGAGAGAGACAATAAATGGACAAAAAGACAAAAGGACAAAAGACAATCAATTATGGTATTATACATTATATTTTGTAACAGGATTCTTTCAGAGGTTTCCTTTCCCAAAGTTATGAGGTGCTTGTGGAATGAAATTGGATGAATTTGCATTTATATTTAACATTTACTTCTACATTATCTGGTTTGCGCCTGTATAAAGAATAGGTCCAAGCACCGAGCCTTGAGGTACTCCTAAGGTACCCAATTGACCTGCTGTCAAACCATTCTTTAAAAGATGCTATTTTTGAGCAACAACACAGCGACAAAGGTAAGATATATAATATACATTACCTGAGTTTTGGTGACATTGTACATCACACTGATGGCAGTCAGTGGGGACAAGTGGTAACACCTGGCATGGTAATTCACCTGAAACAAAGTTTCACACTTTTAAATGATCAAATATTTTTCAAGACTATGCAATGCAAAAGGAGTAAGTTTCAGCACAATGATTTAAAGGGATAGTTCACCCAAAAATGAAAATAGCCCCATGATTTACTCACCCTCAAGCCATCCTAGGTGTAAATGACATTCTTCTTTCAGACGAATACAGTGAGAATTATATTAAAAATGCCCTGGATAATACAAGTATTATAATGACAGTGAATGG